>NC_133324.1:405785073-406985073 GCF_042186555.1 Aquarana catesbeiana
CTATACTCAAAGTCTATGCCACAAGACCCCACATTTTAGTGCGTGAGGCCCTATGGGGATACATTTTCTTTCCATTTATCCTTTTCCCTATCAAGTCATCAACTGAATAAAAGCAATTGAAGAGTATTGTGAAGTTGTTGCATTGGTAATCTTTGTAGTTTCTGAACATCCTTAGTTACTCTTGGCCCATATCTAATTCGTATATAAATAATCTGAACATACCATGGAAGACATTTATGATAAAGCGCTAGAAAATATCTTTCTATAGTATGCCCTTATTTTTTTCATTCACTTTTGCACAGAACCTTTTCATATTTACAATTGTAAAGCCTATCTCCAGCCAGTTGTCATCTGCGTCCCTGTTGGGAAACATTCCCCACATCTTGTCAGGCAAACTGATAATAACACATTTTGTGCCAAAGTGGAAAAGGTTTAGAATTTGCAGCAATGTTTTTATTGCTGTCGTGTTTGTGACGCTTTTTTCTATTGGCAAAACAGGAATGAGGGAAAATCTACCCAATGGGGTCACATACAAAAATGTAAACGCTAGCCCAAACGTAAAAAAAAAAAAAAAAAATTTAAAAGCCTGGGGTGAAGGAGGGAAAAACAATTTTTCTTTTCAAATGTATTTGGTTAGTCTTTTTAAAACTGAAATGTAGAGCACCATACAGTATCTATTTTCCTTAATATAGGCAGTATGGCACTACTGGCTATTATGGTTGTTATTAGGGTTGCACTGATACCAGTTTTTTTAAGACCGAGTACAAGTACCGATACTTTTCCTCAAGTACTCGCAGATACCGATTACCGATACCTATTTTTTTTTTTTTTTTTTTTTTAAATTTAACCACGTCCCAACCAGCGAACGCCGATTTACGTCGGCAGAATGGCACTGGTGGGCAAAAGGGCTTACAGGTACGTCCCCTTTAAGAAGCACGCCGCATTCTCTGTGACCGCGGGTCCCTCGGACTCGATGTCCGCTGGGTGCCCGGTGCCCGCGATCGCTGGGTGCCCGCGATCGTGTCATAGAGAGGTAGAACAGGGAGATGCTTTTGTAAACAAAGCATTTCCCCAGTCTGCCTAGTGACAGGACAGAGATCACACCTCTCTGTCTTCAAGAGCAGTGATCGCTGTCCTGTGTTGTAGCCCCTCCCCTCCACAGTTAGTTAGAATCACTCCCTAGGACACACTTAACCCTTTCATTGCCCCGTAGTGGTTAACCCCTTCACTGCCAGTGTCATATGCACAGTAATCATGCATTTTTATAGCATTGATCGCTGTATAAATGACAATGGTCCCAAAATAGTGTCAAAAGTGTCCGATCTGTCCGCCATAATGTCCCAGTCTTGATAAAAATCGCAGATCGCCACCATTACTAATAAAAAAAAATTAATAATAAAAATGCCAAAAAGCTATCCCCTATTTTGTAGATGCTATAAATTTTGTGCAAACCAATCAATATACGCTTATTGCGACTTTTTTTTTTTTTTTTTAACAAAAATATGTAGAAAAATACATATCGGTCTAAATTGAGGAAAAAATTTTTTTTTTTTATATATTTTTGGGGGATATTTATTATAGCAAAAAGTAAAAAATATTGTTTTTTTTTTTTTTTTAATTGTCGCTCTTTTTTTGTTTATAGCACAAAAATAAAAAAACGCAGAGGCGATCAAATACCAATAAAAGAAAGCTCTATTTGTGGGGAAAAAAAAGGATGTCAATTTTGTTTGGGTACAACATCACATGACCGCGCAGTTGTCAGTTAAAGCGACACAGTGCCGAATCGCAAAAAGTGCTCTGGTCAGGAAGAGGGTAAAATCTTCTGGTGCTGAAGTGGTTAAATTATTTTTAACACTGTACCTTTTAACATTTTTTTGGTGGGGAAGGGGGGTTATTGTTTAGGGTGGAGAGGTGGGGAGGGGTGTTATTGTTTAGGGTGGAGAGTCGGAAAGAGGTGTTATTGTTTAGGATGAAGAGGCGGGGAGGGGGTCATTTAGGGTGTGGAGGGTTGTTTTTTGTTTAGGGTGGAGAGGTGTTATTGTTTGTATATGCAGGAAGGGAGGGGAAGGGGGGAATTTGGGAACCCTACAGCTTCCAATCACTGCACTACAACACCCAGCAGACCTGCCCTTTACCTCCAAGAAGTTCTGCAACAGTTGAGACACTTACAGTGGGGACGGAAAGTATTCAGACCCCCTTAAATTTTTCACTCTTTGTTATATTGCAGCCATTTGCTAAAATCATTTAAGTTCATTTTTGTTCCTCATTAATGTACACACAGCACCCCATATTGACAGAAAAACACAGAATTGTTGACATTTTTGCAGATTTATTAAAAATGAAAAACTGAAATATCACATGGTCCTAAGTATTCAGACCCTTTGCTGTGACACTCATATATTTAACTCAGGTGCTGTCCATTTCCTCTGATCATCCTTGAGATGGTTCTACACCTTCATTTGAGTCCAGCTGTGTTTTGAATATACTGATTGGACTTGATTAGGAAAGCCACACACCTGTCTATATAAGACTTTACAGCTCACAGTGCATATCAGAGCAAATGAGAATCATGAGGTCAAAGGAACTGCCTGAAGAGCTCAGAGACAGAATTGTGGCAAGGCACAGATCTGGCCAAGGTTACAAAAAATTTCTGCTGCACTTAAGGTTACTAAGAGCACAGTGGCCTTTATAATCCTTAAATGGAAGACGTTTGGGACGACCAGAACCCTTCCTAGAGCTGGCTGTCCGGCCAAACTGAGCTATCTGGGGAGAAGAGCCTTGGTGAGAGAGGTAAAGAAGAACCCAAAGATCACTGTGGCTGAGCTCCAGAGATGCAGTCGGGAGATGGGAGAAAGTTGTAGAAAGTCAACCATTACTGCAGCCCTTCACCAGTCGGGGCTTTATGGCAGAGTGGCCCGACGGAAGCCTCTCCTCAGTGCAAGACACATGAAAGCCCGCATGGAGTTTGCTAAAAAACACCTGAAGGACTCCAAGATGGTTAGAAATAAGATTCTCTGGTCTGATGAGACCAAGATAGAACTTTTTGGCCTTAATTCTAAGCGGTATGTGTGGAGAAAACCAGGCACTGCTCATCACCTGTCCAATACAGTCCCAACAGTGAAGCATGGTGGTGGCAGCATCATGCTGTCGGGGTGTTTTTCAGCTGCAGGGACAGGGCGACTGGTTGCAATTGAGGGAAAGATGAATGTGGCCAAGTACAGGGATATCCTGGACGAAAACCTTCTCCAGAGTGCTCAGGACCTCAGACTGGGCTGAAGGTTTACCTTCCAACAAGACAATGACCCTAAGCACACAGCTAAAATAACGAAGGAGTGGCTTCACAACAACTCAGTGACTGTTCTTGAATGGCCCAGCCAGAGCCCTGACTTAAACCCAATTGAGTATCTCTGGAGAGACCTAAAAATGGCTGTCCACCAAAGTTTACCATCCAACCTGACAGAACTGGAGAGGATTTGCAAGGAGAAATGGCAGAGGATCCCCAAATCCAGGTGTGAAAAACTTATTGCATCTTTCCCAGAAAGGCTCATGGTTGTATTAGATCAAAAGGGTGCTTCTACTAAATACTGAGGAAAGGGTCTGAATACTTAGGACCATGTGATATTTCAGTTTTTCTTTTTTAATAAATCTGCAAAAATGTCAACAATTCTGTGTTTTTCTGTCAATATGGGGTACTGTGTGTAAATTTATGAGGGAAAATGAACTTAAATGATTTTAGCAAATGGCTGCAATATAACAAAGAGGGAAAAATGTAAGGGAGTCTGAATACTTTCCATCCCCACTGTAGGGAAAGTCGTCAGAGGTGGGGGGGAAGGGAAGCCTAGCTCAGTGCTGGATACACTACTCACCAGGCAGATCAGTCACCTGGCAGCTGCCCACAGAGGAGCCAGAGGAAGAGAAGCACATCTCCTGGGAGAACACAAAAAACAGAGCTAAGGGGGGCGTCACCAGCGTAGGATGGGGCGGGGCCAGCACAGGAGGAGGCAGGTCCACTGCTGGGCAGGGAAATCCCCACTGACAGCTGAAACGTCATCGGTTGTTAAGGATGCGGCGACCCCGCTCCTTAACAATTGATAATTGCCTGCGTTCTTTTGTATACATTTAATCTGTCAGCGGGGGAATCCTGCTGACAGATAAAACAACCGAACCTGATGGTATCGGTTTCAGGTATCGGCATATTTGCGCGCATACCGATACTTATGCAAATGCTTAGTATCAGTACTGGTATCTGTGCAACCCTACTTGTTATGGTCTCTAAGGCTCGATTCACACCTATGCATGTTGCTTTTGAGCGTTTTTGGAGGTTTTTTTTTCATGCTTGCCACGTTTTTGAGCAGCGTTTTTGCTGCGTTTTTGCCGCGTTTTGCGTTTTTTTTTTTTTTTTTTTTTTTTTACAGTCTAAAAAAAAAAATTAAAAAAAATAAAAACGCTGCAAAAACGGTGCACTTGCGTTTTTGATGCTTGTCCATTGAATTCCATTACATGCAAAACGCTGCATTTTGCATGAAAAAAAGTCCCTGACCCTTTCCAAAAATGCAGAGATACAAAAAGGCATTGATGTGAACATGTTCCATAGGAACCCATGTTAAAAAATTCCCATGCATTTCTGCAAAATGCATCAAAAAACGCGCTAGTGTGAATGGAGCCTGAGGGCCCATTCATACTTTTGCAGTAATGCATTTCAGCAAAGCACCTGTGTTGCAGTGCACTACAATCTACAATGCATAGTAATGCGCTAGTGCACAGAAAACAAGGATCGCATAGTGAAAAACAAACCAGGGTCCCCCTGCCCCCAAAAAACCAGCAGCTACGTACCCAGATTCATTCACCAAAAGAATCAAACGGTGCGTGTGTGTGCACGCGCCAGCGTAGTGGACAAATAGAAACTGGGACTGTTTTTCCATGCTGATGAGCTTATGTTAATACTGTACATATACAGTATATTGTTGTCTTTATGAAAGATTGGAGTAAATAAGTATTCTCACTTTTAGCCTGGCAAAATCTTTTTTATTTATTTTATTTTTCATATTGTTTATTTTTTTGAGTCACAATGATTAGGAGGATGAAGAATAATTGTGTTATTTGAGGTGGTCTCACTTACAGCACTCCTCTGGTACAGTGGTGTATTTGCTGTGTGCTGCATTAGCAGCACAATGCATAAGCCCTAATACCCAAGTGTTTGTAAGTAAGTGATTCTAAATGCATTTTTTTAAAATCACAAACATTTTATACTTGCCTGCTCTGTTTTGCACAGAGCAGCCCTAATTATCCTCTTCTGGGGTCTCGCGCTAGTGCTCTGGGCTCCTCACCCTGTTGAGTGCCCACATAGCAAGCTGCTTGCTCCGGGGTCACTTGCGCCGCACTCACTCCCGAGCCGGCTCTGTGTCCATTGTCATTCCCCCCGCTCTCTCCTCACTGGCTGTGATTGACAGGAGCAGGAGGCAATGGTTCCCACAGCTGCTTCTTCATCCAGCGACAAAAGAGAAAGCCACTGCTCAGGTAAGTAATTGGGCTCAGGTAAGTAATTAGGGGAGCTGCATGCAGAAGCTTTTTTTACCTTGAGGCCGGGTTCACACTGGTGCGACACGACACTTGTCCTACTTTGGATCCGACTTTGCCCCGCGAGTTGAAGCCGACATACGTCCGACTTTCAATGAACAGGGATCCGACTTGGATCCTTGCCAATACCAGGCACTGTGTTTGGTATGAATCTTTAGGGGGAACTCCACACCAAATTTTAAATAAAAAAACCAGCATGGGTTCCCCCTCCAAGGGCATACCAGGTCTTTCGGTCTGGTAAGGATTTTAAGGGGAACCCCCTACGCTGAAAAAACGGTGTGGGGGTCCCCACAAAATCCATACCAGACCCTTACTCGAGCACGCATCCCAGCTGGTCAGGACAGGGGGTGGGGACGAGCTAGCGTGTCCCCCCTCCTGAACCGTACCAGGCGGCATGCCCTCAACATGGGGGGTGGGTGCTTTGGGGCAGGGGGGCGCACTGTGGCCCCCCCACCCCAAAGCACCTTGTCCCCATGTTGATGAGGACAACGGCCTCCTCCCAACAACCCTGGCTGTTGGTTGTTGGGGGTCTGCGAGTGGGGGGCTTATCGGAATCTGGGAGCCCCCTTTAATAAGGGGGCCCCCAGATCCCGGCCCCCCACCCTATGTGAATGAGTATGGGGTACATCGTACCCCTACCCATTCACCTAGGGGAAAATAGTGTCAATAAAAAAAAACACACTAGACCAGTTTTTAAAGTAATTTATTAGGCAGCTCCGGGGGTCTCTTCTGACTTGGGGGGTCTCTTCCGACTTCTCCCGGTCTCCGGTTCTTCTCCCGCTCTCCGGTGTCTTCTGCCGTGCTCCTCCGCTATCTTCTGCTCTTTTGCCCGCTCTTTTGCTAGCGTTGGCCCGGTCTTCTCCGTCATCTTCTTCCCTCCCGTCTTCATGCGATGTTGACATGACGCTCTCTCCCGATGTAATGCCGTGTGCGCGGTGCGCAATGACTTATATAGGCATGGGGCTTGGTCACTGGGTGATGTCATCCGGTGACCCTGCCCCTTATGACGTCACCGCCCCATAATGCCCCGGGCAGTGACGTCATAAGGGGCAGGATCACTGGAGCGGATACGGGTCTGGTATGGATTTTGGGGGGTCCCCCATGCCGTTTTTTCGACGTAGGGGGTTCCCCTTAAAATCCATACCAGACCCAAGGGCCTGGTGTGCTCTTGGAGGGGGAACCCATGCCGGTTTTTTATTTAAAATTTGGCATGGAGTTCCCCCTCAAGATCATGAGAGCACAAGTCACATGCCAAAGTCGGATCATGCAAGATGGCAATCCGACTTTGATCTGACTTCAGTGATAGTCAATGGGCTGAAGTAGGATCAAAGTCGGACCAAAGTAGTACAGGGAGCATTTTCAAAGTCGGACCGACTTGTGTCGGACCAGTTAAGACGGCTCCCATAGGGAAACATTGATTTTCACACGTCATGTGACATGAGCTCCCAATGTCTGAGCGTTTGTCGTACCAGTGTGAACCGGCCTAATGCATAGAATCACTTTAAGGAAAGTTTATTAGGATTAATAATATTACAAACTTTTGTATATTAAAGAAAGAGGTCTTTCTGCATGAACATCTATAAATTATGATGTATTGTCTCCTCTCCCTGTATAGAAAGCCAAGTCATTCGCATTTCAACAGATGTTCTTGCAATTTAGTTAACCGCTTGCCGACCGCCTCACGCAGATATACTGCAGCAGAAGGGCTCGTACAGGCAGAATCACGTACCTGTACATTCCCCTTTAAGAGGCATGCCCGCTGCAAGCTCCGTGAGTCGGGTCGCGGGTCCCGCGGACTCGATCGCCGCTGGGATACCCGCGATCGCCTCACGGGGAGAAAGAACGGGAGATGCTAATGTAAACAAGCATCTCCCCATTCTGCCTAGTGACAGTGTCACTGATCTCTGCTCCCTGTCATCGGAGCAGAGATCAGTGACGTGTCACACACAGCCATGCCCCCCACAGTAAGAAACACGCCCCTAGGACACACTTAACCCCTACACTGCCACCTAGTGGTTAACTCCTTCACTGCCAGTGTCATTTACACAGGAATCAGTGCATTTGCATAGCACTGATTGCTGTACAAATGACAATGGACCCAAAAATGTGTCAAAAATGTCCGATGTGTCCGCCATAATGTCGCAGTGATGATAAAAATCGCTGCCATTAAAAAAAAAAAAAAGTTTTTAATAAAAATGCCATAAAACTATCCCCTAATTTGTAAACGCTATAATTTTTGCACAAACCGATCAACAATCGCTTATTGCAGTTTTTTTTTTTTTTTTTTTTTTTACCAAAAATATGTAGAAGAATACATATTGGCCTAAACTGAGGAAATACATTTTTTTTTATATTTTTTGGGGGGATATTTATTATAGCAAAAAGTAAAAAATAATGCGTTTTTTTCAAAATTGTCGCTCTTCTTTTGTTTATAGCGCAAAAAATAAGAACTGCAGGGGTGATCAATTTTGTTTGGGAGCCACGTCGCACGACCGCGCAATTGTCAGTTAAAGCGATGCAGTGCCGAATCGTAAAAAGTGCTCTGGTCAAGAAGGGGGTAAATTCTTCCGGGGCTGAAGTGGTTAATCGCAATGAGACATGATAATATCTGCCCTAAGCATTTACTATACACTAGATTCTGTAATGTATTTTTTTGAGAAAAAAAATAAGGTTTCTAAAAATAATTAGTTTGTGTTTGCATAACATTATAAATGTCGGAATTTATGTTAATCACTTTGCTACAATGTATTTTCAGCTTGAAAATCTTGGTCAGGGTACCTTTACTAAGATATTCCGAGGCAAACGTGAAGAGACAGGAGACTACAATCAGGTTCATGAAACAGAAGTTCTTCTGAAGGTTTTGGATAAGCCGCATAGAAATTATTCTGAGGTTTGCTTCCATCCTAGTTTAACTACGGTTGCAGGGTAGCTGAAAAAGAAGTTTGCTTGTAGTTGTCTGTGTATAGGAAATTGAACAGTTTGCATATTTTAACATTAATAGATTAGTAAAAATTCAAAAGTATTTTTGCTACTTTACCTAGTGACCCATGGCTTACATTTGCAATGGCCTGCTGCTAGCACATTTACTAAGTAGACATTATGGTTATCTCTATAGGCTAGAGCATTCAGAATTTTTAATTGTGCAGACATGTGAACAGGCCAGCTGAAAATAAAATGTCATGTTTTGCTGAGGTGTGTAAAAGGTGTGTCATCTGTGAATTAGTGTGGATGTGACTTTAAGGGCTCGTTTACACAGCATGGCAACCTTTGTTTTTCCACACTGGATACAGCCAGCCTCCTCTAGGACCCATTAAAAAAAAAGAAAAAAATGTTATGCCTTATCTGCATTTAGCATTATGTGCTATGAGCAGTCAAAGCAGTAGGAGATACCCGTTAGAATGGCAGTGTCAATTTTAATTGTATTTTGGGTGAATAATCTAATATTTGCTAGTACCTTTAAGCTGATAATTGTTGGCATCTGTTTTATTTTTAACATGCTTTAGAACATAAACACGTTCACACCTTTCTTCTTTGCAAAATAGCAATTTCAGATTGTGAATTGGTGTACGATTGGAGTCTGGGGGTAGGAGATGGGGAGCGTGCTTATCTTACATTCTTTTAATTGCTTTTGTCTTGTTTTTTGTTTTCAGTCTTTCTTTGAAGCAGCAAGCATGATGAGCCAGCTTTCCTACAGGCATTTGATCCTGAATTACGGAGTCTGCGTGTGCGGAGATGAGAGTAAGTAATAGTATTTTTCTCCAGTGTATATTTATACTAAAGGTAACTAAAGTGTACTGCATTGTGGACACACTCTTGGGAATTAACAAAGGTTCCTGTGCCATTATTTTTGCACAGGGAACTGAAACAAGTGGTGTGTGTTACTGAAACGGGTCTATCTGCATTACCTAAGGTAGTTTCTATTTCAGAGTGAGTCTACACCTAATTAACAAATAAATTGCACCAGTTTTCAGTATAGAAAACTACTGCAGATTCCACCATATCGGACCTGGCGTACCGTATGTGAACTGTCTGCAGGCAGATCACCTGCCTCTCGGCTCCTACAATGATTTCATTGCACGTGTACAGCCCACATATTGACAGGGAAATCTCCTTTTCTTAGCAAAATGCTGGCATGTTAACCCCAGCAACAGTGTTAACAGCTTTCATTTTCTCTCTCAGCTTAATGGAAAGGGGGTTTATGTTGGCGGATTGAGCTCATCACAGCTGCTTAGGACTTTCTGGTTGACCCGGTTTTATCGTTTATTCCTATGCATCGCCATTTTGAAACTGGTGATCTCAGTCCTGTTTCATACTGGACTTCAGGTCCAATTGTTTACATTGCACACTATTGTATTTGCTTCTTTTATGGTGAGCAGTCCAAATCTCTCTCCTTTCACAGACTTACCTACATGTGTATTGCATCACTGTCCTTTTGCTTTTTTCCACTTGTACCATGCACCCTGCATTTCATGTTTTGAGTGCCACCATTTTGTTTCTTCCTTTCCCTCCTTTCCCTACCTTGTATATTTTCATAGTATTGCCTCTGCCTTACCATCACTTTTAGTAGGAAAACTCTATGATTAGTTCTACCTACTTTTTGTAAAGCTTTTTTTTTTTTTTAATGATTTTCATGCACTTATTTTAATTTCATGATTATGGTAGTGGGAGGGGCTGTAAGAATTTAAACTTATGTGTGGTTTTTGTTGCATTAGTCTTGAGAATGAGAGACGGTTGCCCGCAATAAACATTGTTAGAAACTGCAAATTGTGTTGATATTCCATATACCTTCTTCGTGGATTGCACCTAGTATCCCTGTAAGAGCCCATTCATACCAGATGCAGTTGGATGCATTTTTTGAGTGCATTACAATAGCATGGACAGTCCAAAATCCAAGTTTTCCTATGGGTACGGTTCACACCATTACAGTGCAGTGAAAAAAAGTACAGCATGCCACGTTTTTCCACATAGCAAATGCCCAAAAACGCATGTAAACGTGCAAATGCACAACGCAGTGTAGGTAAAAGCCTAAAGAGTGAAGTAAGAAGTGACCTCAGAGGACAAACACAAATAGAAAACTATGCATCAACTGCAGTGCTAATGAGCATTAAAAAAATGCACGGTGGATGTGCAGTTTCTGGTGTGAATGGGCCCTAAATGTGTGCTTTGGCCCACGTCTACACAACGTTCATACATTTGTTAAATAAATTTAATGTAAGCAAATATTGGTTGTCTTGTCTGTTGCAAATCTTCCAACGCTTTATTCTGATCTTAGGTATTTTAGTTCAAGAATATGCAAAGTTTGGCTCACTGGATATTTACTTAAAGAAACACACAGTTAATATTATGTGGAAATTGGAAGTTTCAAAACAGCTGGCATGGGCTATGCATTTTCTTGTGAGTATTGAGATGTTTCCTAGAAAGTCTATTTTGTGTTCTGTTTTCATTTTATTTTTAAAAATGCACTATGACTGGGATGCCATTAAATGTCATGCATGTGTAAAGACAGGTGTCACAATACTTTTGGTAATATAGTGTATGTAGTTATTTACTTTTGTTTTGGCTAGTTATCAAGGATATTATAAGTTTTTAAAATAGACTACCTAACACATATTAGGGCATGTTTAGAACAGAAAACCTGAAGGTCCTAGTGTTAGTCTTGGTGACTGCATTCGTTTTCTTCTCCTTTTTTTTTTTTTTTTTTTTTTTTCATCTGGTGATTCTGCTAGTAACACACTTCTGTCCTAGGGTAACATTCACTTACTGTACTATCTCTATGACAAAACAGCTTTGCTAAGGTGCTAGCTTTTGATCTGGACTAGAGAAAATTGAGTACTGTCCGTGATACTTTTTTTATTTGCACTAACATACAATTTTTCAGGACAAGCTTTCGGGGTATGTCCCCTTCTTCAAGGTCCAAGCAGTACTGATTCTCAAATTTTTAAGCAGAATGTTAAAGAAAAAAAAAAGAGAAAAACAAACACATACAAATCAATGGTAATAAAGATAGCAGCAGAGTTAGTGAGATAAGACAGAGAGAGAGCTATAGGCCCCTTTCACACGAGGCGGACTCCGTTTCAACGGAGCCCGCCTCGGTCCGCCGGCTCAGCGGGAGATCAGTCCGTTGATCTCCGCTGAGCCGGCGGATGACAGGTCCCTCTCTGCTAAATCAACGGGGAGGGGCTTGTCAGGCGCCGCTGCCGCCTATGGAGGGATTGGATGAAAACGGACATCATGTCCATTTTCATCAGATCTCACCCGATCCGATCCGCCAGCGACGGATCTGGACGTAGGGCCATCCGTCTGCTTTTAGCGGACCGAACGGGGTCGGATGTCAGCGGACATGTCTCAGTTGACATCTGTCGCTCCATAGGCTAACATGGAGCGCCCGTTCAGGTCCGCAGTCAAAACTGACAGGCGGACCTGAACGGTCCGATCGTGTGAAGGGGGATACTAGTCACAGGGGGGGTCGTAAAACTATAGCATAATGAGTAAAGAAACCAATATCTAAATTCAGGCCATTATTTTTTGTGTCAAAAAGAAGTATCATTCTTAGTTCAAACGTTTTCCTTTCCTGGATAGTTCTGAAATTCCCTTTTAAGAACGAAAACATTGAGGTCTTCTATAGTGTGGTCCGGTTGTGAGAAGTGATGTCCCACAGGTGTGCATAAACTGTCTTCTTTATGTTCCTTGATGGTATGTCTGTGCAAATTCATCCTCGCTTGCAACTTCTGTCCTGTTTCACCAACATAAGATTCTTTGCTACACCTTTTGCATTGGATGAGGTACACAACATTACTCGAGGTACAGTTGTAAGATCCCATTGAAGGTCCCATTTTTGTGTGTGTGACACAAATGGGATCTGGACTACAAATTCCCATAACAGGAGGGGGTAGTTCACGGGGGTAACATAGGCAGGAGTGGATAAGACTCCTTGGGATTTTAGTGCAGCAGAGGCACTGGAATTCGGGTAGGATCAACGGGCATTTTATTTGTGCTTATTGAACAGATAAAACAAACCTTCTAATGGTATATTGAACAGGTGAAAACCAAATAAGCCCCCATTTACACCTGTGCAAATTGTCATGCGATTTGACATTTCCATATCACTTGAAAATTTGCACCCCATTGCCGGCAATGGAACCGCTCATATTGCTGCGACTCATGTTGCAGCGCTTATGAAGAAGCTTCCTGCAATACTTTTTACCCATTTCATTGCAGCTTGCATAGATTTCTGTTGTATGAGTTGTAAGTCGCACTGAAATTAGCAGTGCAAATTGCACTGATGTGTGGCTTTGAAATCGTTCTGAAGTAGCACGATTTCAAAGCCACACTGGTGAAGAGAAGTCCATTGTTAATTTTTGCATACACTTTAAAAAATACTTGTATAAAAATAAATTCCAACTGTCCCCCCTCATTCTACTTCATCAGTCCCTTTTCCATTAGACATACTATAGAAGCAGTCTACTTGCAAGCCCTGCAGCTTTTCTTTAGATCCTTAGGGCTCATGCCCTCGCATGCTGATGTCCTCCGGAATGCACAGTATGTATGCTTGAGCCATACATTCATGAACATGCTTAATACAACCCCTAACGCTTAACCACATACAGATGCATTTCTAGTTGCTGTGCTTAGCAGCTGCGGTTCCCAAAACGTTTTTACGGTGGCTCAGGACACCGTACAGCCCCCTTACAGCCGAGTGCATGACCCTGAAGGTGAAACTGCCATGTATGCACAGTATGTCTGTCTGCCAGCTCATTGAAGTGCACTGGAGCCATCTGAGCTGGGGTAGGCCATGGCAGGTTGGAGGAGGTCATCGGCTCATTTTAAGGTAAGTTAAAGGGGCTGTGTATAGAGTGTGAAGGGGATAATGGCAGTAGTTGGATGTTGTGTTTTTTATATATATATAAATATATACTATTCACATATAACATATGTAAATTGCTTTACCTGCCTTCCTTCCCTTATAAAAAATCTGTTTGCATGCAATATATCAAATCAATAGGATACTAGTGTGACTAAACTTCTCCACTCCTTGTATTATGTGTGCTAGGGCATCTGGTATTCCACTTGATTGAGGGCAAGGTTTTACAGGTTAAATGTTGCTGTGCTTAAAGATATATGTACTTTTTATCAAAAATGAACCAGCATTTTATCAGACATTGAGCAGACTATTTAAAAACTGGATCAAAACACTATCAGCAGTGTGTTTATAGACAGAAAAGCCCTACCCTGCCAACTGGTATTTCAAGGTGGCCAGGTGACCTCACTTGACTTTGAATCGTTCTCTGGTTTTTTTTTAAATAAATATCTACATATCCCTAATAGTGCTTGCTGTCCAAATAATTAATAAAACAAAATGCAAATTCTTGATAATCACTTTTGCTTAGGGACCATTGTTTGTGGTTTATACAAAGAAGTTTCCTTTTTTTTTTTTTTTTTTTCATTTTGCCAATGCATAGCAACAACAATTTGAGTTCCTATAAAAAAAAGTTATGGCCATATGTTTTGCTGAATATTTTGAGTCTAGGCAACAAATTCTGAATTGTCATTGTATAACGAAGTACCCTAAAGCAGTGCAAACCACCAGTGACTAATAAAACTTAAAATGTCAGTTTTGCGTCGGTTCACCTTATAATGAACAAACTGCACATTGGGGTGGCTGGTATAACACTTTAAGTGGACTTGTTTAAGTCCCATTTCTTCCTGGAGTATTCATTTTTATTAATAATCACATTTGTGGCTAATTTGTATACATAATCAAGAAGGCAACTCCGAGTCCTCCCTGGTTTGCCTGTTCGTTCGCACTAAAGCGCCGCTTTTCAGCCTCTAGCGGGGCGCTTTTGACTCCAAAAAAAGGGGTTAAAAACTCAAGTTTTGCAGCCCTTTCAAAGCGCTTGTAAGGCCTTTGAAAGCGCTGCCCATTCATTCCAATAGGCAGGGTGTTTTGGGAGCGCTAAATACAGCACTCCCAACCCGCACCAAAGATGGGGCGGGACGTCCCGCAAGCGCACCGCCCCAGTGTGAAAAGGCACACTGGAATGAATGGGAGGAGGTATTCAGGCGCTTTGCAAAGGCTGTTTCTAGCGCTAAAGCGCCTGAAAACCACCCCAGTGTGAAAGGGGTCTTGGAGATCCCTGCATCCACACAAGCGATGTTGATGCAGGAATTTTTCCCCACCCCTTCCCCCTGCCAGGACATTCTGACAGTGGGGATTCTCCACTGTCAGAATTCCCTGATCAGCACTGCTGGCTGCAAAGCCGCTAATTAAAGGTTTTGCAGTGGGTCAATTTGATAGAAATCGATCTAACAATCGGCTTCTGTCGAACGGGGGGGCTAAACGCAGATCAAAATTCGGCTGGCCCCTGCTGAACCAACCAAATTTCGATCTGTGTGTACCCAACTCTTAGGCAAAATGGGGGAGGGGGGTTGCTGCAATGTGTTTAGACCAGTGTTTCTCAACTCTGGTCCTCAAGGTGCCCCAACAGGTCATGTTTTCAGGCTTACCATTATTTTGCACAGGTGATTTGATCAGTTTCACTGCCTTAGTAATTACCACAGCCGTTTCATCTGAGGGAAATCCTGAAAACATGATCTGTTGGGGCACCTTAAGGACTGGAGTTGAGAAACACTGGTTTAGACAACCATAAACTGACCTCTCAAAACCTGTTGTGATTTAAAGATCTTGGCACGTTCAGTTTAACTGACTTTTCTTTCTTCGTTAGAACTGTGAAAACCATGCATTGGCAGTTTTTTAAATATATTTTTGACTGTTTTTATTTAATTCTTCTTTTTTACTTAGGAGGAAAGAAATCTAGTACATGGCAATGTTTGTTTAAAGAACATTCTGCTAATCAGAGAAGAAGATCGTAAGACAGGAAATCCTGCTTTCATCAAGCTCAGTGATCCAGGAATCAGTATCTCAGTGCTGCCAAGAGAGAGTAAGGGTGTCAGTTATGTCTCACATGACTTATTTATTGCAAAATTACTGAAACATTCAAATGTAATGGTTTACTGATATAACGCAATGAATTTAAATGTGATTAGTTGGAACTGGATATGGCATTTTGCACGGCCTTAAGTTAACCTTAAAACTAAAGGCAAAACTTTTTGGATAAGTAAAAGAGGGTTATAACTAGAGGTGCACCGAATGGAAATTTTGGTGCCAAAAATGCAGGCTGCACTTGGCTGAAAACCAAAAATGACAGTTTTTTAAAAAAAAAAAGATATTTTTAGGTATAATTGTATTATATTTAACTTTTTAATTAATATCATTTAAATGAATATGAATTTATTGTCGACCATTATTGGCACCTTTAGCGCAAGAAAAGCTCAAGAAAAATGTATCCCTTTAAATTCTATGTGTGTATTCACACTAGTTTGTTGGGCTTTCCATTGTGGTGTTAAAAATCCAGCTTGGTGCATTTTTGGTCAGTTAAAAACAAAAAGCACAAAAAAACACGACTCCCAGTTCAAATGTATTGAAAACGCAGCAAGAACGCATTATTAACGCACCCGCAATTTCAGTGCATCTCTAGTTACAACCTCTGACAGACTTTTTTTTTTTACCATCTGTGTTCAATTTGGGAGATTTCCCTTCACTTTCTGCCCTTTAGGTAAGACAGGAAGTGAGCGGAAACTCCTCCAAAGTAAAGGAATCCCTGGTTGTCACCAAAGTCACCAGAACTATTGTCCTCATTAAAAGATTTCTCCTTTATTTCTGGTGACAACTCAAAATGTTTAATTTTCTTTAACTTACTCTCTTGGTGGTGATGTTAAACAGGACAAATAAAGAAGGTGAAGTTCGCTAACCAGGACACAGACAGCAATAAAAAAATGACAGGTGTTTTAATCCCTCTCAACTCTATCCAAAATTAAAACCTTTGCCTTCAGCTATACTTTAAAGAGGAACTGCAGTCTGTTCACATAATTTGTAATAAAAACATATTTGCAATTCTGAAGCTTCCCTCCACCCACTTTGCATATTTTATATATACTGAGATTCTGTACTTGCCAAATATTCTGCAGAAATCTCCCTCCACTGAGTCTGACTGCAGCCATTTTAACTGTGGGCAGCTGAAGCTGCTGCCTGTTCACTTCCTGGATTTACACAGACACACAGAAGCACACCTCCAGCTCTGCAGCTCTCATTGGCCCTCTTATGACTCATCCCCCTCTCTTCCTGGCAAACTCTCGTGAGAGAGCTGTGCATGAGGTCATAAGCCTAGGCTTTTTACCAGACGAAACAGGAAGTGGGCTGTATAAGGTGTTTACTGGCAGAAAAAAATGTTTTACTATCCAAAGTTAAAACAACAAGGGCAGAGGATTTAATGAAAAGTTGAAAAAAATGACTGAAGGTCCGCTTTAAAGTGTTTGAAACCCTAAAAAAAAACAAAACAAAACAAAAAAACATACTTTAAAGCATGTTATACAGCACAGTGCTTGTGCTGTGTAATTTGACCCCCTGTATAGCCTGAAAAACCTGGCTGATCCTGCCTGGTTCTGCCCTCCCCCTGAGAAAATGACTGTAGAAAATACACACAATCCCCTCTGTTAGAAAGTGTCCTATGCTGCAGTGTCTGTTCTTTATAAAAAATATGCCCAATACCACCTGATTTCAGAGCGCCTCCTCGATGACTCCTCGATGCTCCCCTCCTCCCCAGCTGATGTCTTGGCTCTCTCCTCCTCCCGACTGATGCCAGCGGGGGATTGTCGGCTCCTCCCACTCTAGCTGTCAGATCGGGAGAGGGAGCAGGGAGGAGTCATGTGAGCGCCAAGCGGCGTTCTGAAATCAGGTAGCAATGGGCATATTTTTTTACAAGGAACATGCTTTCTAACAGAGAGGATTGTGTGTAGTTTAGAAAGTGGCTTGACAACTACTTTAACGTTTCATTTTAGAACTCTCTCTTCCTAAAACTCAGTCCACTTTTTTGGGAAACTGGGCAATGTAAGTTGGTTTACCAAAGTAATCATCTTGGTAAATTTACCCTCTTATAAAGACTGAATTCACCAAGGGAAAATTAAAGATGAATAGTGGCGCTGATCCCCAGGTGGTGGGGAAATGTAGAACACTCCTATACAGCCAGTGAACTGGGTATGGATGTGTACTAGATGATACACTCTAATGAATCAATTACTACTAAATGAGGAAAATAAATATTATTGCCCAAAATTAAATTATACATCTGAGCTAATGGACTGCAAACAGAATTAATGTATATATACAAATCACCCTGTGAGAGTGGTACCAGATATATATATCCAAAAAAAACTCTATGAATACTGAAAAGAAAAATGCAGCAACCAAAAAATGTGTACTGAATAGTCCCAATAAATCGTGGAACAAAAAATATAGAAAGTCCAAAAGAAAAGTCCAACAGAAGTGAAGGTGACTCCAAAAACTGCTCAGCTGCGTCTCAAACCATCCACCACACCTCTGTGACGTGATTCCACTCCCTTCTGAAATTCAAACTCACCAGCTATTAAGGCCTCTCACTCTTGTGTTTGGCCTGACAGAGCCTCTAACCCACTATCATGGGGGTCAGCATGCGAGCATACACATCCACTGCTCCATAGATCAAACGATTTCCTCTAGCAGCGGCCCCCAATGGGCCAAATCGAGCTTGAATCAGCATTGGATGCAGATATTCTCAGTCGATCGACCTCCGGTATTCTCCACACTGGGACACCCGATATCCGGCAAGAAATCTACGATCGGATTTCACAGCGGTTCCCCGCAATCGCGTGACCGTCCGACTCTCTCTGGCTGACATCAGTGGCAGTGGTGTATTTAGGTTTTGTGCTGCCCTAGGCCTAGGCCACATCCATGCCCAGTTCACTGGCTGTATAGGAGTGTTCTACATTTCCCCACCACCTGGGGATCAGCGCCACTATTCATCTTTAATTTTCCCTTGGTGAATTCAGTCTTTATATACTTTTTTATAAAGTGGCAGTTCCGGTAGGGTTCTGACATTTGAATTATAGCGCAGAGGTGGAAATACAGGTCTGGGGCAACGTTTTTTGAACCTGTATACCTTCAGTTTTCACAAATTTACCCTCTTAGCAAATGTTGTGCCAAGGGCCCATGCTGCTGTTGCCCTAAAGTGCACCTGTACCCAAACTATAGACCAT
Organism: Aquarana catesbeiana; assembly: GCF_042186555.1. Lineage (NCBI taxonomy): Eukaryota > Metazoa > Chordata > Amphibia > Anura > Ranidae > Aquarana > Aquarana catesbeiana. The sequence continues at coordinate 405,803,779 of NC_133324.1, forward strand.
AAAATATTTACATATTCTTTACCCTCCTTACAGCCTGGTGTAAAAAGATGTTTTTTGTGGACCTTTTTAATTGTTCAATTTTAAATTTTGAGTTGAAAATATGTTTATTATAAGTTTAACACAAACCGGGGCTTGTCAAGGGACAAGCCGTAAAAATTAACAGCATGAATAAACACATGAAAGAGTCTCTGATGATCTCTGGAGACATTTTGGACAATAACTTAGACATCAGTGCCGTTTTAAAGACTCCACAGGGAAAAACCAATCCTCAAGGCATAAACATGCTGGTGTCAACATAGTGGTGTCGGAAAAGAAGAAAAAGAAAACAAGAAGGAAAGCAAAAAGGGGGGGGGGGGGGAGAAGGGGTATGGGGCTCTGGGTGACGTGAGAAAAACGAAGTAGAAAAAAGGTCCGATTAAGGACTTCATGATCTAGCGAGAGAGGGGCCTATATATTTTATATATAAAATTCAGCTAGTCAGTTCAAGCATTAAACCCTGTTTGACAGCTCAGTCCAAGATTTCAGTTAGACAAATCTTACTTCAAGACAGGGTCCTTCTATTGTACTATTCCTTTGGCTAGGCCATAGTGCTCTGGGAATTCTCTGCTTATTCCCTTTCTTAGCAAAGCATTTTCCTGTCAATATACTGTATACTTTATAGGTGACGGAAGCAATGTTACCAGTCATGAGGGGTAAAGAAATTAGATGTCATTTCTGATTTCTTCTACAAATGAAGGTTTCTGGGCTGTTTTTTTGGCTTCCATACTTTAAAGTATGCTTTTCAAGCTTGTCAATAGTTTTCAAGTCTCCTTGCCTTCACTGGCTGCATGTTTCAGATCCGCGACTTGGAAAGTATTGATGCCAGATAGGATGATGCATTAAAGCCAAGCAACCATCGCTTTCAAAGCAAGTCAGCTGTGGAAGACTATTGAAATATTCTGATTGCACTTTTTATTTTAATTTAATTTCACTAAAATTACTTGGGGATTTGTACTTTTTTACTTTTTTGTGTAAAGTTATGATTTCTATATTTTAGTTGACTTTGTATATTATTTGACACGTTCATGTCAACCTGCCTTTTTCAGGTTTAAATGAATGATGATGCTGCATGCTTAGCCTTCTCTTTTTTTTTTTTTTCCATTAAGTTCTTTTGGAACGTATTCCATGGGTTGCTCCTGAGTGCATTGACAATCCAAAAAATCTCAGCCCCATGGTAGACAAATGGAGTTTTGGCACCACCTTATGGGAAATTTGCAGTGGTGGTGATAAACCCCTGAATGCACTGGATTCTCAAAGGGTAAGTGAATCATACCACAAATCACCTAACAATCCCCTTAAATGAGAATGTCCAGAGAAAGGTAATCAGTAAACCTCAGGTTATTTCCACACACTTTTTTGTTGTAATCCTCTTTAGTAAATATAGCTCTCTTTGCACCTTTGGCTTCATGTGCTAGCATCTAGTCAGGAGCACTGATTTTGGGTGTTTTAAACATAACAGAGCACAATGGCTAGAACAGTAGGCCACGCCCAAGTCCCGAACTGAGCTGAAATCCGCTGGTAAAGTCCATAATGTCTGCATTTATTAGCTGATGTTAACAAGCATTCCCCTATTAGGGCCAGTGTAATTTCACAGGTCCAAGAGCATTTATTGCCCCCCACCCCCACCCCCCACAATATTGGCAGAAGTTGAAATAGAGGAGGAATCCTTGTTTACACCAGCTGGGTCTGTACATTTCAGAGGATAAGAAGTAAAGGCTTAGATGGGCTCCAGGAAGTAGAAATACAGGTATTGTCCAACAAAATGTAAAAAAAAAAAAAAAAAAAAAAAGATCTTCCTCTTCCTTTAAAACAGTTACATGATATTTTTGGAAGTTACATTCAGAATGATGTCAACAAATTTAGGGTCATAATATAGCTGAAAATGACTGTCTCGAACTGCAGGTAACCTTGAAAGATCTACTCTTTAGACTAATTCATCCTTACTCAGAGATAGGATCAAGTATCCAACTGCCAGCCAATTAATATGCTGGTTAATAAAGAGGTCTGTCATTTGACATGGATACCTTGACTAGCTGGTTTAACTGGTAATCATAGTGATCGTTTGTGTTTTTTATATGGAAATTTCAGTCAGATAAAATAAATTAACGTTGGCACAGAATTCATGGGAGCTAAAGTTTCAGTAGTGTTCTGAGATTGGATAACTATTTAGACAACTAATTTACTAAGCCTCAACTAAAGCCATTACTGATACTAATACTCTGTCAATTCATTGTGAGACATCAATTGAAGCTCCAGCCAAAAAGTTTTTTCTTTTTTTTTTTTTTTTTTTTTTTTTTGTTTGGATAGCGCAAAAATAGATTATCAGGATTAAATTGTGTGTATTCAGGTGAGGGAGATTTTCCCCACACTTCTTGTCCATAAGACCACATGGGAAGTGGAGAGAATCTCCCTAAATGACACAAACAACAAATCTGCAAAAACTGTAAAAACTTAAATTACTTTTTTAACCTGCAACCAGTTTTAAAAAAAAGAAACTAACGAATGTAAAGTAGAACTATAGGCAAAACTTTGGGGTTTTTTTTGCTTTGTTTTTTTAATTTGTATAGAGTAAGAAAGGGTTATAACCACTGTCTTTTTTTTTTTTTTTCTTGCCATCTATGTCTTTTGTGGAGATTTCCCTTCTCTTTCTGTCCTGTAGCCAAAACATAAAGTGAGAGGAAATCCCTCAAAAAAGAGGGAAATCCCAGGGTCACCAGAACTAGTGTCCCCTTTGGAAGATTTCCTCCCCTCTATTACTGTTCTAGGGGCAAACCACTTTTTACTTTTAACACTCGGTGATAATGGTAAATAGAACAAATAGGATGAATCTTCATATTGGGTGCACAGACAGCAGCAAAACATACAACAGATATAATCATTATGCGCTCTATCCAAAACTTAGGAAAAAAGTTTAGCCTTTAGTTATACTTGCACTGCTCCGACATATATACATAAATAATAGTGTGCTTCTGGTTACTATGCAAGAAATGAAATAGTGAAAATGTATCAATGTACAATCGGTGAGTTGAATAGTCCATAAAGTTCAATATGGAAATAAGTCCATGTGCCAATAGAAATGAAAGCATATAGTGGAATGAAGGTGTATCTAATTCTTCTCAAGATAATAATATATCCCACTGGGTGGCAAACCATGTAAATTGTTAAGGAAGTTTGCTGGATTTCCTTAACCACTTAAGGACCAGCCTCGTTTTGGATTTTAGGTGTTTACATGTTAAAAAGATTTTTTGCTAGAAAATTACTTAGAACCCCCAAACATTATATATTTTTTTTCTAACATCCTAGAGAATAAAATGGCAGTCAATGCAATCTTTTTTTTTTTTTTTTGCACCGTATTTGCGCAGCAGTCTTATAAGTGCACTTTTTTTGGAAAAATTTCACTTTTTTGAATAAAAAAAATAAGAAAACAGTAAAGCTAGCCCAATTTTTTTTTCATATTGTGAAATATAATGTTACGTCAAGTAAATTGATACCCAACATATCACGCTTCAAAATTGCGCCCGCTCGTGGAATGGCGTCAAACTTTTACCCTCAAAAATCTCCATAGGCGACGTTTAAAAAATTCTACAGGTTGCATGTTTTGCGTTACAGAGAAGGTCTAAGGCTAGAATTATTGTTCTCGCTCTACCAGTCGCAGCGATACCTCACATGTTTGGTTTGACCACAGTTTTCATATGCGGGCGCTACTCACGTATGCGTTCGATTCTGCGCGCGAGCTCGTCGGGACGGGGGGTTTTAAATTTTTTTGTTTTTATTATTTATTTTACATTGTTTATTTTTACACTGTTTAAAAAAAAAAATTGTCACTTTTATTCCTATTACAAGGAATGTAAACATCCCTTGTAATAGAAAAAAGCATGACAGGACCTCTTAAATATGAGATCTGGGGTCAAAAAGACCTCGGATCTCATATATACACTAAAACTAAATAAAAAAAAAAAAAGTAATTTAAAAAAATGACATTGAAAAAAATGTGCCTTTAAGAGGCGTGGGCGGAAGTGACGTTTTTACGTCGCTTCCGCCCAGCAGTGTCATGGAGATGAGTGGGCGCCATCTTAGCCTCACTCGTCTCCAGGCACAGAAGGGAGACGGACGCGATCGCCTCCACCGCTACCGACGGCTCCGGTAAGCGGCGGAGGACTCCGGATCGCGGGGGGGGGCCCTCTCCCGCCACCGATAAAAGTGATCTTGCAGCGAATCTGCCGCAGAGACCACTTATATCTGAAAGCCGACCGCCGCACGAAAACGGGGATACCGGGGTTATGGCAGCTAGCTGCTGCCATAACATCGATATCCGCCGCCAAAGTTTGGACGTACATCGGTGTGCGGCGGTCGGCAAGTGGTTAACAAGTTGTTTGCCACCCGGTGGGATATATCATTATCTTGGGAGGAATTAGATGCACCTTCATTCCCACTATATGCTTTCATTGCTATTGTCACATGGACTTATTTCCATACTGGGCTGATAAGTGTTTGAGATTTTAGTGCAGCATTGTCAGCTCACTACAGGAAGTTAGAAACGCACTGGATTTATGGCAGGAGCCACAGGTATTTTTGCACTTATCAGACAGATATAACAAAAGCATTTCTTTGATAGATTTAACTAATAACAACACTGTTTCATTGCTATAATGGACAGACCAGAAAACCACAAATAAGAAAAAATAATTGGCTCCACAACCACTTTGTTAACTGTAGTAGGTGTTTAACCCTTAAGATACTTTGCGCATTGTACACGTATGTGTGGCTAAACTGCGATACACAGAAGCTTCTGCATTTAAACTACTACAGTGGCATACAGCCATTTACTTATATGGTAGGCCGGGCACGAAAGCGCCAAGAATATATTACTAGGCATAAAAATGTCTGCAAACGTACATGTGTATGAAGCCTTATAGTGCATGAGAATGTGTGGGGAAATTTAGATTGTAAAGACTTTTCTCATACTCTGTTTAATTTGATATTTTGGTAATTTTCTTTTTTCTAATAGAAGCAGCAGTTTTATGAAGATAGACACCAACTTCCAACACCAAAATGGACTGAGCTTGCTAATTTAATAAACAGCTGCATGGACTATGAGCCAGATTTTCGGCCTTCGTTTCGAGCAGTTATAAGGGAATTAAACAGCTTGTTTACTCCAGGTATAAAGCCACTGTGTAAAAAAGAAAAATAAAGTTGTGGCGCTATTTTCCAATTTGTTTTGTAATTTCCTCCCTTTTTTTTTCTTTATATTTTTCTGCAAATCAGATTTTCAATTAGCTTTATGCCCATTTTCTACAGATTATGAACTGTTGGTAGAAACTGACTTGCTACCCAACGTGAGAACCGGAGCCTTTGGCTTTTCTGGCGGCTTTGAAGACCGTGATCCAACTCATTTTGAGGAAAGGCATCTTAAATTCCTGCAACAACTTGGCAAGGTATATGCTTGTGGGTTAACCTTAAAATCTCCAGTTTGTATATTTTTGGGTCATTTGGAGCAGAGTTTCCCAACTAAACGTAACCTATGTACACTGTGTGAGTCACTTTACCACATGCATGCCCTATCCTGTTTATATTTATTATCAATTCTCTGTAACTTTGTTTAAATGTTCTCCAAACAATCCCTTATGCTTAAAATGATGAAAAATACTAATGCATGTGTTTCTAATCTTTTTCAAATAGACTCACTATCAGAAAAAAAAGATTTTTACCTAATTATTTAGCAAAATAATAAAAAGTAGGCAGTTATATGTTCTAAATAATATAAGCAAAGCCACTGACTGCACAGTCTTCTCCATGCACACATTTTAGAAATGTTCCCCCAGTATTATCTGTAAACAGGTATAATCTTTGCAAGCTTATTTCTTCATTGCAGGGTAACTTTGGAAGCGTGGAACTGTGTAGATATGATCCTCTACAAGACAACACTGGTGAAGTTGTAGCCGTTAAGAAGCTCCAGCATAGCACCGAGGAATATATGAGGGATTTTGAAAGGGAAATTGAGATTCTGAAATCGCTGCAGCATGAGAACATTGTCAGATACAAGGGAGTGTGTTACAGTGCAGGTAAGGCCATCTAGGTAAATGTAGCATTTTCACAGTTAGGTTTGCATTCTGAAAACTGCTGTAAGTGTGGAGCCCTTGGGCCAGTTTTCTTAAACATGGTAGGAGAAGGTATTTTGCTAGGGGGTTCTGGATTTGGTATTACAATACATTGGTAGTCATTATTTTCCTCTTAATTACACCTCATGTCAGCCACAGATTGAGCATAGGCCATTGATATATTGGAGAAAAAAGAACAATGCTCACAACTGCCCTGTCAGCAAAAGGTCTTGCATTTCTTTACTTAATCAGCACACTGGGCCTCATTTACCAAATTAGTCTTTCATACAAAAGTGGCAAAGCTGGCAACATTTTTTGCCTGAATTTGGACCTGAAACCAAGTCAAAGACACACAGGACCCTTTTCCAGTGTGCTCCGCAACCGCCCCCGAGCTTTGAGAGCCTGTCAGTCTCCTGTCATGCAATTTTGATACAATTTGCATAAGTGTGAACCCAGCCTGACTATTTTTGTGAAAGTGTTTCTAATATTGTTGTCCAGGCAAATATTAATGGTGATAGAAACTAGGGTTTACTTTCCCACTGATGGTAGGTTTTATTGGATTCTGGAACAAAAAACACAACACCTGGAGCGCTGCGAGTCTAGGGGCCAAGTAAAGTGCTCTGATGAGGAGTAATCAGATAAGTGGATCAGACCCAGTGCAGCCAGCACAGCATGGAAAGAGATGCGACAGTCAAAGAAAAAAAAACAGAATGCAGCCCTCTGAAAGAATGATTAAATAAATTCTAACGTAGTACTGTATGCATAAACAGTGCTGACAGCTGATCATGTGGTAAGGGGTTGGGATCGACCCCTTACTCCAATCTGTGATCAGGCGAGTCTCATAGATTCGCTGATCAGAGCGCGTCGCAGGGACGCAAAAAAAAAATCAATTATCTATGGGCTGCTTAAAAACTTCATTATTGCCAAGGACAGTAGTACCTAACTATCTTTTAGACTATTGTGCTGTTCAACATCACTGGTGTTCTTAAAGGATAAGTTCACCTTTGGGAACATGTTACACATTCCACCCAATTTTAGCAGCTCTGTGTGTCTGAATGAACTACAAGCCCCGACATCCTTAGTGGCTTGTAGCAGTCCCTAATGATTTACCATGGCGCTGTGGTAGTTCGAGTCTTCCAGTCAGGGAGTATTGGCTTACCCATACAGGATGTACGGGCAAGCAGATACACTGACAGTATGCAGGAGTTGGTGTAATGCTTTACAGGCTCTTACTACAAAAAATAATTAATTCCCTTTTGTTTACCTGCAAAAAAAAATTGCCTTTTTATTATTTTTTTGAAAAAGTGAACTTATCCTTTAAAGACTTCTTAGCCACTGTCCTAGCTCAGTTTTGAAAGGGCACTTGGTACTGTACTCAAGTGGATATTTGTCTAAATGCCATTTTGCCACAACACTGGGACACAGTGGCTTAAGTGGGTGCTACCTGGGTTTGGTTCTGGAACCACCAGGTGTCAGTGACAGATGAGGAAAAGCTGAAACGTTCACCTCCTGGGCTTCTGTTCCTTCTACAGAATGCTCCCTACCAAGCAATGTAAATATTATGCTTCTGCATTGTGTTCAAACAGGAAGTGAAGTGGTGTTGCAAAGTCTGTTGCAGCTCTGTACAGCCTCTCCCTGCAGCAGTAGAACGCCCCTATAGTGATCTATTGCTGGTTGGTTACAGCCAGCAGTAGATCATGTTTGGAAGTGACTTGTTGCTACATATATGTATAGGTGTTGGGTGTTTGATTAGGAAACTATTGCAGAAGAAATGGTTTTGAATAGCAAATATGAGGCTGGGTTAGCCTAGAAGAAATGCAAAAAGCAGTTTGTATTATGTCGTCAGTTTCTATGTTTTATATTTATATATGCAGCTGTTAAATGGAAAATGTAACTTATGTCACCCCTTCACAAATACAAATGTGGCATAAAACCCATATTGTAATACACAGTGGGGAAAATAATTTTCTTTCTCGTACATCACGGGACACAGAGCAGTCATTACTATATGGGTTATACGCCACCTACTAGTGAATGGACACTGGTAAATCAATCATACAAGAAGTCCTCTCCTATATAACCCCTCCTACACAGGAAGTACCTCAGTTTTTTCGCCAGTGTCTGTTAGGTGGATGGTCACTGATGTGACACGTGCTCCTGGAGGTCTGGACGGTTCTATTAAGAATCATGGACTTCAATCGGATCCATTCAAAAAAACTATCAGCCAGAATGGATGGTACCCAAGCCTCATTGGAAGGAGAGAAGATTCCTCAAGGTTTTGCCTGTAATGCAGCCTTATGGCGCTGGACCCTGTGTAATGGAACCCTGTGCAGTGTTTGTTCTGACCAAGGTGCTTTCCTGCAGGGTGCTCTACAGGTCCAGGGGAGTGGACCCCAGATTAGAGGGGGACCCAGTCTCTGAAGGTCTTTTATGACATAGCTCGCCGTCATGGGTGAAGATTGGATTCATGTTATGTTCAGAGTTCTGCAGCAGGAATGGTAAATCTGCATTTTTGTTGTTTCTTTTTTTTTTTAAAGAAGAGAGAGAGATCTGACTATCCTCCCGGTGGCCACTGGGGCAGTGTGCTGTTTAATCATGCTATGTACTTCTTAGTCATGTGGGCTGCCGTTTCTCCTACAGCCACTAGAGGGCGCAGGCTCGCTCAGTATGGCCTATTTTTATAAAGGCAGGAAGTGGAAGGACGGCCATGATGCCATGTGGCAACAGGTTCAGCAGGGCCTCTGGAGACATAGCAGCATCCCATGGATACTCACAAAGTGAGTCCTTACTATGGGAGAACTGTGTGACAGCAAGTCATGATTATATGCTGCATATTTAGCTTATCCGGGGGGACTGTACAACTGTAAGTCCATACACCCCTGGATGGTTAGCAGTTCATTTAAAGTGTTGTTGACTGCTTGGTAGACAAGTGCAGCGTAGTATACCTGCTTTGCAAACTTGTTGCCTAAATGCATGTTTAAATATACACGCTTGGAAAAACATGACCATGGGTGCATTTTAAGGAGTATCTCCAAGTATAGTGTGCGTTTGGTCTGCAGAAGTTTCTTTTTTTTTTTTTTTTGCTGTTCTGAATAGAGGCTGCATTGGATGCATATTTGCTTGGTTAAATCCTGCAGGACTAGCATGGAGCCAAGTGCAGTTAAGCAGGTGCATGCTTGCAAACTAGTTAAAATGCATGATTGCTAAAACACGTATGCATAAAAATACATGTTTTTGCATAAAGATACATGGTTATAAATGTTTCCATAAAGATACATGATACATGTTGCATAAAGAGACATGTTTACATAGATACGTGTTGCGTAATATATGTTGCATAAATGCATGCTTGCTTATTGCGTAAATGCATGTTTCCATTGGTGCATATTGCATAAATGCGTGTTTACATGGACGCACACATTTGTGTTTTTTGCATAAGCACATGCTTGCATGCTTCCACGCATACTGGCACGCTTTCATTTGTACTGCATACATATGTACTTCTTTGCATTAAGCTGTATACATATGTGCTTGTTTGCCTGGGACTGCATGCATATGTGCTTATTTGCCTGGGATTACATGCATGTGTGCTTGTTTGCCTGGGGGTACATGCATGCATGTGTGTTTGTTTGCCTGGGGGTACATACATATGTGCTTATTTGCCTTGAGCTGCATACATAAATGCATGGATGGCAAGAATACTTGTAGACCTGCATGTTTGCATAACTTAGGTACCTACATAACGGCATGCCTGGGTACCTGCATACATAAGGGGTTGCATAGCAGTAAACCAACATTGTTTTAGGCCTGCATCCTTGGAGGACTGTGTATTAGGTTGGCCAATATAGTTGCTACGTTATTTACCTGTTATACCAGTTAAATGGTTCCAGAAAGGAGAGGCAGGCAGGGGAAGCAGGTGCACCGCTCTCAGGTTCAGTGATCTGGCGGTGTCCACATCCCCCGATGGACAGTGGTGTCAGGGGCTTTAGGATCTCCCACAGAGTCGTCAGTCTTTCGCCTTGCATTTGACTCTTGGAGCAGAAGGTATGGGTTCATTGTAAAAAAAAAAAAAAAAACCCTCAACCGGTAGCGGTCCCAAAACCAAATGGGGACATAAGGTCTAGCTTAGGTCTTAAGCCGCTGGACATCCTGTTTCAGATAGGCTCTGTCCATTTAGTGTTGACCTCTCTACGAGAGGTAGATTTCGGGGTCCATAGCCATCAATGACGCTTATCTTCATATGCTGTTTTTTTCAAGGCTCATCAAGGTTTTTTTGCAAATTGCAGTGTAAATTCATCTTTTTTATTTTTGTGACTCTGCTCTTCGGGCTGGACACAGCTCCGAGGGTTCACAAAGCTCCCAGCCCAGTACTGGTCTTGCTGAAAATGCAGATGTGCCAATCTCAGTTTACCTCAACAATCTTTGTTCAGGAAGCAGTCTGTTCTAGATTTTCCTTTGATACATTTCTGCAGGAGGAAGTTGTATCTAGATCAAGGCACGTTCCCTACGTACAGTCCTGCTCTAGGTCTTTGGTAGAGGATCATTCTCTCTGTCTGGAACATGAAGATCCAGGCATTGGATTGCCAGGGGGCTCTGTTCCTGGGGAATTGCAGAGCTAAAATTGGTGGTTGATGGTTCGAGATCTGGGATGGGCAAGATAACCACTGATGCCAGCTTCTCCAGTTGGTTTGAAGGTGGCTATAGTTCAGTGGACTTGGTCTCCACAGGGGAAAATACTGCCCATCAATATCTTGGATTTTTGGCCAGTATGCCTTGCTCTGGATGTTGTGACAAACCAGTTGTAGGTGTAATCCGGAAATGCCTATGCAGGCATATATAGCAACCACCAAGAGTCATGCGGCTCAGGAAGGTGAACCACATTCTGTCTGAGACCGTACAACAAGTTCTGTCTCTATCACTAGTACATACTCCAGGTATAGAATAATGGCAGGAGGAACTCTGCAGGTGGATCTACTAGGTTCCAAGTTCCACAACAAGTTGGAACAGGTTGTGTCTGGGTGACGAAAGTCCCACCTGCAATAGGGGCAGATGCACTGGTAACACCTTAGGGACCAGTTCTCCCTTATTTGATGCTTTCCCCCTGTTTTGACTTTTCCCTCATCTTTTGCGAAGAATCCGGGAGGTGGTAACACTGATAATAGTATTAGCCAAATTAGCCCAGGAGGGCTTAGTACGCTGACATAACGAGGCTTGCGGGGGTCGCTCCTTGAACACTCCCTGTCCAGCGGGACCTAATGGTCTTGAGCCCTGTATCTCCACACTGTTGAGCCCTGGAAGCTGGTTTCAGGGAACATCGATTACAGGACTTGGAAATATTTTTTTCCTGGGGGAAGCCAGGAAGTGGCGCCCACAGAAATATGAGTGAGAAATTTTTATTTTCTTTCTCCAATCAGTAGGGGACAGGAGATTGGCCTTAAGTACCATTAAGGGTTCGAGTTCATCCCTATACATTTTTTCCAGAGGCCATGGTTTCTCACTCCTGGATTCATACTTCATGCAGCTTGTAGTGTAGATAGTCCCACATGTCATGCCACTCTTGTGTCCTTGGGACTGGGATTCGCTTTTGGCTGTCTTTGCAGAGGCCATTTTTTTAACCAATTGGGAGACTCTTAGTCCCTTATATCGGAAGATGGGTTCTTTGGTTGCTATCATTTCACTAAGTTGAGTGTCAGAGCTGGCGGCTTTCATGCAAGGAGCCGTTCTTGGTTGCACATCATAAGGTGATGTTGCTCCCTAATCCATCTCTATTGCCTTGAGTGGTTTCTAGTTTTCACTTGAATCAGGACAGTGTCTTGCTTTTTTATATTTCTTCTAATCCACAGTCGGCAGGAGAAAGACACTCAGGGTCTACTTGAGTTGTCGGCACAGGTCAGGAATCCTGATTTGTGCAGCCAGAAGAGCCCAGGAATAGCAGGCAGTACCCAGGACGAATGTTTAGCAGTGGATCTGCCAGTTTATCAATGATGCCTATGATTTTAATGAGCAAAATCCAATTTTTGTCTGGGGAGAGATTCTCTACCAGGTGTGTGGGAGTATCTTGGGCCATCCGCCATCAGGTGTCAGTGGTCCAGGTGTGCAAGACTGCTATTTGGTCTTTGTTTATACATCCACAGAGTTTTTACCAGGTGGATGTCAAGAACATGGAGGAGACCTGTAAAATTCTTTTCTTGGAGTACATCACAGGACACAGAGATCCCTCCCCTCTTTTCTGGGAAGTTTATTGCTTGCTACAAAACTGAGGTACTTCCTGTGTAGGGGTTTTATAGGGGAGGACGTCTTGTTTGATTGATTTACCAGTATCCATTCACCAGTAGGTGGCGTATAACCCATATAGTAATGACTGCTCTGTGTCCCATGATGTACTCCAAGAATAGGATTTTACAGGTAAGCTGTAGAAAAAATCCTATTTGATCACCTGCAGATTTCGTAAGTTTGCCCACTTACAAAGAAATTAATGGTCTGTAATTTTTATCATACATGTATTTTAAATGATAGAGACAGAATATCAACCAAAAATCCAGGAAAAAACACAAATGTTATAAATTGAGTTGCAGTTCAGTGAGTAAAATAAGTATTTGATCCCCAAGCAAAACATAACTTAGTACTTAGTGGAGATAACCTTGCTGGCAAGCACAGAGGTAAGATGTTTCTTGTGGTTGGTTACCAGGTTAGCACACATCTCAGGAGGGATTTGCTCTTCTTTACTGATCTTCTCTAAATCCTTAAGGTTTCTTGGCTGTCGCTTGGCAACTCAAAGTTTCAGCTCTCCATCAATTTTCTATAGGATTAAGGTCTGGGGACTGGCTAGACCACTTCATGACCTTAAAACCGAGTTCCAGTCATTTTTGTGTTTTATTAAAAGTCAGCAGCTACAAAAACTGTAGCTGCTGAATTTTAATAAACACACTCTCACCTATCCCACGATCCAGTGGTGCACTCATCCCAGCCGATTTCACATCGCCTCAGCAGCACCGGCATCTTAACTATGGGCACCCAGCTGTGACAGCTTGCGTCTTCCGGGTGCCCACTGCGCATGTGCAAGCAACACTGCGCTCTGTGACTGGTCCATAAGTCTTCTAGGACCTGTCATGTGTCCCAGACGTCGGGGGGGGGGGGACTTCTGCTTTCAATCGCCTAAGGTGATTGGAACGGAAGTGGGAGCAGGTACCTGTCAAAATCGGGTTCCCGCCCCCCACCACTTCTTTGCTGCCTTGGTGGTATGTTTTGGGTTATTGTCAAGCTGGAAGACCAATCCACGACCCATCTTCATGTTCTGGCTAAGGGAACAGGGTTCTCATCCAAGATTTTGCAATACATGGCCCCATACATTAGCCCTTCAATGCGGCAAAGTCGGCCTGTATCTTTAGCGGAGAAACAGCCCCAAAGCATAATGTTTCCACCTCCGTGCTTGACTGTAGGAATGGTGTTCATAGGGTCATAATCAGCATTTTTCTTCCGCCAAACATAGCGAGTCGAGTTAATGCCAAAGAGCTCAATTTTGGTCTCATCTGACCACTGCACTTTCTCTCAATCCTTCTTTGATTCACTTAGTTCATTGGCAAACTTCATATGGGCTTGTAAATGTGTCTTTTTGAGGAGGGGGACCTTGCGGCCGCTGCAGGATTTCATGGCAGCGTGTTGTGGTACCAATGGATTGTTTGGTGACTGTGGTCCCAACTGCCTTGAGATCATTCACAAGCTCCTTCCATTTAGTTCTGGGCTGATCCCTCACTTTCCTCATGATCATCCTTACCCTATGAGGCGAAATCTTGCATGGAGCTCCAGACCATGGGCAATTGATTATTATTTTGTATTTGAATAATCGCTCCAACAGTTGTCTCCTTCTCACCAAGCGTGTTGCCGATGGTCTTGTAGCCCATTCCAGTCTTGTGCAGGTCTACAATCTTGTCCCTGATGTCCTTTGATAGCTCTTTGGTCTTGCCCATGATGGTGAGGTTTGAATGGAGGAAAGAGATTCTGTGGACAGGTGTCTTTTTTTTTTTTTATACACATAAGGAGTTGTCATTAGGAGCACCTTTTTAAATTAACAGGACTAATCTGTGCACCACATGAGCACATACTTTAGCCAGTCTCTGGGAGCCAGAAGTATTGTTGGTTGTTAGGGCATCAGATACTTATTTTACTCACTGAACTGCAACTCAATTTACAACATTTGTATTATGTGTTTTTTCAGAATTTTTGGTTGATACTCTGTCTCTATAATGTAAAATACACCTATAATAAAAAAAAAATTATAGACCCTTAATTTCTTTGTAAGTGGGCAAACTTCCAAAATCTGCAGGGGATCAAATTAATAATTTTTGCCACTGTATATGGTAATACAATTATAACAATCTGAAAAATGAGTTATGCAGCAGGCAGCTATTTATTGTTCTGATGCTGTGGGACTGACATCCTCCAGCAGGGGTGCACAAGATTTACTAAAACTCTTGCTTTTTCTGGATTGGATAATGATGTATAAGCATTTTTTGATAGATAGCATTACAGACATAATATGACATAAGGAGTATGCTGTGCTGTTTTAGTAAATGGGGGGAGCTGGGTATTTGAGTAGCCATAAGGTATGAAGTGTGCCATGAAGCACTCATCCACCACTGTAGCATCAGTTCATTAACATGCATTATTGGTTAATTGTGCTTTGTGTTTTTTGTTTTTTTTTTCACTACAGGTTTTGTTATACAGATGAGCTAAATTTACTGCGTGTATTTTTAGATTATCAATGCTTGTGTTTTTTAACATGTAAAAATAAATGTATATTTCAATATTTTTATTGAAAAGATCTGGTAGTAACAGAAATAACATTGGAACAAAGCCAATTCTTAGCTTGTCATCATAACAAAACATAGACAAATAAAGTATGAACGAAAAGGGATACGTATAATCCAACATTGTATGAAAAAAGCATACATTAGGCAAAAATTATCATCAAGAAATAAAACAAAAAAACGTAGTCCTGAGCTGTAATGAGACCGAATAGTCACTTCTTATCGGTAGCCAGAAATACAGCTATGTATGATGGAGGGCAGGAACAAGGGCATGGTATGGGGGAATAGATGGAGGGGTGAGAGGAAAATAATGGATAAGAAGCCACAGGGAAATCCCGACACTCATCATAAAAATCTATTTAAATGAAATTACACATGTACATTCTGACTGGTAAATTTGTGACCTTATGCGAGGTGTCTTAAAGAGAACAAAAAATGGGGCTATTTGAGGCAGTGATAAAATAATTAAACTTTAAAATAGCTAAATCTCTATTCCATTAAAAAATGACATTTAGCATTATTAACCTTGCAGTATGTGTCAGTATCTTTGTAAATTGAACGTTGAGTTGAGAAAATACCATGAGAATGAAGTAATGAATCAACTTGAAGAGAAATACAAACAAAAGAATGGGGTTGATCTACCAATTAGAAAAACATGTGTAATGTGTATTGGCAATCCTATCTTTTGACTGTGCTATCAGATTGTGTTCTTTTTTTCCCCTCAAAAATTAACTGAAATATTATCGTTTTTTTTGTATTTACAAGGTCGAAGAAATCTTAGACTGATAATGGAGTATTTACCATATGGAAGTCTAAGAGACTACTTGCAAAAGCACAGGGAAAGGCTGGATTTTAAAAAACTTCTTCAATATTCCACACAGATATGCAAGGTAGGATTGACATGAAACTGTATGTTTCCTTTATTGTGTATAACCAATAGCCTGCCTAGGCAGACATTGTCATAATAGTAACTGAAGGAAACCCGTACTAAGATACATTTTGTAATATCCTAAAAATACCAGTATGGATACTAGTTTTTTGGTAGTCTCTCGAGGCAGTACTGTCTGAGTCAAAGATTCAGAAAAAACATGATTTGAATGTCAGTAGTCTTAATCTGCCTACACATTACAGGTCAGGATATCCTAAAATGACAGCCATGTAGTTTGGCATTTTCAGCTGTAACTTTTCTGTATTTTTACAGTACGTTTCTTTTAAAATTAGTTAGTTAGTGAGGTGGCTTTATCTCAGCAGCTTATAGTTGCCCAAGGAAAAAATGACCACATTACCTGTGAAATGTCTGCTACTACTTAAAAAAGACTGATTCCTTCCCAAGTTTTGGTTACAAACCTTCAGTGTGGTTGTTTTACTTGGTCGCTGCTATCATTTTTACACCTGCTCTGCTTTTTTATTCTTGGGTAACTTTACATTTCTGATGGCTGCAGCATCTTTGTATTCTTGCAAGAAGAGAAACCGCTAGAGGTGGTATATGTGTGATTTTGTGTAACACATACCATGTAGTCTTAATTGGGTTAGAGAGATTACAAGAGAAGGGTGCCCATGTCGGCATTGGTAGGATAGAGGAATGCCCCATTCTATAGGAACAACTACTACTGAAATGCTAAGGGAAAACCGTTGAAAGCTCTGGGAAGATATCACTGAACCTTGATTTTTTTATTTGTTTAGATGAACTGCTATACAGTTGTATTCTGGCAGTTGTTAAAACATATATTTTATTTTTACAGGGTATGGAATATCTTACAATTAAACGGTATATACACAGAGACTTGGCGACTAGAAACGTTTTGGTTGAAAATGAAAACAGAGTAAAGATTGGAGATTTTGGATTGACAAAGGTATTACCACAAGACAAGGAATACTACAAGGTTAAAGAGCCTGGTGAAAGCCCTATTTTTTGGTAGGTTAACTTGGCAGTTCTATTTATTAGACATGTTTTTTTTTAATCATTGATGTATACCGTTTATATACAGCTGTGGACTGAAAGCGAGTAGTAACAAGTATAACTGAAATAAATAAATTGTAGGAGAATTTGGCCCAAGGGCTTTGTGTTGAAGACAAATGGGTGAGAAAAATGAAACTGGTGATCGTATTCAATGCCAAATTCTGCCAATGCAAGATAAATAACAAATCACCTGCCTGTGATAAGTGGGTATCACAAGATTTCCCATTTTGCATCCTGCACCTCCTACAAAGACAGCACAAATTGACAAGCAGAAAAGCTTTTCACTGCAGAAGAGATCTACTATGGGACATAATAATAAAGCATTGAATTTGACATCCACCAAACATTTACCACAGGTGAATCTTCCAGGAGTATGTGTTTTAAATAACTGGAAAGTACAAAATCTGGTGCACCTGTGCGTAGTAGCCAATTGGCTTCTAACTTCAGCTTGGGACTCGCGCATGCTCAGTTGGAAACCGGCAGTGAAGCCGAAAGGCTCCACTGCTGGTTTCCCTTAGTTGGAATGGCGGCCGATGGACGGATCGGCCTCAGGGGGGCGACATCGTGGGCGGCTGGAACACCAATTTAAACTTTGACAAAAAAAAAAACCTGGAAGCTGATTGGTTTTTGTGCAGAGCTGCATCAGATTTTGCACTCTCCAGGTTTAGTAAATTAACCCACAAGTCTCTTTTGCAGTTAAAGTTTGTTACCTTCTGGCTTGCAGACTAGCCACTGTACTGCTCGGTGTACGTTCTTGGTATGCCATTGTGCCAGGATTTTTTTACTTCCCTGCATGGGAGTGGCCTTATCCTGGGCCAACCATCATGTTGGCTGAACCCAGAAGGAGACCAGGTAAAGATGTTGGTGCTGTAGAGCAGGGGTTCCCAACCACCGGGCTGTGGCCTCTCTGCAGCCGGGCTGGGGGGGATAGGTGGCATGAGAGAGCAAGGTGGGCGGGCGGATGAGTAAGCCGGGTGGATCAGAGGGGCGGACGAGAGAAGCGTGCTGGCGAGCAGAGATAACATCACCTCTCTCCGCCCGCCCCACATCACCGCTCTTCCCCCAGCACAGCGCAGCCCTTTTTAATGACTGAGGTGCAGCGGGGGAGCAGAGAGAGGACATCATCTCTCACCGCTCGCACCACATCACCGCTCTTCTGCCCTCACTTAGAACCGACCACTGTACAGAGGCCTGCCTCTGTGATAAATGGACCAGTGCTGCCACCAATACTGTGACAATCCACGTCTGGTGGCACTGGCAGGCGACGTGGCAAGTGACATCCTCATCTAGCGGCAGACAGCGTGGCAAGTGACATCCTCATCTGGTGGCAGGCGACGTGGCAAGTGACTTCCTCATCTGGTGGCAGACAGCGTGGCAAGAGACATCCTCATCTTCTAGTCGCAGGCGACGTGGCAAGTGACATCCTCATCTGGTGGCAGGTGACATCCTCATCTGGTGGCAGGCAGCGTGGCAAGTGACATCCTCATCTGATGGCAGGCAGCGTGGCAAGTGACATCCTCATCTGGTGGCAGGCAGCGTGGCAAGAGACATCCTCATCTTCTAGTCGCAGGCGACGTGGCAAGTGACATCCTCATCTGGTGGCAGGCAATGTGGCAGGTGACATCCTCATCTAATGGCAGGCAGCGTGGCAAGTGACATCCTCATCTGGTGGCAGGCAGCGTGGCAAGTGACATCCTCATCTGGTGGCAGGCAGCGTGGCAAGTGACATCCTCATCTGGTGGCGGGCAGCGTGGCAAGTGACATCCTCATCTGGTGGCGGGCAGCGTGGCAAGTGACATCCTCATCTGGCGGCAGGCAGCGTGGCAAGTGACATTTTCATCTGGTGGCAGGCGACGCGGCAAGTGACCAGCTACATTTGGTGGCAGGTGACAGTGGCAAGTGATGCGCTCAGGGCTCATACTGATTCTGCATGAATCTGTGAGTTGAACTATTTCATTTTATATTACAATGTTATAATAAAAACAATGCGCTTCAATCATCCTGACACCATAACAACCATAGTGCCGTGATGCTTGAAGTGCCAACACCAGCCATTGCCCCATCAAATTGCCCGCAAAAAATCGCTTAACCCCACTGCTGTAGAGGGACATCACTCAGCTGGAGGGTAAGTATAGGTGGCTTTAGTTCATTTGTTATTTTTGGTAGTTCTGTTTTTCTTCTGGTGACAGCAAGAGTTGAGTCGTTAATAGAATTTTAGAGATTTTTGCTTTGCTACCTTGTTCTGAAAGCGAATATTTACAAAGATGCTATTAGTGTTTTGCTTTATACTACCTTTTGCAAATAAGAATCCAGAGTGTGTGCATTTATTTGGTTTCCTTGGCACATATTCTATTTTTCCTACATATTCTTTGCAGTTTTTTGGATTATTTAGTAATCATTAGTTTACAACCTCTTTAACAAGCTTGGTGGATAAAAACCTTGCAGTGAAATTTGTTAATTAAATCCCAAGGAAGATCTGTCGTTAAAGTTAGCAAACACTGACCATTGGGGCATTAAACTAAGGCTAGGTTCACCCTGTTGTAATCTGATTTTGATCCGATTTTCAGTATGATTATGCAGCGCAACTTGGATGCGATTTGCATATTCTTTGAGGCCAAATTTACACAGGAATTGCACCAGGTAGTACAGGAACCTTTTCCAAAATCACAACATGCTGAGTTGCATTGGTGTGTATATAGGTACCATTGAAAACAATGTGACTCAAGTCGCATCTGAAATCGCATTAGTGTGAACGGAGCCTTAATATTACAAAATAACAAATTTGTCACAAACTTTCAAAGCAACTCTTTTTGGGACTGATTTACTAAGAAGAATGCGTTGTGCCAGTTCATACCTTGATTGGTGCGATGGAAAAGTCATTAACTGAACGTGCGAACCGACGCACTTTGAAGCGCAAAACAATAATAAATTTGTAAACTGCAACTAGTGCTAGGGTAACTGCAGTTTTCTCATTGATAATAGCACACACGCAATACAATTGGTCAATTTCATCTCTTTGGATGTGTCTTGTTAGGCAATTAGTAGGTGTTCTCAGTTAATTAACCCTTTTGATGCTAATCTCATTCCTATTACTTGTAATATATCTTTAAAATGTTTTTTTTTTTTTTTTTTCTTCAATTTTTACCCAAATCTTTTAATACATTAAAAGAACAGAGAAGTGTTTCTAAACCCAATAAAATAATATTTTCTGATCTTGATCTTTAACCACTTACCCACCAGGCCAATTCTGACATTTCTCTCCTACATGTAAAAATCATCATTTTTTTGCTAGAAAATTACATACAAACATATATGTTTTTTTAGCAGAGACCCTAGAGAATACAATGGTGGTCATTGCAACTTTTTATCTTGCACGGTATTTGCACAGCAACTTTTCAAACGCGTTTTTCATGCTTTAAAAAAACAAAACAGTAAAGTTGGCCCAATTTGTTTGCATAATGTTAAAGATGAAGTTGCGCCGAGTAAATAGATACCTAACATGTCACGCTTCAAAATTGCACACGCTCGTGGAATGGCGCCAAACTTCGGTACTTAAAAATCCCCATAGGCGACCCTTTAAAAAAATGTTATGGTTACATGTTTTGAGTTACAGAGGAGGTCTAGGGCTAGAATTATTGCTCTCGCTCTAACGTTCGCGGTGACACCTCACATGTGTGGTTTCAACACCGTTTTCATATGTGGGTGGGACTTACGTATGCGTTCGCTTCTGCGTGCGAGAACACGGGGACAGGGGCACTTTAAAAAATTGTGTTTTTTTTTTTATTGTTAGTTTTACTTAAAATTTTCTAATTTGACACTTTAAAAAAAAAAATGTTTTCATCACTTTTATTCCTATTACAAGGGATGTAAACATCCCTTGTAATAATTGAATATGGCATGACAGGACCTCCTTACAGTGAGATATGGGGTCAATAAGACCCCACATCTCACCTCTAGGCTGGGAAGCCTAAAATAAAAAAAAATTAAAAAACGATCACCGCTTCCCAGCCGCGGCAGAGCCGTTTCTTTTTTAATGCAGAGGCCCGGCGTGAAGTCATAACATCACGCCTGGCTTCCGACGATCATGGAGACTCCGGCGACCATCTGGTTCGCCGGAAACCTCTAGGGTGGATATCCGGGGCCGGCGAATCCGCTCTCCAACTCACCAATCGCAGAGGTGAGTCGGTAGAAGCACCGGAGGGCGGATGTCCCCTCTCGCCGCGCGTAAGAATGATCTAATGGCTGACTAGCCACTATGATCATTCTTATGGTGTAGGAAATCGCCGGCTGAAAACGCCGATATCTGAATGATGCCTGTAGCTTCAGGCATCATTCAGATATACCACCATAAAGCCCAGGACGTCCATGGATGCCCAGCAGTCGGCAAGTGGTTAAAGGTGACCATATACTGCAATCGGTTAGATCTTAAAAAAATTAGATTTAGTGCAAGAGCTTGTTTGATTTCCTATAATTTGAATTAATTGTTCAAGTGCGTCTTCCCATTGCCTATTTTGCCGAAATAGCGAGTTGTACAGAGATTGGTCAATCAGATTGCATAGTGTATGACCATCTTAAGTGCCAAATTTGGAATGTAGATGTGCCATGACCCACTTGTATTTTCCTAACGATATTTTTTGAGCATTATACAAGGATATAGAGATATATTTGGGCAGCACAGTGGTGTAGTGGTTAGCACTTTCACCTAGCAGCAAAAAGGGTCGCTGGTTTGAATCCCGCCCATGACACCATCTGCCTGGAGTTTGCATGTTCTCCCTGTGCCTGCGTGGGCTTCCTCCAGGTACTCCAGTTTTCTCCCACACTCTAAAAACATGCTGGAAGGTAAATCGGATCCTGTCTAAATTGGCCCTAATATGTATGAATGTGTGTTAGGGAACTACACAAACACCACCCCATGTTAAGAAAAATAAATTTAAATTTCTTAATTTTCTTAATTTGCAAGTAAGGATCATCACTTCCTCAGAGAACAGTGAGTGGGGCATGGTGGTGGGAAGAAATTAGCAGCAGTACAAGCAACTTCCTGTAGGGGCGTGTTGTCATTCCTGTGTGCTGGCCACTGCTACCGGGAACCAGATATGCGCCATCGGTACATACCTCCGCGCACACAGCAGTTGCGCATCTAGATGCATTTGGCGCATCTAGCTGCAGGAACCCAATTTTTAGGGAAATTAATAGTAAAGCGGATGCAGATTTCCAGGACTGGACTAACAAATGTTTATGGTGAAAGGCAACTGGTGTTTTCTATTAAACAAGGTCTAAATGGGCCATTGACATGCATCACAGTTGAGCTTAGGGATGTGTCTTTGCAAAGACAAAACAAAATGAAATCCTTTCTTGCAGAGGGATTAGAAGTCTTGTCAGTTTTTGGGGATGTCTGCACCCCTGATAGGGTGAAGACACCTCCCAAATTTTGCCACTTTCTTCTTCAAATTTATTGACTTCCTGTGACATAGCCAAACAGGAAGTGAGCGTAAAACCCTACCAATGTCTTTCCTTGGGGACACACAGGTCAATCTAAATAGCTTCCCCATTAAGTAAATTGCACTCTAGCATTTTGCTCTGTACACCCCAAATTATTAGGTATCTTGGACTTTGGGGTTTATTTACTAATGGCAAATCCACTTTGCACTACAAGTGCACTTGGAAGTGCAGTTGCAGGAGATACGAGGGGGACATGCAAGGAAAATAAAAAAACACCATCTTTGCTTCTACATGATTGGATGATAAAATCACCAGTGCTTTCCCTCAGATTTACATCGAGTACACTTGTATTGCAGAGTGAATTTGCCCTTAATAAACCCCAAAATACCTAATAATGTGGGGTGTACACAACAAAGTGCTAGAGTGCAATTTGCCTAATTGGGACACTAGTTAGATTGACCTGTGTGTCCCCAAGGAAAGACATTGGTAGGGTTTTACCCTCACTTCCTGTTTGGCTATGTGACAGGAAGGGAAGCCAATTTTAAGAAAAGGGACACAATGCCTAACCTAAAAAAGACAAGCAGGGGTTCTAACACTCGGTTATCCTCAAATGTCCACAATTAGAATAGGATTGTCTTAAACTCGATTTTAGCTCAGTGCTCTCAATCAGTGGTTCTCAACCCTGTCCTCAAGTACCCCCAACAGGCCATGTTTGCAGGTTTTCATTGATCTTGAATAAAAACACAAAAGATACCGATATCCCTGCACTGGGCGAGACTGCTGTAATAGTAGTCATCGCCATCGGGTAAGCAGACCACTTTACTCACCTTGGACATGGAGAAACCCCCTAGGGGTGGGACTTTGAAGGCACTACCATACCAAAAATTGTGTAAAAATGTATAAAGTTTATTATATATAGACAAAAAACACATAATGAATAAAGAATAGACAAGTACAAATGGATGCATTATGATGTACAAACGTTTGGCAGATAAGACATGATACAAAATATTAAACCCAACGACGTTTCAGAGATGAACCGTAGTCTCCTTCATCAGGGATATTCAAGGAAGTACATTGTATCATAATAGCAAAACAGTACATAGACGCATCCAACCAAAATTTTAAAAGTGAGGAATGAGGCGAGAACCACTGCGTTAAAATGGAAAATGTAATACTTACCGCTCTGTAATTTTCCTTTCCTGGTGACTATCCATGGCATATGCATGCATATGCTTCCATGAAGGCACCAGGAAAGTAGCTTTTAGACAAATCACACCTTCTTTTGTTTTGCCATGCCAATCAGCATAGTTAAGCTGCAGCTGGGAAATCTGTTGCATGAAAATTAACAAAACACATAACATAAAAATTTGCTACAAATTTTATTGGTCAACAAAACAGGACTTGGAAAAGAGCAAGAAGAACAAGGAAAGCAAAAAACACATGTTAATTTGGGACACTAATAGAATATGGTTTTGAGGTCTGACCATTTTGCAAAGAAAATTAACAGGAGTGCGCCCACAAACGGACATCTATTAAGGAGTTAATCATTAATTAGTCAAAACATCTTGAAGACGATTTTGCAAAATGATGCAGCACAGACAAATCAAAGTGAAACAACCTACAAACGACACACATTGACAACATCAAAAATATTTCAGGGTTAATATTCCCCCCGACCCCCCCCCCCCCCCCCCCCCCGTTTTGCAAAGGCATAGCAAACAAAATACAAAGAGAAAATACATGTGTTACAAACTCTATAAGGACACCCAAATGTACTCTCTTGCGGGCCACACACCAACACACAATCTTGGCTCTTTTCAGGGCAAGTTAAAGAATGCTATCTGCAAGCTTTATATAACCTAGGTTTGCGTGCTAATGAGGCAATTGAAAACACATGCACAGTCCACGAAACACACAAAATGCAAGTTCACCCAGTGTAGAAACAGTGGGTACACCTGTTAAGGATGTCCTTAAATTACTAACCCAAAAAACACACTCTCTGAGCATGCCCAGAAACATCCAAGTGCTGTTCATACACAAAAAGAAGAAACAAAAGCAAAGTCCCTGAGCATGCCCACACCAACCCAAATGCAGCTAGCACAAAAGAAGCCACTCCCCCTGTCCAAAATTAAGCACATCATCCAGCATGCTACAAAATTACAGATGGGACAAACACCCCCCCCCCGGCCCAGGGGGGCCAAACAAAGAGCCTAACATGGGCAAAATGTATACAACAAATACCATTGGGAACTGACTTGTGAATTTTGCTAGTCCCCACTTGGCTGGCTTATCTTCTAGTTATTGGCCCTAAAATGTGTATGGGGGCCCAGGTCCCATCCTGTGGGACATATATCAATGTCACCAATTTGGACAACCCCAAAAACGAAACAAGAAGTGCCTTTAAAAATGCTAAATTGCTTAAAAGCTAGTAACTGGGGGGGGGGGGCTTGCTCTGCCTGTAAAGTGGTGCATCTGTAGCATGTGTCCAAAATGCTGCTTCAGAGATGTACGGCTTTAGAGAAAAGTTACAAATCTACATTGCAGCTGCAAGATTTTAACACAAAACAAAAGATAGCCTTACCCCCCCCCCCCCCCCCATAACATACAAGGCCATTTGGGTCTGTTAAGGCTTAAAATGAGAACCCCCACATGAAAAATCCCACCCCAAACAAAGAAAATATTGTGCCCCTCCCAAATACTAGAAAACCCCTAGCCAAACACACAGCAAGCCAGGCCATGAAAGGGGGATGGATGCTTGGGGGCAGGAGGGGCTCGGGCACCCCATAAGTCAACCACCTTGTTCCCATATTCAGGGGGACAAGGGCCTCTTCCACACAACCCTATGCTGGGGTTGTGGGGGGCCGTAGACGGGGCTTTATGGAATGTGGAAAGCACCTTTAAAGTAGTGGGTACAAGGTGCTTTGTGGTTGGTATTGGGCTGAGCCCAACATGCCCCAAAGGCAGCCAGCTATGTTGAGTACACGTGGCCTTGTATGGTTCAGGAGTGGGGTGGGCGATCGCTCTTCTCACCCCTTTCCTAGCTGGCCCTGTTGTATGCTCTGAAAAAGGATGTGGTTTGGATTGGTGAAGGCAGCTCACAGCCTTTTGAGAATGGAGTGGAGTGCCCTTTTAGGAGGGGCTAGAAGAGCGAGAGTCTTTTTACATATTTTTAACAAGGTTCATGTCATATGTTGGCAACGTAACATGCTAACATGACCTGTGTCCAAATCTTTAAAAAAATACATAAAGGTGAACCAGCGTAAAAAAAAAAAATGTCAAGTTTAGAGGTGCGCCCGTTCAACCCACACAATTGCATTTACGTTGCTTGACGTTTACTAAGATTTTGGCCACGCAGTGAACAAACGCATTTGAAGGAGCGCAAGAGCCGCTTGCACATGCACAGTGCTTACATTGATCTTGCGCAGTTCTAAACGTACTTGCAGGCACAGCAGGGTTTCTCTGAAAAAGTTACTTTCTCTTGTTCAATAATTTTATTGAAATTTGTATAAGAGAAGACAAAGTATAACAATTATCGTAACATGGGATACACATATGAACAGTAGAATCATATCTATATATTCACTACAATATCTAATCTCACAGGAGAGGTGTAATCAAAGATATTAGATACAATATGAATTAGTTAGAAATGTGAAGACCTATATAGAGGTCAAAAGTTATAAATGGGAGATATAAAGCATGCCTCCAGACCACCCTTCCACCCCCTACGGGCTCAAGCTGTGGCTGGGTGGGGGCATGGTTATTTGAAATTGAAAATGTTGTTACAAACAATAATTAGGCCATGCAATATACCTGAGAAAAAAGTTAGAGAAAAAAATAAAAAAAGAGAAAGGAGTAACACTCTCCTTACAAATTGTTAGTTGTATATATAATATATATTTAAAGAGAAAAAATGTAATACTCTAACACTCATAAAAGCAATACTCATTATTAATGAGATATGAGTCATTAAGTAAAATGGTATCCCAAAATTGTCGTTTGCATAATAAATAAGAAAAGAAAAATAAGTAAAGAAGAGAATAGAATTAAAGAACTATACGGGCATTATAGCATTAGTGTTCAATACCAAATAAGGATTACATAGGTTTGCCCTACATATTGAAGAGATTCCAGAAAGACTGATAGTATGACAAGAAAAGAAAGAATCTCTCGAAGTGGTGATCCAGCTCCCGACATGGATAAGTAATAATACATTAATATAACAAGGATTCTAATAGGATAACAACAATGACTGGTCAAAATCAAAAGAAAAGAAATGCTTAACCCATGGCTGCCAAATCATACAGAATTTATTAATACTATTGTCTTCAATAGCTGTCATTTTAGCGAATATGAGGGCCTTGTTCATTCTATGTTTGGTTTCCACCACGATCAGTGTGTTGGTCTTCCATGCCTTAGCTATGGTTTGTTTGGAAGCGGGATTGATTTGGATAAGCAATTGGAATTGATTACGGGTAAGTCTGGCCGGTTTAAGATTTAGAAGTGCAATGGCTGGGTCTAGGGCTACAGGGGTTTCTAAAGCTTTAGATGCCATTGCAAATATTTTTTTCCATAATTCTTGAGCAATCAGGCATTGCCACCATATATGAAAGTGGGTACCAGGTGTGGAGCAACCTCTAAAGCAATTATTACTATAAAAAGGAGTAAATTTTGCTATTCTAGCTGGTACTAGGTACTAACGTGCCAGAACTTTGAAATTAGTTTCCAGAGCAAAACAATTAGAAGATGAGGATTTGGTAGCCAACCAAATATTAGACCAGTCATTGATGTCGAACATTCGTCCTAAATCTTTTGACCATTTGGTAGTATAAGACGGAAGTACATCATTAGGAGTAGTAGTGCGTTTTTGATAAATAAGTGAAATTAGGCCTCTTACGTGTGGGTCACTCATACAAATTAGTTCGAATTGAAACATTTGATTAAGTGGTGTACTGGTCGTAAGGAAAGGCATGTAAAAATTCGTGATTTGTAGATATCGAAATAATTCATTACAAGGTAGCACGTTATTAGCACATAATATAGGAAATGCCTGAAAAGTATCAGTAGAGACTAGCCTATGTAATCTAACCAAGTTTGTGGAGGACCAAGCAGAGAATGACTTCGGAAATTTCCAAGCAGGATAAAAGGCTGGGTTCCCTAGAAAAGAAAGAAGGGGCTTGTGAATGGATTGGAGCTTATGAGATTTACCAAACCTATCCAAAATAGCCAACAAATGTTTCATAATGGGGTTAATTAGATGTGACCTATCTCTTGGTTATGACCATAACAAATTGTCTACAGATATGAGGTCGCTGTCAATAGATTCAATAGCTACCCATAAGGGTATTTCCTCTATTGAATGATATTTGGATAATATTGATATTTGTGCAGCATAGTAATAAGAGGAAAAGTTTGGTAACCCCAAACCCCCACACTTTTTGTTAAGATAAAGAGTAGACTTAGGTATATGGGGTTTAATATTACCCCAAATGAAAGACATGACTTTACTTTGTGTGAGTCTTAAGACGTATGATGGTAAAGAAACTGGGAGTACCCTGAGCAATTATAAAAATTTTGGCAATAAAGACATTTTTATAGCATTTATCCGTCCTAACCATGACAATGGGAGAGAGGACCATTGTTTCATAAGGCCTGTGGCTTGCTTCAATAGAGGTAGATAATTGTCTGCAAAAAGGTCAGAAAGTGAGGATGTAAGGTATACTCCTAAATATGGTAGTTGATGAGAGACCCAATTAAATGGTAAAGAAATTTGAGCATTTGATTTAACGGGGTTTACATATAGCCCAGAAATATGTGCAGATTTATCAAGTGTGTTTAGAAGATTGGGGGCGGAAATGTGGGGATGAGATAAGAATATTGTCCGCAAAAAGACAAAGTTTGTGTTTAAAAGTTACTTTCTCATTCTGTTTTGGGCATATGTGTTACTTGGGCAGTTGTTACTAAACTTTCTCACATCACCCCATAATATTGGCACCTCCCTATTCTGTTAATATTGAATTGAAGATGCCGTGTGCCATGTCCATAGTGGCGCACAGATTGCATTCTCCCATGCACCGAGATCGCTATAGTAAATGGGGGATTCGCGCTCTGTTCCTGATGCACCGTTTCGTAAATATGAAAATGTGCGTTGCACCTCACCGTGCGCCTCTATTGATGGCACATGGCTTTCGTAAATCGGCCCCGTTGTTCTCTGGGTGCTTACAGAAGGGAAGATCCCCATTCACTCAATTATCTATTTCAGTTCTAACACCTCAGCACACCTTCTTTTCTTTGCTCTTTGATAAGAAAATATGATTTTTTTTTAAGACTGTGTTCTTTTCTAACTCTTTTATAGCAGTTTTTTTTCTGTTACTTATAAAGAAGATGATAAAGATTTAGCCACTTATCCTATCATAAAAGTAGGGTCTGCCAGAAGCTACTTTCATTCTACAGTGTAAAAATTGTCTAATTTTCTTTCTAAGTAATGTAAGATTTGTCCTCATTTTAGACTTAATTTGATACATTTTCAGTTGAGTAGTGGACATGATGTGATTGTGCTGATCAGTCAGTTACGATTTCATTTAGCTTATGTTTGTTGTCATTGCAGGTATGCACCAGAAAGTCTGACTGAGAGCAAGTTCTCTGTGGCTTCAGATGTGTGGAGTTTCGGGGTTGTTCTCTATGAGCTGTTTACATACAGTGAAAAAAATAAGAGCCCGCCTTCGGTCAGTATGCAAAAATTTAATTTTGCTGATGTTTCATAATCTAATTTCAAACTGGCTTGCATTGATTGCAGTTGTGCTGTGTAAGCACTTATGGGTATGCCAACATTGACTGCATCAATGAAAAATTCAGCTAAAGCATACTCAGATCATTTTCTGCCTGTTCTTGTTACATGGTTAGTCTTGTTGAAGAAGTCCACCTAGTTCAACCAATAAAAGGAAAAAAAATACAATCCTATATGCACAAACCTATACCCACAGTTGATCCAGAGGAAGGAAAAAAAAAGTAAAGCATCATCCAATTTGCTTAAACAAAATCTTTGCTGATCACCCAAGAGGCAATCGGATATTCCCTGAATCATCTTTACTTCTAAATATTAGTATCCAGTTATATTATGTACATTTAGGAAAGAATCCAGGCCTTTTAGCAATCACTGAGCTGGAGAGAACCAGCTCTTGAAGGAGTCTATTCCACTTTTCACAGCTTTTACTACCCCCCTTTAATCTCCACTTCTCAAGAGAAAATGAATTAAGTTCAGCTAATCTTTCCTTATAGCTAAGCTCCTCCATGCCTCTTATCAGTTTGGTTGCTCTTCTCTGCACTTTCTCCAGTTCCCCGATATCCTTTTTGTGAACTGGTGCCCAAATCTGAACTGTGTATTCCATATGAGGTCATACTAATGATTTGTGCAGGGGTAAAATGATAACTCTCTGGAGTCTATACCACTCTTAATACAAGAGAGGGTTTGTTGACAGATTTAATCACTACATTTTAGATAAAAATAAGTTAGCCAAAAATATCACATGTTGACTGAGATGTGTAATAAAGATCAGAATATATTCAGAAGGCAATGATGTTTAATGGAAAATTCTTCTGCTAAAAAAGAAAAAGTGCCATAAATACTTTAACATTGCTAAGTACAGAATAAAAATTGTACAGAATAATATGACCACAATGTAGTTATGCAGAGCTGTAAATGTGCAGGTAGTAAGGTCAGAAATGTATTGTGTTGTGACAACAAGCAGAGCTTTCTTTTTTAATAACACAGGATCATCATGCACTGGTCGCATGACACAAATTGATACATTCCTACCAGTCGTGTCTTAAAGGGAAGGTGTACCTACTGTAATCACGGCACCAGTGTTGTAAAATGAGAAATAGTGCATTGAACATTTAGGGCTGATGCACACAGGACATTTTTGCAGCTGCTTTTTTAACGGCTTCTAAACTCCCCTCCATGTTAGCCTATGTGTCCATGCACACATAAACTGGCAGAGACATTTGGAGGCATAAGCGTTTTAGGGGCAATAGAAAAAAACGACAGCCTGTGCGTTCAGGAGCATAGGCTGTTGAGCTGAAAAAAACGTCTGATACCGCTAAAAGCTGCCAAATGCTGTTAAGCCACGTCAAGCGTTTTTTGTTTTGTTTTTTTAACATATCAAAATCAATGGTTCCCTATGAGAGCCAATTGATTTTGAATAGAAGTCGCACCAGAAGTCTGATCATAATGATCCGACTTGCAATGCAACTTGTGCACTGAGGATCTTGAAGAGGAACCCCATGCCGAAATGAAAAAAAAACGGCGGTGGGTCCCCCCCAAGATCCATACCAGACCCTTTGGTCTGGTATGGATTTTAAGGGGAACCCCCACACCAAAATAAAAAAAATGGCATGCACATTGTCCCTATGTTGACGGCCTCTTGAAGGGCCTCTTCCGGACAACCCTTGGCCGTTGGTTGTCGGGGTCTGCAGGCAGGGGGCTTATCGGAATCTGGAAGTCCCCTTTAACAAGGGGGCCCCCAGATCCAGCCCCCCACCCTTTGTGAATAAGTATGGGGTACGATGTACCCCTACCCATTTAACCAAAAAAAGTGTCAAAAATGAAAACGGTACCAGGTTTTTGACAAAGTAATTTATTAAAGCAGCTCCAGCGTCTCTTCTCATTCCGATTTCTTCTTCCTCCGGTGATGTCTTCATCCTCCCGCTGCTGGTTCTCCTCTCTCCACTGTTTTCTCTCTCCACTGTCTTCTCCTGCTGCTGGGTCTCCTCCCTCCGCTGTCTTCTCCCTCTGCCGGTATTAAAGCAGCTCCGGCTTCTCTTCTCCTTCCGATTTCTTCTCCCGCTGTCGGTTCTCCTCTCTCCGCTGTCTTCTTCCGCTGCTGGTTCTCCTCTCACCGCTGTCTTTCTCCCGCTGCTGGTTCTCCTCTCTCCGCTGTCTTCTCCCTCTGCTGGGTCTCCTCTCTCCGCTGTCTTGTCCCTCTGCCGTGTCTACTCTCTCCGCTGTCTTCTCCCTCTGCTGGGTCTCCTCTCTCCGCTGTCTTCTCCCTCTGTTCTTCCTCTGATCTTCTCTCAACGCTTTCTCTCGGTGTAATGCTAGGTCCGCCGCGTACCAATACTTATATAGCCAAGGGGCGGGGCCACCTGATGACGTCATCTGGAGGCTACGCCCCTTGTGACGTCACTGTTCCATCATGCCCCAGGAGGTAGCATCACAAGGGGCGGAGGCTCCGGATGACTTCACCGGGTGGCCCTGCCCCTTGGTAAACGGCGGCCCTAGCATTACATCGGGAGAGAGCGTCAACAGAACATCGGAAGAAGAACAGAGGGAGAAGACAGCGAAGAGAGGAGACCTGGCAGCGGGAGAAGACAGCGGAGAGAGGAGACCCAGCAGCGGGAGAAGACAGCGGAGAGAGGAGACCCGGCAGCGGGAGAAGACAGCGGAGGGAGGAGACCCGGCAACGCGAGAAGACAGCAGAGAGAGAGGAGTAGTGGAGAGAGTGGGAGTAGACAGTGGAGAGAGGAGAACCAGCAGTGGGAGAAGACAGCGGTGAGAGGAGAACCAGCAGCGGGAGAAGACAGCGGTGAGAGGAGAACCAGCAGCGGGAGAAGATAGCGGTGAGAGGAGAACCAGCAGCGGAAGAAGACAGCGGAGAGAGGAGAACCGACAGCGGGAGAAGAAATTGGAATGAGAAGAGAAGCCGGAGCTGCTTTAATACATTTCTTTGTCAAAAATAAAAACAGTACACATGTTTTTGACACTTTTTTTGGGGGTGAATGGGTAGGAGTACTACCCCCATTAGCACTCACATAGGGTGGGGGGGCGGGATCTGGCGGCCCCCTCATTAAAGGGGGTTTCCAGATTCTGATAAGCCCACCGGCCGCAGACCCCGACAACCAAAGGCCAGGGTTGTCCCAAAGGTGCTTTGGGGGGGCCCCACCCCTCCATGTTGAGGGCATGTGGCCTGGCATGGTCCAGAAGGGGGGGCTCTCGCTCATTCCCACCTCCCTTTCCTGACCTGCTGCATGCTCGGATAAGGGTCTGGTATGGATTCTGGGGGGACCCCACGCCATTTTTTTTTTTTTTTTTTTTTCATTTTGGCGTAGGGTTCCTCTTCAAGATCCTCAGCGCACAAGTCGCACCGCAAGTCGGATAATCATGATCTGACTTCTGGTGCGACTTCTATTCAAATCAATTGGCTCTAATGGGGAACCATTGATTTTGAATAGAGGCAGAGAAACTCCGCTAAAAGCCTCGCGGACTAGCGCCGGTCCTGGGGAGCTGCAGGCAGGAGTTTTTAGGCGAGGCCGCGGCTTCGGCCTAGTCTGTGGTGTCCGGCCTCGTGGACTAGGCCGAAGCCGCGGCCTCGCTTAAAAACTCCTGACCGCAGCTCTTCACCGGCGCGGTGTCAGCGATTCAAGATTTAAATCGATTTTTTCCCCAGCCCTACTTTGCAGCTCGTTTTTTCGAATGCCCTGTGTGCAGGAGCTCTTAGTCTGGGTGCACACTGATGTGAATTGGATGTGGGTTTTCCCCACATTCATTTCGCATGTCAGGAGACTCTGACTGGCTCTAAATGGAGCCGGTTCACACAGCTCTGGGACAGCTGCGGAGCGGTTTGCAGAAGAGTCCTGTGCGTATTCTGGTCCGTTTCAGGTTTGAATTCAGCCAAAAATTTGGACGGAATTCAGACCTGAATCGGTGAACAGGGACGCACCAGACCCCCTGCTGTGAGCCGATCCGCACAACAGTGTGAACCCAGCCTTAACCAATCACAAAAATAGTAAATTATATCTGCAATATCAAAGCCTACGTTTTTTTCGAGGGCATCTGTGTGGGGTAGTCTGTCCCATTACTTTTTGTCAGGTGATGATGGACCCCCTTTTGTTTACCTATTTATAATGGAGAGTTTTCCACTGCAGGCTCCTGATTGGCTGTCAAATACAGAAATTAAAAACACTATGTAGTTCTTTACAGACATCAGACTTGAAAGGTTGATTCATGAAACATGACTTAAATGAAGACTAGAAATTAAACAGTCCCTAGGTGTCAGATCCATTTACTTGACTGCATAGTTGCAACGTTTCTTGCATAGCCTTTGAAATTCAGTGTTTTATTTCACTTGTTGAAAATATTCTTTTAATTAAAATGCCAGGGAAAAGTACTCTAAAGTCCGTACATTCAGATTAGAAATTACATTTACATTATATACTGTATATGGTGACTGCATGGAGAAGAGGCAGACGTGTTCTGATTAGGATATAAACAAAAGCATTGCATTGTTTACCATAAAGCAATTTTTTATTTGTAGGAGTTTATGAGGATGATTGGAAATGATAAACAAGGACAGATGATTGTATTTCATTTGATCGAGTTACTGAAGAACAACGGGAGACTGCCACAACCAGAGGGCTGCCCTAATGAGGTATTGCATATTTACAGTATGGATTGCTGCTGTTTGGAAAAATGTTAATACTAAAGTTTTGTAGGACAATGTTTGGAATCTTGCTGTTAGGATGATTCAGTGTGCATATACATGGTATACTACAACACTTCACAGTCAAAGAAGGCTGCAGTTCTAGCACATATTAGTTCATATCAGTGTATGGGTAGAGATAATTGGATATTTTTATGGCTAACATGGTACAGCACTGTAATGCCATGTGGTAATTTTTTATAGTATATAATATTCCCTTAAAACTCCTGTACTTTAAAGAGAATCTCTTTGACACCAAGATGAATTCTTCTAACCCGATAACATTTAATTACCATACTCTACTTTAGAAGCTACCCTAGTAAGAATGCCTTTCATTCAATGAGGTATGGGTATTGGGAAAAGGGTTTTTTGCTAACCCCTGCCCTCTAACTTTAGTCTCTTCACACTTTTACACAATGGTAAAATCTTCTGAATGGGGACACTGGGCCATGATAAAAAGCTGAAAGATATTCTAGTCCTTCCAACTTTAATAAAAGCTGTAAAAAAATTCTACAGTTGGGCCGCATGGTTACAAATGCTCATTCAGAAGCCAAATAATAAATCATAAATGGAGATAACAAGACTCCAAGACTGTCCCCGTTGGAAGATTTCCCCTCTATCACTGTGTAGCCAGGAGCTGGATACCTACCTATTCCTGCAATCAGAAGATGCTGTGTGGCATTGTTTCAGGGGTAGCTGTTTCCCTCTAGTGCTCCAGTGTGGGATGTCTCGTCTCCTTTTTTAATCAGAGACGAGACAGAGCAAAGCATCTTGGGACATGTAGTCCACACGAATAGGATTCGCCCTCTGGCTGTAGTATGTGAAACTACAACTACTAGCTGGCTGATGAAGGGCAGACCGCTGGGAGGGACTATAAGAGGGGAAGGCTTGAGACCTGGCGCGCTCTCTTGGGACCAGCGTGGATCTGCATGCATGGAGGCCAGATGTCATTGCTTGAGTCACAGTCCTAAGAGATCATCATCATCATCTTCTGTTCCAGTGTGGTGAGCGGGCGATAGCCCAGTCTTATAGGCACTGTATATAGACATCATTGTCTCCTGCACTCATTACCATCTTTAGTTCAAGCATCTGTTCCAGCATATCAGACACTAAATACAGACATCTTTGCCATCCATTGTTCTGCTGTTGCTTGTAGTTCCACAGAACATCTTTGTCAGTGATCACTGTGAATTCAATTGCAGCTCTGATTTGCACATGGTATTGTCTGTTGGTTATACACCATCTATTGAATCAGCTATTTTGCTTTACTATTCAATATTTCTTGCATGCAATTAAACACCTAAGAGCTAGCTGAAGATTGACCGGATTGACACACAGCAACACAGGACTACTTTCACCTTCCTCCCCACTTCAGGGATTTGTTTTGCTGAAGCTTGTAAAGCTGCAGATCACCAAGAACACTCTCTAAGAGCAGGTTTTATTGTAATACAGTTCCTGTTTGCTAGAGTTGTACTTGTTTATCTACTGTGTTTTTCCATTTATGTGTTAAAAAGC
Organism: Aquarana catesbeiana; assembly: GCF_042186555.1. Classification (NCBI taxonomy): domain Eukaryota; kingdom Metazoa; phylum Chordata; class Amphibia; order Anura; family Ranidae; genus Aquarana; species Aquarana catesbeiana. The sequence continues at coordinate 405,839,117 of NC_133324.1, forward strand.
AGTAGAGAGGGGTCTGACACTCATAAGAGTCACTCTGCTCTCCTGTAGCCTACTCACATAAACATTATATGCACTTATTTGAGTATAGAAATTATAGTGTTCAATGTTGAATGTTTGAATCTTAAAGGTGATAGTTGTTTTGCTATCAATAACATTCTTTGAGAGACAATCTTTTGAGGTGTAAACTCAAGTTGGCTCTTTGATTTCTTTTCTATTCATCTCATTGAGTAAACTATTACTGATCTAACCAGGTAGGTTAATTGGCTTCTGTCTAAATTGCCCCTGGTATATGAATGTGAGTTAGGGATCTTAGATTGTAAGCTCCTTGAGAGTAGGGACAAATGTGAATGTACAATGTATATGTAAAGCCATCTCCCCACGCCAAGGTCCTAGGTGTAATCCTGGACTCTGAACTAACCTTTCGACCCCACATTCTATCACTATCCAAAGCTTGCCGCCTCAGTCTTCGCAACATCTCCAAGATACGCCCCTTCCTAACCAATGACACCACAAAGCTTCTAATCCACTCCCTGGTCATCTCCCGCCTCGATTACTGCAACTCCCTCCTCATTGGTTTACCTCTAAATAGGCTATCCCCACTTCAGTCCATCATGAACGCTGCTGCCAGGCTCATCCACCACACAAACCGCTCAGCGTCTGCCACACCCCTCTGCCAATCTCTCCATTGGCTGCCACTCAGTCACCAAATTAAATTCAAGATACTAACTATAACTTACAAAGCCATCCACAACCTGGCCCCCAGCTACATCTCCAACCTAGTCACAAAATACCAACCTAATCGTTCTCTTCGCTCCTCCCAAGACCTCCTGCTCTCAAACTCCCTTGTCACCTCATCCCATGCTAGCCTTCAGGACTTCTCCAGAGCCTCCCCCATCCTCTGGAATGCTCTACCCCAATCCGTCCGATTTTCTCCTACTTTATCCACTTTCAGACGATCCCTGAAAACTCATCTCTTCAGAGAAGCCTATCTGGCCCCCACCTAACAACTGTACATTTATCTTCTCAATCAGCACATCACCCATAGTTATTACCTCTTGTATCTCTTGACCTTCCCTCTTAGATTGTAAGCTCTAAGGAGCAGGGCCCTCTGATTCCTACTGTATCAAATTGTATTGTATTTGTACTGTTTACCCTCAAGTTGTAAAGCGCTACGTAAACTGTTGGCGCTATATAAATACTGTATAATAATAATAATAATAATAATAATAAAGCGTTGCGCAAATTGATGGCGCTATAGAAGTACCCCTAAATAATAACCAATTCTGGTGTATTTTCTTATTTCTGCTGTTATCTAGTGGAAAAACTGTTTAAACCCAGAGTGTCAAAGGTGGCAGAGGACTCACAGGGTCAGGGCAACCAGAGGGGTACTAATTTATCTTGCGACCCTCAAGAGGGAAGCGCTCCAACTGTTCTGGGTGCCAATCCAAAATGTGGGATTTTCATTTACTTTTACTTTCACTTTTACTAAACGTGACACATAGAGGATGTATCTCACTAATGGGGGCACAGACCGCAGTAAAGAAAGCTAATGTGTTCTAATCCCTCTCCACTCTGTTCAAAACTAAAAATAAAAAGTTTTGTCTTTAGTTATTTAATTGTATTTATGCCATAGAAAGCATTGCAACCACAGCATTTTCTTTTGTATTAAGTAATTAAACACATGAGTACTGGACTGGAGTTTTTTCCAGATTGAATTTTAATTGAGGTTTATTAAGATGTCCTTGGAGTCTGCTCTATAAAAAATATGGGAACTTTTGCATGCCAAACTTGACCTTGTTTATATACTCTGAAAATTGTGGCATACCATTTTCAAAATTACAACAGGTAAAATTTAATTTTCCTGGGAAAGTAGATTTCAAAATTATAATAACATTTGCAATATCAAAAAGCAGTACACTCCAGGATATCCAAAATCGCCTACCTAAATGCCTTAGTGGGGTGCATGCTGTAATTAAATGTGTTCTGTGCTTTTGTCTCAAGCCTAGTTTTTATCCACACTCCATTTGTGTGTATCCACATACAGTGCCTTGAAAAAGTGTCCATACCCCTTGAAATTTTCCACATTTTGTCATGTTACAACCAAAAGTGTAAATGTATTTTATTGGGATTTGATGTGATAGACCAACACAAAGTGGCACATAATTATGACGTGGTAGGAAAATGATAAATGCTTTTCAAATTTTTTTACAAATAACTATGTGAAAAGTGTGGCGTGCGTTTGTATTCAGCCCCCTTTTACTCTGATTCCCATAACTAAATACTAGTGGAACCAATTGCCTTCAGAAGTCACCTAATTAGTAAATAGAGTCCACCTGTGTGTAATCTCTGTATCAATACAGCTGTTCTGTGAAGCCTTCAGAGGTTTGTTAGAGAACCTTACTGAACAAACCGCATCATGAAGGCCAAAAAACACACCAGACAGGCCAGGGATAAAGTTGTGGAGAAATTTAAAGCAAGGTTAGGTTATAAAAAAAAAATATCCCAAGCTTTAAACCTCTCATGGAGCACTGTTCAATCCATCTTCCAATAATGGAAAGAGTATGATACAACTGCAAACCTACCAAGACATGGCCGTCTACCTAAACTGACAGGCCGGTCAAGGAGAGCATTAATCAGAGAAGCAGCCAAGAGGCACATTGTAAGGAGCTGCAGAGATCCACAGCCCAGGTGGGGGAATCTGTCCGCAGGACAACTATTAGTCGTGCGCACCACAAATCTGGCGCTCATGGAAGAGTGGCAAGAAGAAAGCCATTGTTTGAAAGAAAGCCGTAAGAAGGCCCGTTTGCAGTTTGCAAGAAGCCATGTGGGGGACACCGCAAACGTGGAAGAAGGTGCTCTGGACAGATGAGACCAAAATTGTAACTTTTTGGCCTAAAAGCAAAACGCTATGTGTGGTGGAAAACTAATACTGCACATCACCCCGAACACACCATCCCCACCGTGAAACATGTTGGTGGCAGCATCATTTTGTGGGGATGCTTTTCTGCAGCAGGGACAGGGAAGCTTGTCAGAGTTGATGGGAAGATGGATGGAGCAAAATACAGGGCAATCTTAGAAGAAAACCTGTTAGAGTCTGCAAACGACTTGAGACTGGGGCCGAGGTTCTCCTTCCAGCAGGTCAACGACCCTAAACATACAGCCGGAGCTACAATGGAATGGTTTAGATCAAAGCATATTCATGTGTTAGAATGGCCCAGTCAAAGTCCAGATCTAAATCTAATTTAGAATCTGTGGCAAGACTTGAAAATTGCTGTTCACAGACTCTGCTCCCCATCCAATCTGACAGAGCTTGAGCTATTTTGCAAAGAAGAATGGGCAAAAATGTCACTCTCTAGATGTGCAAAGCTGGTAGAGAAATACCCAAAAAGACTTGCAGCTGTAATTACAGTGAAAGGTGGTTCTACAAAGTATTGACTCAGAGGGGCTGACTACAAATGCACACCACACTTTTCACATATTTATTTGTAAAAAAAAATTTGAAAACCATTTATCATTTTCCTTCCACTTCACAATTATGTGCTACTTTGTGTTTGTCTATCATACAAATAAAATACATTTACGTTTCTGGTTGTAATGTGATAAAATGTGGAAAATGTCAAGGGGTATGAATACTTTTCCAAGGCACGGTATCTAGATCAGTGCTGTAGAATTTTTCTAGAAATTGTATTGCCCTCTTTTTATAGATTCTTTTTTTTTTTTTTTTTTTTTTTTTTTTTTTTTTTTTTTTTTGGTAAATTCTATTTATTGCTTTTAAACAGTTATACAGCAATACAGTGTAACACTTTTTTCAAGTCTTGCAAGGTAATGCCATAATGTGCTAGTATGCATTGCATACTAGCACAATTATGTGAAACTTGCCTGAAAATGAAGCCCTCCAGCAATGCGTTGTCATCGCTTCCATCTTCACCCAGTCTTCCTTCCAGGTTTGAGGACTGAGCGTGTGGCCGGAGAAGCCGCAATGACATCACTCCCGCACATGCTCGCAGCAGCCGCCGTTCATGGCACAGGACTCTGAAGGAACAGCGCGGTATGCCGTTCCTTCAGAGCACATGTGCCAGTGACATATTTAATGAAAATTAAATGTCTCCTAAACGGTATAGGTAAAAGTCATGCATGGGAGTTTACTCCCACTTTAATAAGTCATCAATCATAGTTGCATATTGGAATAGGAGAAATCAGTAGTGCTACTTGCCAGCAATAAAGGAGCCAGTACACAGGTAGAATCACAGGGCAATAATACAAACAACTTCTAACGAAGCATCAGAGGCCGCACAACAGCGGACGGTAGCCCGAAAATGAATGGAAAGACTAATGGTGAACCTGGCAGATGAACATAGGCAGAAAATCATATGGCCATATCAGGACTTTCAAGCCACACTGATCAAACGTTATCAAATTTGTTGCAGCACCCCCTGCTGTTGTAGGTGGCCTTAGGGCCAGTTCACACCAGGATGTGTTCTGGGTGCTTTTCTGCATGCACATTTTTGCTGCGTTTTGATGCAGTCCAGTGCATTTTTTCATCCTTTTTTTTTCTTTACCTAAAATAAGGACATGTGCATTTAGGTGCGCTCCAGTGTGTTTTTGATGCGTTTTACTGCGTTCCAGTACAGAAAAAATGCAGCATGTTCTACTTTTTTTTTTTTTCTGGAACGCACTGGAGCTGACTGCACTACTTTCCATGCATTTTTGATTCAGAAAAAAAACGCACTGGACTGCATGTGGTGTGAACTGGCCCTTATACAATAGGAGAATAGCTGAATTTACCAAAGATTTGCAATTGTTTAACCACTTCAACCCTGGAAGAATTTACCCCCTTCCTGACCAGAGCACTTTTTGCACTGCGTCGCAATTGCGCGGTTGTGCGACGTGGCTCCCAAACAAAATTGACATCCTTTTTTTCCCACAAACAGAGCTTTTTTTTGGTGGTATTTGATCACCTCTGCGGTTTTTATTTTTTGTGCTATAAACAAAATAGCGACAATTTTGAAAAAAAACACATTATTTTTTACTATTTGCTATAATAAATATCCCCAAAAAATATATTAAAAAACATTTTTTTTCCTCAGTTTAGGCCGATACGTATTCTTTTACATACTTTTGGTAAAAAAAAAATTGCAATAAGCGTTTGATTGGTTTGCGCAAAAGTTATAGCGTCTACAAAATAGGGGATAGTTTTATGGCATTTTTATTGATAATTTTTTTTTTTTACTAGTAATGGTGGCGATCAGCGATTTTTATCTTGACTGCAACATTATGGCGGACACATCGGACAATTTTGACACATTTTTGGGACCGTTGGCATTAATACAGCGATCAATGCTATAAAATTGCTTTGATTACTGTAAAAATGTCACTGGCAGTGTAGGGGTTAACCACTAGGTGGCGCTGTAGGGGTTAAGTGTGTCCTAGGGAGTGATTCTAACTGTGGGGGGGAGGGGCTGTGTGTGACATATCACTGATCACCGCTCCCGATTACAAGGAGCGTGGTCAGTGTCATTAGGCAGAACGGGGAGATGCATGTTTACATTAGCATCTCCCCGTTCTTCCTCACCGCGAGACGATCGCGGGTATGCCCGCGGACATAGAGTCCGCGGGACCCGCGATCCCGGTCACGGAGCTCCCGGTGTGCGCGCACGTGAGCCGCCTCTTAAAGGGCAACGTACAGGTACATTAATCTGCCTGTACGTGCCCTTCTGCCGCAGTATATCTGCGTGAGGTGGTCGGGAAGTGGTTAAAGTTGGTGACTTCCATTTTTGTACAATCATTTTCCTAGTGTGAAACAATAACACTTTGAGCAATGTTCTAGATGATTTTCTTAGGTCTAAGGGTTCAACGAGTCCCAAGAAGACTGTACAACATATCTTGGGGCACTTGAATAGTTGTTACAGCAGAAATAAATGGGACATGGGACCATTAATGCCCTATTTCAGGACATGCCCAAAACACGGGCAGAAAATCTGTGTTTGGGCAAGACCATCTCCAGCACACAGCATTTTGATCAGCAGATTATTTACGAAGTTTGGCAGGAGTAAGGTAATTTCTGTGCACAATTTTAAACTGTACCAATCTATCCCTGGTGGAGTTTAAATGAATAAACCTGTATTCTCACATATCATCCCAGTCATCATTGTCTATATAGGCATGTCCAGAAGTCAGGCTTCCCTTCATTTAATGATACCATTGAAGGGCGGAAATAGCAAAGCCTTATATAACACTGAGTGGGCCCCAGACAACCTGTCCTCTTGCAGCATGGTCTCCAGACCTGTTTAAACAAAAGGAGGCCAAACTGAGAGAGGCAAGCATGCCAAAGCTGGAGGTATATAAAAGAAATACCAATTCTGCAAGGTGTACCAGACTTTTAATTGTTCAAGAGGGAAATTTGCCTGCAAAAAACACATTTTTAAGGTTCTTAGTACCTCTGGATGCCCAGAGAGCAGGGTCTTGGAGCTGGATGAGGTGGCGGAGATGCAGATTACTCCTTAATGGAGTGTGAGGGGACCAGCATTTAGCCGAGGATGAAGGAAGCACTTGGGTCTTGTCCCACACCCAAATGGTTGCCTTCATAGTAAGTGGATATGGTGCTGTACACCCTTGTTATAACAGGGATTGTAGTGCTTCTCTTTTTATGGATTATTTATTTACAGTTTTTATCAAAGCCCCCACACAATATAGAACCACTCAGTATATTTAAATTTGACATTTCTTTTTCTTACTTTTTCAGATCTACCAATTCATGACAGAATGCTGGAACAATGCTATTAACCTGCGTCCTTCCTTTAAAGAGCTCACTGTAAAAGTTGAAAGAATCCGGGAGTCTATGGGAGCATGAGTATAGCACAAATTGCTGGAAAAATGCATGGAACTACTGTATTATGGCGGACAGAATGAGATACACCATATGGCAAATCTGTATGGAATGTGCAGGTCATACTAGCTTTTGCTATGAAGAGTGCAAAAATGGCTTGTACAATCTCTGCAGACTCAATTGTACTTTGGATCAGAAAGCAAACTTTATTTTTTTTCTTAATGGAGGGATCACCATTACTTTGCATATGTTGCAAACCACAAAATTCAAGCAAAAAGGACACTGCCATGTTTAGTCAGTGCAGCGAGGTTGCATCTTCATCACGTTTGAAGAAATTAAGATGTGTTTTGTATTTTTGTCATGAAATGCACAGAATATTTGTACAGTTGGCAACAAACTTTACATTTAGTTTCACCATTTTTCTAAGGGCTTATGTTAAACCTAAAACATGTTCCTTGGTTGAATTTAGCTCATATTGAACATATGGATTTGTGTGTGTGTCTGTGTCTGTATGTATATGTGTATATATATATATATATATATATATAAAAATTATAATCGTTTTGTATACATGGAACAGAATAAGATATTTAATGATCTTTGAAAGAACTAGCGAGATATACATATAAAAGTTACCCTTTTGCTAGCTTCATGTGTCCTGCTCAAATGGCACAACACACTGGGCATTTGGCATTATTTGTGTAGTCCAATAAGTGCTTTTTTTGGAGATTTAAAACCGGAGACGCCTACAGTTCTAAAATATAATTTTTTTTATGCTTTTAAACCCTACTGAAAGTGATTTCAGCCATGTGTTTAGTGGTCTCCCTTTTACGCTTGTCCCATGAATTAAAAAATGTAGTTTACATTTTTTTAAAAGATAATTGATATTGTGGCTGTCAAGGGTTCATGTTGCTTGGCACATACACTGCACATTGCTGACGCTACGCTGTCATTGGGTAGCTGACTTTTTATTACTAGGTAAGGTTTGTTAAAGTGGTACCAAATCCATTAAATCTCTAATATTTTTAAAATGTATATATGATGATAAAATCAATCCAGGGTTGATCACATGGAAATTAATCTAAGTACCACCTTTTACTCCGGGGTCATGAGATGCCCTTAACTTGCGCCACACCACACTGTAAAATACATGGGAGGAGCAAGCAGTAAACTCACACAGCCTGCATATGTCACTGCAGAAACTTCCATCCCTTTTCCCATGGCTGCTCAGTGCTGATTGGTGCTTTTGTGGTCATCTGATTTAAAAATAAAATCTAATTTTATATAAAACCATCCAGTAAACAGTGTTAAAAGCATTTTTGCTGGGAGCTGCCCCACATGCCTCTGCAGGCAGATCCTGGTGTAAAGAAAAGTTATGTCAGTCATCCTCCCGGCTCCACACCCGAATCAATATCTGCTTGTTATCATGTAGGGGGAAGGAGGGTTAAAAGATGTCATACAAACAGTTGGAACCACCCTGTAAGATGAATAACAAAGTAATGTGGGGCGGCTTGGGGAGAAAATGAGGAAGTGAAAACTTCCATAAGGGAAATGGCGAAGCATGTGCACTGCAAGTGGCAACACAGCAACCAGAGATGGGGGAAGTCTATTGAAAAAGAAGGATCAACCAGATATTTACAATAAATGAAAATATACATTTTTGAAAGCTTCAGCAGACAGGTAGCAGACATCATTTTATACTATAAAGCACAAAGAAAATATTTGAGTTTAATCTCTTGACCCCCAGGCAAATTTTTACATTAAAATGGTGGGTGTTAAAATTTTTTGTTGTATGTTATTTGCACAGAAGCTTTTCAAACGCAAACGTTTTGAATAAAATACACTTTAATGGATTTTGGTGAATACAAACACAATATATTACCCAGTTATTTAACAAAACCTAAATGATGTTATGCTGAGCATATAGATCCCAAACATGTTATGATTTAAAGTTGCGCACATGTGTGGAATGGCGACAAACTATGGTACGTTAAATTATCCATAGGCAACTATTTAAAAGCCTTTAGAGGTTACCAGTTTAGAATAACACAGGTCTGGCCCTAGAATTATTGCTCTTACTCTCGACATTCGCAGTGATACCTCACATGGGTGGTGCATTTACCGTTTACATATCCATGCAGGACCTGCGTTCACATTTACGGGGGTCAGGGGCACTTAAAAATGTTTTATTTTATTATTTATTTTATTTAAAAAAAAATTTACACTGTCCATTTTTTTTTTTTTTAATTCAACTTTACTGCTATTACAAGGGATGAACTACATCCCTTGTGATAGCATGGGCTGTGAAAGGTCCTCTTTTTGGAGAGATCGGGGGTCTGAGACCCCCGATCTCTCCTCTGGCCTCCAAAGCTGCCGAGCAAACTGAGATTGGTTGCTGTACATGCCAGTAATGGCTTATCAAGAAATAAGCCGGAAGTGATGAAATTCTCATCCATTCTGGTTTCTGACGTCACACAGTGTAACAATATCAGTTCTTGGTGTATGCAAGGAAGCGGATGCTGCTGGTCAGATTGGTCTTGGGCTTCCCAATGGGACAGGAAAGGTGGGGCCAGGAAGGGGAGGGCCCCCCTTCCGCTGCCTGTAAAAGTCATGTAGTAGGGATGCATAGCCACTGTATCGCTTTTACATGAATCGCCGGCTGAAAAAAACAGTACCGGGATCATGCTTGTAGCCACAACCATAATCCTGGTATAACCACCTCAATATGAGACAGTATATACAGCGGTATTGAGATGGGTAATGAAGAATTCCAGGTAAAGCATAAATGGGCCAGTGCATTGAGAGCACATTTTCACTCCCATGGGCAACATCAGACTCTTGTAGATCCCTGTTCACCTGAAATTTATTGTTCTGTGCATGTTAAGTGAAATCCTTCATAGCACGATAGGCAGAGTTGTTGGAAGTCTTTAAAACGGGCATTATTCCAGTTACCCAAATGGATAACCCCATGAGCCTCTGGTGTTGATCCAGATCTATACATATGTCAAATTGTCATTATTCTTTCTTAAGTGACCGTACTAGGCAAGAGTGCCCCACTTCATTAGGTCTAATTGAATTTGTGTATACAAAAAGGGTAAAAATAATTTAATGTAAGCACTTGCATTTTTAGAGCAATTTAGGTTAACCCAATTGCTAAAGATCTGTATTGTATAATTTGTTCCCAAAAAGAGAAGCCGCAAACAAAATGACTAGTCACGAGTATTGCCTGTGGGCTGCCTGCAGCTGATCTTTCCTTCATTACATCTATCATGACTTGTTCTGCACTGTGTCTGTGTGTGACGATTGCTCTCTTGGTAGAGGAGCAAGGCATTCATTCATCATGTTGGTGTGTTACTTGATGACTAGTGAGGTAATTGTTAGGAGGAAGCAGCAGAAATGGTAAAGAAAGCCCAGATACACAGAATGAAGCAGGGGGGTGCTTGCAGTACAGGTCCTTTTAAGTACAGCTACATTTTCATTAAGCCTATAGGAAAAAGTGATCTTACTTCAAATCTCCTGACTAGTAGCCAGAGACAGCATTGTCTTAGATGATATCCCACTGCAGATAAGAGGCTGGAGGAACAGGAGTGTCTAGACACAGTCTAATGTCAGGAACTAAACTGCTGTGTTTTACTAAACATTCAGGGCAAAAAGCTAGAAGGTATTGCTTAGGCAAAATTACTCTGCATAATTCTATATTCTTCATAAGCTGCCTTAACTGATTTTCTATCCAAAACAAAAAACTTGCTTGTTGTAAAATGACATTTAAAAGGCCTTTTCACTCAGCACTTTGCTATATAAAATGTCAGCAGTGGATTTTGTTATGAGATGAATAATATTTGTTTTGTAACATGATCTTAAAATTATGTGTCTGTCAAAACTATAGTTTACGTTAAAGAAAAAGTGAGTTTTGCCTTTTCCGCTATTAAAATGTCTCCAATCCTAAGACCTATAATTCATACAATGAAGAAGCCAGTCATTAATAACATTACTAATCTTACCATAATCTGTGCTTGGAACTACCTGCAGCATCATGCCTGCATGGTGACCTGGGTAGGCAGCAAATGGCAAAAAATGTGGGCACAGTTGGGTCTGGAGAGCACATTTTGTTTTTGAAGGTTTATCTTTTTCTTAGAACCCCTTCCATTCAGCTGTTTGCAGAGTTTTAAACGGCATCACTGAAAACTGCTCTGACCTAATTTCATGCTGTTCCTGGTCAATTGGTACTACAAAACAACAAACCATAAATGTGTATAATTTTCAATCTGCTGCTGTTAATCTGTCAATCTGTCTGGTAGGTCAGTTACAAAGATGTGTATGTGTGTAAAGTGTTCAGTGTGCATGTAGGTGGTGCTCAAGTCTTTCAGAAGGAGATACCATACATTACCTGACCTTCTCAGAACATATTCTACCATCGCTGAAAGTATAATCAGCTATTTGCTCACTATAAATTGTTAATTGCATTTGGCCCCAGCTGTTGGGAGTAAATAACCAGTATTTTAAGCAAACCATATTTTTTAATTTGAACGATGAACACACATCGTAGAGAAAAAGTACAAGTCCGGTGCAGTCACTACTCTGGCTGTCAAATATTCAGTTTTTCTTCTCTTGTATTGTATAAAGTAGTGGCACCCTTCATCCTCCAAATCTCCAAACCAGCAGTGAGTTTGCAAAGCAGTAAACCTTGCTGAACAATGTTTCCAGTGACTGGAAAATGAGAATATAGTCATAATAATTTACCCTGTAGACCCTGCATGTGTTGATATTTGGCCTACAGCCCAGCCTTTTCTGACTGATCCAGCTGTTTGTTTAACAATGGAAACAGCGGGCTGATTTACTAAAGGCAAATAGACTGTGCACCTTGCACATGCAGTTGCTCCAGAGCTTAGACCCCTTTCACACTGAGGCGCTTTTTCAGGTCCTTTCATGCTAAAAAAGCTCCTGAAATTTGCTTCCCATTAATATCAATGGATGCTTTCACACTGGGGCTGGGCGGGGGAAAAAAGTCCTGCAAGCAGCATCTTTGGAGCATGTTTGGAGCCCTTAAAGTGTCTCAAAAATGCCCCTGTCCATTGAAATAAATGGGAAGCGCTTCAAAAGTGCCTGAAAAACGAATGAAAAGCGTCGCAAAATGGTTTTAAGTCATGTGACCGTAAAAAAAGCGCACCAATAACGCTGCAAAAGCAATTGAAAAGTGCCATAAAAAACGCCTGTTGTGATGTGCAGTTTTCGAGCGCCTCAGTGTGAAAGGGGTCTTAGCGAATGAGGTAAAGCTCTGAATCCATCATCCAATCATGTGCAAGCAAAAATTCTTTTTTTTTTTTTTTTTTTTTCTTTTTTTTTTCTTGCATGTGATTGGGTATTGTTTGTAAAGCTTCACTTTACTTCATTTACTAGGTTCTGGAGCAACTGCACTTGCACAGTCTATTTGCCTTTAGTAAATCAACCCCAGTGTGATCTGATTTTCTATTCTTTCTGAATGATGGCCAAGCACATGACAATACAATAAGGAACTGCACCAGTTACAAATTAGGTCTAAAACAAATAGTGGGCACGTTTAGGTGATAGAGTAACCTTTTCTATACAAAAGTAAAAACCAAAAGCACAAAAAGGTAATCAGATTGTCTGAAGGGGTCCTAACAGAATGTTTCCAAAAGCCTGATTTCACACTTTCTTTTAGTAGCAGATAAATAAATTACAATGGGACTTTCTTTTTAAATAATGAAATCAATATTTTTTTTCTTGGAAAATATTTTGACAGTTTCACTTTTTTTGTAGGAAGCTGCCCTGATACGTTTAAAATATTTCAACATAATGATAATTAAAAATACAACAAATCAGTTTTTTAATTTACAAAAACATTATTTATGCCATTGTAAACCTGGTCTAATTTTTTTTTTCAATAGAGGGTGAGATAGGTAGTGAAAAATCAGTCTCTGATCTTAATAAATAGGCCTCTATATGTCTTTTCCCTCCCCATCCTGAAGGGCATTTACTTGAGCAGTAGTTGCGTGAAAACAACAGTACAAATCAATATATTCATGTATATTGATATAATTACCTCAAAATATTGTTGATATTTTATTTAAATAGAATTTACAATTGTCAGTGCCAGTATGAAAGTCTTTAGCAGACGTATTTTGTTTTTATATTTGTGTTTAGATTGCCACAAATACTGATTGGGCAGTCATTTCTTTTCTTGCATCACATTTATCTATATGCTGTGTAAATATATTACCATTTTTATTGCTGCCCAATATTATTGTATATAGCTCAAAACTCTGTACATTTTTTTTTTTGGGATTTGTACAAGTAACTTGTTTTCCCATGCATCCTCAGACTTGCTACTGTTTGAAATTTTAAGTGAGAGAGCAACTTAACTGTAAAGCATTGTATAAAAATGGATTGTTAAATATATTTTGCGTTGTGTAAAATAACTCAGGGATTTGTAGATATTTATACATAATTTCAGATCTTCCAAAGGCAAAAGTAAAAAAAAAAAAAAATGAATAACTTTGTTGGTTTATGAATATTACACTTTGCTAAATGAAGTGGGGAATTTTTACTTACTAGTGAACTTTTTTTTCATGGACAAAAAGATTGCAGTTCTGATTTTATTTTTATTATATCAATACTAATGAAGCAGAAGCGTTGATGGCTTTTTTTATTTTATTTTATTTTTTTTATAAAACGTTAAGTATGCCATGTATGCCTTTTTAAATAAAGCTTAGGCAACCTGTAGCTCTGCAGCTTTTCAAAAGTACATCTTCCGTCATGCTTTCTTTGCTATCAAAAATACACAGCTTGCCTATTGCTTTTCTGAATGTTAATGACTGGCAATCACCTCATAGGAAAATGTGTAAATCATGCTTGTTAAGATGTATATATTTTACATTTTATAGGTGTGACAATATAAAAATGTTTTGCATTTATTAAAAACATGTTAAGGATTTTGTTTTACATGTGTCTTCTTTGTAAATGCTGCTTGAGAAATAATACTTTCACTGTTATTTTACATTTCTATCAGTTGATCAGTTAAACTACTGTTTAGAAGTTGCTATATACAGTATATCCACAAGGTGGCACTCTGCACAAGGAAAGTTAACCCTTTTTCCCTTTTTTTTTTTGTTCTACACTAGTCTCTATTTATTCTTCCTTCCCTAATATTACAGTGGGGAAAATTATTTGATCCCCTGCAAATGTTATAAATTTGCCCACTTACAAAGAAATGAAGGGTCTATAATTTTTATCATAAGTGTATTTTTAATAGCGACAGAATATCAACTAAAAATCCAGAAAAAACACATGATACAAGTGTTCTCAATTGAGTTGCAGTTCAGTGAGTAAATTAAAATAAAGTATTTGATCCCCAAGCAAAACATGACTTAGTACTTAGTGTAGAAACCCTTGTTGGCAAGCACAGAGGTAAGACATTTCTTGTAGTTGGTTACCAGGTTTGCATACATCTCAGGAGGGATTTTGGTCCACTCTTCTTTACAGATCTTCTCTAAATCCTTAAAGTTTCTTGGCTGTCTCTTGGCAACTCAAAGTTTCAGCTCCCTCCATAAATGTTCTATAAGATTAAGGTCTGGAGACTGGCTAGGCCACTCCATGACCTTAATGTGCTTCTTCTTGAGCCACTCCTTTGTTGCCTTGATAGTATACTTTGGGTCATTGTCATGCTGGAAGTCTCATCTACGACCCATCTTCAGTGTTCAGGCTGAGGGAAGAAAGTTCTCATGCAATATTTTACAATACATGGCCCTGTCCATTGGCCCCTCAATGCGGCAAAGTCTGCCTTTACCTTTAGCAGAGAAACCGCCCCAAAGCATATTGTTTCTACCACCATGCTTGACTGTAGGCTCATCTGACCACAGCACTTTCTCCCAGTCCTTTTCTGAATCATTTAGTTTATTCAATTTTTAATTTTTGTTTTTAAAAGTAAAAAAAAATCAAATCAAGAATAAGAAATATATTTTACAATACTAAGTAGAAATGCACAAAAACGAATTGGTGGATTAGGCAGATAAGAATGACTAAACCAGGCGAAAACCCTCTGATCTTTTCCTCTTCTTTGCCTCAGTATCATCAGAAATGGATGCAGAGTTTGTTACTTTACCAACATGTTACTTTCTTTTCTTTAGCTTTTCATCATCTTCAGTCTTTTTTTGTGATTTTTTTTTTTTTTTTTTTTTTTTTTTTTTGTGATTTAAAAACGCTAAGACCGAACCTTTGGTCTGTCTCTAAGTTTATCAACATTCACCAGGGATTTTACACCTGTGATATGCCCTTTCTGCTCAGTGGAAAGACCAAACCATATAGCACAAGCTGTCTTTTTGCTATCCAAATTGTCAGGAAGATTAAATCTTTCAGCTCTTTTCTGATGTCTTATCAGCCTCAGACATCCCATTTTTTATCTTCACTTTTGTCGCTGTTTCTATTTGTTCTGGTTTGCCAGAAGGCTGCTCTTTCTTCTCAGGTACATCTACAGGTTTTTGCTCTTCCTGTTTCATCACCTAGAACATCATCTTCATTGGCCTCTTCTTCAGCGTGTTCCTCTAGATATGCTTGAAGCCTGAAGATCAGGTCACTCTTATTCCCTTTCATGTCCAAACCTCGGGCTAGACAATACCTGTTTAAGCTCTGCCAGCTTCAGCCTGTGAATGTCTACAGTTTCCGCCATGTTTCTTTCATGCCTCCATTTCTCTGAATCATTTAGATGTTCGTTGGCAAACTTCAGAGGGACCTGTACATGTGCCTTCTTAAGGAGAGGGACCTTGCAGGCGCTGCAGGATTTCAATCCATGGCAGCGTATTGTGTTACCAATGGTTTGTTTGGTGACTGGTCCCAATTGCCTTGAGATCATTGACAAGGTCTTACCGTGTTGTTCTGAGCTGACCCCTCACTTTTCTCATAATCATCCTTACCCCATGAGGCGGTATTGATGGGTATTTTGATGGGTATTTTGTATTTCTTCTATTTACAAATAATCGCTCCAACAGTTGTCTCCTTCTCACTAAGCTTCTTTCTGATGGTCTTGTAGCCCATTCCAGCCTTGTACACATCTACAATCTTGTTCCTAACTTCCTTTTGGCAGCTCTTTGGTCTTGCCCATGATGGTGAGGTTTGAATGGAAAAAAGATTCTATGGACAGGTGTCTTTTATACACATAACAAGTTGTTGTTAGAAGCACCTTCTTAAATTGACAGGACTAATCTGTGTACCACATGAGCACATACTGTAGCCAGTCTGTGGGAGCCAGAATTATTGTTGGTTAGTAGGGGATCAAATACTTATTTTATGCAATAAAATGCAATTTATAACATTTGTATCGTGTTTTTTTCTGAATGTTTGGTTGATATTCTGTCTATATCATTTAAAATACACCTATGATAAAAATTATAGACCCTTTATTTGTAAATGGGCAAACTTACAAAATCTGCAGGGGATCAAATAATAATTTTCGCCACTGTATAATACCTAAGTCACAGTTTTGTTTTGTCGCTGGGAGATTCTCCTAAATCAGGCATGCTCAACCCTTTGGAGAGCGAGGGCCACTTAAGTGGTTTGGTAAACGGTCATGGTCCACAATGAATTGGTTCAGAATTTACATTTTTTTTTCCTTATTTTGAATAGCATAATGAAGATTTTTAAAGCACAATTAGGGTCATCATTTTCCGTGGGACCAATCCCTGTTGGATGTGTACCCACTGTTTATTCACAAAAAGAAAGAGTGGATAACACTAGTTGGAACCACCAATGTCAGTGAGTCCTTACTGTCCTAAGCCCTCTGTAAGGCTGCTTTCACACTCATCGAGGGTGCAGAGTAGTGCACCTCTGGCTTTGCTGCAGGTTAGCTGCTTTTTGCCACAGATTTCTATTATATCTTGCAGGTATAGTGCACCAAGCGCATCAGAACTTCTGCAATCTGCACTTTCAGAAAGCTCACCAAGCCCACAGGATATCATTGAAGTCTATGGCTCGGTGCAGCTAACCCGCAAATCAGTGTGAAAGCAGCCTAATAGTTGTTAACCCTTTTGCTGTGTATGTCACGTTTAATACAGTGATCTTCTTTTCCTCTTCCAGCTTCTGCTGGCATCACTGTGCAGGCTGCTAGAAACGTCCCAGACAACATGCGCTTGGTAACACTCAGCCGGGGACAGGAGACGGCATTACAGAGGAAGCAACAGCTTATCCCTTTTGCTTCATCTGCGGCTGCCTGCTTCCTCTGCTGCTGGCTCGATGCACTCTGATGCTCTGGGATGGATGGTTGGCAACCCGTAGATCATGATCTGGGCTTGCTGACCCACATCCCAGAGCATGGGTATGTGTCTCCCCGGTTTTAGGCTCCAGGCCACATCAGAGGGCTCTGTGGGCCTCAAGTTGAGCACCCCTGTCCTAAGTTTTGTTTTATTCACTGGGGGATTCTGCTTCCAGTAGCAATTTCTGAGCCAACGGATACGCTTTAATTCCTCTGCATGACTCTGCGCTGCTCTTATATTCCCCATGACTTTCGCTGTAATGCCCAATTACAGTGCAGGAACATTATTGTGATACCTTTCTTTATCATACATCACAGGACACAGCCGGTTATATTCATAACTTTTTGTGTTATACGCCACCTATAGGTGAATGGACACTGATAGATCAATCACACAGGAAGTCCTCCCCTTTATAACCCCTCCTATACAGGAAGTACTTTCATTTTTTGCCAGTGTCTGTAAGGTGGTGGTCACTAATGTGCTACATGTGCTCCTGGAACATACTTGGAGGTCTGCAACAGCTCTACTGAGAATCAAGGACTCCAATCAGATCCATTCAAAAAGCTGTCAGCCCAAATGGATGGTACTCTAGCCTTATTGGATAGGAGAGAAGATTCCTTGAGGTTTGCCTGTAATGCAGCCTTACGGCGCTGGATTCTGCGTAATGGAACCCTGTGCAGTGTTCTGACCAAGGTGCTTCCTTCAGGGTGCTATACAGGTCCAGGGGAGTGGACCCCAGATTAAGGGGGACCCAGTTCCTGAAGGTCTTTTATGACAGAGCCCACCATGATAGATGAAGGTTGGGCTCCTGATATGACTCAAGAGTCCTGCAACAGGAATGGTAAGTCTGCATTTTGCAGTTTCTCTTTTAACCACTTCAATACCAGGCACTTAGACACCTTCCCGCCCAGGCCAATTTTCACCTTTCAGTGCTGTCGCAATTTGAATGACAATTACGCGGTCATGCTACACTGTACCCAAACAAATTTTTTATCATTTTGTTCCCAAAAATAGAACTTTCTTTTGGTGGTATTTGATCACCTCTGCGGTTTTTATTTTTTGCGCAACAAATAAAAAAAGACCGAAAATTAAAAAAAAAAAAAGTTTTTCTTTGTTTCTGTAAAAATTTTTTGTAAATAAGTACGTTTTCTCCTTCAATGATGGGCACTGATATGGCTGCACTGATGGGCACTGATACGGCGGCACTGATGGGCACCGATGAGGTGGCACCAATGAGGTGGCACTAACGGGCACTGATGATGGGCACTGATAGGCGGCACTGATGGGCACTGATAGGTGACACTGGTATGCGGCACTGATGGGCACTCATAGGTGGCACCGATGGGCACTCATAGGCGGCATTGATGGGCACTTGTAGGTGGCATTGATTGGTACTTATGGGTGGCACTGATAGGTGGGCACTGATGGGCACAGATGGGCACTGACAGGTGGCACCAATGGGCAATGACAGGTGGCACCGATGGGCAATGACAGGTGGCACTGATAAAACATTGCTGGGCAGATCAGTGACATAATGGTGCCAATCAGTGCCCATTTGTGGGCACTGATTGGCACAGATTGGGCACATGTGGATGGCCATGGGGTACATACCTGGCCATCCATGTTGCCCCTTCCCTGGTGGTCCTAGTGGTGATCCCTGGTGGTCCAGTGTGGTGATCTGAAGGGGGGCTGCGCTGATAAACAATCAGCGCAGACCCCCCCTGCCAGGAGAGCCGCCGATCAGCTCTCCTCTACTCGCGTCTGTCAGACGCGAGTTAAGAAGAGCCGATCAACGGCTCTTCCCATTGACAGCGTGATCAGCCGTGATTGGACATGGCTGATCACGTGGTAAAGAGCCTCCGCCGGAGGCTCTTTACCAAGATCGGTGTAGCGGTGTGTCAGGCTGACACACCGCTCCACCGATCGCCGTGATGCGCGCCCCCGGGGGCGCGCTGCGGCATGTTATCCTGCTGGACGTCATATGATGTCCAGTCAGGATAACAGAACCACTTCCCGGATGTCAATCCGCTATAGGGCGGGCGGGAAGTGGTAAAAAAAAAAAAAGACCTGTCTGGTCTTCTCTCAGTGGCCACGGGGGGTAGTATGCTGTTTGGTCATGCTCTGTGTACGTCTCAGGAATGTTGGGCTGCAGTTTCCTCCTTCAACCACTAGAGGGCACAGGTTTGCTCAGTATGGTCTATTTCTGCACAAGCAGGAAGTAGAAGGGCGGCCATTTTTTTGCCATGTGGGTTGAAGGTTCAGCAAGGCTTCTTGAGACATAACAGCAGCCCATGAATACTAATGAAGTGTGAGTACTTACTATGGGAGAGCTGCGTGACCAGACGAGTCATGATTATATACTGGGTAAAGGTATACTTATATACTTACTGCTTGATCCGGAGGGCTTGTACAACTATCTGTCGATACACCCCTGTACAGATATCCGTGCACTTTAAGGTGTTGTGTCTCCAAAACAGCGTGTATTTGGTCTGCAGGAGCTTACTTTTAGACTGCTCTAAAGCAGCATAGAGGCTGCATTGGATGCATATGTGCTTGGCTAATCCTGCAAAACTAGTATGGGACCAAGTGCAGTTGGCAGGTGCAGCATAGTATGCTGTGCAAACTTAAGTGTTTAAGTAAGCATGCCTTTTATGCAATATTGCATAGACACGTTTGCGTAGATACATGTTGCATAGACACATTGAATACATAAATGTTCGCATAGACACATTTGCATAAAATATATGTTTGCATAGACACATGTTTGCACAGATGCATATTTGCAAAAACACATACTTCCATAAACGCATGGTGGCATAGTTTCATTTGTATGGCATACATATACATAGGCGTGCACACAGGGTGTGCCGGGTGTGCCTGGGCACACCCTAATCACTCTGTGGGGTAGATTACCCCTGCTGCACGCCCCCCCCCCGCAGCACTACCGATTTCCCACCTCTCCTCTCCCGCTGGATGCTGCGGGAGATGTTTTAAGATGGAGAAAGGGGCTGGCAAATATGTAATTTACTGGCCCTTCCTTTTCTGAATGAACACAGTGAGTGATCAGTACCGATCGCTCCTGTGTCCATTTATAACTGCAGCATAGTAAACTGTGTTCACTATGCTTCCATTTGTGAATGAACAGGAAGCCACTCAGCACAGACCATTTCCCATTCATTCACTGTTCAGTGAAGCTGAGGCTGCAGAGAACGGGACTGGGGAAGCTCTGGCCTCAGTCCCTTTCTCTGTCTCAAAAGTGAGATATCAGGGGTCTGTTTAGGTTCCTGATATTTCCCCAAAGCCCCCCAATGGGGCTTCTAAATAAAATTGTAAAAAAATGACAGGCATGTGTGTTCGAGCTTTGGGGTGTACACCCTAAAGCAACAGGCTGTGCACACCTATGTACATATATGCTTGCAAACAAGTGGGCAGATTCCCAAAAGATTTTTATCAAAATATATATGATGTATTGGACATAAAACATTGATTGCAAAAAGACAAAATCAGTCAATTCAAAACCTCCACCAAACGCCACAAATAACAATGTTATTATATCATTTAAAATGTAACACATACAGAGCCAAGCAGCACAAACTCATATAAGTGGGTGAGTGTGTTTTCTATCCACTGTGTGGCCAAAATATCAAACCCTCTTCTTATGGATACAGGTAGGGCTGAGAAGTGAAGGTATGCCCTCTGAAATAGCAACAATAAAGAGCCTTAATGCTCCCACAAAGGAGATGAGATTCTGATAGAATCCTCCAACAGATTGAAAAACACTGGATTTTTGAACTAGGTACACTTTTTCCAAAAGGAATGAACCTGTCGGGTAAGGTTTCACTTGCTGGTGGCACTGTCAGATCTATGGGCCGCAGTAATGGTGTCCACCAGCTGGTGTTCATTATTCTTTGCTGGTGACAGAGGATGGTGAATACTGCCGCCAGATATTGAGAGTGGACCAGTGACCAGCTACTAGAATGTATCCAACTGGCTCATTCCCTAGTTGATCAGGGCCGTATGCTGTTTGGGGATGTTCAGCCTCTGATTCAGGTGTGTGCAGAGCTATCCTTGTCCAGTACTCCAAAAGGCAGTGATGATTTTTCTCACTCCCTTCAGTTTTGATCAGGTTGAGTCTCTGGTGTGGTTATTGGAGGATGACCCAGTTTCTTTCTTTGAGCATTATTCCTCATGTTCTCAGCGGGTGTTGTTAGAGTGTATTAACGCAGTGCAGTCCCTGGTTAGACAGGCAGTATGTAAGCCAAATTTTGTTCAACCTTTACTACAGGCATGGTCAGATCTATTGCACTCAGGGGGATTGCACTCTATTTCACTATTGCACTCAGCCTCAGTCAGATTGCAACAGCCCATTCCTGCTGCCAGAGACCTACCAACTAAATATCAGTATCCTGTTTCCACTTGCTGCACCTATCCTGCCTTTAACCCATCTGCCACCTCTCTGCTGCCTGCAACAATTCCACAAAGATCCCCCTTAGTAACTGCTCCCTCTTCTTTACCATACGCTAGCCCTTCTCTTCAACCAGCTGCATCCTCTACTTATAGCCCTGCAGTCATTAACAGAACTTCAGTGGCTAAAAAAAAGAAGAAACTGAAGTTTTTTCCAACTGGTACAATCTTCCCAGCCTGCCTCCACGCCAATCAGCTCCAGCCTGCTTCCACACCAGCCGATCTCCAGCTTTCTTCCATACCAGCCGATCAGCTCCAGCCTGCCTCCACGCCAGCCGATCTGCTCCAGCCTGCCTCCACGCCAGCTGATCCACTCCAGCCTGCCTCCATGATTGCCAATGGGGTTAGGCTAGCCTCTGATGGTCCTGAACCTGATGACCCACCTAACCATGCCAACCTGCCTGCTGTCCGGCCTTATGCTCCAGTATTTGCTGTTCAGCCTGATGTTTCAATGCCCGCTGTCCGGCCTGATGTTCTAGTGTCTGTTGTCCAGTCTGATGATCCAAAGCCCGATATCCAGCTTGATGATCCAGTTCCTGATGCCCGGCTTGATGTTCCAGTGCCTGCTGTCCAGTCTGATGATCAGATGTCTGGCTTGATGATCCAGTTCCTGACGCCCAGCCTGATGTTCCAGGGCCTGCTCTCCAGTCTTATGCCCAGCTTGATGTGCCTCTGCCCGCTACCCAGCTTTATATGCCACTGTCCAGCTTGATGTGCCTCTGCGAGCTGCCCAGCTTGATGTGCCACTGCCCAGCCTGATGTGCCTTTGCTCGCTGCCCAGCCTGATGTGCCTCTGTTCGCTGCCCAGCCTGATGTGCCTCTGCCTGTTGCGCAGCTTGATGTGCCCCTGCCTGCTTTCCAACTCGATGTGCCTCTGCCTGTCACCCAGCCTGATAATCCAATGCCTGCGTTCCAGCCCGCTTCTGATGATCCTTTACCTAAAGATCAGCTTGATGTCATGGACTTTTTGCAGCTATGACTACGTGGAGCGTCTGGAGGTCGCTCCTTCGAGGGGGTACTGTCAGGCAAAGTTTCACCTGTTGGTGGCACTGTCAGATCTATGGGCCACAGTACCGGTGTCCACCAGCGGGTGTCTTCGAGCAGTCTGGAGCCGACATGATCTCCTGCTGTCAGGCGTCACCTGAGACTGATTGCAGGAGGTGTATATATACCCGGCAGATGCTGCACACATTTGCCTTGGTATTGTTCCTTGAGCCCTGACCTGTGTTTGCTAGCCTGTGATCCTGAACCTGTATCCTGTGACCCTGTATCCCTATCCCTGGAGCCCTGCCCTGCAGCCTGATTCTTTCCACCTGTTCCCCCTGTTTCCTGTTACCCTCTCCCTGTCCTGTCCTGTTCCCAGCCCAATCTGCTTGATCTCCCGTGTATGACCCTGGCTTGTTTACGATTACATGTTACTCCTGTATATACTTTTGGTTTAGGCAGTTATTTGTTTTGTGTCACTGGGTTTGGTTGCTGGTTAATCACTGTTTGTCATATTGGAGAGGTGTGTTTACTTTTGTTTATTTACTTTCCTTCTAAAATTTATAATAATTTCACTTTACACGTCTTTGATTCACTCTGTTGCAGTCCACACAGTTCTAGTCGCACCAGTCCATGACAGAACCATGAATTACATTTTGGTGTCTTCCTGGAAAAATTAAAATTTCTAGGAAGGCTTATGATTGAATACACCCTTACACTGAGGTTCAAATCTGTATCCTGTAAATGAAGATCAAATATTGTCTGTTTAATAAATGTGTCATATGTTCCCTTTACATTAGTATTTTTTTTTAATTTTTTTTTATCTTATTTTCCGACATTTATTTTTAAGGAAGTATTTAGCCAATGGTTGTGTGATCTTCGGTGACCAAATTATATGTCTTTATATTAATGAACTGAATTTGTACTTTTATATCCCCCCTTCTTGGCAACTAAAGAGTTGAGGTCTGAGGATTCCTATTAGCATTGCTCATAGAGGTTGTGGATACTTTAATTAAGGGGTCTCCCTTTAAATAGACCCTCATATGTTGCCCTCTTTTGAGGTTCTGAAAAAGCTTGCAAGAAAACTGAACAGGCGAAACATGTCAACCAATGCGTACACTGCTTGCAGCCTTTAAGCACTTCCACAGGATGACAGGGGGGTGAAGATTTATATTGATTCCAGGACTAAGATTGAGAAAAGGAAACACCTGCCCTCAAAATACATCTGATCCTTGAGATCCCTCTAACAGGCTAGCTCCGGATTGACAAGCGATTTGTCCAGCTGAGAAATCCGAGACAACCAATCTGAGATTTCCGTGCATGGACATTTCCTCTTTCTTGCTACCTTCTACTAACTGTGAGTCGGTTATATGCCAAAGCATCATCTACAGCCGATATACAGTAGGGAGGACAAGTATTTGATACACTGCCGATTTTGCAGGTTTTCCTACTTACAAAGCATGTAGAGGTCTGTAATTTTTATCATAGGTACTCTTCAACCGTGAGAGACGGAATCTAAAACAAAAATATAGAAAATCACATTGTATGATTTTTAAGTAATTTGCATTTTATTGTATGACATAAGTATTTGATACATCAGAAAAGCAGAACTTAATATTTGGTACAGAAACCTTTGCAATTACAGAGATCATACATTTCCTGTAGTTCTTCACCAGGTTTGCACACACTGCAGCAGGGATTTTGGCCCACTCCTCCATACAGACCTTCTCCAGATCCTTCAGGTTTCGGGGCTGTCACTGGGCAATGCGGACTTTCAGCTCCCTCCCAAAGATTTTCTATTGGGTTCAGGTCTGGAGACTGGCTAGGCCTCTCCAGGACCTTGAGATGCTTCTTACGGAGCCACTCCTTAGTTGCCCTGGCTGTGTTTCGGGTCGTTGTCGTGCTGGCAGACCCGCCACGACCCATCTTCAATGCTCTTACTGAGGGAAGTAGGTTGTTGGCCAAGATCTCGCGATACATGGCGCCATCCATCCTCCCCTCAATACAGTGCAGTCGTCCTGTCCCCTTTGCAGAAAAGCAGCCCCAAAAAAGGATCATCCAGATGGTCATTGGCAAACTTGGCAGATGGGCCTGGATGTGTGCTGACTTGAGCAGGGGGACCTTGCGTGCGCTGCAGGATTTTAATCCATGACAGCGTAGTGTTACTAATGGTTTTCTTTAAAACTGTGGTCCCAGCTCTCTTCAAGTCATTGACCAGGTCCTACCGTGTAGTTCTGGGCTAACCTTCCTCATGATGATTGATGTCCCACGAGGTGAGAGCTTGCATGGAGCCCCAAACCGAGGGAGATTGACAGTCATCTTGAACTTCTTCCATTTTCTAATAATTGCGCCTACAGTTGTAGCCTTCTCACCAAGCTGCTTGCATATTGTCCTGTAGCCGATCCCAGCCTTGTACAGATCTACACTTTTATCCCTGATGTTCTTACACAGCTCTCTGGTCTTGGCCATTGTGGAGAGGTTGGAGTCTGAGTGTGTGGACAGGTGTCTTTTATGCAGGTAACGAGTTCAAACAGGTGCAGTTAATATAGGTAATGAGTGGAGAACAGGAGGGCTTCTTAAAGAAAAAAAAAAAACAGGCCTGTGAGAGACGGAATTTTTACTGGTTGGTAGGTAATCAAATACTTATCTCATGCAATAAAATGCAAATTAATTATTTAAAAATCATACAATGTGATTTTCTGGATTTTTGTTTTAGATTCCGTCTCACGGTTGAAGAGTACCTATGTTAAAAATTACAGACCTCTACATGCTTTGTAGGAAAACTTGCAAAATCGGCAGTATATCAAATACTTGTTCTCCCCACTGTAGCTGTGGCTGCGGAGTGTATGTGTACAATTAGACTGTATTGCAATCAGATGTGAGGATCAAAGCCGAGGGATACAGTCATTCCTGCCCGAGCATCTCAATATTTGCTGTCCTTGATACTTGCTACAGCTGAGGATCTGTGCCTAACGCATATGTCACAGTCTCTGTCGCGGAGTTCATATACATGAATAGACTACACTGATACCGGCCGAGAAGACCACAGTTGAGGGAGAGAGATTTGTTTCTGAGCATTTTACAAATTTGCTGATCTGGGCGGGTATCACAGCTGAGGATCTCTATTGTCTTGTTCATTGGATTTTTTTTTGTTATTTCAGAGGACATGACTTGCCTTAATTTCTCAGCCCTTACCTGTATCCATAAGAAGAGGGTTTGGTCTAATATACATTGCTACACTTGGTGATTGTGGTGTTATCTGATCCACCCCCCTTTGAGGGATCAATATTGCTCAAAACCTGCTTATCTTCCTGTTGATCTTTTAGCCACACAGTGGATAGATGAAACACTCACCCGCTCATAGGAATTTGTGCTGCTTGTCTCTGTATGTGTTACATTTTAAATTCTATAATAACAACGTTGTTATTTGCTGTGTTTGGTGTAGGTTTTGAATTGACTGGTTTTGTCTTTTTGCAATCAATGTTTTTTGTCCAAAAAAATCCTATATATTTTGATTGCATACTGTCTGGGGTCACTGTATACCAATCTTTGGGAATCTGCCCACTTGTTTGCGAGATTGTCTTTCTGGTATGTTGATCCACACATGGCCTTGTGGAATGACAGATGCAATATAAGTCCTCTGGAGATTCCCCTTCATTAGGGTGTCACCTAATCTGATTGTGTAATACATATATTATACTGCATACATGTGTGCTTAGTTGCATTGAGCTGCATACATGTGTGCTTAGTTGCATTGACTTGCATACATGTGTGCTTAGTTGCACTGAGCTTCATACATGTGTGCTTAGTTCTATTGAACTGCATACATGTGTGCTTAGTAACATTGAACTGCATGCATGTGTGCTTAGTTGCTTTGAACTGCGTACATAAATGCATCAACGGCAATAATACTGTTATACCTGCATGTTTGCATATTTAGGTACCTACATAACGGCATACCTGGGTACTTGTGTACTTACATACCTAAGGGGTTGCATGGTGGTAGACCAATGTTTTTAGGCCTGCATCCTTGGGGGATTGCATATGGTTTTATCTAATATAGTTTCTACATTATTTAGCCATTAGTTATATCAGCTAAATGACTCCAGTAGACAGAGGCAGCCGGGGGAGGCAGGTCCACCGCTCTCAGGTTCAGTGATCTGGCGGCACTCCACCACTTCCGATGGAGTGGTGTCAGGTGCATCAGAGCCACTGTGGTGTTTGTTTTCTGACACATTCAGGATCAGCAGGATCAAGCCTGGTTAGTAGTTTGATGGAAAACTGCCCAGGAATACCAGGTGTTGTAAGCTTTTCCCCTCCTGAGGTAGGGAGGCATCTGAGGCTGCTTTGTTTTGAGAGCATCTCAGGCCAGAGGATTTTAGGGCAGTTTCTGAGGTGGTTCGCTATGTCTTTAGCCGGCAGAAGCCTGGTAGGTTAAGTACGGCTCTTGAGACCTTCTGGGTCTGCCGCAGTTGTCAGTCTTATGCCTTGCATTGACTCTTGGGGCAGAAGTTATGGGCTCATTATTATAAAATACTCAACCTGTAGTGGTTACAAATCCAAATGGTGACATGAAGTCTAACCCAAGATCTCAAGTCGCTGGACATCCTTCTTTTTCTGATAGGCTCGGTCCATTCAGTGATGACCTCTCTGCAAGAGGTAGATTAGATCTCGGGGTCCATAGTCATCAATGACGCATATCTTCCTGTGCCGCTTTTTACCAGGCTCTTCAAGAGCCTGCAGTACAAAGTTCTTTTTTTTTTTTCATTTTGTGACTCTGCTCTTCAGGCTAGACAAAGCTCCTAGCCCCGATACTGTACTTGCTGAAGACGCAGGGGGTGTCAATCCCAGTATACCTCAATAATCTTGCTCAGGAAGCAGTCGGTTCCAGATTTTCCTTCGATACATTTCTGCAGGAGGAAATTGTATCTAAGCCAAAGAATGTTCCCTTCGTACAGTCCTACACCAGGTCTTTTGTAGAGGATCATGCTCTGTCTGGCACATGAAGATCCAAGCATTGGATTGCCGGAGGACTCTGTTCCCCGGGGTATTGCAGAGCTCAAATTGGTGGCTGATGTTTCAGAATCTGGAGAAGGTGAAACTCTTCCTTTCAGGCGTTGGGGAAATAACCGCTGATGCCAGTCTCTTCAGTTGGTTTGAAGGTGGCTACAGTTCAGTGGACTTGGTCTCCACAGGAGAGAATACTGCCCATCAATATCTTGAAACTTTTTGGCCAGTACACCGTGCTCTGAATTATTGGACAAATCAGCTGTAGGTTCAATCCAACAATGCCTCTACAGTGGCACATATCAACTACCAGGGTAGCACCAGGAGTCCTGCGGCTCAGGAAAAGGAACTACATTCTGTTTGGGGCAGAACAACAGGAGCCGTCTCTGTCGTCAGTACATATCCCAGGTATAGGAAAATGGCAGGGGAGCTTTCCAGGCATCAGCAACTAATGCCAGGACCACGTGGTCCCTGCATCCTGAGACGTTTTTCGGCAACCTGCCAACATTGGAACTCTGCAGGTGGATCTACTGGATTCCAAATTCTACAACAAGTTGGATAGGTTGTGTCTGGGATGAGAGTCTCACTGGCAATAGAGGTATATGCACTGGTACCACCTTAGTTACCAGTTCTCCCTAATTAACGCCTTCCCTCTGTTTCAACTACTGCAGCATCTTTTGCTAAGAATCCGGTAGGTGGTAACACTGATAATGGTAGCCAAATTAGCCCAGCAGGGCTTGGTACACTGACATAGCGAATCTTGCAGGGGACGCGCCTTGGACACTTGCAGTCAAGCTGGACCTAATGGTCTTGGGTCCTGTTATCTCCCCACTGTTAACCGCTTCAGGGAGCTTCAATTACAGGACTTGGAGATATTTTATGCCTGGCGTGAAGCCTGGAAGTGGTACCCGCAGAAATATGTGAGTGGGAGTTTTTTCCTTTCCCTAGTTAGGAAGGGAAGTGAGATTGGCCTTAACCACTTCCCATCTGGGCCAGTTCTGGCACCGCTCCTACATGTAAAAATCATCATCTTTTTTTTCTGGAAAATTACTCAGAACCCCCAAACATTATATAGGTTTTTTTAGCAGAGACCCTAGGGAATAAAATGGTGGTTGCTGCAATTTTTTACGTCACACGGTATTTGCACAGCGATTTTTCAAACGCGTTTTTTTTTTTTGGGGGGGGGGGGACTTTCACGAATTAAAAAAAATAAATAAAAATAAACAGTAAATTTAGCCCATTTTTTTGTATAATGTGAAAGATGTTATGCTGAGTAAATAGATACCTAACATGTCATGCTTTAAAATTGCGCACACTCGTGGAATGACACCAAATGTTAGTACTTAAAAATCTCCATAGGCACCACTTAAAAATTTTTTACAGGTTACCTGTTTAGAGTTCGAGAAGGTCTTGGGCTAGAATTGTTGCTCTCGCTCTAATGCACAAGATGATACCGCACATGTGTGATTTGAACGTTGTTTACATATGTGGGTGCGACCTACGTATGTGTTCGCTTATGCATGCGGGGACGGGGGCGCTTTAAATTTTTTTTTTTATTCTTTATTTTACTTATTTTTTATTTTTACACTTCTTTAAAAAAAATTTTTTATCACTTTTATTCCTATTACAAGAAATCCCTTGTAATGGGACTAGTGAGTGACAGGTCCTCTTTATAAGACCCCACATCTCTCCTTCAGGCTGAAAAGACCAAGAGCAAAGAAAAAAATAAACTGTCTCGGCCTTTCCAGCCGAGTCCCCGGCATTGTTTACATCCACCGCCCCGGACATGATGTCCTCACATTGCGCCTGGACCTCTGAGGGTCATAGATATGACTGGGGACCATCTGGCTAACTTCCGCCAGCGACCGATTCATTCTCCGGCTCGCCAATCGCATGGGCCAGACCGGAGAATAACTGGGGGGGGGGGGGACGTCCCCTCCTGCCACCTGTAAGAACAATCAAGCGTCTGAACTGCCGCTACGATTGCTCTTTTGGTGCACAGAATCGCTGGCGGAAAAAAAAGATATTTGCATGATGCCTGTAGCTGCAGGCATCATTCAGTTATCACCACTGAAAGTCCATGACGTCATATGACGTACTGCGGGCCCAAAGTGGTTAAGTACCAATGAGGGTCAGGTTTGTCCCTATCCATTTTTTTCAGAGGCTTTCGTTTCTCACTCCTTGATTTATACTTCAAACAGTGTGCAACGCAGACAGTCCCGCCTGTAAGGCCACCCTTGTGTATTTGGGACTTAAATTTGCTTTTGACTGTCCTTGCAGAGGCCACCTTTTGAACCAATTTGAGCAACTCTGTTAGTCCTTTGACTTGGAAGGTGGCTTCTTTGGTTGCTATCACTTCAGCAAGTGGAGTGTCAGAGCTGACAGCTCTTTCTTGTAAGGAGCCGTTCTTGGTCTTGCATCATGATAAGGTGATGTTGCATCCTCATCCATCTTTTTTGCCTAGAGTGGTTTCTAGATTTTATCTGAATCAGGACAGTGTCTTGCCTTTATTTTTCTCCTAATCCACATTCTGCAGGAGAAAGATCGCTACATACTCTGAAATTTGTTCAAGTGTTCAGGATTTACTTGAGTTGTTAGCGCAGGTCAGGAATCCTGGTTGTGCTGCCAGAAGAGCCCAGGAAAGGCGTCTTACACAGCTTAACTGCTTCCCGACCGATGCACGCCGATGTACGTCGGCAGAATGGCATGGGTGCGCAAAAGGGCATACCCATACGGCCCTTCATAATCTCGGGCTAGCGGGCGTGCCTGCGGGTCCCGCGGACTCTGCCAGTGGTCCACAATCACACAGAGGAGAGGCAGAACGGAGAAATGCCTAGTGACATGACAGGGGTCTACTGCTCCCTGTCATCGGGAGCATTGATCTCTGTTATGTTCTAGGTAGTCCATCCCCCCTACAGTTAGAACACGCGGAGGGAACACATTTAACCCCTTGATCGCCCCCTAGTGTTTAACCTCTTCCCTGCCAGTCACATTTACACAGTAATCAGTGGCTATTTTTAACTCCGATCGTTGTATAAATGTCAATCGTCCCAAAATAGTGTCAAAAGTGTCCGATCTGTCCGTCGCAATGTCGCAGTTCCCATTAAAAATCACAGATCACCGCCATTACTAAAAATGTCATAAATTTATATCCTTTTTTGTAGACGCTATAACTTTTGCGAAAACCAATCAATATACACTTATTATGATTTTTTTTTTTTTTTACCAAAAATATGTAGAAGAATACATATCGGCCTAAACTGAGAGAGAATTTTTTTTAATATATATTTTTTGGGGATATTTATTATAGCAAAAAGTTAAAAATATTGCTTTTTTTCCAAATGCGTTGCTCTTTTTTTGTTTATAGCGCAAAAAATAAAAACTGCAGAGGTGATCAAATACCACCAAAAGAAAGTTCTATTTGTGGGAAAAAAAGGACGTCAATTTTGTTTGGGTACAACATCGCAGGACAGCACAATTGTCAGTTAAGGCAACGCAGTGCCGAATCGCAAAAAATGCTCATCGCAAAAATGCTTCCGGGGCTGAAGTGGTTAAGTACATTCCACAGAGTCCTTCAGTGCTCCTACTTTTATTTTAACAACTTAATATATGAAAATGAAGTGTATTTCAAGTCATCAGTGCTTCCAAGATTTAACAGTAAGGAATTTTGTCCCAAAAAATATGAAACCTGCCGCCATGACAAAGTATACTTTTGAGTAGAACCCTACATTACCACTAACTGCACTACCTTTTCAAAGAGACAGTCCCATATATTCCACAAAGAGACAACCCAATCCAGCAAAGACACATCCCCAGCACAGGCCCACATCAAGCAACATAGACATCAATGTTTGGTAACTTGATTGACAAACAACTTGCCTCCAGTCCACAGCAAGCAGTCAGGCAGGCTACAGGCAGTGCAGCTGTTCCACACAGCTGCGACTGACCCTCAACCCAGCATCTGGTCTGCAGGGAGAGGTGGACTGCAAATGATATCACTCCACCTTCCCCTCTCATAGGCTGCAGCTGGAACTAGGTGAGCTGCATCGGCTCACTCCATGGGCGCCCTGCTAAAGCGATAGTATACAGACAGTATGCAAATGAGCTGAAACAAATATCAATGTAAAAAGAGAGGGAGAAAAATAAATCCACAGTAGCACACTACATTAATCTACAAAAAATGCGTTTCGTCACTTTGAAGTGACGAAACGCGTTGGAACGTGGGTACACGGCAACGCTGAAACGGTGACTCCATGTGTACGAAGGAAGCTATGAGATCACAAAACTGAGTCACCTTGCATGATTGGAATTTTAACAAGGCAATTTTGAATCTTTTATGATGTAAGTGCATTACTTTTAACCAGTTAAAGTGGAGTTCCACCCACTTTTACAACTCTTCAGCATCCCTCACTAAACTGTGCACTGTAAACAAATTGGATATTTAAAAATTTTTTTTCTCAGCACTTACTGTATATCTGCTGTATTCATTTTTCACTTCCTCCTCCCTGGCCGCGGCCCATCGCATCATTTCCTGTTTGCAATGCCTTCTGGAAAGGGGAAGCAACTTCCTCTGACACTGCCGTTGCTATGGAAACCTGACCTGAAACCTATTACACTGCTTGTGCTGCACTGAGCTTGTGCGAGATCTGCAAGGATGAGATCCAGGAAGAAATACAGTCTGGCTTCAGATGCCCAGACTTAAGATGGCCACGGCCTGCTGTAAGATTATAAAATACCAAACTACTGCTATAAACTAACAAAACAGACCTTAGTTTACAGACTAACTTTACTAGAATACATTAAGCTTGTGTATTATAGGGGTATTTTTATTTAAAAAGTATCATTTTGGCCGGAACACCACTTTAAGGACCAGCCTTGTTTTGGATTTTAGGTGTTTACATGTTTAAAACAGGTTTTTTTGCTAGAAAATTACTTAGAACCCCCAAACATTTATATATTGTTTTTTTTTTCTAACACCCTAGAAAATAAAATGGCAGTCAATGCAATACTTTTTTTTTGCATCATATTTGCGCAGCGGTCTTATAAGTGCACTTTTTTTGGAAAAAAATTCACTTTTTTTGAATAAAAAAATAAGACAACAGTAAAGTTAGCCCATTTTTTTTTTAAAGTGTGAAATATAATGTTACGCCAAATAAATTGATACCCAACATGTCACGCTTCAAAATTACGCCCGCTCGTGGAATGGCGTCACTTTTACCCTCAAAAATCTCCATAGGCGACGTTTAAAAAATTCTACAGGTTGCATGTTTTGCGGTACAGAGGAGGTCTAGGGCTAGAATTATTGCTCTCGCTCTACCGGTCGCAGCGATACCTCACATGTGTGGTTTGACCACCAGTTTCATATGCGGGCGCTACTCACGTATGCGTTCGCTTCTGCGTGCGAGCTCGTCGGGACGGGGGGGGGGGGTTTAAAATTTTTTTTTTTTTTTTTTTATTATTTATTTTACATGATTTTATTTATTTTTACACTGTTTTGAAAAAAAAAATGTCACTTTTATTCCTATTACAAGGAATGTAAACACCCCTTGTAATAGAAAAAAGCATGACAGGACCTCTTAAATATGAGATCTGGGGTCAAAAAGACCTCAGATCTCATATTTACACTAAAATGCAATAAAAAAAAGTCATTTAAAAAAATGACATTGAAAAAAATGTGCCTTTAAGAGGCGTGGGCGGAAGTGACGTTTTGACGTCGCTTCCGCCCAGAAGTGTCATGGAGACGAGTGGGCGCCATCTTAGCCTCAGGGACAACAGGGACCACTTTTATCTTAAAGCCGACCACCGCATGGAAACGGGGATACCGGGGTTATGGCAGCTATCTGCTGCCATAATAACGATATCCGCCGCCAAAGTTTGGACGTACATCGGCGTGCGGTGGTCGGCAAGTGGTTAATAAACCGATTACCTTAAGGTGTTTTTACACTATTGTAGACTCTGTCTAAATTTCTATCCTCACATGTGTAGAGTGTATTTATTAATCTGGATGGAGATTAGCATGTAAAAGCGGACTCTTCAATAACATCTAATAGGGTGATATTTGCCAGACACGAGAGTGAATGGCAACAGCATCTGGTGAGCTTTATTCTTAAGGGAGTGGACTTGGCACACATCACTTTGAAGGATTTTGGTGGATCAACAAGATTTTGTTTCACTATTTTTTCATCACTTTAAGTTGGACTGTGTGACGGGAGGGCCTGCAGAACCCAGAATCCCTTGGAAAGGTTGGGAAACCCTTGTTTCAGCTCCCCATGCACCTCTTATGTCTAAGTCACCCTGTGCCATCCTGACTGAGAAAATATATCTGAGAAAATATATCTTGGATTACTTAAAATGGGACAGTAATATTTATCCACAATATCTCCCGGGATATATGTAAAGACTATTCTTGGTTTGTTTGATTCTGAACTCGTGTTAGATCAAAATGGCCTCTGTACAATGTAGGAGACGGGCCGACTCCTGCTATTGTGAGAAGGTGTCCTGTGTTTATACTTATGATCTATAATCTACTGTGTGAAGCTTGGTGACAAGAAGTCTGACCTGTAGTGAAATCCTGATTAATCATAACAATGCTCAGGAAGGCACGGAGTCACATCGGCTGCTTTAAGGGATTAGTTAACCGCTTCCCGACCGCCTCATGCAGATATACTGCGGCAGAAGGGCACATACAGGCAGCATCACATAACTGTATGTTGCCCTTTAAGAGGCGGCTTGCGCCCTCCGGGAGCTTTGTGAGCATGATCACAGGTTCCGCGGACTCGATGTCCGCAGGGATACCCGCGATCGTCTCGCAGAGAGGAAGAATAGGGAAATGCTATGCATTTCCCCCTTCTGCCTAGTGGCACTGTCACTGATCACAGCTCCCTGTAATCGGGAGCGGTGATTAGTGTTGTGTCACACACAGCCCCTCCCCCCCACCGTTAGAATCACTCCCTAGGACACACTTAACCCCTACAGTGCCACCTAGTGGTTAACCCTTTCACTGCCAGTCACATGTACACAGTAATCAATGCATTTTTAATTACACCGATTGCTGTATAAATGTGAATGGTCCCAAAATCGCGTCAAAAGTGTCCGATCTGTCCGCAATAATGTCGCAGTCATGATAAAAAAAAGCTGATCGCCGCCATTACTAATAAAAAAAAAATGATTAATAAAAATGCCATAAAACTATCCCCTATTTTGTAAACGCTATAACTTTTGCGCAAACCAATCAATAAACTCTTATTGCGATTTTTTTTTTTTTTTTTTTTACCAAAAATATGTAGAAGAATATGTATCAGCCTAAACTGAGGAAGAAAAATGTTTTTTTATATATTTTTGGGGGGATATTTATTATAGCAAAAAGTACAAAATATTTTTTTTTCAAAATTGTTGCTATTTTTTGTTTATAGCGCAAAAAATAAAAACCACCGAGGTGATCAAATACCACCAAAAGAAAGCTCTATTTGTGGGAAAAAAAGGATGCCAATTTTTTTTGGGAGCCACGTCGCACGACCACGCAATTGTCAGTTAAAGCAACGCAGTGCCGAAGCACAAAAAGTGCTCTGGTCTTTGGCCAGCCAAATGGTCCGTGGCTTAAGTGGTTATTTAGCTCATGTTAA
Organism: Aquarana catesbeiana; assembly: GCF_042186555.1. NCBI lineage: Eukaryota > Metazoa > Chordata > Amphibia > Anura > Ranidae > Aquarana > Aquarana catesbeiana. The sequence continues at coordinate 405,874,282 of NC_133324.1, forward strand.
TTAGGTTTCTGGTTACAGGTGTATTGTTGGAGTAATATGAGCAGGAGGGGGGACCTCCTCTTCTACTGTATATAAGACTTGTATTTTGGTTCTAATAAAGAGTCCATGTTTAGCAACTAAACAAGTATTGTCTTGTGCTTGTGAGCGGTTGGAATATCTGATATCTATATTCAGACTGGGAGGAAGCGGTATATGACGAAAGCACTCAAGCAGAGTGTGGGACGTTTCGTTACATTGGTGGCAAGCAGTGGGATGCTTCCTGCAGTCTGGGACATCCAAACTTCCACCTGGATCCAAGGTCCGGATAGCAGAAGAGGAGAGGTACAGATACCAGCCTCCATGGATGAGGAATTCAGAAGGAGGTTGCGAGAGATGCAGATACAGTACAGAGGACCAGTATCAGAGCAGGTTCTGCTGGGAAGGTTTGACTATATCCGCTGCGAACTCTGGAAGGAAGCGCTAGCCCGTGAGCAGCGACACCAGGGAAAAGTTCTCCCCTCCATCCAGGAAAGGTACTGGTCACAGTATGGATTGCGGGTGCTGTTTTTGGGAGAAAAAACGCACAAGGAGCAGACAGCTGAATTAAGCAGGCAGGTCTGGGCAGAGATGCAGCTGGATAAGAGCTACAGAGCCCTCCGGTGGCATGTATCCCAAGCATGCCCTTGGATAGCAGATGACAGCCCAATGGAAGGCTTTGGCTACGGCGGCCTGTTGTATGTGAGGCTGACAAGGGACCCTAACTTTGGGAGTGATTTGGAGTGGCGGTTGCACGAAATCATGGATTTCAGAGAAAGGCTACTGAACGTCTCGGAAGTTCACTGGAAGATATAGAGTTTCTGGCCGTTCAGGAATGGGAGCTGGAGATCGGCTACAGATGGCTGCTAGACTCTGCTCAGCGACAGGGCTGGGCTCCCTTTGCCTGGGACTATCAGGAAATACCAGTTGACAACTCTGAAATCCTGGCTGAAGAGTCGGCAATGTGGCAGAGTAACAGTGTGCTTTGCCAACCTGCCCCCACAGCTATGGACACAGAGATCTTATGGCAGATGCAGCAAGTGCTGACAGACCTTGATCCATGACCCATGTTTCTGCATGGGATGATCTTGGATGGAGGAATGTTCCTGTCCAGCAGCATGCCAGAGAATTGGCAGTGGAAAATCTGGAGATTGCCATCCCCAAAGCTGAAGTGCTGACAACAAGGCAGAGCTCTGCTAACCTCTGCCCAGCACCGATAGCATCTTCTGGGTTCCACGGACAGGAGATGGTGAACCTCTATCCCCAAACACCAGTTGCAGAGACAGGGGATTTGATAGACTTTTTTGCTGAGGAAGAACTACCTGATGAGCCTCCAGCAGAAGAGCTGGTATCAGGGCCAAACTTCACTGTGCTCTGCCCAGCACCTACAGCAGTATCTGTGGAGTTGCAAGGAACTTCCCCAGCTGAAGCGCTGGTCACCGGACAGAGGGTCCAAGACCTCTGCCCCACACCTGTGGCAGTTATGAAGGCTCAGGGTGAACAGGTGGCGATCGCTTCCCAGCAGCAGATACAGGGGGAGAAGGGAGAGGAAGTGTTTGTTGTCCCTCCTCAACAGTCGGCCAGGGTGGAGAAAGCGGTCTTTCCTCCCCAGCAAAGATCCATGCACCTGGGAGACAGTACCATAGACATGTCGTCCCAGCAGCCAGATAAGGGAATGGAAAAGGAAGCAGCCAGCTCACCTCCAAAAATGGCAGCTACACAGTTTAGGAGTGGAGGAATCCAGCATCCTGCCCCAACAGTTAGCCGAAGCGGATGATGCTGGCAGAAGTGCTGGCAACAGGGCAGAGTGCTATCAAACTTTGCCCAGCACCAGCAGCAACTGTGGAGTTCCAGGGAGCTGGGGCAGTCGGCTCATCTCTCCAGCCACAGATTACAGAATGTATGGACTTAATGGACTGTTCATCAGAGGATGTTATAGATATGCATCACCTGCTCAAGTACTGGCAGCAGGACAGAGTACTGCAGACCCCTGCTCCACACCCGTGGAAGTTTCAGAGGCCCGAGGTAAGAAGATGATGGTTCCTCTTCCCCAGTGGATTTCAGAGATGCAGGGGGGAGAAGCAGCCATTTCCCCTCCCCAACAAGGGTTCGTGCACCTGGGAGACAATACCAGTGAAAGGGAGTTCCAACAGCAGACGGCACCCCAGAATGATGACACCAACCCAGCTGAAGCGCTGGCAACCAGACAGAGGGTTCAAGACCTCTGCCCCACACCTGCGGCGGTTCTGGAGGCCCAGGGTGAGGAGGTGGCGGTCACTCCCGAGCAGCAGATCAGGACCCAAGGAGAGAATGCAATCGGCACCTCACAACTGCAGCTTGATCTGGTGTCGGTGGATGGGCCTGCTGTCTCCCCTAGCATAAACCCAGCAGACGTGCTGGCAACTGGGCAGAGTGCTACCAACCTCTGCCCAGCACCGGCAACAACTACAGAGTTCCAGGGAGCCGGGGCAGTCAGCCTCCCTCCCCAACAGTTAGCCGGAGCAGATGGTGTGGGGACTCCAGCAGAAGGGCTGGCAACAGGGCAGAATGCTGCTGGCCTCTGCTCTCAACTAACAGAGGACGGATTTCCTGTAACTGTGGATGGGACTTCAGTCTCCACCTGTATACCCCAGGGATGCTGGGTAGTCCACCCAGATGCCCAATAGCAAGATGGACTGAGCCCAGCCACCCTGTCTTCTCTCCTGCGGCTAAAGGGACTCCAGGGGGAAGGACCAGTCTGCACTTCCCCCCAGCAGCGGGTATTTTCTATGAAAGAGGCAGAGGTTGGCTGGGTGAGTAATGCTCTGTTTGGAATAATTTGTTTGGGGTACTGTGTGGGTACAGGCATTAGAGGACTGGAACTATGGACTAACTTCAGAGTCAACCCGTCTGGGGTCTCCTCCTGTGTTAGTCTTCTGCCGAAAGGGGAGAGATGTGACAGGACGGCCCGTGGAACCCAGAATCCATTGGAAAGGTTGGGAAACCCTTGTTTCAGCTCCCCATGCACCATTAATGTCTAAGTCTCCCTGTGCCATCCTGGCATAGGGTGACTGAGAAAATATATCTTGGATTACTTAAAATGGGACAGTAATATTTATCCACAATATCTCCCAGGATATATGTAAAGACTATTCTTGGTTTGTTCGATTCTGAACTCAACATGTTAGTTGAGAGAGCTGATCACATTGGCCTCTGTACAATGTAGGAGACGGGCCGACTCCTGCTGGAGCTCCTGCTATTGTGAGAAGGTATCCTGTGTTTATACTTATGATAATGTATAATCTATTGTGTGAAGCTCGGTGACAACAAGTCTGACCTGTAACGAAATCCTGATTAATCATAACAATGCTCAGGAGGGCACGGAGTCACATCGGCTGCTTTAAGGGATTAGTTCATTAGCTCATGTTAATTAGGTTTCTGGTTACAGGTGTATTGTTAGAGTAATATGAGCAGGAGGGGGAACCTCCTCTTCTACTGTATATAAGACTTGTATTTTGGTTCTAATAAAGAGTCCATGTTCAGCAACTAAACAAGTATTGTCTTATTTTGTGCTTGTGAGAGGTTGGAATATCTGATATCTATATTCAAACTGTGAGGAAGCGGTATATGACGAAAGCACTTAAGCGGAGTGTGGGACGTTTCGTTACAGACTGTATTACCATATTGATTTGCATATGTTGGAACATATATATTTTTTGGATATGCCAAATGGACACTTTTAAATATGTATGAGTGTTTTATGTTGATCATTTCACAATGTTAATATTTAGGAGTTTTGTAGATTAATTTAGTGTGCTACTATGGAATTATTTGTCTCTCTTTTTACATTGACCTTTGTTTCACCTCATTTGCATATTTCTTGAATATTAAGTGGCAGCACAGATAGGTGCTTTTCATTAGTGCAGTGCGCACACATATAAGTATACAGACAGTGCTTCTCCCTCACGGTATTTGACAGAGGTTACATTAGAAAAAAGGCACTGCCTGTAACTTTAGGGTAAGTTAAAAACTCTTTTCCTCAGTGGAAGGTGAGGATGATATCTAGATAAAGCAGGCAGTGACAGTAGTGGAGTTGTAGTGGCATGGGAGATAGATGAGTAGACGTTAGTATCTGATCCCACCGGGTACTCACATTGACGGAGCACTTACTGTAGAGTGCAGCGCCCACTCGGCAAGCAGTTGTCAGTAGTGAGCAGTGCTGTGTGGCCCCAGGGGTTAGTCTGGGTCCCGGGTTGTCCCCATCTCTGGCATAGCAGAGGCTTTCCCCTGCCACATAGTCCTGAGTCAAGCAGAGAAAGAGAAAAGGACAGGTGGGGGTAGTGGAGCCCAGATTGGGCTGACAGTGTGATTGGATCCCCCTAAGAGGAAGGGACACGAGCTGAGCTGTCCCCAGGCACAGCAGTGGACAATGGGCAGACTCCATCCTCATTACTGGACCCCTCAGCTGTGGAGGAGCCCTGTACCCTGAGCATGTACACCAGGGTTATTGAATTAAAAAGTCACCTTCACAGCCCCCCCTTCCTTGTATCCCTGTCCTCTTCACAGCCCCCTTTACACTCCAGTCCCCTTCACAGCCCCCCTTCCTTCCTTGCAAACCAGACCCCTCTTTGTGAATGCCCCCTCCCTTAAATCACATTTCTCCTTGCCAGTCATAACCTTCCTCCAACCTTACCAATCCCACCTTACACAGCAGGTAGAAAGCAGAATGCACGGCATGTCCAGACAGAGGGAGAGAGCTGCCCAACTTTTTATGTTAACAGGTAGGAGATTAGTTGCTAAGACTATCCCGCAACAATTCATCTGCCTAATAACTTGAAAAGTTGGGTAACTCCCGCCCTCTGTCTGGACATGGCATGCCTTCTGCTTTCTACCTGCTCTGTAAGGATGAATGCTGTGGTATGGGAAGGAGGATACCACCCAGGAGAGGACACCCAGGCTGCTAAGTGGCGGAGCCATGCTCCAGGTAGGACTGTTATTTACAGACCGCAGATTGCTTTTTAGTGGTACCTGTTTACACTGTCCCCTGCTGTACAGACTGTGCCCTCCACGTACACAACACTCCCATCCCATGACAGCCCATTCCTCCTCACCTTGTCCCTTTCTGTATGAAGTAGCAGTGAGTGAAGTCCAGGACAGGAGCCTTGGGCAGTGGGCGAATGGTCAGTCTGGGCCTGTGATGCCTGGGCCTCCTACATGTGTATGGGCTGTCCCACCCTGATGGTGGCCCTGGAAGCAGTGCATCTGGATCGGCGTAACCTTGATAATACCTTGGGAGCCATACCTGAATCCCACGCTGTGAGGGTCAGCCTGTAATGTTGCTTCGGCCACTGCATTCTGCAAAGGTGCTTACCTTGGCGCTTAGTGTAGTGTATACTCAGCCACAGGGTGCTATACATGTCCAGGGCCATGGTCCATCCCTATGGAACCTAGACCCTAAAAATCCCCTCAGAATATACCCACTGTGCCTTGCAAAACTTGGGCTCCATATAGAGTCGTGGACAGATAAGACGGTGTCACCCAGTATCTGACTGTTACTGTAAAAACTGGGGCTGTGCTCAGAATGTATTTACTTTACTGTGTAAACTTTCAAACTAGGCACTAAAATGCAATTTAGAGCAGGGGTCGGCAACCTACGGCCCGCCACCGCTAAATATCTGGCCTGTCGGCGCCTGTGATGAATTCACATGCACCCGACTTCCAGGGAAGGCAGTTCCATCTATATCGGCAGTCCTAAGGTCGTCTTCATTTTTGCCAATCCTCGTGGGTTCCGATGCCCATTTGGCAGGTGTGCTCAATGCCCTACCCGTTTTATCCTGATTAGTCCAACTAAAACCCTACTACGGTGAACCATATGCCATCGGTGGTTTGGTGATATATACATACTCTCCATTCACACTTCAGAGCTCTCCAACATGCGATGGAACAGTACGGAGACGCAAACCCCCTGCCCAAAGTGAATTTGCATGTGTACCACAATTCACTAGAGTTAGTCACCCTATAATACAGCTTTCTCTAAATCCGCCACTGGTGTATACGTCGCCAGAGGCCTGGGGGCGCTGGTGGCTCCCAGCACTTTCTGGAGAACTCGGAGAAGGAATTAAACATTTAACTATATATTCCAAAACATGTTGGGATTTCTGTACCCTTGCAGTCTGGTTGGCCTCCCACTATGAGACCAACAATGTGTTCCAGCACCTAGCTGTATTGTATTATTATAGCATGACTATCCGTTTTGCTTTTATAATCATTTATTGTGTATCTACATGTTTTTTTGTAATCAATACATTTTGTATTACTTTTTTACGTATGTTCTCTACTCTCTTATCTGGTCTCCATCCTTTGCCCATAAAATCCCTGGGGCACCTCCTTTGTGTTTTTCTCCCTGTATTTTGGGATGTGGCTTAGGTTTCCAGTTCAGTATCTATAGGTAGCTTCTTAAAATTTTTTCGCTCTCCTCCTCATTGGACAGCAGCCAGTATCACAGGGCTGGATGAGGGCGGGAACTGCTGGCGTTAACTTTTCAAATTAAACAGCAGGTGATTGGTTGCTGGGCGATCCTATCAACCATTTACCAGCCTGTTAAGGTGAAAAGTTAACTTCAGCAGTTCCTGCCCCCATCCAACCCTGTGATATCGGCCGATCTCTGCTCTGCTGTACACCTGTGTAGGGTAGGAGAGTTCTGTGGGGTGGAGTGCAGAGGACACTATGGGGGTACAGATGGAGGACACTACAATGGGGGGGTGCAGGGGACAGGGGACACTGCTTTGGGGGGTACAGGAAACTGCTATAGGGGAGGGGGCAGAGGACATTATGGAAATGATGTGAAGGGGGACAGAGGACACTGCAATAGGGGGGGACCCTATTCGGGATCCCATCACCCCTAGGGACAAGGACCTTATCTCACCTGGGGACAGGGACCCCATCACCCCTGGGGACCCAATATCCCCTAAGGGTAGGAACCCCATCTCCAGACCATGCTTGCTGGCGTCAGCCACCCTTGGGTGCCAGGATGGGGGAGGGGGCAGTAAAATCTGAATCCCCAGCCACATGCTCCCTCAGGGGGAATTGGCTTTGTATTAGTGAAGCAGCTTAAAGTGAGGTAAACCTTTAGCGTTATTATTACTATGTTAGGATTATTATTAACTTTATTTATTAGCAGGTGAATGTGGCCCTCCATGCATCCATCCACATACATTGAATCCGGCCCTTAAAGTGGTTGTAAACCCTTACCACTTTTACCTACAGGTAAGCCTATACTAAGGCTTATCTGTAGGTACTAGAAATATCTCCTAAACCTGCACACGTTAGGAGATATTTACCATATACGCTTGCGCCGTCATTGGCGCATGTGCACTGAAGAAAGAGCACGATCGTGCCGCTTCTATAGGGCCCGTGCTGTGACTGTTGGCTCCCGCATGCATGCGCAGCAGTGATGTCAAGCGACTCCGGCCAGTCCCAGAGCCGGAGTCCATGGCCCCAGAAAGAAGGAAGAGGGGTGAAGATGGACGCGCCCACCAGCGGGAACCTCTGGGACATTGGGGGCATTGTTTGCAGGTAAGTGCATACTAGCCCATTATGCTTTTACTTTCCAGGGGAATAAAGAGGAAGTAAAGCACATCAGGGTTTATTTCCTCTTCAAGTGGAAAAAGGTTGCTGACCCCTGATTTAGAGCTTAGTCTCAGGTGGATGACCAGGTGTTACTTCACAACACTGGTTGCATACTTTACCACCACATCTGCTGTAGAGCACTCATAAGATACTCAGGTGCTTCCTCCTGTCCTTTTTTAGGATGCCACAAGACAGTCTAAAACTGGGTTGCTGCATATGCCTTACAAACATGCTTACCCTATATTCCACACCTTACTTTGTGAGTACCTCACAGGGGAATACCTTCAGCCATAGCTATTACAATAACCAGGTGAAATAGAGCTTTGGCAAAACCTCAGATGAACATTCGCTCTGCCAAAAGCCCAAACAACACTTAACCTAAGAGTGACAATGCTTCCCTTGTCAGGAGCAAGATTCAACTCTTAACACTGGTCTCTGCATCGGATTCTAGTTCAAGTTCAGCCATGCAGCAAGTGGCCTACCAGACAAAAGCAGAATTTTCACGATTCTTCAGACAGCAAATGGCTTTAATTCTCTCTGTCCAGGGCTACAAAACACCCTGCCCCTTTCTGCAGCTCTTCTATCTTTACCCAAGTCAGATCTCAATCTCGGCCTGCCTCATCTAGGGCATACATAAGGGGATAAGGAGGATATAGAGACAGCGTTAGAGGAGGCTGCTGAAGATTTCTCTCCCCCACACTGTTTTACACCTAAAGCAGGAGCTTCATGCAACATGCTTGCTAACGTGCATAGGCTCACTGTTGCTGTGCCTCAGCAATGAAGAGGTGCTTTCACTTGAGGGACATCTGTTATAGGTTGCCTCCCTCTGGGTCATAGGCATCCCAGACGTCTGGATTCAATCAGTGGTTTCAAAGGGGTACAAAATAGGGATCAAAACTCCTAAGCCCTCATCGCTTTCTTCTCTCAAATCAACCAAAAACTGCCCGGAAAGTCAGACTTGCAGACTGTCCTAAACCATGTCTTGTCCCAGGGAGTAGTTGTGCCCGTACCCCTGCAAGACAGATTCAAAGCTTTCTATTCAAGTCTGTTCATAGTACCAAAGTCCAACGGGTGTATTTGGGCAATTGTGGACTTAAAGCGGAGATCCACCCATTTAAAAGTCAGCAGCTACAAAAAGTATAGCTGCTGACTTTTAATAATCGGACACTTCACAGCCGGGCACGCACTGCGCATGTGCAAGCTGCGCGCTGTGAATGGCGCCAATCTTGACGGCAATCTTTTGGGACATGTGACGTGTTCCAGAAGGTTGCAGGGAGGGAGGGGGGAGAGGTGAACTTCCTTCCGGCTCCGCGGAGCCCGGGGAGGAAGTGGGAGCTGGATGCCTCTAAAAAGAGGGTATCTGCCCCCTCCCCCCCAAAAAAAAATGACATGCCAAATGTGGCATGTCTGGGGGTCACCATAACTTAAAGTGGAAGTGGAAGTTCCATTTTTGGGTGGAACTCCGCTTTAAAGCAGTTCTAAAAGCTGAAGGTTTTTTTTACCTTCCTGCATTCTATGCAGCCCCCCCTAATACCTGAGCCCTCTCACGATCCAGGAATGTGCACGAGAGCCTCAACTCTCTGGGGACTCTCCCTCCTCATTGGCTGAAACAGCAGCGGGAGCTAGACAGGTAGCATTTTCAGTGGGAAGTCTGCAGTGGTAGCAGCTGTATTTTCATTATGACAAGTTTATTTTAGCCGCTCTAGTGGTTTCATGCTATCTAGTTTACTTGCCTTTACAACTATGCAGATCAGGAAAGTCAGACGTCCTTCCACATGTGTCAAGTAAATAAGTACCACATATGTCAAGACTTAAAATTGTATGCACCTGCAAAACAGAGACAATTGTTGATACCTAAATAGTCGTACAGCTCAAAATTTAAGAGTTACCAAAAGGCTTGGAGGACAGGGTTTTCGTAAAAATGCACACCAGGTGCCTTGTTGCATAAAGCACCAACTTCAACATTTTCTGACCTGTTTATTTTTCCCAGGATGGAGTTTGGGAAGCAAGCCCCATGGAGGAATATAAATATGTAGCATTTAGGTATACTAACTGTGCAGGCTAAATTATGAAAGATTGAGGCCGGCTTCACACCTATGTGAATTGGATGTGCCCTCTGTGGGGCCTGCTCTGTGATCACCGAGTCAATGAGACTCGCATACCTCCCAACATTTTAAGATGGGAATGAGGGACACCTACTAGAAAAAGTATGTAGGCATAGGACACACCCCCTACCATGCCTCCTGAAAGGAGAATTAACCAAAAAAAAAAAAGATTAGTTAAATCCACAAGGGCTTTTTTTTACCACTACTATTCCTTTATATTGGCTTTTAAAATCTACAAATTTAGAATTTGAATGAAAGGTTTATCACTAAGAAACACTTTTTGAAAAACTATAGAGATCAGACCAAAATGAGGGACAAATAAGGATGAAAGAGGTACAGATGGACATTGCTCCAAATCAGGGACAGTCCCTCGAAATCAGGGACGGTTGGGAGCTATGGACTCGGGTGATCACAGATCAGAGTATCCCGGCCCCTTACTACGTGATCAGCTGTCGGCCAATGACAGCTGATCACGTGATGTAAACAGAAGATTGGTAATCGTTTTTTTTCTCCTCCCACTGGCAGCGGGAGGAGAAAAAAAAGCCGATCACCGGCTTCTGTGAAAGGGACATTGGTCCTGAAGAGGAAGAGGCACAGCCACCTCATCTGTGCCCACCAATGCATATTAGTGTCACCAATCAGGTGGCACTGGTGGGCATTGATAGGCGGCAGTGATGGGCACTGGTAGGTGACACTGATAGGCAGCACTGCTAGGTGGCAGTGATGAGGCACTGATTGGCACCACTGGTGGGCATTAATAGGTGGCACTGATGGGTGGCAGTGATGGGCACTGATGAGGCACTGATTGGCACCACTGGTGGGCATTGATAGGTGGCACTATCGCTGCCCATCAGTGGTACCAATCAGTGCCACCTAGCAGTGCTGCCTAACATTGTCACCTACCAGTGCCCATGACTGCCACCTATCAATGCCCTTCAGTGCTGCCCATCAGTGCCACCTCTCAGTGCCCCACAAGTGCAGCCTCATCAGCATACATCAATGAAGGAGAAAAATTACCTGTTTGCAAAATTTTATAACAAAATATAAAATTGTTTTCGGTCTTTTTTCATTTTTTTTAACGAAAAATAAAAACCCAGTGGTGATCAAATACCACCAAAAGAAAGCTCTATTTGTGGGGGGTAAAAAAAAATGATAAAATTGTAATTTGGGTACAGTGTTGCATGACCACGCAATTGTCAAAGTATGACAGCGCTAAAAGCTGAAAACTTGTCTGGGCAGGAAGGGGTTTTAAGTGCCCAGTAAGCAAGTGGTTAATAATTATGTTTCATATTTCCTCACCTTTACCTCACCTTAAATGTTTTGCCTTTCGTTAAGCTGGTACATACACTGCAAATATGAATAAGTCCACATATATTCTCCTAATATTTTGATTTCATACTAGGGGGGTCATCATTTTTTCTAGTCTTGGCTAAGCAGTGACCTTCCTGCTCTCTCCTGATTTTTAAACAAAATCACAGTTCATGAAAGTAAATTGCTAAAAAATAAAGACGGGAAATGTAATTAAGACGCCAGTGGGCAGAAACTGTTTGCTCAAACTACTTTATTGGATATCCGAGTTTGCGTTGGCATGTGGTGCATTCAGAAATTCTTTTCTAGCCAATATATTTGTCTGGCTATAAATAAAATTAACTGGGATTAAACACAACTTTTACACACTTTTATAAAGCATTTCCAATAACTTGTGGATAAACTTGCACTTCAAATTTTGTACAGCTAAATTCCTCTTATCCTCCTACCAATACCCTGTTAAATAAAGAGTGCATTTAGAATAAAAACTATTGAGGATAAACTATAGAGGTCAATTACCAAAATACATTTTTGAATTTCAAGTGCGAAAGATTGGATAGGAGCAACTGTGCACATCAGGAAAGCTCCATGCTTGTCCAGGACATGTGTTAGTACTTGTAGTATTCTGCCTGCAATAGGACTGATCAAGAATTTAGAAAAGCATTTAATTCAATATTGTGTGGGCATCTGCCTCCTCTAATGCTATGTACACATGATCGAATATTTTGACAACAAAACCGTGGATTTTTTTCGATGGATGTTGGCTCAAACTTGTCTTGCATGCACACGGTCACACAAATGACGTCAGAAATTCCAATCGCCAAGAACGCGGTGACGTACCACACGTATGACGAGCCGAGAAAAAGCAAGTTCAATAGCCAGTGCGGCTCTTCTGCTTGATTCCGAGCATGCGTGGAACTTTGTGCGTCGGAATTCTGTACACACGATCGGAATTTCTGACAAGTCTTCTTGTCGGAAAATTTGAGAACCAGCTCTCAAACAGTTGTTGTCGGGAATTCCGACAGCAAATGTCCAATGGAGCCTACACACGGTCGGGATTTCAGACAACAAGCTCACACCGAACATTTGTTGTCAGAAAATCCTATCGTGTGTACGGCCCATTACGCTTTCAATGGAATGCCTTGCTAACCATTTTTATTTCTTAATGGTGCTGAATGTGAAGCTTGAAAGGAACCCATTGGGGTATGAATATTAAAGAGGCCAATGCTACCATGGTTCTGGAAGCTGTCATTCTTGTTCTTACTGTACCGCTTACTGAATCACTGACCCACAACAAGCATGTGTATATAGGTGTTCCAGTTTGTAACATACACATGCTTGTAACAGGTGGCTGACTTATGAAGCAAAGGGGAGCTTGACAGCTCCAACAACTGTGCCTATAAAATCAAACCAACAATGGTATCTTTCATTTTTCTATTCTTAGTTTACTTTTAAAAACATGACTATATGGAATGGAATAGCAAGGTCATCCAACTTTATCTTTTATTTTCCAGAAGGTTAATTTCTAGATGTACTGACTGTGCAAACAGGAAGTCTCAATTCCATTTCTATTAATGTTCCCCAGGGAACAAAGTACATGTTGTACTTCATCCCATCTTACTATGTGCTGTCTAAGGCTATCTGAGAGGTTGGACAGGGTGCCCTTCCTCTTGCCAGGGGCCATCTGACAACGCAGCTGGCAAAGAATTGGGTCCTTTGAGAGATGACACTTTTTTTTTTATCTCCAAACACTTGCCTGCAACAGTTTAGTGGACAAGCCTCCCCCCTCTCCCTGCATTCCTTGTGACAAACTTGTCTCAAGCAAGTGCTTGGAGACAGGGAAAGGGGCCCTCTGTTAAAGCAGCCATCTCCTCGCTAGCTATGTTGTTAGATGGCCATGGAGAAAGAAGTGGCACCCTGTCTAACCTTAAACAGCACATAGAATGATAGGGCAAACTACTACATGAAATTGGTCTCCTGGGAAACACATTAATAAAAATGGAAATGAAATGTTTTATTTAAACCAGTAAAGCAATAAATATACAAGTAAGGATGGTGCAAATAAAAAACATGCCGCAGCCCTGTTTCAACAAGGTGTTGTGAGGGAAGCTCTATAGTCTTCCAAATGCAGACAAATTGGCCCTTTTCTTGCTCAGATGAGAAAACCACTTAGCCTGCTACAGAAACACACAACAAAGTATTTTTTTTTACAAGAGCAAAAATGGCTAAATTATGAAAAACTTTGTTCAGCATATACACTATATTGTCAAAAGTATTGGAATGCCAATTGGGACGCCTGTCTTTACACATACATGAACTTTAATGGCATCCCAGTCTTAGTCCGTAGGGTTCAATACTGAGTTGGCCCACCCTTTGCAGCTATAACCGCTTCAACTCTTCTGGGAAGGCTGTCCACAAGGTTTAGGTGCTTGTCTAGGGGATTGTTTGACCATTCTTCCAGAAGCGCATTTGTGGGGTCAGGCACTGATGTGGAGGAGAAGGCCTGGCTCACAGTCTCCACTTTAATTCATCCCAAAGGTGTTCTATTGGGTAGAGGTCAGGGCTCTGTTCAGGCCAGTCAAGTTCCTCTACCCCAAACTCGCTCATCCATGTCTTTATGAACCTTGCTTTGTGCACTGGTTTGCAGTCATGTTGAAACAGGAAGGGGCCATCCCCAAACTGTTCCCACAAAGTTGGGAGCATGAAATTGTCTAAAATGTCTTGGTATGCTGGTGCTTTAAGAGTTCCCTTCATTGGAACTAAGAGGTCAAACCCAACCCCTGAAAAACAATCCCACACCCGAATCCCCCCCTCCACCAAATGTTTAGTTTAGGGTGGAGGAATTTGACTGGCCTACACAGAGTCCTGACCTCAACCCGATAGAACACCTTTGGGATGAATTAGAGTGGAGACTTCGAGCCAGGCCTTCTCGTTCTACAAATGCGCTTCTGGAAGAATGGTCAAACATTTCTATAGGGCAGACACACTCCTAAACCTTGTGGACAGCCTTCCCTGAAGAGTTGAAGCTGTTACAGCTGCAAAGGATGGGCAACTCAATACTGAACACTACAGGCCAAGACTGGGATGCCATTAAAATTCATGTGTGTATATTTTGACCTGGTAGCTCAGATGAAAAATGGCAGCTTCACTATTTCCTGTCTAGCTTTGCACATTATAGGAAAAAATGGGAATTTCCTTTACCTTTTACAATGCTCTAACAAGAGGCACATATGTAAAGGAATATCATTTCTGGACTTGCATTCTTTCCAGTTAGTAAACAACCTCTGATATGTGCAAAAATCACAAACAACATTTTATTTTTAATACATTTTTTATTACTTGAAGTAAAACACCAAGGACTTGATGTAATATTAATGTATTTTTACTGAAAATGGAAATTACTTGTCCAAAGCCCCTTGTTTACTTCAAAGTTTCAGGGTCAGACTGAATCTGACTGGTGGCTGAGAGACACACTGAATGTGTTGGTTATATCAGATGTCATATTTTCAACTGCAAAGAAGATGAACCGAAAAGTTGTATTTGCTTCTATGTGCTGCTTTATCTACATAATAATTCAACAATGTGTTATATTGTCTATACTCTGTACAGCATTCCTGTAACATTACAGCAACAGAATAATCACCTTGCATTCTACAGCCACACATTTACAAAGTTCCCCAGCTCTAAACTCACATTCCAAATCCAACTTGATTTCTGTCATGTTTCAACAACATAGAGAATGTTCAGTTAATACAAAACAGTGAATGAAATAACATATTGATAAAAAAAGGGCCACTTTAACATGAATAGGCCACACAGGGCCCTTGGTTAAAGTACAAAGAGTGATCAACAAAATAATCTGTATAGTCAGTGTTTGTGAAATCTTTTTGTAGTTCAAAGCAATTCTAAGTCTATGCAAACAAAAGGTATATGTGATGTACATCAGTAATCTCTTCACTTAGCACAAAGTGCTGATTTCTGCTTTTGTGCAGCCCCATTTGCAACAAATGCCTGCCACTCCAACAGATATTTCTCTCCTTGTCCTAGAGAATGTTGTCCAGGGGAACTGATCTGAACCTAGAGTACCGCTGTTCTGAGAGTCACGCTGAATTTTTCTATCTGTATCTTCCACTTGATGCATGTACTCACTAAAATCCTCCGATACTGGTATGCGGTCTTTGAAATCATCGTAGGCGATAAAGGGATGTTGTGATAAATGTTCTTGTTTTAAGTGAAAATCAGGTTTCTGAAGCTGTTCCAAGTTAGTTCCTAAAAGTGCCTGTACCATCAACTGGTTTACTTCTCTGTTAGTGGAAGCCTGCAAGTTATCTTGGGGAAAAAGGAAAAAAATATTAAACATTTAGATAATTTCTCAATATTTACTTGTTTGTGCTTTCAGAAAGTATTATTTAACTTTATTACGAACCTATGTTATCTACTAACTCTGTTT
This sequence comes from Aquarana catesbeiana, assembly GCF_042186555.1. NCBI lineage: Eukaryota > Metazoa > Chordata > Amphibia > Anura > Ranidae > Aquarana > Aquarana catesbeiana. Next base: position 405,889,768 of record NC_133324.1, read on the forward strand.
TAAGGTTTTAATAGCACTGTACACTCAAACAGTTATATCTGAAAAGCCAAAATGCAATGGTAAGAATACATGGTAACCCATTAATGACCTTTTCACTGTTCTGAGCCAATAACAGTTGCACTCTGACACACTATATTACCAAAAGTATTGGGACGCCTGCCTTTTACACGCACATTAACTTTAATGGCATCCCAGTCTTAGTCCGTAGGGTTCAATATTGAGTTGGCCCATCCTTTGCAGCTATAACAGCTTCAACTCTTCTGGGAAGGCTGTCCACAAGGTGTAGGAGTGTGTCTATGCGAATGTTTGACCATTCTTCCAGAAGCACATTTGTGAAGTCAGGCACTGATGTGGAGGAGAAGGCCTGGCTCACAGTCTCCGCTCTAATTCATCCCAATGGTGTTCTATCGGGTTGAGGTCAGGAATCTGTGCAGGCCAGTCAACTTCCTCTACCCCAAACCCACTCATCCAAGTCTTACTGGAGCTTGCTTTGTGCAGTGGTCCAAATCATTTGGTGGAAGGGGGATTACGGTGTGGGGTTGTTTTTTACGGGTTGATCCTTAGTTCCAATGAAGGGAGCTCTTAAGGCGTCAGCATACCAAGACATTTTGGATAATTTTATGTTCCTAACTCTGTGGGAACAGTTTGCGGTTGGCCCTTACAGTTCCAACACGACTGCACACCAGTGCACAAAGCAAGATCCATAAAGACGTGGATGAGTGAGTTTGGGGTGGAGGAACTTGACTGGCCTGCATAGAGTCCTGACCTCAATCCGGCAGAACACTTTTTGGATAAATTAGAGCGGAGGCTGAGAGCCAGGCCTTCTCGTTCAACATCAGTGCCTGACCTCACAAATGCGCTTCTGGAAGAATGGTCAAACATTCCCATAGACACACTCCTAAACCTTGTGGGCAGCCTTCCCAGAAGAGTTCAAGTTGTTACAGCTGCAAAGGGTGGGCCAGCTCAATATTAAACCCTACAGACTAAGACTGAGATGCCATTAAAGTTCATGTGCATGTAAAGGCAGGCACCCCTTGGTGGGCACTTTTGGTAATATAATGTATATTGCAACAAGTGCTATAAGTTATTGTTATCAACCCTTACACCTTTGTTCTGCCTTAATACATAAAACCAATAATTTTCTAGTAAACCAACATTTTAGAAGGTAGATTTGCTGTTCTCTACTACAGAAAAAAAAAAAACCTTGCAGGTCAATATTTACTGTAAATGCAAAAAAATGGAATAAATAAGTAAAATTAGGAGTCATGACTTATCATGTTGTTATAAAACAGTATTAATAGCTCAATGTACAGTACTTGTATGTACAGTACTGTGCAAACGTTTTAGGCACATGTGAAGAAATACTGTAAAGTAAGATTGTTTTCAATAATATATATTTTAAATTGTTTATTTTTTCAATTTACAAAATACAAAGCAAGCAGACAGAAGAACAATCTAAATCAAATGAACATTTGGTGCAACTACCCTTTAACTTCAAACCAGCATCAATTCTTACGCTTGCACACTTTGTACATTACACAAAATCAGGGCTTTTGTAGGACTAGAGTCAAGTGTATGATTAACCAAGTATACCAAGCAGGTGCTAATGATCATCAATCTCATATGTAGGTTGAAACAGTCATTGACAAATAGAAACAGCTGTGTAGGATTCTTAAACTAGGTGAGGAACAGCCAAACTCTGCTACTAAGGTGAGGTTGTGAAAGACAGGTCACAGATCATACACCATGGCAAGACTGAGCACAGCAACAAGACAAAAGGTAATTAAACTGCATCAGCAAAGTCTCTCCAAGGCAAAGGTTTCAAAGCAAACTGGAGTTTCAAGATGTACTGTTCAAGCTCTTTTAAAGAAGCACAAAGAAATGGGCAACGTTGAAGACCCTAGACTCAGTGGTTGGCCAAGAAAATCTAATGTAGCAGATGAAAGACACATCACGCTTACTTCGCACATTGGAAGATGTCCAGTAGTGCCATCAGCAGAGAACTGGCAGAAACCAGTGGGACAAAGGTGCACCCATCTACTGTCTAGAGAAGTCTGGCCAGAAGTGGTCTGCATGGAAGAATTGCAGCCAAAAGTCATACCTCCAACATGGAAACAAGACTAAACAACTAGACTATGCACAAAAACATAGGAACTCAGGTGCAGAAAATTGGCAGCAGGTGCTCTGGACTGATGAGTCAACATTTGAAATATTTGGCTATAGCAGGAGGCAGTTTGTTCGCTGAAAGGGCTGGAGAGCGGTACAATAATGAGCATCTGCAGGCAACAGTGAAGCATGGTGAAGGCTCCTTGCAAGTTTGGGGCTGCATTACTACTAGAGGTGCACCAAATGGAAATTTTGGTGCCGAAACCAAAACTGAAAATTCAAGATGCACTTGGCAGAAACCGAAAAAGTCCGCCCCTATATAAACCCTACCATACAGGAAGTATTTCAGTTTCTTACCAGTGTCTGAAAGCTGGATGGGAATGCTTGTTGAGTTCTCTAAACTCCAGGTTTTTAGTCCCAAAAACGGTTCTTAAATGAATCAAGGGTTTGACCGATCAGATCCATTTGAAGAAAATCTTTTATACTTAAATAAATGGTACCCGAACCTCGCAAAGAAGACGCAAGGATCCTGCAAGGTTTTGCCTGTAACGCGACCTTCAGGTCCTGGACCCTGCGTAGTGGAATCATGGACACCACAAGGCATTCTTGCGGGGTGCTGTACAGGTCCAAGGGAGTGAACCTGTAATACACGTAAGGGTACCCAGTCCTTGAAGGTCCCCAAGTGACAGAACCCACCGTGATGGGTGAAGATTGGGCTCTTAGTTTCTAAGCTGCCCTGCGCCTGGATGGGTAGGTGAAACCTCCTTATTTACTTATTGTGGGGTGCCCTAGTGATTGTAACAATCAGTCAAGCTAGCTAGAGGCTGGACACCTGTGTGTGGTGATCACAGGGGGGAGTTTGGGTTAGCTGTGGGTGTTTGCAAAGAGTACCTTTTTTCCCTGTTGTCTTGGCTGTTTTTTCTTATGGATGGTCCGCGCACAAGGGTGCGTCGTGGCGCACGTGCGTTTGCCAAAGTGCACAAGTGTTCGTGGCTGTTTGGTGGCCATGGCTTTGCCACAGGCGTTATGTGCGCACACAGAGCCGCGAATGCGCCATAGCCCAATCTTGCCGCCCGATGATTTGTGTCAAATGCGAATAAAGCCGTGCCCGTTCACCGGGATTGCGCATGTGCGTGTGCGCGCATGCATGGAACGTCCCAGCGCACAGCCAGCTTATTTAAGCTGAGTATGGCAGACATGCAGTGCTTCCAGGGGACAGCTGTGGGGCACAGAGCAGGCTCTGAACCAGTTCATTTCTCCTTACCTGGATCACGTGGGTCACCGGGTGTTGCTTGGCAGGCTAAGGTGCTTAGCAGGATTGTTGCATAGGAGCTTCGTGAGCCCTATTAAAAGGTCTCCCTTCTGGGGTATGTAAAAACTAAACCCAGGTACTCCCTTTTTGTGGCTTGCAATGTCTTAAAAAAAAAAAAGAGTAGCGGGGCTAACACTACAGGGAAGGGTACATCTATGTCGTCAGTAGCTCCTAAGGAGCCTAGTCTAAACCCTGGTGTTGTATTCCCTGAAAGACCAGAGGCTTCCAGGCAATCTGTGCCGCTGCACCTGTCTGGTATTGTGCCTACGGTCAATGCTGCTGCTTCAGCCTTTATCACCAGGGATGATCTGTCCTCAGCCCTAACCAGGTTAGAGGACAGGATTGCTGGCATGATTGCCTCTATCTCACAGGGTGGTAAGAAGCATGACAGATCCCCTTCCCCTGAGCCATCTATCTTGGAGCAGGCAAAAAACAATCAACAAATGAATTGGCACAAAAATAGCTGAGAAACTGAAATCTCACAGTCAACAAATAAATTGGCACCCAAAATGGTTGAGAAACTGGAATCTCACAAATAAACTGATATAATAAAAGATGGTAATTAAGTATTCAATATCCAGAAAAATTATAATAAGTCCATATAATCAGAAAAAAGAAGTCCTTATGGGTATAGAAATTCTGCTGGTAAAGGGAGAAAAGAACACCTTTCTTCAAATAGTGTGAGGCATGCAAAGATGGTCTCCCTAGGGAGAGTGATGTTACAGGGAGATCCTCCACCTCAGATCAATCAGCCCCTTACCGAATCTATAGATCTCCTGTCACAGAGATCATGCACGCAGGTGGCTGTGTCCCCCAGCCACTGGGTCTCTGCTGGGATGTAATTCACAGGTCACCGCTCCAGGAGATCAACTTAATGAGATACCGCTCCAAATCCACAGATAAACATGAAAGGGAAATACTCCATAGCATAATACAGTTAAAATACGTTTATTAAAAAATTTAAAAATGCACTTACAGTGTGTACAGAAATAAGATCGTGATAAAATCAATATGCGCCGGACGGCTCTCAGCTGCTACCCGTCCACTTCCGGGATCAGCGTGGTATGGCGGTGACGTCAGCACGCCGCTCCTCCCTACGCTGTTTCGACAAATCTGTCGTCTTCCCCAGGAAGACGACAGATTTGTCGAAACGGCGTAGGGAGGAGCGGCGTGCTGACGTCACCACTATACCACGCTGATCCCGGGAGTGGACGGGTAGCAGCTGAGAGCCGGCCGGCGCATATTGATTTTATCACGATCTTATTTCTGTAAACACTGTAAGTGCATTTTTAAATTTTTTAATAAACGTATTTTAACTGTATTACGCTATGGAGTCCTTCCCTTTCATGTTTATCTGTGGATTTGGAGCGGTATCTCATTAAGTTGATCTCCTGGAGCGGTGACCTGTGAATTACATCCCAGCAGAGACCCAGTGGCTGGGGGACACAGCCACCTGCGTGCATGATCTCTGTGACAGGAGATCTATAGATTCGGTAAGGGGCTGATTGATCTGAGGTGGAGGATCTCCCTGTAACATCACTCTCCCTAGGGAGACCATCTTTGCATGCCTCACACTATTTGAAGAAAGGTGTTCTTTTCTCCCTTTACCAGCTGAATTTCTATACCCATAAGGACTTCTTTTTTCTGATTATATGGACTTATTATAATTTTTCTGGATATTGAATACTTAATTACCATCTTTTATTATATCAGTTTATTTGTGAGATTCCAGTTTCTCAACCATTTTGAGTGCCAATTTATTTGTTGACTGTGAGATTTCAGTTTCTCAGCTATTTTTGTGCCAATTCATTTGTTGATTGTTTTTTGCATGTTTTTTTCAGCGTTGGTTGTAATCACTATGATCACGTTCATGTATTAGCAGCGCAGCTCTTTGTTTTGTATAGTTATTGAGGTGGGGGATGTCTCACATTTCAGGCTGCAGCAGCACTTTAGTTTTTTCTTTTTTAGTTTTTCACTTAACACATTCTTGATTTTTTCTGAATTAAGAGATAGCGCAGTATTTTTCTTTTTGATCTTGGAGCAGGAATGGGTTGAGAATGGGGAAGAGCTAAATGCCAAGGATTCTGTGCAGGGCCTGGCAGATGAGTCTGCTTCTGAGCAATCTGGGCCAGAGGATGTCCAGTTGGTATCAGCCTCTTAGTCGCAGAGGCTTTTTGATCCAGACTCTTACAGAGATGGTTCGTTCTGCCTTTAAGTTGCCTTCTGCAGAGGTTTCTGAGCCTTTTGGTTCTCTTTGCGGTCCCTGAGGCCTCCTCAGGCCACACAGGCTTTCCCCTTGCACCCACTGTTGGAACAGGCAGTGTATGCTTATTGGGAACATCCTGACAGGATTTTTGTTCCTCCTAAGTGGTTTTCCCTTTTATATCCCATGGAGGAAAAGTTTGTTAAGTGGAGCATGCCAGCCGTAGATGCGGCAGTCTCTTCCTTTAAAAAATAACTTAACTTGTCCCCTGTTGACAAGAAACTGGAATCACTATTAAAGGCTTCCTTTTCCTTGTTTAAATTTTTTCACACCTGAAGGTATGTTAGATCAACCTTTTTCAGCCATGGTTCCTCCAGAGGATGGCTGGGGTTCCTTGAGTAGTAAGCAGTGATAAATTGATCTTGTGTCTGATGATGTATGTTAAGTTCTGGCACAGCAGAGTCAGTAGTGTGAAACCAGTGGAGAATCTCTCAGAAAAGTAACTGACAACAGTAATCTTTTTAGCAGGGAAACATTCTTCACACTGACCAAAAAAGTAAGGGGCATTTTTTCCCCTGACTCCCAGTGCAAGGGGACCCTTTTCTTACTTAACCCCTTGATGCCAGCTTCCGCCAGCCCTTTAAATGTATAAGGACATTATACCACTGACCACAAATATAAGGGGAACTACACCCCTGACCACCACCAATGTAAGGAGGCACTTCTCCACAGACCATCTATATAAGGTGCACTTCTCCACTGACCATCAATGCAAGGGGGGACTTTTTCACTGACCACCAATGTAAGGAGGGCACTTTATTGACAACCAATATAAGGGGCACCACACCACTGACCACCAATGTAAAGAAATACTACAATTTGAACTGCTATTATTTCTATTACTGCCATCATTTTTTTATCTATCAATATTACTATATCGACAACTTACTGATCATGCTAATGTACCATGAGCTGTAGTCATAAAATGTCAACAGAGGTTTCCATTACATAAAAGTTATTTCAATTGCTCCTATGTGATAAAAAGATTGGGAAAAGCTGTGTAAGATGATACAAAAAAAGTTTTGAAGAATTACAATACTGACCACCAGTGTAAGGGGACACTTCTCCACTGACCATCAACGCAAGGGGGCACTACTCCACTGACCACCAATGTGAAAGGGCACTAAATCATCAACCACCAATGTAAGGGGGCACTATTCCACTGACCACCAATGTATGGGGGCACTACAACACTGGCCTCAGACTCTTACTACAATTTGAACTGCTATTAATAATAATAATAATAATAATAATAATAATAATATTATTATTATATCTACAACTTACTGATCACACTAGTGTACCAGACTCTGTAGATATAAACATTTTTAGTAGAGGTCCCCTGATACAATAAAAAAAAAAAACAATAATTCCTCTCTGTCTGCATAGCTTTTTCTGGCCATTACGTATAATTTTTTGATTATTGTTCATAATTATTATAGAATGGGGGTTTTATAAATTTCTCCACCTAGATGGTAAATAGGCTAGGTACATCACATTCTCTATTACTGAATTATATTTACAAATTACTAATCACCCAATGTACCATGAGCCGTAGATATAGAAAAAAAAAAAATCTCTGACAAGAAGGTTACGAGAAACTGTTAGGATGATACAAAAAGTTTTAAAGAACTCATTAGTTACATTACATTAATTATTTTGTGCATAGCACCTGGTAAACATTTTCTAAAAATTGATCTACAAGAAATCTTGTCATTTGAGAACATATTCCTGTCAAATCAAAGAATGGTTTACTAGTGTGTATCAAGTTATGTGTGTATATGGATTAAAGTGGTTATTTGGAGAATGACCACGCATCGCCTCTTGGAAAAAAACAGACCATTCTGCATATGCCCAACATCAACTGAACTAAAGGATAGTGAAAAAAGACCAGTTTATGAGAGAAGATACTTGATTTTAGGTGTTTTGTCAAACACCTGACAGAACAATATGACACAAACGTTTTCTATTTGTTATGATTATTCCTTTGATATAAAGAAATGTGTTAGTACAAGATATGCCAGCTTTTATTACATGGGGAACATGGACACCATGAAAAGCAGATGTTATTGTCCAAGAGATCTTCTGCCTTTCCATGGTGATTGCATCAAGATGCCTGGGTTACCTGTGTGGATATAAATGTTGAAGTATGTTCCTGACAGTCATAGATGTGGCTTGGAGAAACTACACAATGGGGTTTATTTACTAAAGGCAAATCCACTTTGCACTACAAGTGCATTTGTTAGTGCAGTCACTGTAGATCTGAAGGGGGCATGCAAGGAAAATAAAAAACAGCATTTTTGCTTGTACGTGACTGGATGATAAAATCAGCAGAGCTTCCCCTCATTTCAGATCTTCCCCTCAGATCTAAAGCTACTGCACTTCCAAGTGCACTTGTAGTGTAAAGTGGATTTGACTTTAGTAAATCAACCCCTGTGTCTTCAAAATTAAAGAACCAGTCCACTAAAATGTGACACACTGCTTCTAGATATACTGGACATTGAAGGTTACCCTTTAACCTAACAAACTAATGCACATAAAACTGATGTATTTTATTTGTTTGTCCTTTATTGCAAATTCTTAACAAACATTTTAATAGCAGAATGTAAATTATTAAGACTTTAGCTAACTTAAAGTGGAAGTAAAGAAAAACCTAATCAGCTCTAAACCTATTCTCAGTCACATTTTAAGACTAATCTATCTAGCCCTGTAAAGCAAAAATCGTTATACATACCTGTTCTGCAGAGAGTAGGTTTAGAGTTAGTTAAGTTTTTACTTTACTTTAAAATAAGATGTCTCACTAAAAACAGGTGGCAAGACATTTGTCTATTCTTAAGCAACTTGTGCACCAAAACGACCTTCATAGTGCACATATGGTTGAAGATGTATTCATTTTTCTCCAAAGAATACGCAATGATGGGCTATAAATTACAAAAAAAAAATTTCAAACATGCTGGAAATGTGATTGTTGGAAGAGACTGTTACCACAGAAAGAACAAGTGGTTGTTGCTTCGAAAATGGTTCAATTGCTGCAAAATGTGTTTTGGTTAAGGTTTATTTTTAGGCTCGCTTTTATTGTGCCGTGTATGGCCAGTCCAAAACTTTGCAAGTCAGACGTGCGTTTATGAATACACTCTGGTCAATGCATTACCTAAATACATTAATATGCACACAAAAGCATATCATTATATTTTAGGCAATGTTAAAGCGCTATTGCATGCGTCAACAGTAGCCAAGCTTACTGGACTTGTATAGAAAAAAAATATATAATAAATGCTAAAACTCCTGTATATTGTTCTATATTCTCAAAACATAGGGCATTTGCTGAAATAAAATATTGTCCTAGTTTCACAATCACCATATTTGAAACTTTAACATGACCTTGACTTAAAATGAGGAACGAAGTTGCTAATAGGACTTTAGCTGAACAGCTAAATGATCAAGACAGTGTAAAAAAATACCGCACAATTTTTAAAGTGTAATACAAAGTAAAGTTAGGTGAACTAATTGTCTACTCTGACACACTGAGGGTCACCTAAACTCACCGTTATTTTTAATAAGGTACTATAGTATTTTTGGAAAAACTCATACAGTTTAAATGTATATATCATTTACACTACACTATCAGATTTTCTGCTGATTTTTGTCTTCAGATTTACCAAAACCATGTAGTGCAAGGGCCTGCCTGATTGCCTACAAATTGAAACTTCCAAGGTTTGACCTCATATTATATGGTTTTGGTAAATCTGAAGGAAAAAAAAATCAGCAGAAAATCTGATGTGTATGTGGCGACTCCCCAGCTATCCTAAATCCTGTTTTCTGGACTTGCTCTTGCATCACTGCCTTTTGGAAAGTATTACACTCAATACTAGAGACTCACCTCGGATTTTCCAGTCCTAGAACCACTGAAGTATGTCTTCTTGAATTACATTAATTCTCTGGTCCACGAACATATTATTTTTCACCTAATATTTTTGCAGGCAAGGAAGTATGTACTACTCAATTGGAAGAATCCCAACCGTCCAACTTTAAGACAAGAATTTTGCCTGATAAATGCAGTTTTGCCCAAGCACAAGATAACACATACTGTTGAATTCCAGTCATAGATTCCAGATTTTATAGAATTTTGGGGGGCAAGCTATGCCAGTATGTGTTATCTTGTGCTTGGGCTAAACTGCATTTATCAGGCAAAATTATCTTATTATCTTGATTCTAAGGCAACGCAAAGATGATTCATTTTTACTGGTTGAAAAAAAAGAAAAAGACTTGATTTCCCATCCTCAAATTTGATGTAGATGGGGGAATCCTCCTCCTTTTATTCTGATAGTGGGGAGACTTCCTCGCCATCAGAATACACTCATCAGCAGTGCGGGCTATAGCTAGCGATGCTGATTGAGCGGAAATATTCCAATAAAGCGTTTGTACAGAAGTCAATTGGTTGATCAACTTCCGTACAACCACCCTGCCTGTACATGGATCGAAATTCAGCAGGTCCTTGCTGAACCATCCAAATTTTGACCCTTGTCGGCTATTCTTTTCTACATCCTTACCAACCGTATGAGGTCGGATAAGAGCAAATATGAATGTTATTGTGTGAATGGCTCTTGTTTTATATAACGGTTATGCTACAAACCTAAGTTTTACGATACAGGCAGTCCCCGGGTTACAAACAAGGTTCTGTAGGTTTGTTCTTAAGTTGAACTTGTATGTAAGTTGAAACAGGTACATTTTTTAAGTGTGACTCAAGCCAAAATAATAATTTTTAAGCTTTTTGGATAGCATAGGGAAGGGTTAACACCCCTGCGATGGTTGTTGTGCTGTCTGTGCTCCTGTTCAGAAGATTTCACCTCACTTTCTGTCCCTGTAACAATTGGATTTTGAGAATTTTGGGCTGTAGCGGAAACAAGGATTGGTGATAAAGCTTCCTTTAGTGGAGGCACCTTTTTTTTCCTATAACTCTTACAGGAGTGAATTTCCCTTCCTAGGGGTAGATTTCTTCTCACTTCCTGTTGTCTTCCTCCCTTTGTAAGTAGGAGTCGGACGTAAGTTGGATGTTTGTAACTCTGAGACTGTCTGTACTGGGTACCAACTGTCCCAATGTGTAAGATGTATGCCCCTTCTTAAGCATATTATTTGTTCAATTAAACTCTTTTTATCCTAAGCAAAACCTAAATAAACACCTTAAAAAACTCTAAAATAGAAGTAGTCTTCTGTCTCACTTCCATCAAAATCCCCCCAAAATATTTTTTTCCTCGTTTCAGACAGCGATTTACAGGCTGGCCATACACATAATAAAACAGTTGAGCAGTTAAGGCGTTGATTGTTTTAAATACTCTAAACAAAAAAAAAAAATATATATATATATATTTACCAAAATCAAATGGAATGTTCCTTTTTAATTAAAAAAAAAAAAAAAAAAAAAGTGTATTTACACAGTGAAAGCAAATATTAAAAAGATTGACTGCAGAAACTCACATAATATGAAATAATCAACTTCTGTGTAGGACAAGCACTTTAACCAGTTCCCGACCGGCTCACGCAGATATACTGCGGCAGAATAGCTCCCCTGGGTGAAATCCCGTACGGGTACGTCCTACCCTCTTTCAGACACCAGAGGGCCCGCCGGCACAGCGGGGGACCCGGTGCGTGTGGCTGGCACGATCGCCACCGGCCACGCAGGAGCGCCAGCACAGGCATTTGTGTGTGCAAACACACAAATCCCTGTGCTGTCAGGGAAGAGGAAACATATAGTTTGTTCCTACTAAGTAGGAAAAACTATGTCTCCTCTCCTAGTCACTCCCATCCCCACACAGTTGACCCCTTAATCGCCCCCTAGTGTTAACCCCTTCCCTGCCAGTGACATTTACACAGTAATCAGTGCATTTTTATAGCATTGACCGCTGTATAATTATCAATGGTCCCAAAAAGTGTCCAATCTGTCCGTCGCAATGTTGCAGTACCCCACGAAAAAAAAAAAAAATCGCAGATCACCGCCATTATCTAGTAAAAATAAATAATAAAAATGCCATAAATCCTTCCCATAGTTTGTAGATGCTATAACTGTTGCGCAAACCAATCAATATACGCTTATTCTGATTTTTTTTTTACCAAAAATATGTAGAAGAATATATATTGGCCTAAACTGATGAAGAAATGTGTTTTGTTTTTTTTAAATGTGGGGATATTTATTATAGAAAAGTAAAATATTTATTATAACAAGTAAAAAATATAGTTTTTTTTTTTCCAAAATTGGCGCTCTTTTTTTGTTTAAAGTGCAAAAAATAAAAACCGCAGAGGTGATCAAATACCACCAAAAGAAAGCTCTATTTGTGGGGAAAAAAAGGATGCAAATTTCGTTTGGATACAGCCTCGCATGACCGCGCAATTGTCAGTTAAAGCGAGGCAGTGCCAAATTGTAAAAAGTGCTCTGTTCAGGAAGGGGGTGAAATCTTCCGGGGCTGAAGTGGTTAATAAGGTTGTTTCCCTGTCAGAGGTGACACCTGAGCCTAAAACTACAAGGATTTTTTTTTTTTTTTTATAAGTTAACTACAGGGACTATTTAAACCAACAAATTTGGAAACGTTTCGGCTTACAAATTCTTTGCATCCTCGTTAGATGCTGTGTCCAGCCTACAGTAAGGGAATGTAGACGATCCCACTATACCAGGACACTCGAGGAGAGGCGGCGAAGCGCCTCAGCTAGGCAGCGCGCGCTGCGAGTTGGTAGAAATTGGCGGGCTGCTCACCTCTCCTCACGAAGCCGGACTCCCTCTGCTCCTCCTCAGGTATCCTCTTCCAGCGGGACCCCCCGCACGTAAAGATGACAGCACGGATAAACTCTCGTCCGCACAGCTTCACCCCGTACTCGGTGCCGCTCACCGGGCTCCTCTGCCCCCTCAGCTCGCCGGGCAGTGCGGACGCAAGGATGAACAGCCCGGCCGCGAACAGCACAGTGCCTCGTAAGAGCGCCATTGGAGATAGAAACCCTGTCACCTGAGGCGCGCCTAGGGCTCTCTGTTCTCACTTGAACGGGACGGGCTGTGTACGAGTCCTCCTGTCACTTCAGTTCTCCGTGTCAGTGATGTCTTGTATCACCTGCACCATTGCTTTATATCCCCCCTATCAGAGCCCATGACTCACCCGACTCCTCTTCCCCTCCCACCTGTGTCTTCTATCGCTAGCGTCTTCCACCTCACTGCATCCAGCCGTGCACTCGCCATTCCTACAATTATGGGGGCTCTGTGGAGTGCACACATACAAACTCTGCTTTCCTTCCATTGTCTTGGGAGATGACAAAGTAAGGGCTGCTGTAGACATGTTCCCATTGACTTTAACCCCTTGTCTACCAAGCACTTTTACTCACTTCCTGCCCGGGCCACCTTTACCCCATTCCTGCCCAGGCCACCTTTACCCAATTCCTGCCCAGGCCAATTTTCAGTGCTGCCGCATTTTGAATGAGAGTTGCGCAGTCGTGCAACATTACCCATATGAAATTGTTATTTTTTTCAAACTAATAGAGCTTTCTTCTGGTGGTATTTAATCACCACTGGGTTTTTTTATTTTTTTGCTAAATAAGGCCCCTTTCAAACATGCAGACCACTCAGGTCCACCTGTCATTTTTTTAGGCGGACCTGAACGGACGCTCCATGCAGTTCTATGGAGCTACAGATGTCAGCGGGGGGCATGTCCACTGACATCCGACCCGATCTGCTAAATTCAGACATGAAAACCCTATTTACCATCCGTCTGGTGGATCGGACGAAACGGACAGGTGGATCCATTTTCAGTCCGATCCCTCATAGCGGACATCTGACAGGTCAGTCTCTCCACAGTGAGTAGAGACGGACCTGTCATCTGCCGGCTTAGCGGGGATCAACGGATCGTTCCCTGCTGAGCAAACGGATTATGTGAAAACGGGCATTCATGTGTGAAAGAGCCATAAATTAAAAAAGCCAGAAAATGTTGAAAAAAAAAAGTTTTTCTTTGTCTCTGCTATAAAATTTCGTAAATAAGTAATTTTTCTCCTTCACTGATGTGTGCTGATGAGGCTGCACTGATAGGTGGCAATGATGGGCACTGATTGGCAGCACTGCTGGGGTTGCATTGATAATCGGGACACTGATTATCAGTGCCCTGATTATCAGTGTAGATGTCCCCTGTGTGAATTGCCACTAATCGGCTTTCCTCTCCTCTTGCGCTGTGAGGAGAAGATTGCCTATGACCTACAAATCCTGTTTATGCTGTGATTGGACACACTATTCGCCCCAATCTGTGATTAGCTATGCCCAATGACACCACAATCACAGATTACTGCCGATGCACACGGGAAGCGCGAGCACGGGAGGAAGTTATATGACACCCTCTCAGCAATGTGCGACCGCGTTATAGCCATCATTTGGGTGGTAATTGAGAAGGGTAGATACAGTTTAGAGCAGGGGTCTTAAACTCAAATTACCTGAGGGCCACAGGACAAGTTTTAACACCCAATGGGGACCGCATGCAAACTTTCCTTTCCCCCAGCACTGGTGTCAGCGGACGCACTATTAACCACCAGCATTGGTGTCAGCAGACGCACTATTAACCCCCAGTATTGGTGTCAGCGGACTCACTATTAACCCCCAGCATTGGTGTCAGCGGACGCACTATTAACCCCAGCATTGGTGTCAGCAGACGCACTATTAACCCCCAGCATTGGTGTCAGCAGACGCACTATTAACCCCCAGCATTAGTGTCAGCGGACGCACTATTAACACCCAGCATTACCCCCTACACTCAACAAATACTGCCCCCCACACTCCACTTCACACAAATACCCCCCCACACTCCACTTCACAAATACCCCCCCTTACACTCCTGAAATACAACCTCCCCACACACACACTCCACAAATACCCCCTCTTCACAAATTTCAACCCCAGTCACGCAACAAAGGACTTTGCTCAGCCTCTGTGGCTCACTTACCTCTCCTCCTGGCAATCAGCTGGTGGCCTGATATTCTGCCTCCTGAGTCCTCACCTCCTGTCAGCTCCTGGCTTCATCACAGGCCTAGTGGCAGGGCACCCCGAGAACCCCACAAACTTCCACCCTGAGGTGGCAGCAGGACCCTGGATCCAAGGGGCTGGTGTTCTGTCGAGAAGTGCCCACTATCGTAATAGCACAACAGCTGATTTTATGATCAGCTGTTGTGTCGGCGAGATGGCGCCTAGCCGACTGAATACATTTTTCAGTCAGATTGTGCCTCGCGCTGCCGAGGAGTGTTCATGTAGGTGAGGGGCGGAATTTAACATGAAGGGCGCGGATGTTTTCAATGATGGCCAGTGCTGCAAAGATGGGGCGGAATTTTTTAAGATGCCCAAACAAATCTGCTAAACAAATCTTTATCTGCTATTCTTCCTGGAGGGCCTATTTAGCTAGCTAGACGTTTAAAATTCTGCTCCATCTCTGCAGCAGTGGTCATCCTTGAAAACATCTGCCCCCTTCATGTTAGATCAGCACTGGCCATCAATGAAAACATCAGTCCCCTTCATGTTAAATTCCGCCCCTCACCTACATGAACGCGCCTCGGCACAATCTCACTGAATGTCTTCAGTTGGCTATTGTGCACAGGCACCGTCTTGCCGACACGCCAGCTGATCGTAAAATCAGCTGTTGTGGTATTACATATGCACTATTTGATAGCAGGCACTTCTTGATAGAACTAGGTGGGCGGGGCGATGGGCGGATCCCTCCACTCTGCTCTCCTGTGTTGTGCACGCTGGGCTGCAGCAGCATGCGGGGGAGAGGAGACAGAGAGAGAAAGCTCCCAGCCGCTGCATACTGCCACATGTCACACCCGCCTAGGATCGGCCCTGCCTGCGGGCCATTTGTAACCGATCCTTTGAGACCCATGGTTTAGCGGCTACGTTTCACCAGCTTTGTGTTGTGTTGCATTTTCTTGGAAGCTGCATGCCCTATTGTGCTTAGTCTGCAGGTCAAATGTAGCCTTTTCTCCTTAAGCACTGCGTTTTTCAAACATTCATTTGAGTAGTGCTGTGTTGAATGTGGCGCTTCACCTGAAAAAGGGAAGTTTGACTTCTCCATAACCCTCCCTAATACACATATGGCTGCGCCATGGACCCGAAAGCATCAGGTAAGTGTCTTTTTATTACAAGTCAGAAACTACAGTATTTGTAGCTGACTTTTATTTCTGTAGAAAAAGACTGGAGCGTCTCTAAAAAAAAAAAAAAGGATGCCCATCTTCATAAGTCCAAAAACCGTTAGCCCTCCTTTCATACCGGAGCCATTTGTCACGTTTCCCGAAGCTCCACAAGCAACACTCAGCATGAAGTTACCCATTTATATTCAATAGAGCCCAGTCACCCCTGAGCATTGTGCTGCAGTTTGTTGTGCGATAATGTACATGACGCTTTTTTACAACAGAATTTGGCCCCATAGACTTTAATGGCAGCACTTGAAAATATAAGAAAAAAGCATTTTGCCCTGTTTTTTTTGTGCCCAACAACCGGTCTCCCCCTCCTAGCAGCCTAAAGCCTCGTACACACGATCAGATTGTTCGCCAACAAAACCGTGGACTTTTGTCCGAAGGGCGTTGGCCCAAACTTGTCTTGCATACACATGGCCACACAATTTTTGGCCCACAATTACGAACATAGTGATGTACTACGTTGTTTTTCTGCTCTTTAGCACCACCCTTTGGGCTCCTCCTGCTGATTTCGTGTTAGTAGAAGTTTGGTGAGTGTTGATTCGCGCTTTTCATTTTGCACTTTTCATTTCGCGCTTTTCAGTTCGTTTCTGAACAGCCGTTTGTCAACCAGCCATGTTGTGGAATCGGAGGAGATATTGTGTTATTTATTATTGGCCTTGGATTTATTGCTTTAACATTATTTTTTTTTGGTTTGAATAATGATTTGATTTGGTATATTTTCTATATTTTTGGATGCATAGAATGCAATTTTTGGTTAATTTCTATTGGCAGATAGCATGTCTATTTTTATTTGTTTTCTTTTTTTAATGCACAACAAAAAAAAATTGTGTAGAATAATACTTAGCTATGTGTTTTACTTCAAATGACAGTTTGGGAATAGGCAGTTATATTTTTAAAAAATACAATGTAAAATTGACAAGGGACACCAACATAGTTGTATCTTTGATCTTAAAAACTAGGGGATAATGGTGTTGTGGTAACTTGCCCAAATAATAAAAAAAAGCATAATAATATTATTCTTGATAATACTAAAAATAAAAAAGCCTTTGAAAATTCGTTTGCAATAACTCCATCAGTATCACCAGCAAAGCGCCTTCATTACTATCCCATTAACCGCTTCCTGACCGCCGCCTGTACATTTACGTCGACACAATGGCACGGACAGACAAATGGGCGTACAGGTACATCCCTTTAAATTTACCGCTGTGCCATCGCGTGCACGCCTGCCAATGGAGCTCACGGGTCCCGCAGACTCGATGTCTGCGGGGATACCCGCGATCGTCTCACGGAGAGGAAGAGCGGGGAAATGCTGATGTAAACAAGCATTTCCCCGTTCTGCCTAGTGACAGGACACTGATCACCGCTCCCTGTAATCGGGAGCGGTGATCAGTGTCATGTCACACATAGCCCCTCCCCCCACAGTTAGAATCATCCCCTAGGACACACTTAACCCCTACAGCGCCACCTAGTGTTAACCCCTTCACTGCCCGTCACAATTACACAGTAATCAATGCATTTTTAATCGCACTGATCGCTGTATAAATGTAAATGGTCCCAAAATAGCGCCAAAAGTGTCTGCCATAATGTCGCGGTCGCGATAAAAACCGCTGATCACCGACATTACTAATAAAAAAAAAATGATTAATAAAAAGGCCACAAAACTATCCCCTATTTTGTAGATGCTATAACTTTTGCGCAAACCAATCAATAAACGCTTATTGCGATTTTTTTTTTTTTTTTTACCAAAAATATGTAGAATACATATCGGCCTAAACTGAGGAAAAAAATGTTTTTTTATATATATATATTTTTTGGAGGGGATATTTATTATAGCACAAAGTAAAAAATAATGCGTTTTTTTCAAAATTGGCGCTTTTTTTGTTTATATCGCAAAAGATAAAAACCGCAGAGGTAATCAAATACCACCAAAAGAAAGCTCTATTTGTGGGGAAAAAAAGGCCGTCAATTTTGTTCGGGAGCCACGTCGCACGACCGCGCAATTGTCAGTTAAAACGATGCAGTGCCGAATCTCAAAAAGTGCTCTGGTCTTTGGCCAGCCAAATGGTCCGGGCTGAAGTGGTTAAAGAAGAAGAGAATTGTGTACTGCATTTCGAGATTTCATAATTTGCCACGTCACAAATGTTAATTCTCCATTATGAACGCTAGTTTACAAGACTGACCGCTTCTGGTTTATCATTGCTTCCGAGCGTGCGTGTTTGTACTTTGGACTTTTGTCTGACGGACTTGTGTACACATGCTCGGAAAATCCGACAACACACATTTGTCCGCAGAAAATTTGAAAACCTGCTAGCCAACATTTGTCCGCGGAAAGTCCGACAACAATTGTCCGATGGAGCATAAACACGGTCGGATTTCCCGCCAACAGCCTGTCATCGAATATTTCCCGCCGGAAAGTCCGATCGTGTGTACGAGGCTTTAGGCTTGGAGGATTCAGGAGTATCCATGCTGAATGTGGAGAATTTCATTCAACTTTCAAGAACAGCAGAGGAAAGGGGAAGAAACTGGGCGTGAAGTTTTTCTGGATTGATATATGACCCAGGACTGGCTGCTTTTTATTAGCAACTGCTGGACAGATCCAGTATTTTCACCTCTTCTTTCACACAACAATGCTGGCCCAAGAGCTCCAATAGCACAAGAAGCTACAAAGAAATCTAGAATGCAGATACAAAGATGACAAAAACATATGATGTAATTGCTTTTTATTTACTTTTTTTTTCTTTTTTTAGCTGCTTCAGTTTTTTTTTTGTTGTTGCATAGAGTGGAAAAGAATAAATCTGGCTGTAGATAAATTGAAGTTTGGTTCAGAAGGGACCAGCCAAATTTTATTCAGTGTGTGGCCATGCCTGTTCAACAGCAGTCGACAGGTCAACGTTTGTCAAACAGGCTTGTTTAAAAACTTTTGTCGGTCAGTGGTTGCAGGCACTGATCAGTGTATACTGACAGTCCCAGGTTCTGTTTTCAGAATGTCTCGACAGGGGAGAATTCCTTCATCCACCTCATTGTGTGGATAAAGAAATATTTTAGTTTTTTACTATTATTTAATTAAAGGTTACAATCGTACAAGTCTCCAATTGCAAGTAGAAAATGTATTCCAATTATAAAGTACAAGTGATGAAGTTCATAAGGTAAAGGGATCAAGAAAGAAACAGAATATACATTGTCTCTATAATCAGACAAAAATTGTATAAGGGCCAGTTCACACCACATGCAGTCCAGTGCGTTTTTTCTCCTGCATCAAAAATGCATAGAAAGTAGGTTATATGGTTTCCAATGGCATAGTTAACACCAGTGCAGTCAGTTCCAGGGCTTTCCAGTTCCATAAAAAAAAGTAGAACGTGCTGCATTTTTCCTGCACTGGAATGCAAGAAAACGCATCAAAACACACCGTAACATGTTAAAAAAGCACATGCAAAAACGCATTCCGAAACAGAGCTGGAGTGTGTTTTTGTGGTGGGAACCAGCCTTTATAGTATTGTAATACCAACATAGTTGAATACATAAAAAATTAGCATAGGTGTGTAACTGCCCAAATAGGTCTATGTAGCGAACAGTTAGATAAATGGCATTTGAGAACCAACAAGAGGAGGGGAAGTCAATGGCCCTGAGGAAAGTGGTGTTTATGCTCAAACCATAGGTTCTGTTTGTTATCAATATGTGTTCTGGAATTACACTGTGTGCACAATTATTATTCAAGTTTTATTTTTGAGGATTGATTTCATTATTGAACAACTACAGTGCTCTCAATCAATCCAAAATGTTAATAAAGCTCAAACCTGAATATTTAAGAAAGTAAAAGTGAGGTTTTGGCTTTCTTAGGAGAGTATTTAGAAAAAAGAAAATTTTGAGAATTGACTAGTATGAAATTGCTGCCAACATCCTAAATAGCATCATGAAGAGAACATGCACCAAGTGCATTGGGAGATGCCCTCTTGCACTTTGATGGCAGAAGTAAAGTGTAAAGAATCAAGGTAGATAAAAAAAGGCACAAAGGTGCCAACTTTATTGAATACAAAAATAGTAGAAAAAGTATATATATGTTGTATCACGTACAAACACAATGGCTTAAACTGTATTGTAATAGTACATCAATGAATAAACATAAACAAGAAATAATTGGTACAGATTAACCTTAGCTGTTAGTCAAAAGATCACTAGCCAGACCAAGAAAGGGTTAGCCAACTGGACTCTTTAGACATATAAACCCAACATGTTTCGGAAATTATTTGTGCAGTGGTGTGCATATTCCTTCTTCAGGGCTGATTATAGAGTGGGTAATTATGTTCTAATCTGCAACATAAATATAAGTATATGGTAATATTTGCATGACAACATCCGATAAATATTGATACTGTCAACAACCTTTTATAAATAACATCAAATAACAAGACCAAAAGTACTTACATATCGCAGATTCACTGCAAGTTTAGCAAAGATGCTGGACAATACAGGGAAATTTTTACATGCTGGCTGTACACATCCACACACATGCACAATAAGATTGATTGAAGTGTGCACCTACAACCATTTTTGTTACAACCTACAACCATTGAAAAAACAATCAGTCAAAACGTGTTCACAAAAGGTGCCTGTGCAGATTGTGCACTGTGGAGACAATGGTAGGGAAAGGGGGGATGAGTCCCTTTCTTAGCAAAGGTGTGTGTATGCACAAAGTAGGTTAGTATAATAAGCAAAGGGGGTACCATAAGTAGCTGATCCAGAGTTAAGTTCAGCGAATTTGGAGATCAAAGTATTAACCTCCAGAGAGTGATGGCGTGGAAGGGATGATGTGGACACCAGGTCAGCAGCCGGCATACTGACAAAGCCGTATGGGCATCATTAAGTAACCGTCCAGCTGTGCCTGGCATCAGCCAACGAAAATTGCGCCTGCCATCTCGCCTGATCAGCTGTAGGGAAACAGCTGACTGCGAGGTCTGGGCGTCTGTCAGACGCGGAGGTGCGTGGCGTAGCCACGCCCACTGGGGCGTGATGATGTCACGCGTCACCGGCGGGAGGGAATTCCCAACTCGTGACGCTGAGGACGAGGAGAACACTATAGCTCCTCCTAGCACAAGGGGCCGGCGCAGAGACCAAACAATCCATCATCCAGTCGGCCTGCACTGGTGGAGCTTACCCGCCGGGTGTCTACGTAGGGACAAGGGCAAGTGGAGATACGGCATAGGGTAGTCACTAGCGAATATCAACCTAACTGGGGTGATACGTGTAAAATGCCAGGTACTTTCTCCTGTGGGAGCTGTCCATATTGTCAATACATGGACAGAAGAACTAATATTGACCTACCCAACGGTTCCACCCAAAACATTGTGTTAACTGTACAACTCCCAGCGTAGTATACCTTTTCACTGTGAATGCAGCTGCTACTACGTCTGGAAGATGATCAACGAATTTTGGAAAAGAATTTACCAACACACTGTAACAATCCGCAAACATGATCCAGATGCAGTCATTGGCAGACACATGGCCATGGTGCATCCAAATTCACTTCCCAAGGTATTTTTCTTGGCACTGGATTGGGTGCATTTTTGCCCTAGAGGAGGCAACTTCAATAAGCGCCTCCTCCAGTGCAAATCCAGGTGGATATTTAATCTACAGGCTACTCAACCACCTGGGTTGAACGAAGCAGTCAACTTTAGATCATTTCTCCCAGGATTCACCTCTGGGGTCTGTGAGCTTAACATGTAGGACTTCATGTAATTGTTATTTTTTATTTATTTTATTTCATTTCATTTTATTTTGCTATTCTACTTACTTTATTTTACTATTACCCATTCCACTTACTTTCTTTTACCATTACCCCCTTTTTTTTCCTATTACTTTTCTTCCCCTCTGCTTTTGTTTTCCTTGTAATTTCTGTCATGTTATGTAATATGTGAAGATTTTCTGTAATTTGTAAACATTCTGGCTGTTCACCCATCCTCCCACTAGATGGCTCTATGCCGTATCTCCACTTGCCCTTGTCCCTACGTAGACATCCGGCGGGTAAGCTCCACCAGTGCAGGCCGACTGGATGATGGATTGTTCTGTCTCTGTGTCGGCCCCTTGTGCTGGGAGGAGCTATAGTGTTCCCCTCGTTGTCCTCAGCGTCACGAGTTGGGAATTCCCTCCCGCCAGTGACGCGGGGATACGTGACGTCATCACGCCCCGGTGGGTGTGGCTAAGCCGTGCACCTCCGCGTCTAAAAGATGCCCAGACCCCGCAGTCAGCTGTTTCCCTACAGCTGATCAGGCGAGATGGCAGGTGCAATTTTCATTGGCTGATGCCAGACACAGCTGGACGGTTAATTACTGACGCCAATACGGCTTTGTCAGTATGCCGCCTGCTGACCTAATGTCCACATCATCCACACCATCACTCTCTGAAGTTAAATACTTTGATCTTCAAATTCACTGAACTTAACTCTGGATCAGCTACTTATAATACCCCCTTTGCTTATTATAATAACCTACTTTGTACATACACACACCTTTGCTAAGAAAGGGACTCACCCCCCCCCCTTTCCCTACCATTATCTCCACAGTGCACAATCTGCTGCTGTGGCGACTGTCAGGCGCCTTTTGTGAACACGTTCTGACTATTGGGCTGTAGGTGCACGCTTCAATCAATCTTATTGTGCATGTGTGTGGATGTGTACAGCCAGCATGTAAAAATTTCCCTGTATTGTCCATCATCTTTGCTAAACTTGCAGTGAATCTGCGATTTGCAAGTACTTTTGGTCTTGTTATTTAATATTATTTATACAAGGTTGTTGACAGTATCAATATTTATTGGATGTTGTCATGCAAATATTACCATATACTTATATTTATGTTGCAGACTAGAACATAATTACCCACTCTATAATCACCCCTGAAGAAGGAATATGCACACCATTGCACAAATAATTTCCGAAACATGCCGGGTTTATATGTCTAAAGAGTCCAGTTGGCTAACCTTTTCTTGGTCTGGCTAGTGATCTTTTGACTATCATCTTGGGTTAATATGTACCAATTATTTCTTGTTTATGTTTATTCATTGATGTACTATTGCAATACAATTTAAGCCATTGTGTTTGTATGTGATACAATATATATATATTTTTTCTACTATTTTTGTATTCAATAAAGTTAGCACCTTTGTGCCTTTTTTTTATCTGCCTTGATTCTTTACACTTTACTTCTGCCATCAAAGTCCAAGGGGGCGTCTCCCAGTGCACTTGGTGCATGTTCTCTTCATGATGTTAGGAGAGTATTGTGCACAATTATTGGGCAACTATTAGGCTCCATGCACACTGAAGCTCATAAACGGCCTTTTTGGGAGTTTATGGGCATTTTTTTTAACAGCCCATAAACTCCACTCTATGTTATCCTATGTGTTCATGAACACATGGACGTTTTTGGATGTTTATCAGCAGTGGAGTTTATGGGCTGTTTTCTGAACGCCATAAAATCGCGTTCAGGAGTCGTTTTTCTGACCACAAAAAATGCTGATAAACGCTCAAAAACGTGGCTCACCAGCGTTTTTTTAAAGTTTTTGATCCATTGGGAAAAAAAAACGCTAACGCTACTGCAAAAACGTTGAAAGACTCACTGCAAAACTACTGGCGTTTTAATAACGTTATTTTAACATCTAGTGTGCATGGAGCCCAATGCCGCATACACACGATCGCACATTCCGACAACAAAATCCATGTTTTTTTTCCGATGGATGTTGGCTCAAACTTGTCTAGCATACACACGGTCACACAAATCTTGTCGGAACTTCCGAACGTCAAGAATGCGGTGACATACAACACGTACGACTGCACTAGAAAAGGGAAGTTCAATAGCCAGTGCACCACCCTTTGGGCTCCTTCTGCTAATCTTGTGTTAGTAGAAGTTTGGTGAGAGACGATTCGCGCTTTTCAGCCTCGTACTTTTCCGATCGTTACTGCTCTTCAGTTTGTGCTTGTGGGTTCGTATCTGGTTTTCAGTGCTTGCCTCCCCAAAGCGCACGTGAGGTCCGTATAACATATATGGAGTACTTTGCGGGTAGGGGGGCCATTGATATAACAGAAAATGTTTAATAAACATTTAAAGAATAAATGTTTTTAGTTAAACTGAATTAGTTAGTTAAGCCAATGGGCTTTTTTTTTGGCCATTTTCTTAAATAGTGCAAACGTAATTTATTTAATACATGGGGTGACAATCTCTTCTTCAGCGAACTATTATTATGTTGTGGGTCTGCTACACACACACACACCTTGTTTTTGATGTTAATGTATGTAATGCATTACTGATAACAATATTCATCATTTTCAGCACCATGAATGAATTTTGGTGAGTCACGAAAATGGCATGATTGTGGCAAATTATAAAGCACTGTGGGAGTTATTTACTAAAGAAAAATCCACTTTGCAATCCAAGTGCACTGCAAAAGTGCACTTGAAACTGCACTGAGAGTGCACTTGTAGTGCAAAGTGGATTTGCCTTTAGTAAATAACCCAGTGTAACAGTGTAAACACCAACTTAGTCCAAGAAATGATATTGAGCACTGAAAGAAGAAGCCACACATTGTTGAGTAGAAAACTTTTTACTCTGTGCACATTCACATGTGCATTAGAAAAGGGTTTTTGAACAAACCAACATATTTTTGGAATAAAATTATTTTTTTTGACATTAGAAATATCCTTTTTTGGGTTAAACAGGCATGTTTAAAACCATAAAACAATACACAACTCAGGAACTTACAAAGTTCAACTTTGACAAAGTGAAGGCAATATTAGACAGTATATCCAAACTGTGTTGATATTGCCTTTATCAGATGGGGTGATGTCACCCCTGTGAAAGCCAAATTTTGAAGATGCACACAAATTGAGAGTCAAAATGGGGATTTCCCTCCTGATCACATGCCTAATGTCAACATGTGCTAGCTCCCATCATGGGTGATCAATGGACGTGTTTCGAGGGTGCAACCCCTTCCTCTCATCTACTTTAGTTGCGAGGAAGGGGTTGCACGCCCAAAATGCGTACCTTGATATCCCGTGATGGCAGACAGCACATGTTGACACACTGTGCATCTTCAAAATCTGGCTTTCTAAAAAATATTTAAAATTTGTGAAAATAATAAAAATCAAAACAAACTAGAAGAATTTTGTTTCTAGATTCTGCCTAAAACCCCAATGATATTTTTAAAGTCTTTTTTCCACATCATTGATGTCTTCCTTGATCTTCTGTAAATCACGATTGCACACCATGATCTCCCCGAAGGGGACGTGTGCACTTGCACTTGTGAAATGAGATTCTTCTTCCACAACATCCACATCACCTAAAATAAAAAAACACACCATGTATTAGAAATATGCAGGCATCCATCTATTACCTGAAGCTTTGGCTCAGACACTCACCTGTTGTGGTCACTATTTCGCCCACTTCATAAACCTCTCCTTCCTCCACATCTGGTTTTGGTGTGGTATTTGCTTTTCTTTAAGAGGTCCCTGATGTCCTCAGATGTCCCGAGTCTTTTCTCCCCTATGTGAAGAAAACAAAGGTATACTTAGCACACAGATATTTGAGGCCAGAAATAGTAATATGAAACATTGCTTGGAAGTGTCGTACAATTGTCTTTTTTGGCAGAGTTACAAGCTGAAGACATTATTTTTTCCCCTTTATAAAGCTGGAATACTTACCTTTTTTGTACAATTTTCACACATGGAGACACCCCTATATCCACTGGAGCACTTGTGTGGGACACCCTAAAAAGTTTGTTCTGGTGTCCTACACTAGTGCTTCTGCATCCAGATGTGTAAACAGAGTGTCCTCTCCTTACACTGAATCAAGTTTACATTTCATTCTAATACAAACCCATCTAGACAACAATGTCATAAACTTCTTTTAATCCAAATAGGCTTGAACAAATGTAGTTAACCTGGATCTGCCAAAAAACATTGTATTAGTGGGCGAACGAACGATGTTTACTACGAACGATTACTGTGCCCACGAACCAGAAAGTTCCCATTTTAAACTGTACAACAGTAAAGAAAAGCACATGAAGCAGCATGCAAGTAATAATAATAGGAACACACGACAACTACTTACTTTTTTGAAGAACTCTCTTGATCTTTCTGTACTGATCCTGCTCCCTCAATTTCAGGTCTGACCAGCGTTTCCTCAATTGATCCTTGGATCGCCGTACCCCAAAATTCCTGTGCAGACTTTTCTTAAATTTAGTCATGATCTTGGCCTTTCTGACATTTGGGTTTGGGTAAGGTCCATGCTTCCCATCATAGTCGGCACTCTTCAAGATGTCCAACATCTCTATAAAGGACATATTTGAGGCCTTAAATCTCCTCTGGGATCTGGACGTTTGTGGCTCTGGCCTTTCGTCGCTGCTGCTGCTGTCTGCATACACTTGCTCTTTCTCCGTCATGCGCTCTCCCACTGCGCCGAAAGACAAGGGGCGGGGAATAGACTAGAAAGAACGTCAGGGGCGGGCGGAGTTTCACGTATGCGCATTGTATATAAAGCATAACACGCGTGCGTCGTACATAGGATCTGTGAGTGGAGGAATGTGTAGCGGAAGTGCCGATCGTTCTAACGAAGGTACAAGTTTAACTTGGTGCATCAGTGGCCTATACTGCTTCTAGATTGAGGCCTATATTGGGACAAGATTAAGAGAGTTTAGCCTGACATTAGGGTTTGTCTTGTGTTGTGTTTTGCAGAGAAAATGGATCTATTCAATGATGAGGACTTTATCTCCATAGTCCTTGATATGTACAGGGAGCTGCCCTGTCTGTGGCAGGTAAACCGCACCTTTTATAACAATAAACCAAAGAGGAAGGCAGCGCTGGATCAATTGCTGGAATTTGTGAAGCTGGTGATCCCCATGGCAGACATCCCCTATTTGAAGGCCCTAATTGGTGGCATGAAGAGCACTTATAATAGGGAGCGCAAGAAGGTCCAGGATTCCCAGAGATCAGGAGCTGCAGCAGATGACATTTATGTACCCAGGCTGTGGTACTATGACAGACTGAATTTTCTGGCAGGCCAGACTGAACCCAGGCCAGCACTCTCCAATCTTCCCTCAAGGCTTCCTTCCACCTCAGCTGAGGCTTCCGACGTCCACCCTGGGCCTTCCAGCCAGGAAGAAGTGGAGGAGCCCAGCTTGAGCCAGGTATAGCATTGTTCAACATATTTCTAGTCAAATCGTTAATGATGTTAACTAGATGTTATTATTGATCAGTAATTTCTGATTTTACAAAGTGTTTTACATATCAATAGACAGTAGTGGCCACAAATTATTGGGACAAGAATGAAAAATGCTGGGGTCAGAATGATAGTCTTTTCTATTTATTAACATTCAATTTGCAACAGTCATGACCTGAAAATTGTGTGTGATTGATGAACCAAAACCTAAAACTATCTCCCTTTTTCATACACAGGAAAGTCTCAGCCAGCAGGTGGTGGGGGTAAGTGGCAGCCAGGAGGTGGCGGGGGTAAGTGGCAGCCACGAGGTGTCCGGGCCCAGTAGCCTGCCTGAATCCCAGGTCCCTCCCCTCCGCCTTCCAAAAAAAAGTCCCAGGAAGAGGAGTAACCTGGAGGAGGCAGCACTTGGCCTATTTCAGAAGGCTACTGCGGCCCTCAGAACCCCCCCCCAATAATCAAGACGACTGTGGATACATGGCAGCCTGCGAAATGGAGTAGGGCCAACGCTTCTTATGTGAGGAAGTTATGTTACAAGCCCTAAATAAGGGGTTGAGGGGCGAACTCACAAGCCAAAGCCATGTTTGTGAGTTCAACCATGGTCCTCCTGCCACAACTACAACACCAGAGCCACAGCCTGGAAGCAAGCGTGGAAGGAAGACAAGAAAGTGATGGCCTGAGTTCAGTCTGGTCTGACAAAAGACGCAGGCTGTTGTAAGACCACAGCCTGGGGACAGATATGCTGCTGTTCCTGATCTCTTGTAGTCCTGGATTGTGCTCACTATTATAAGGACTCCTCAGGCGACCAAGTTTGACTGTAAAATAACTGATGTCTGCCCTGGGGTACAAAGGCTTCGCAAATTTCACCAGTTTCTCCAGCATTGCCTTCCTCTTTATTTTGTTTTGACCCATAATAAATGGCTATTTAAAAAAAAAGACACTTTGTTTGTGAGTAGGCAGGTACATTTCAAAAATACAATGTCAAATTAACAAGGGACACCAACACCAACCTCCTTGAGGTTAAAAAATACAAGATAATGGTGTTGTGGTAATGTGACACAAAACGAAAGAAAAAATTATGGAGATCAATATTTAAAAAAAAAAAAAAAAAAAGGAGATCTGGATAAAAAAAAAATAAAAAAATTATTCATGAGATCACGAGAAATAATAAAGAAATCAGGTTGTCAGAATTCTGTGTGAATATCAGCAGCAAAACAACTTCATTATTCTAGCATTATAAAGAAGAAGAGAATGCACTGCATTAACCACTTGCTTACTGGGCACTTAAACCCCCTCCTATTCAGACCAATTTTCAGCTTTCAGCGCTGACGCACTTTGAATGACAATTACGCAGTCATACAACACTGTACCCAAATTAAATTTTTATCATTTTTTCCCCACAAATAGGAGCTTTCTTTTGGTGGTATTTGATCACCTCTGCAGTTTTTATTTTTTGTTAAAAAAAAAAAAATGTATAAAAAACCGTTTTTTTTTTAAATTATTTTTTCTTTATATTTTGTTCTAAAAATTTTAAAACAGGTAATTTTCCTCCTTCATTGATGTACTCTGATGAGGCGGCACTGATGGGCACCGATAGATGGCAGTGATGGGCACTGATAGGTGGCAGTGATGGGCACTGATTGGTGGCAGTGATGGGCACTGATCGGTTACACTGATAGGTGGCACTGATTGGCACCACTGGTGGGCATTGATAGGTGGCAATGGCAGGTGGCACAGATGAGGCATAATTGCCTCTTCCTCTTCGGGACCGATGTCCCTTGCAGATGAGCCGATCGGCTTTTTCTTTTCTCCTCACGCTATCAGCGACGATTACCGAGCTTTTGTTTACATCATGTGATCAGCTGTCATTGGTTGACAGCTGATCACATGGTAAGGGCCCAGAACGGCCCCTTACTCGGATCGGTGATCACCTGAGTCTCAATGACTCGGTGATCACAGTGCGTGCACAGGGGAGGCCGTCATATGACGGCCTCCCGGAAATTCAGGCGCGCGCTGTGGCTGTCATTCGGCTTTTAAAATTTGCAGCACGACGAATGTGCTATTTCCATTATGAACGCTATTTTTACCAGACCGAGCGCTTCCGTCTCGTAATTGATTCAGAGCATGCGTGGAACTTTGTGCATCGGAATTGTGTACACACGATCGGAATTTACGACAACGGATTTTGTTATCGGAAAATTTTAGATCCAGATCTCAAATTTGGTTTGTCGGAAATTCCGAAGTAAAATGTCCGATGGAGCCTGCACACAGTCGGAATTTCCGACAAGCTCCCATCGAACATTTGTTGTCGGAAAATCCGACCGTGTGTACGCGGCATAAGTGTGCACAATTGTTAGGCAACTAAATGAAAAACAAAAAAATTCCCATCTCATTTGTTTATTTTCATCTGTTAAAATGGGAATAATAAACAAACAACACAAAATTTACAGATAAACATTGCTGAGTTAAAAAATAAATAAAAGAAATCAATGACTAAAATAGCCACCCTTCTTTTGAATAACAGTTATAGGCCTTCCATTTGTGAAGTTTAATATAAATCAAAGGATAGGGAGTGGCGCTGTGTTAGGAGTGTAAATAAAAATTAACAAGAAATAAAAATGTGTAAATAAAAGTGTAAAGATGAAACGTGTGAAATTCTTTGGTGTGATCCAAAAAATTACTTCCAATAAACTTTTTTTATATATATATACCCTTGTGTTAGTGCAAAAACACCTTGATCCGGTGGAAATTAATATTATATGTGCAAAGAATCGCAAATGTCAAGCAGCATCTCTAAATACCATAAATACATAAATAAATATAAAGTGATAAAGTGCCAAAAACAATAAATGTCCAAGAACAATAATTGTCCACCAATAATGTGTAAATGTGCAATAATTATAAGCAATAAAAATTCATTGATAATGTGTCCAAATCGCAGCTAAAAAAATCGCAAAACCATATGCTGTTTGGTAAGAGAAAAGTTCATAACCAACACTGTATAAACGTGCACTAATTTATAAGCATAAAAAATCATTAATAATGTGTCCAAATCGCAGCTAAAAATCGCAAAACCATATGTTGTTTGGTGCAAGAAAAGTTCATAACAATTGTGCAAAAAAAATCTTCTTAAATGATAAAGTGCCGTGCTTTGACAACCAGTGGTCCCCCCAATGTGGTTGCACTCACCAGAGCGCTCCACCCCTGCAGGGGTACAAGCGTGTAATGCTGGTCCTCTCACTCCAGTCCAAAAGATGTCAGTTTCCTTCCACGCATCCCATTCTTAAAACGCAGCTGTATACGCTGCGGCCCCGGACTACAGGGAGAGCATAGGAGACTGTGTACTCCCCCTCCTAGCTTTGTTACACTTTTTAAATACTTTTCAACACTTTTTATCGCTAGTGTGTCTCCAGCTTATAGCGACTGGACTGTTTTTTATGCAAATAAATAGATATTTTTTGGAAAACAGAATCACGCTATGTGGATATTTTTCCTCTAAAACATTTTTTTTTCAAGCGGATATCAAGTGGGGTCTTCTAATACTAAGGGACAGGAAGTCCCCACCTCTCAGTGTATACAGCTGCGTTTTAAGAATGGGATGCGTGGAAGGAAACTGACATCTTTTGGACTGGAGTGAGAGGACCAGCATTACACGCTCGTACCCCTGCAGGGGTGGAGCGCTCTGGTGAGTGCAACCACATTGGGGGGACCACTGGTTGTCAAAGCACGGCACTTTATCATTTAAGAAGATTTTTTTTGCACAATTGTTATGAACTTTTCTTGCACCAAACAAAATATGGTTTTGCGATTTTTAGCTGCGATTTGGACACATTATTAATGATTTTTTATGCTTATAAATTAGTGCACGTTTATACAGTGTTGGTTATGAACTTTTCTCTTACCAAACAGCATATGGTTTTGCGATTTTTTTAGCTGCGATTTGGACACATTATCAATGAATTTTTATTGCTTATAATTATTGCACATTTACACATTATTGGTGGACAATTATTGTTCTTGGACATTTATTGTTTTTGGCACTTTATCACTTTATATTTATTTATGTATTTATGGTATTTAGAGATGCTGCTTGACATTTGCGATTCTTTGCACATATAATATTAATTTCCACCGGATCAAGGTGTTTTTGCACTAACACAAGGGTATATATATATAAAAAAAGTTTATTGGAAGTAATTTTTTGGATCACACCAAAGAATTTCACACGTTTCATCTTTACACTTTTATTTACACATTTTTATTTCTTGTTAATTTTTATTTACACTCCTAACACAGCGCCACTCCCTATCCTTTGATTTATATTTCTTGGGGGATCACTTAGGTGTTCCCTTCCTATCTAGGGGGGCTGCAGGTGTGAGTCAGTCCACGAGCGCGGATCCATTGATATATTCATTTGTGAAGTTTGTCAGTTTTTTGATTTGTTGACGATCAACTTTTTGTGCAGCAGCAAGCACAGCCTCCCAGACACTGTTCAGAGAGTTGTGTTGTTTTCTTTCACCGAAAATCTCACGTTTAAGAAGGGCCCAAAAGTTCTTAATAGGGTTTAGGTCAAGTAAGGTAGGGGGCCATGTCATTATTCTTTTATCCTTAAGGCCTTTACTGGCTAGCCACGCAGTGGAGTGCTCCAATGCAAGCATAAATATTATGGTCTTCTTGGTCTTCTTGAAAGATGCAGACTTTTTCCTGCACCACTGTTTGAAGAAAGTGTCCTCTAAAAACTGGCAGTAGGTTTGGGAGTTGATTTTGAGTCCATCTTCAACCCGAAAAGGTCCAACTGGCCCATCTTTATTACCCCACCTATACCTTGCTGGCATCTGAGTGGAGCTTTGTGCCCATTACTTATCCAGCCACAGGCCCATCCATCTAGTCTGTCAGGAGTCCCTCTCATGTCAGTCCATAAAACCTTTGAAAAACCAGTCTTCAGGTATTTCTTGGACCAGTCTTGATGTTTTAACGTATGTGTCTTGTTCAGTGGTGGTCGGTTTTCAGCCTTCCTTACCTTGGCCATGTGTCTGAGCACTAAACACCTTGTACTTCTGGGCACTCCAGGTAGGTTGCAGTTCTGGAATATGACAGCACTGGAGGATAATGGGTTCCTGGTAGCTTCATTCTTGATTCTTCTTAAATCTTTGGCAGTTAATTTGCATCTTTTTTTTTTCTGAACACGTTTCTTGCGACCCTGTTGACTATTTACAACAAAACATTTGATGGTTCTGTGATCACGCCCCAATATCTTAGCAATTTCAAGAGTGCTGCATCCATCTGAAAGACTTTTTACAATTTTTTATTTTTCAGAGTCAGTTAAATCTATTTTTTGGCTCATTTTACCTAAGGAAAACAAGCTGCCTAATAATTATGCACACCTTGATATAGGGAGTTGATCTCTTCAGGTCACACCCTCCCACGTTACACAAACACACATTACCTGATATGCTTAAATCCAAAAAGCAGTCAAGTTTATACAGCTTGGACAATATGCATAAAAATGATGATTTGGTCAAAATACTCACTTGCCTAAAAATTGTGCGCACAGTGTATGTAGAATATGAACAATGTTTTCCATCAGCATTATAGAGTCTTCTCTAGATATGACCTGTGACAGAGAAATGTCCAGGGTCCTTTAGTGGAATGCGATTACCCATTGAACTGCAACACAGTATGGATAATTTTCTCCTGTACATGGTGTGACAAACCCAACCAGGACAGGGGCTTTTGGAGGGGACTGCAGGTGGCCCCTTGCCTACTGACTATGGGTCCTGGCTTTTAAGTGAACACTACTGTTTGGGGGGGGGGGGGTGCCTAAGGGACCCTTGGACTAGTCTTGTTTCTGATTCAAGTCCATGTCTCCCCAAAACACAGACTCTGGGAACTGGAGGACCCAGATACATATTTGGGGTCTCTATGCCCAAAACCAGCATTGACTGCTTTAGATTGTGATACTCAGAGCAGATGTTAATATGATCAGCTCAAAGCAACCCGATTCTGGGATTTCCTGATATAATCTGTTTAACTACTTCAATACAGGGCACTTATACCCCCTTCCTGCCCAGACCTATTTTCAGCTTTCAATGCTCTCGCACTTTGAATGCCAATTACTCAGTCATGCAACACTGTACTGAAACAAAATTTGTATCATTTTTTTTCACACAAATAGAACTTTCTTTTGGTGGTATTTAATCAGCACTGGGTTTTTTATTTTTTGCGATACAAGTAAAAAAATGAGCTAACATTTTGAAAAAAAAAACACTTGTTTTTAGTTTCTATTATAAAATTTTGCAAATAAGTCATTTTTGTTCAAAAATGTGGGCCAAAATATATACTGCTACATTTGGTAAAAATAACCCAAATTAGTGCATATTATTTAGTCTGTGTGAAAGTTATAGAGTCTATAACAGTGGTTCTCAACTCCTGTCCTCAGGACCCACTAACAGGCCAGGTTTTATGTATTACTTTGGGGAGATGTAGACTAGAATACTGCAATCACTGAGCAGCGAATGATATCACCTGTGATGCATTTCAGTTATCTTGCAAACCTGGCCTGTTGGTGGGTCCTGAGGACCGGAGTTGAGAACCACCGGTCTATAAGCTATGGTGCAAATCATTGAAAATTAATCATACCTGATGCACTGACGGCCTACCATCTCATTTCTTGAGGCCCTGAAATGTCAGGACAGTACAAATACCCCTCAACTGACCCCCTTTTGGAAAGTAGACAGTCCAAGGTATTTAGTAAGAGGCATGGCGAGTTTTTTGAAGTTGTAATTTTTCCCCACAATTCTTGGGAAAATTAAGAAATTATTATTTTATTTTTTTGTACACAAAATTGTCATAATAACAAGTTATTTCTCACACACAACATATGCATATTTCCAATTACACCCCAAAATACATTCTGCTACTCCTCCCAAGTATGGCGATACCACATGTTTGAGACTATTTCACAGCCTGGCCACATACAGAGCCCCAATATGCAGGGAGCACCCTCAGACGTTTAAGGAGCGTAAATTACTCATATAATTTCTTAAAGACCTATCACACAATTACCCCAATTCAGAAAGCAAACACCTCAACATATATTCTATGAGGGATAATGAGCCTTTTGAACATGTCATTTTTTTCCACAAATTTTTGGAAAATGTAGAAAGAAAATGAAAACTTTATTTTTTTACACAAAGTTGTCAATTCATAAGATATTTCTAACACATAGCATGTACGTAGCAAAAATTACGCCCCAAAATACATTCTGCTACTCCTCTTGAGTATGGCAATATCACATGTGTGAGACTTTTACACAGCCTGGCCACATACAGAGGCCAAACATGCAGGGAGCACCATCGGGCGTTCTAGGAGCATAAATTACACATATAATTTCATTCTTACCGATCACACTTTTTGAAGGTCCTGGAGCACCAGGACAGTGGACACCCCAGTGTACATTCTATGAGGCATGGGCTGCAGATAGGTACTCGGGTACTCTGATGGGCTGCAGATAGGTACTCAGGTGATCTAATGGACTGGAGACAGGTACTTGGGTACTCTGATGGTCTGCAGATAGGTACTCAGGTACACTGGGCTGGAGATAGGTGCTTGGGTACTCTGGGCTGGATACAGGTACTTGAGTACTCTGGTAGGCTGCAGACAGGTACTCTGGTGGGCTGCAGATAGGTACTCTGGGCTGGGGACAGGTACTCAGATACTCTGATGGGCTTGTGACAGGTACTCGGGTCCTCAGATGGTCTGCAGATAGGTACTCAGGTATTCTGGGCTGGGGACAGGTACTCAGGTACTCTGATGGGCTGGTGACAGGTACTTGAGTACTCTAGGCTGGAGACAGGTACTTGGATGCTCTGATGGGTTGGAGACAGGTACTCTGATGGTCTGCAGATAGGTACTCAGGTACTCTGAGTGGTTGTGACGGGTACTCTGATGGTCTGGTGACAGGTACTCGGGCACTCTGAGGGGTTGTGACAGGTACTCAGGTACTCAGATGGGCTGGTGACAGGTACTCTTTATTACTGGGGGCAATCGGTGTGATTTGGTGTACACTGTGGCGGTAACTAGCTGTTACCGCAATCTCCTCCTCACACACGATCGGTGTCTGAGGAGGAGAACCCAGTAACAACTAGTTACCACGGTTTGTTTACATTCTGTAACCTGCTGTGATTGGACACAGCCGGTCACGTGGTAAAGAGCCAATTTCATTGGCTCTTTACCCCCCTCAGGATGGGCTGCGTTAGAGTGACACACCTTGTCCCTGATCGCCGCTCTGCGCGCTCCTGGGGGCGTGCACGAGGACAGTACTTGTGACCAGCTGTAATTGGACACAGCCAGTCGCATGGTAAAGAGCCATTTTATTGGCTCTTTCAACTGATTGGGATTTGCTGTGTCCTGAGGGACACATAACATCTTCGATCGCCACGCTGCGCGCCCCTAGGGGCACGCAAGTGTGGCCAGACATCATATGACGTCCACCCGGAGGGAGGAGATGTTCCTGCCGGCTTCATTTTACTATTGCCTGGTATGGAAGTGGTTAACCGCTTCCCAGCCGCCGCGTGCCGATGTAAGTCGGCAGAATGGCAGGGTGCCCAAAAGGGCGTACCCGTACGTCCCTTCGTAATCCCGGGCTAGCGCCTCGATGTCTGCCGGTGGCCTGCGATCGCGATGAGGAGAGGCAGAACGGGGCAGTGCCTATGTAAACAAGGCATTTCCCTGTTCTGCCTAGTGACATGACAGTGATCTACTGCTCCCTGTCATCGGGAGCAGTGATCTGTCATGGCCTAGGTAGCCCATCCCCCTACAGTTAGAACACACTGGGGGAATACATTTAATCCCTTGATCGCCCCCTAGTGTTTAACCCCTTCCCTGCCAGTGACATTTACACAGTAATCAGTGGCTATTTTTAGCTCTGATCGCTGTATAAATGTCAATGGTCCCAAAATAGTGTCAAGTGTCCGATCTGTCCGCCGCAATGTCGCAGTTCCGATAAAAATCGCAGATTACCACTATTACTAATGAAAAAAAAAATACTAATAAAAATGCAATAAAACTATCCCCTATTTTGTAGACTTTTAGAAGAATACATATCGGCCTAAACCGAGAAAGAAATTTGTTTTTTTGTATATTTTTTGGGGATATTTATTAGAGCAAAAAAGTAAAAAATATTGCTTTTTTCAAAATTGACGCTCTTTTTTTTTTTAGTGCAAAAAATAAAAACCGCAGAGGTGATCAAATATATATATATAAATAAATAAATAAAGCTCTATTTGTGGGAAAAACGGACACCAATTTTGTTTGGGTACAATGTCGCACGACCGAGCAATTGTCAGTTAAAGCGATGCAGTGCCGAATCGCAATAAATGCTCTGGTTAGGAAGGGGGTAAAATCTTCCGGGGCTGAAGTGGTTAATGTGTTAAGTAATGAGAACAGCAGCGCTCATCTGAGTGCAGTATATTAAAATGATTAATGATGAATTTATTAAGATAAAAAATGTAAATAAGAATTAACTCACAGGGTAAGGTTTAAAATGGCTAGTCACAAGGGGCGGCTCGCTGTGTAGTCCTGATCCAGATAGCTGTACAGGCACAGAGCTGAAGGCAGTGCGCGAAGCAGCCTGACATTGCATTCAAAATCCACTGATTGTGGGTGCAATGCTCTGCAGGTTCCTGTGAAAAAAATAATAAATGCAGGTTTTTCCTGCAAAAGTATGACAAAATTCATGAAACACGTAGTGTGAGGCTTGGATACGTGACGTCATCCTGCATGGAGGGTCCACTGGAGGCTGGTAGTGGAGCTGGCTGCTCTCATACGTTCATGCTATCATTCCTGTGTGCTGCACCTCCCAAGCTTTAATGTGAGTTTAATAATTAGGTGATTTTAATGACATTTTATGCAAACAGAATTTGCTACATGCATGTAAGATTCTTGGGGATAAGGCTAAAACACCAGCATGAAAGTGACAAGGAAGATTGATTCATTAGTTCATTTTTATATGTAATTAATGTATTGTTTTATGTATAGTGGATTGCACTTTGAATGTTTTAATACTGTACTGGCTTGAGATTTTGGTTTTGAGGGTTATTAGTTTTAGTTTAAAGTATCATATTCTATTTAGGATTTGTGGCACAACACTTATTTAAAGGGTAAGTGCACCTTTACAGGAAAATCTGTAAGGTGAACTTACACAGGACCCCCTTCGCTGCAGAGGCCATCAGTATTATCTGCAGTCCTAACTCTATACATTTTATAAGAGCCTCCATAGTAGGAGCACATATATAATAATGGATAGATTAAGGGCAGGTATGCCTGGAGGGAGCCCACCCCTCCTTAAAGGCACAGGGGTGGACACCTAGCAAATAGCACAATGGCAGCCAAGGTGTCCAGTGCGCCCCCTCACCAGATAACCAACAGTACAAACGACAATTGCCCCAACCTATAGCTGGCCTTAACAGCAAGGAGCACGTGGGAGGGTGATGCATGTCAAGCAACAACAAAGAAAAATTCCCAGCTCAACTCACCAACCAGCCTGCAACAAACCAAATTTTCCTGTCTAAGGGCTTCTTTGCGCTGGCTTCAAAACATGGCATTGGACAAGCTTTTTTAACCACTTGCCGACCAGCCGCCACAGTTGTACTGCAGCAGAATGGCATGGCTGGGCGAAACGACGATATGTAACATCGCTTCGCCCTGTGGCCATTGGGGGTGCACGCCCCCCGAGCCGATGCGAGTGCCCGGCGGTCGCGATCGCCGCTAGCACACGGAGAACCGGGATCTGTGTGTATAAACACACAGTTTCCGGTTCTCTGAGGGGAGAACAGACAGATCGGCTGTTCATACAGAGTATGAACAGCGATCTGTCATCTCCCCTGCACAGTCCCCTCCCCCCTTCAGTTAGAACACACACTAGGGAACACATTAACCCCTTGATTGCCCCCTAGTGTTAACCCCTTCCCTGCCAGTGACATTTTTACAGTAATCAATGCATTTTATAGCATTGATCGCTGTATTAATGCTAATGGTCCCAAAAATGTGTCAAATGTGTCCGCCATAATGTCACAGTCCCGATAAAAATTGCAGATTGCCACCATTACTAGTAAAAAAAAAAAATAATAATAAAAATGCCATAAAACTATCTCCTATTTAGTAGATGCTATAACTTTTGCGCAAACCAATCAATATAGGCTTATTGCGAATTTTTTTTACCAAAAATATGTAGAAGAATACATATCGGCCTAAACTGAGGAAAAAATTTGTTTTTTTATATACTTTTGGGGGATATTTATTATAGCAAAAAGTAAAAAATAATGTGTTTTTTTCAAAATTGATGCTCTTTTTTTGTTTATAGCGCAAAAAATAAAAACCACAGAGGTGATCAAATACCACCAAAATAAAGCTCTATTTGTGGTAAAAAAAGGACGTCAATTTTGTTTGGGCTTAACATCGCACGACCACGCAATTGTCAGTAAAAGCAACGCACTGCCGAATCGCAAAAAGTGCTCTGGTCAGGAAGGGGGTAAAATCTTCCGGGGCTGAAGCAGTTAAAGCACTTTGAACGCCAATCAAAGCACCTGCCACTAAATAAATTGGTTAACTTACAGTCCTGTTTACACTTTTCTTCAAAAATTATACCCCATGCCGCTTTAGTGATCCTTTAAAGCATCCTCAAAGCCTCCATAGAAGTGTTTGACAAAGCTAGCTTGAAGTACCTGCTGCTTCTGAGAGGCTTTTATTCAGCTTTAGCTTTGAGGCCGGATTCACACTGGAACCGGCCGCAAATCGCACAGGAGCACTGTGCATCCCTATTCCCGGTTTCAGGAACGAATCAGGGCCGAATCTATGCCTGAATTCGGCCCTGAAAGAGACGCACAGCGTTTCTGTGCAGTGCGCTCCACATCCGCAACGAAGATATGTGAACTGGCTCCATAAGGAGCCGGTCATACTATCCGGCTATGCAAATTGGATGTGGGGAAAGCCGAATCTAATTCGCATAGGTGTGAACCCGGCCTGAAGGTATTGCAGGTTTCTACACACACACACACACATGGCATCTGCCAAGCTTCATTTAAGGCTTAATGTACACGGGACGTTCCAAAACCTCTCCTGAACGATCAACCTTGACAGATAGTAACGGACGTTTAAAAACGTCCGTTTTGCCACGTTTACATGTTGCATTTAGTCGCATTGCGTTTAGAAGCTTTTTTTTTTTTTTTTTTTTTTTGCAAGTAGTCAAAAATGTATCTCCATTAAAAACGCCTGTAAACTAAACCTGAATTACTGCGTTTACAAGCTGTTACAGGCATTTGGTATTTTAAATGCCTCTGAACATCCGCCCTGACCCTTTTTTTTTGCTTTCCAAAAATGCTTCTAAACTCAACTGCCTAGAAACGATTACAAACAACCCTGTGTATATGTACTGATAAGATAACATAGAGAAGAGTTCAAGAGCAGCTGAAAAAAATACGCCCAATTACTCCTAAATGTCTGTTAACCAGCAGCAGTGAACATGAAGCCTAAGCTTCAAATAAGCACCATCAAAGCATCGCAGAAGCATCAAAAACACATTTTAAAAAAAAAGCATCTTGAAGCAGTAGGCACTTTAATGTGTGTTGAAGCAAGTGTATATGAGCCCTAACAGTTTATGTTAAAAACAGGGGTTTAGTTTGCACACATGTGTAAGCTGCAGAGGCCATGTCACGGCACCCCAGTATTATCTGCAGTCCTAACTATACATTTTGAGTGCCTCCATAGTAGGAGCACATATTTAATAATGAATAGATTGAGGGCAGGTGTGCCTGGAGGGAGCCCATGCCTCATTAACCACTTTAGCCCCGGACCATTATGCTGCCTAAGGACCAGAGGACTTTTTCCAATTTGGCACTGCGTCGCTTTAACTGCTAATTGCACGGTCATGCAATGCTGTACCCAAACGAAATTTGTGTCCTTTTCTTCCCACAAATAGAGCTTTCTTTTGATGGTATTTGATCACCTCTGCAGTTTTTATTTTTTGCGCTATAAACGGAAAAAGACCGAAAATTTTGAAAAAAAATGATATTTTCT
Organism: Aquarana catesbeiana; assembly: GCF_042186555.1. NCBI lineage: Eukaryota > Metazoa > Chordata > Amphibia > Anura > Ranidae > Aquarana > Aquarana catesbeiana. The sequence goes on from NC_133324.1 coordinate 405,929,921, forward strand.
ACTTTTTGTTATAAAATTAATCCAATAAACTCAATTTTAGTCATACATTTAGGCCAAAATGTATTCGGCCACATGTCTTTGGTAAAAAAAATGTCAATAAGCGTATATTTATTGGTTTGCGCAAAAGTTATAGCGTCTACAAACTAGGGTACATTTTCTGGAATTTACACAGCTTTTAGTTTATGACTGCCTATGTCATTTCTTGAGGTGCTAAAATGGCAGGGCAGTACAAAACCCCCCCAAATGACCCCATTTTGGAAAGTAGACACCCCAAGGAAATTGCTGAGAGGCATGTTGAGCCCATTGAATATTATTTTTTTTTGTCCCAAGTGATTGAATAATGACAAAAAAAAAAAAAATTTACAAAAAGTTGTCACTAAATGATATATTGCTCACACAGGCCATGGGCCTATGTGGAATTGCATCCCAAAATACATTCAGCTGCTTCTCCTGAGTACGGGGATACCATATGTGTGGGACTTTTTGGGAGCCTAGCCATGTACCGGGCCCCCGAAAACCAATCACCGACTTCAGGATTTCTAAGGGCGTAAATTTTTTATTTCACTCCCCACTATCTATCACAGTTTTGAAGGCCATAAAATGCCCAGATGGCACAAAACCCCCCCAAATGACCCCATTTTGAAAAGTAGACACCCCAAGCTATTTGCTGAGAGGCATGTTGAGTCCATGGAATATTTTATATTTTGACACAAGTTGCGGGAAAGTGACACATTTTTTTTTTTTTTGCACAAAGTTGTCACTAAATGATATATTGCTCACACAGGCCATGGGCATATGTGGAATTGCACCCCAAAATACATTTAGCTGCTTCTCCTGAGTATGGGGATACCACATGTGTGGGACTTTTTGGGAGCCTAGCCGCGTACGGGGCCCCGAAAACCAATCACCGCCTTCAGGATTTCTAAGGGTGTAAATTTTTGATTTCACTCTTCACTGCCTATCACAGTTTCGGAGGCCATGGAATGCCCAGGTGGCACAAAACCCCCCCAAATGACCCCATTTTGGAAAGTAGACGCCCCAAGCTATTTGCTGAGAGGCATGGTGAGTATTTTGCAGCTCTCATTTGTTTTTGAAAATGAAGAACAACTTGTGTCACAATATAAAATATTCCATGGACTCGACATGAATCTCAGCAAATAGCTTGGGGTGTCTACTTTCCAAAATGGGGTCATTTGGGGGGGTTTTGAACTGTCCTGGCATTTTATGCACAACATTTAGAAGCTTATGTCACACATCACCCACTCTTCTAACCACTTGAAGACAAAGCCCTTTCTGACACTTTTTGTTTACATGAAAAAATTATTTTTTTTTGCAAGAAAATTACTTTGAACCCCCAAACATTATATATTTTTTTAAAGCAAATGCCCTACAGATTAAAATGGTGGGTGTTTCATTTTTTTTTTCACACAGTATTTGCGCAGCGATTTTTCAAACGCATTTTTTGGGGAAAAAAACACACTTTTTTAAATTTTAATGCACTAAAACACACTATATTGCCCAAATGTTTGATGAAATAAAAAAGATGATCTTAGGCCGAGTACATGGATACCAAACATGACATGCTTTACAATTGCGCACAAACGTGCAGTGGCAACAAAATAAATACATTTTTAAAAGCCTTTACAGGTTACCACTTTAGATTTACAGAGGAGGTCTACTGCTAAAATTACTGCCCTCGATCTGACCTTCGCGGTGATACCTCACATGCATGGTGCAATTGCTGTTTACATTTGAGGACAGACCGCCGCTTGCGTCCGCCTTAGCGCGAGAGCAGGGGGCGACAGGGGTGCTTTTTTTTTTTTTTTCCTTTATTATTTTTTTGCTTTTTTATCTTATTTTTAAACTGTTCCTTTCATTTTTTTTTTTTTTTTAATCATTTTTATTGTTATCTCAGGGAATGTAAATATCCCCTATGATAGCAATAGGTAGTGACAGGTAATCTTTTTTGAAAAAATTGGGGTCTATTAGATCTCTCCTCTGCCCTCAAAGCATCTGACCACACCAAGATCGGTGTGATAAAATGCTTTCCCAATTTCCCAATGGCGCTGTTTACATCCGGCGAAATCTAAGTCATGAAATGCTCGTAGCTTCCGGTTTCTTAGGCCATAGAGATGTTTGGAGCCTCTATGGTCAGCTGGCTGAATCACCGGCTGCATTCTCAGGTTCCCTGTTGAGACAGGAGAGCCAGAGAAAAACACGGAAGACGGTGGGGGGGGGCATTCCCTCCCACTGCTTGTAAAAGCAGTCTAGAGGCTAATTAGCCGCTAGGATTGCTTTTACATGAAAGCCGACCACTGGCTGAAAAGAATGATACCAAGATGATACCTAAACCTGCAGGCATCATTCTGGTATAACCACTCAAAGTCGTGAATGGCGTACCTGAAGACATAAAAATGGTTAACAATAAAACACAGTAAACAGTAAAGTATAAAAAATTGCATACCTGAAAAGCAAACATGATAAAACATAATAACAATAAAACATTGCAGAATAGAATACAGTAAAAAAGAGCAGAACAATAGAGAGAGAACAATAAAACGACAACTATTTTTTTTTTTTTTTATATTTATTTATTTTTTTTTTTTACACTTTTTTTTGTAACTAACTTTTATAACTGTAACCGGTTCCAGGTTCGGGTCTCTCAAAATGCGATGGCATCTTGGGAGACCCTGTGAAAGTGTGCCTAGTCTGTGCAATGCTGTACGCTACGCTAATACTCAACTAGTATATGGTAGCGTTCAAAACATTCACCAATGCAAAGACCAGGACTGTCAGGACAGGAGGGACAATAATAGCGGGTGTCACGCCTATATCCGCGCTTGCTGCAGACACAACATCTTTTTTGGGGGGTTCGTTGGGTAGGGGTACTCGGGAGGACATAAAGAAAATTCCTCTCATGCAGCCGACTGCATTTGGTTGGGGATGTGAATGGGGGAAGTACAGGCGCTGCAGAAGTGGTGGGTTCCCAATTAGGATTGGCGAATGCAGCAGGAAGGGCATGATGGGCACGACTGTCCTGTGTTTGTCTTCTTCTTGGTGGCAGCGGGACACTACTTGTGCTTGCCACCTCACCAGCTTGAACTGCACTTATGGGACTCGCCACGTCACCAAGTGTTACTGCAGTGCTGGTTTGACTACGACCGGGGTGTACTAGGCCATTGGTGTGTGCCAGTTCACCAAAACGCTACCAAAAAAACTGTTAGCGATCGCAGGGATCAGGCCTGACTCTGCGAACGCTGCAGTTATGCGTTTAGTGTTTTGTAAGTGACAGTGATCGATCGATACTGCACTTGGGTGGGCCGGGCGGAGGGGCAAAACGCAGGTGCTAGCAGGTATCTGGGTTGATCCCGCTAACACTGCGTTTTTGGGAACCCTAAACTGCTGGGGACGCTAGTATAGATATGATCGGATCAGATATTGATCCGTTCAGATACTATACCACTAAGGGAGGCGTATGCTGCGTGCGTGGGTGTTAGCGGTACTGGCGCTAATATGACGCTGCCTGGGGCGACGCATATCACCGCCGGGCGATCAGGGGGCTAAACCTTTATTCGGTAATAAACGGCGGGTGCCCTGACACTATAAAAAATAAACGAACTAACCAGCGTCACCCGTAACGGTTATACGGTGATCAGTGGTGAAAGGGTTAACTAGGGGGCAATCAAGGGGTTAAAACATTTATTAGATAGTATATGAGGGTCCCTGTCGCTATAAAACGCTGACGGCGAACCTAAATATTTACCTCTCTAACTATCGTCACCAGTGACACTAATACAGCGATCAGAAAAATGATCGCTTAGCGACACTGGTGACGGGGGGTGATCAAGGGGTTAAAACCTTATTGGGGGGGGTAGGGGGGTATCCTAGACCTAAAGGGGGCTAACAGTAACTGTCCCACCACAGTAACTGTCACAAACTGACACCATGCAGTAAGCAGAAAAAAAAAAAAACTGCTTGGTGTCAGTGTGACGGGGGGGGGGGGTGATCGGGGGGGATCGGGGGGTAATAGGGGGTGTATTGTGTGCCTGGCATGTTCTACTGTGATGTGTTGTGTTGGTGCACTCACAGTGAAGTCTTCTCTCCTCGGCGCCGGAACGGAAAATGCCGAGCCGAGGAGAGATGACATAATTTCCTCTGCCTCTGTGTACAATACAGAGGCAGGGAAATGATCCCATTGGCTGGGAGCGATCACGAGGGGGGGGCCACGAATGGATGGCCTCCCCCTCACCACCGATCGCCAGGGAGGATTTGACGACCGCCGTAGGCACCGGGGGGGGGGTCCGATCGGACCCCCCACCCGCGGGCAGGCAAGGACGTACCTGTAAGTCCTTTTGCCTGCCCGTGCCGCTCTGCCGACGTACATCGTCGTGCGGCGGTCGTCAAGTGGTTAAACACACAAGGGTGCACTGGGCACTCAGCAAATAGTACAATGGCAATGAAGGTGTCCAGTACGCCCCCTCACCAAATAACCAATGGTACAAAAAAAACAGCAACTGCCCCAACCTATAACTGGCCTTAACAGCAAGCAGCGCATGAAAGGGCGACGCATGTCAAACAACAACAAAGAAAAAATCCCAGCATAACAAAAAACGAGTTTGGTTTGCAGACATTTGCAAATGCATTTTATTTTCCAACAGTCAATGTGTGCCATTTTTGTGTGACCGCTAGGAGTTCTCAGCCAAAGTATTTTGGTGGTGCTAGTAGGGGTAACGTTTCGGCTAGGGTTACAGAAAGAGCAGAAGACCCAATATTACCAGCGGCTTCTGCTGTAGCACTACATGTATGGGCAGTCAAAGCATTTTTCATAGCAGAGAAGCGTTCAAACCCCTGTCTGGTTTGTATTGCTATTGGGTTCAAGTAGAGAGATTGATTTTCATTTCTTGTCTTGCTGACAATGTTTTAACAGGAGGAAGTGAACTCTCTAACAACAACAAATTGAGAAATAAAAATGCTTTTCTTTAGTAGAGTAAATATACAAGTTTATAAAAATGTTATGGCCTTTAAGAAATGTGGCAAGTTAACCTATTTCTTTGCAAAAAAAAATGCAAAGATTGGGACTTTGTATATACCTACTTTGGTATGATATAGATAGACAATGTAATGGTATATAACATCTTAACACTTTATTAAGTATATAACAGACATTAAAAAGTTGATACATTTCTGAACCAAAGGGAAAAGTGTGGTATGTTTGTGATTTGTTTGACAAGTATCAGCTTTCCAAAGTGTCACTATAAAAAGGTCCTGTGGGCAATATAGACTTATGGTAGGACGTGTCCTGATACTCACAGTCAGGCATTATATCCAAAAGATGGTCAAAGCTAAAAAAATTAAACAAAAAAAAAATGGCAATAACAGATAAGGAAAAATGCACAATTCACAAAAGTGTAAAATCTACCTAAACCAATCTTTTCATGACTAAAATCTGGTGCAGCTCTGCATAGAAACCCGCTTCCAGGTTTTATTATCAAAGCTTAATTAAACAAGCTGATTGGCTACCATGCACAGCTGCACCAGATTTTGTACTCTCCAGTTTTAGTAAATCAGCCCCAATAAGTGGTGCTTTTTTTTTTTTCTCTTTTTGCAATCACATAATAGTAAGGAAAGGATTAACAAAACTGCATATGATATTTCCACATTTTACTACATGCTTAGCGATGACATTGTCAACTCTACACTATTCACTATTCTACTTAGTACTAGTAGTAATAGTATGCATTACCTCTCCATCATTATCCGTGTATACCTATTCTTAAAAAACTTTTCTGGATGTTCAGGAAGGTCAATGTCCAAAATTGCCCCTTGCTTTCTCGTTCCATCAGTAGTGGATGCACCCAATAACGATGTTTCGACAACTATGTAGTTTTGGGGGTACAATGGCTGGCTCCATAAATAGGCTTGTAAGGGCAGACATTCTTTGTACTATGAAGTTTCTCCACACTGCTGAACACACCAAACAATGGAGAAGCCCAAGGGAGAAGCAGGAAATTACCTTAACCACTTACAGACCAGAAGATTTTCCCCCTTAATGATTAGGCCATTTTTACGATACGGCACTGCATCACTTTAACTGACAATTGCACAGTCGTGCGACGCTGTACCCAAACAAATTTAATGTCCTTTTTTCCCCACAAATAGAGCTTTCTTTTGGTCGTATTTGATCACCTCTGCGGTTTTTATTTATTTTATAAACAAAAAAAGTGCGACAATTTTGAAAAAAATATATATATTTTTTACTTTTTGCTATAATAAATATCCCCCCAAAAAATGTCAAAACAAATTTCTTCATCAGTTTACACTGTTAAAAATGATTCTGTTGGCTTGTAACGTTAACAAATTTTTTTTTTTCATTTTAACAAATAAATAAATGTTAATTAATTTACTTTGATATTTTAAGTACTTTAATTTTCATTATTTCTTAAAACACACCTTTTACATTTACAAAAATAATGTATAATATTGAGTAATCTAGACAAAACTTTTAAGGTATGTGCATTTCCATATTCTACTTGAGTTACATTTACTTAACTAAATTGTCTTTTCATTTGACTGAAATTTAAGCCGATTTTTACCAGATTTGCAACCACACGAGTTTTGATGCTGTAATTTTAAACAGTTTGATATCTTTTGAAACTTTGAAAACCTGCACAAGGCAGTAACCATATGTTTGAGACCCATCAGGATAAAAGAGTGCCACCAGTGACAAGAATTTTTCCAAGTCGCTACAAAGCCATGCAATGGCATTGAAAGGTGTAGAATGAACATTGAACAAATTATCAATCACATGCTTTAAATGTTGCTTAACATACCATCCAAAATGTTTATTTTATTTGCCGATTAATATATTTATAATAAATGGACATACGTTTGTTGTATACACCTATTGAGACAACTCACTTGTGTGCTCGCAAAGTTTGTGCTTACTGCATTCGATAGAATGCAACCAAGATGCAGAGTGAGGGACCGTTAAGCTTAAAAACTGTTTTGTGCCACAAAAATGAATGTTTCTCCCATTCGGTTTTGAAGTTATTGCATATTAAAAGAGAAGTAAAGGAACATATTTTTTCAGTTTCATACTTACCTAGATGGACCCGAAGCTGCATCTGTCCCCCAGCGCCTCTGGAATGAGAACCGAGCAATTGAACACCGCCGATGGCTCGGTTCTCACAGCTCCCCGAGCAGAGAGCTGCAGACTGTCAGTCACAACTCTCCACTCTGCCTCCTCCTCGCTCACTGGAGCTCTGAGCTGTGGAGTGGCGGGGAGCGGCTGTCTCAGGCTCTCAGTGGCTTGCTGAGATGGTTGTAAGTCCAGGCACCTGGCGGATCTGGACTCCCATTGTCGAGATGATGTGGTGCCTTGACTGACTCACATTGGTGACGTCAGCAGAGAGTGAACTTCAGCCCGCTCTCTGCTGAAAATGGGTCACAGGAGTGCAAAACGAATTGTACTCCTGTGATTCATAATGGAAGCCAGCTTTGGCTATACTTCTCCTTTAAATTTTAGATTATGTGACCCAATCTGCACCCCATGTTATGAAAATTTAAAAACAAAGATAGCATTATTGTGCTGCAAAAATTAGTGTTTGTGCCATTTGGTTTCAATGATATTACCCATTATAGTTGATGAAACCCCGCCCACTTTGCACCACTTTATTACATTTTAAAAACAATTATACCATTTGTTTGTGCTGATTTGTGCCACAAAAATGAATGTTTCAGCGGGTTTGATTTTTGAGATATTGGAATTCTAATTATCAGATTATGTAACATCAAGCCCGACCACTTTGCACCCAATGTTATTAAAATTTAAAACAAAGATAGCATTCGTTTGCACTGCAAAAACAAACGCATGTGCTGGTTTGGTTTCAGAGATATTGCGCATTATAGTTGATGAAACCTCTCCCACGTTGCACCACATGTTATTACATTTTAAAAACAGTTATTCCCTCTTACACACGGTTGGATTTTCCGATGGAAAATGTCCGATCGGAGCGTGTTGTCGGAAATTCCGACCGTGTGTGGGCTCCATCGGACATTTTCCATCGGATTTTCCGACACACAAAGTTGGAGAGCAGGAGATAAAATTTTCCGACAACAAAATCCGTTGTCGGAAATTCCGATCGTGTGTACACAAATCCGACGGACAAAGTGCCACGCATGCTCAGAATAAATAAAGAGATGAAAGCTATTGGCCACTGCCCCGTTTATAGTCCCGACGTACGTGTTTTACGTCACCGCGTTCAGAACGATCGGATTTTCCGACAACTTTGTGCGACCGTGTGTAGACAAAACAAGTTTGAGCCAATATCCGTCGGAAAAAATCCTAGGATTTTGTTGTCGGAATGTGCGAACAAAGTCCGACCGTGTGTACGCCCTATTATACTTATAATGACATAAACTTGAACCTGGGACCCCAGCTATGTCTGGCAATGACTGCTTGCTGAGCCACTTGGACAGTGAAATGCTGGACAGGTGCCTGGAGAATTCCTTGAATGATACTGCTGTGAATCTTATTTGCATTGAACCTTGAACTCTTTGCTTCTCCCATGAACTTCCTGATTTAAGCCATGTCTCTGCACTTCCTGGTTGCTAGAATGTTGTGCCTTCTCCAGCCAATATCTCTCTTTTGTCTCTCCTGCTGCCGTCTGTATCTTCGCTATTATTCATTACCGACATTTAGCTTGCTCCTCTACTATGCTTTTGCTTAATCTCAACCTGAAACTATGCATTACCGACCTTTGGCTTGTTCCTCGACTATGCCTCTGCTTGATCCCAATCTGCAACTATTCATTACTGACCTTTGGCTTGTTCCTCAACTATGGTTCTGTTTGATCCATATCTGCTACTGGACCTTGCTCAACTCCTGGCTGGGCGATTCTGAGGACCACAACATGAGTCTGTGACATCTGCCAGGGTGACCTGCCTGTGTTCCTATTCTGCTGGTTCCCGTGTGAGCTTCCACTGCTATAGCAACTGGTCTTCGAGCCTGACCCCTTGATTGTGACAATATCATTTGTTTGTGCTGATTTGTTTCTGTTTGTTCGGTTTTTGAGATATTGCAGATTCAACTTTCACACTTTAAAGTGCAAATTTCCTAAAAGGCTTTAAAAAATTTATACATTCTGTGTTCTATGTTCTTTACAGTTATACTGTATGTTACATGTGTGTTTCAGTTTGATTTCTTAGCTGAGAAAGAGGCATTTTTTTTCTTTTCTTTTTTTTTTTTTTTTTTTTTTTTAAGATGGTTACATTTACATTTGATGCTGCTTTAATAATATTACATTTGTAACACTTTATAAATAATAAATGTTAATTTGTTTTGAAAGCCTGTTTCATGAGACTATTCCTTTTTAAAAAAAACAAAATATTGTATTTGTAGCAAACCCCCAAAGGAGCTGCTTTTGATTATTGGTTCAATCCGTCGTTCTGCCTGTCAACCCCAGTGAACCGTCTCAGCCCCTCTGACACACCTAGCTTAATGATGGATAGAATAACCTGATAATAATACACAACACAGTGCTGTATTTTTAAGTTTACTTTAGATAGAATAAAATTCAGGTTAACATCAGTCAGCCAAGACCTGGATAAGTATCCAGGTCTTGGTTGAAACAGTTTAAAGGAAAACAGTCAGTAACACTATGCAACCATAAACAAGAAAATAAATGACAATATGCACAGATTGAATAGGATCCTAAAACAAGCTCTTCATATGTATGAAATGCTATGAATAAAGGGGAACCCCAGGCCGGCCTATGATGTCTCTATTACACACAATGAAGTAATTTCAATACCCGTGGTGTGTCCCCTTTAAGAGCCATAGCAACAATGTTCAGTGAGCAAAGCTTTGCATTTATTATCTTCATCGGCAATGTAGGAGCTCTGTGAACAAGAATCCCTCAATATAATAGGGTGATGAGAGGAATGTGGAATAGCTGATGCAGTGATGTAGTATTCCTCTGTGTGATCCAGCCAACAGGTGCATGTGCACATTATTTAGATGTGGTGTCTTATGAAAAGCAATAAGGGTTCCTGGGCACAGCCCCCTCACCAAATCCTGTATGCAATCAGCGATCCTCAGACAGGGGATCGATTGTCTCTCCTGGATGCAGATGTGTCACAGTGGCGTCCAGTCTCTGAGCTGCTGCAACGGCCTCTCCTATGACATGCCACACTGCTGCAGGGCGTCCTTCTGCAGCAGGGACAATCTGTTCCTCTGGGCTGGAGTTGTAGATGCTGTGCCCCTTGGTAGGCCGCGATCCTCCTCACATAGCAGCCGAGGAGATGATCTCCTCATGGAGTCCAAGAATAAAGAGAGCTTTCAGGTCTAGTTCCTGTGACCTTATCCCCTCTCCCACCAACTTCCTGCTATTCACAATGCAGCCTGGGATTTGTAGTCCTGCTACACACTTCAATCAGTCAGGCTGCACTGCGCTGGACTTTCTTTTCCACAGTCCTTTGCTGCTCCCTCATAATTGGCTCAGTCTCTCCTAATAGGGAGGTTCTTACACAGCAGCCTTGAGTGTCTGTGTGAAGAGAGGAAGGGGGGTTGAAAAAGCCCACGCTGCTGCTAGCAGACAGTTTTCCCCTTACTGATTAGATCAGCCTGAGGAAATACCTGCTACACACTCCCCCCACCAAAGAACCTTTGGTCCCCAAAGGAAGTGAAAGTCTAACCTGTTACATGCTGTTTATATACAAGTGGAAAAACGAGTTAGTTTGCACAAAAAATCAGAAAGTTTGCACTTGCATTAAACCCTGGCAGAGGAACCTCCCACCAATGAGCATGGGAAGGAAGGTTGTCCTGCCTACAGGCCACCTTAACTGGAATGGCCCAGCTAGATGTGTCAGGGGGTGAGTTGGGGTTGTCCTCCACTAAATGTGTGGTGGAAGGACCAGGCATCTCAAGATTCCTTTTTGAGGTGAAAACAGCTTCTTCAGAGCTTTCACCCATCATATTATAAGTCAGTTTCTTAGGTGGGTGAATAGCTCTTCTCTCTCTCTCCGTTCTTTTGGCTCTGGCGTTACAGGCACACTGGACTTGGCTTCGTCCACAGCTTCTTCTTCCTGCATATCAGCCTCAATTCCCCCTTCTATGAATGATTCAACATCATCGGGGTCTGCTGTCAGTAGGGAAGAGTGAGTGTCTTCCAACTCTTCAGAAGGTGGACTTTGAGGCACAAACTCAGGAGCCTCTGGTCTGAGAGTTTCAGTTTCAATCCCTTTAGGCGGAGACGAAGGGGGGCTGGAAAACCCTGGCATTTGAGGTGGCCACAACCAGTCTATCCCCATCTCCTCATCTTCTCTGTCCTCATCGTCCACAGCGAGGGGTACAGACTGAGACCTAGTGACCGGTCGGGATCTCTGAGAGGCCGTGGGTGTGGACTGTGAATCTAGCTGTGGTGGCAAACTAACTGCTTCTGATAAGGGCAGTAGATGGTTGCAAAGTCTTCAGCGGGCCTGTGCTCCTCTCTGGTCTGATTTAGTACACTGGGAGTTCTGGCAGCTGCTTGCAAATGACATAAGGCTGTGACTTCCAGCAGTCGGCCAACTTGTGCTTTCCAGGGACACCCAGATTCCTCAGCAGCACCTTGTCACCTGGTTGCAAATCCTGCACTTGGACTCTGAGATCAAAGTTCCTTTTATTTCTTAGTCCTCATGCATCTGAGGTAGCTTGGGCCTTGTCATAGGCGGTCTTCAGACTTTTCCGTAGACGGACTACATACCCTCTGTGGGAGGTTGCTGAAGTATGATCCAAGGATGTGCCGAAGGCCAAGTCTACTGGCAACCGGGCCTCTCGCCCAAACATTAGAGGATAAGGGGGGTACCCTGTGGCATTGTTTGCGGTGCTGTTATATGCGTGCACAATAGCAGCTACATGCTTGCTCCAGTGCTGCTTTTTCTCTGAATTCAAGGTCCCAAGCATATCCAGGAGGGTTTGGATGAACCTCTCTGGCTGAGGATCTCCTTGAGGATGGTATGGAGTGGTTCTGGACCTCTTAATGCCCAACAAGTCTAAAAGTCTCTTGATGAGTCTACTTTCGAAATCTCTCCCTTGATCAGAGTGAATACGTTGGGGCAGGCCATAGTGTACAAAGAACTTCTCCACCAAAACCTTGGCCACCATGGAAGCTTGTTTATCCTTTGTGGGAAAGGCCTGGGCATACCTAGTGAAGTGGTCAGTCCCTACCAGGATATTTTCCTGTCCACTCATATCAGGCTCCAAGCACAGAAAGTCAATGCACACCAGCTCCATGGGTCCCTGACTCTGCAGATGGCCCATTGGGGTGGCTTGGTGAGGCAAAGTTTCCCTTTGGATGCATCTGATACAGGAATGGCAGTAGCCCTCAACTTCAGCCCGCATGCAAGGCCAGTAGAATCGGTCCCTCACCAGGTGGAAAGTCCTCTCGGGCCCTAGGTGGCCATGGTGGTCGTGAAGATAGGTTAATAATTAAGTGAATGTGATTAATTGCGCTGATATTATCTTCTTATTATTAAACCCTAATGTGTAGCTCAATGAGTGGTTATAAATAAATAAATACTACCAATTAAAATTAAATTACCCTAAATTTAAAACCATTACATATAATTAGACTTAAAATACCACTATCATTAAATAGAATATACTTTCTATCCCACGAATGTATGCCTAAATTGGTGGTATAGTTAATATCCCATACATATGTTGTTGTTAAAAAGATATACAAAATATTTAAAATTTATAAAATGAAATAAAATACCAATAATATTATATTTCTGGGAAAGATTTAGGAGAAGAACCGAGGACATGTTAACATTAATATATAAGTTAAAAATCGGATATAAAACAATTCAAGTCAAATTCTATGTTTAAGCCTGATGGCGTGAGAGTACGCATATTAAATATCCATTTGGATTCCTGTTTGCTTAATTCCCTCACTTTATTACTACAGTGGGGTCTGTATTTTTCAATTGCCCAAAATTTCAAAAGTGCTGGATTTTTATTGTGATGTGAGGCAAAATGGCGTGAAACACTATGTTTGGGGAATCCCTTTATTATATTTTGTATGTGCTCTCTGATCCGTTTCCACAATGGTCTTTTCGTTCTGCCTATGTACTGTAATGAGCATGGACATTGTAATACATACACAACCCCTTCACTTTTACATGTCATAAAATCCTTAATCTCATATTGTGTGTTATCGCTCGTGGCTTTAAAATCGGTACATTTCTGCCCATTTTGTTTGGTATTCTTACAAGCATAGCACCGCTTGCAAGGATAAAAGCCTTTCCTCTGGAAAAATGACAATTCTTGTGATCTTTTGGGAGGGTCTAAGACATTTTTTGCGATTAGATCTCTCAGCGTGGGTGCCCTTCTGTAAACAAATCGTGGTTTTTCTGATAATATGCTCCTCAATTGTTGGTCAGCTAAAAGAAGTGGCCAGTGCTTTTAAAAAATGTGTTCAATCTGTCGGTGTTGAATGTTGAAGTCCATAATCATCGGGACATCTTGCCATTGTGTGGGTTCTTTTACTTTGTCTTGAACTAGTTCATCCCTGGTGATGTCTGCAACCTCCTTAATTTTATCGTCTATAAAGTGCTTGTTGTAGCCTTTTTGGATAAACTTTTCCCCTACAGTCCCAGCCTGCTCCAAAAAAAGTGCTTTTTTCAGTGCAGTTCCTTCTCAATCGTATGAATTGTCCCTTTGGGATATTGATGAGCCAAGGGTCAAAATGACAACTGTCCACAGGGATAAAACTGTTCCTTTCAACTGGTTTAAAAAACGTTTTTGTTGCAATTCCATTACTTGTATTATATGTAATGGTTTTAAATTTAGTTTTAAATAAGGTGCAATCCCAAGTATACCCACAGGGGGGAGCATCGCAAGTGTATACGTACACTATTTTAACCAAAATGCTTTTATAACATATGATTCTATATAAGTTTAAATATATTGTAATAAATGTTGTATGTAATAGGGAACCTAGAATCATGTTGTAATACGTAGGTTGTAATGAGCGTCTGAATGTTGAAGGAGATCGCGCTAATGAAATGATGATGCAATGACTCCCAGGGTTACCATGACTACCAACACACACACTATAAGTATGCAGCAGGCTATCAACACAGGCACCCTTGAAAAAGTCACGTTTCTGTGACGCAACGCGTAGGGAGGAGGAGCCTGTGACGTTTCCAGCAGTAGCTGTGTGTGAGCACTGGCGACGGATGAGGAGCCTTTAGCGCAGAGCTCTATGCAGCTGATCATTGTAATGCGATCTTGCGAATGGGGATATGTGAGTGAAACAAAGTATCCTAGCATTTAGTATCTATCTACTGTGATCTCTGCGCAATGGATGTGTTTTTCTTTATTTTGCATGTCAAGAATATGAGCGGAAAATCAAACTAAAACGAAACTGGCGATGGAGTGACAGTAAAACTTTCACTTTATTTTTTTATACATTTTTACAGCAAATCGGCACTGAACTCACTTATTTTTTATATTACTTATCAGTTGAACTTTGAGCATTTAATGTTAGCCCCCATAAATTATTTATTTATTTATTTCATGTTTTTTGGCAGATTTAATTAAGGATTATTTTGGTATTTATTTCAGAGGTGTTTTATATGGGTGAATGAATAGGGTAATTTAATTTTAATTGGTAGTATTTATTTATTTATAACCACTGATTGAGCTACACATTAGGGTTTAATAATAAGACGATAATATCAGCGCAATTAATCACATTCACTTAATTATTCACTTGTCATTCACAAATTTATTGCAGCTATACTATTTGGTCATCTCTTATTAATCACATAGTACTTGTGCTGGAGTTACCCAAGTCAGCGCTTTAGTATTTTTTAATTGTGAAGATAGGTTAATATTGTCTCCCTTCTTGACAGAGCATCTGCATCCTTGTTCCTGACCCCTGGTCGATACGTCAGGCTGAATGTAAACCCTGAGAGGGCAGCCAACCATCTGTGGCCTGTGGCATCCAACTTGGCAGTGGTGAGGATGTAAGTGAGAGGATTATTGTCGGTCTTAATCACGAATTCCGCTCCATATAGATAATCCCTCAGTTTATCCGCTACTGCCCACTTCAAGGCCAGAAACTCGAGTTTGTGGGTGAAGTAGTTCTTCTCAATAGGTGCCAAGCTCCGACTCACATAGACAACAGGCCGTAGGTGGCCGTCGTGTTCTTGATACAGCACCCCGCCTAACCCATCCCGACTGGCGTCAGCGTGTAGTTCAAATGGCTTGGTTGTATCTGCATAGTCCAGAACTGGGGCAGTTGTTAGACTCCATTTCAGCTGCCTAAAGGCCTCTTCACATTGGGCAGTCGACTGTTCCTGAATGGACTCTCTGGGTTTTCTGGACCCTCCAGTTGGTCTGACAGGTCTTTTTGGGTCATCATCTTCCTCCTCACTTTTCAGTAGTTCATTGAGTGGGTGGGCTATCTTAGTGAATCCCTCAACGAATCTTCTGTAATAGGAGCAGAATCCCAGAAATTACCTGAGTTCAGTCACATTAGTGGGCTTCAGCCAGGAAGTGACGGCTTCTGGGGGTCTGTGGCCACTCCGTCGGCAGACACGATGTGACCAAGGTATTTCACCGAGGGTTGATAAAACTGGCAATTCTCCACAGACAGCTTCAACCCCTCGTCATAGAGCCTTTGTAGGACCTTCTCCAGACGCTCCTCATGCTCTTCCAGGGTCTTCCCAAAGATGATGATGTTATCCAAGTACACCAACACCTCTATCAGGTTCATGTCACCCATGTCTTTTCCATGAGCCTTTGGAAAGTGGCTGGGGCACCGGACAAACCCTGAGGCATGCGCTCAAACTAAAAGAACCCCACCGGAGTGATAAAGGCAGTTTTCTCCCTATCCTCAGGATGCATGGGGATTTGGTAGTACCCGCTCTTCAAGTCCAGTATGCTGAACCACTTGGCTCCTGACAGGTTATGCAAAGCGTCTTCTATCCATGGGGTGGTGTACTGATCGGGAAGGGTCCTTCTATTCAACGTCCTGTAGTCAATACAAAGCCTCAGTGACCCATTCTTCTTCCGTACTACCCTTATCGGAGAAGCATATGGGCTCCAGGACTCTCGGATGATATATTTCTTCAATTCTGCCCATTGTTCACGCAGGTCTTCCAAGTCCCCTAGAGGAATCCATTGGACTCTCTCTCTGAACGGCTTGTCCTCTTGCAGACGGATCCGATGTTGAGCGCTCTTTGCACACCCCACATCGAATTCACTCTTTGGGAATGCATCCTGCTATCTCAAGAGCTGAGTCTTTGCTCTTTCTTTCCATGCCGGAGAGAGAGGAGTGCTCTTCGGATAGAACTCCTCTACCGGTATCCCATCCTTTTCTCCCCCTACCAAATCAGACGGTGGGACTGAGGTCGCCGTGTTCACTTGGCCCAACAACATCCAAGCTGGCATCTTCACAGGTGAGGTGGTTATGTTGCGAACACTAACTGAGACCTTCCCATGACTTCTCTGCAATGCCTTGGTTGAAACCAATTTGGGAATTATCTCCACTCCCATGTCTTCTTTCTGGCTGTCAGCCTCAAGGATGATGAAAGGGCCTGGTATCTTCCAGTTAAGCTTGACCGATGCTCTCAAGAAAACTACCTCCCCTGGCTGCAACACTTTCTCACTCCGGTCTAAGCGCCAGATCTTTCCCACTCCTTCAGCTGGGGCCTTCTGTTCTTGCACCAGGCACTGATAGGCTTGCCTCAACATGGGATGCACACTTGGGGTTGAAGTGCCCTGCTCTTGGACAAGAGGTGTTAGCAGTCTCCTGCCAAGGTCAGTATTAGTCCCAATGATGAGGGAACTTTTACTAGCCCCTGGTGGGCGAGAGCAGACCACTGCCAAAGTGTCAAAAGTCTCAGCCTTCCCAGCTACAGAGGGGTCGAAAGTCAGTTTGACTGGTAGATAGCCATCGTAGGGGAAGTTCTGAGTCCCAATGCCCCATAACTCTAGCTCTTCTAACTTCTGTAATGGCAGGTGTTTCAGGTGCCTGTCGTAGAAGTCTCTGTAGAGAAGAGTCACTTGAGCTCCAGTATCCAGGAAGGCCTTGGTATAGATTCCTTCCACTTGGATGGAGGCAACTGGAGAGGGTCTCACTAGCTTGGCAGGGAATTTGTGGAAAGTGGCAGGCTTGGCCTGTTCGGTAGCTTGTATCCACACTCCTTTCTTGCAGAAGTTTCTGGTCTTGCTTGAGTCTCTGTTGGATCTGGTGTGCAATGACTCTGAAGCTGGGTAGGATGAGTCAAAGGAAGTGGGACATGGGGTCACTCCGAGGCAACAACGGGAGTCCTCTGGAGGGGTCTGGACCCCCGCCGCGGTCTCCTTGCGTTGTTCGTCTTTCTGGAGCTAGCTAATGTCGGTTGACTCCTTCACCGTGGCCCTCTGGAGTTTCCCTCCGGCTTTCAGTATTGTGTTTCAGCCTTCACTGGGCTTGGGCATACTTGTTGACAATGTCCAACTTCTCTGCAATTGAAGCAAACTTCATTATTCATCTGCCTCTGGCCAGTGGCAGTAGATGGATTCAGGGGCAGTCCTGTCTTTGTGACACCCTCACCAGGTGTCTAGGTGACTTTCGCTGCCAACAGAGTCATCATCTCCATTATCTGTGCCATTTGGGACTTCAGGGTGGCTATTTCAGAGTTTTGCTCCACTGCTCCCACGGACCCAACTTCAGCTAGAGATGTAGAGGCTGGATGAACAGCTACTTGCTTGTCATCAAACATGGCCTCTTCTTCTCTCACTACTTTGATGAGGTCAGGGTATTTTAGGAACATAACACCCGCAGAGGTCTTTAGCTGAAGCCAGACTGGATCGGAGCGTAGGGCCCCCTTTAGGATTTGTTGTATTCTGACCTGGTCTATGGCGGAAGGCATCATTCCTTTTTTTAGCACAATCTGGTATAGCATCTTGTTCAGCCGCCTGATGTATTCAGACAGGCATTCACCTTGGCGTTGGAGGGCATGTTCAAATTGATAGATCAGATCAGCTGTTTTCTCTGTCCGCCCAAAATCCTCCTGTAGCATAGCCAGGTAGTCATAAGCTGTACAGGTTGTGTTACTGAATCTCAAGTTCCTGATAGCCTCAGCAGCGGCTCCCCGCAAACTCTCACTTATGCGTTGCTTCTTTTGGGCCTTTGGCAGGTCCCACTTTTCTAGGGCCTGCATAGCCTGTTCCATCCAGACTTCATATTCTTCCTCTCCAGTGGGCACAGGCTGTTTTCCAGAGAAAATCCTTAGCTTCTGGTATCCAGCCCCAGAACACACTGGACTGCCCTGCTGATACTTTGATACGAATTCTCCCATGGCAGTGAAAAATTCCGGCCCGATTATGGCCAGTGGTGACGGGGAGAGAACTTCTTCTGTATTTGATTTGGCTTGACTTGAGCTGGTAGGACCCACGTCTGGAACCTTCAAAACTCCATCTTATTGGCCAATTGCACACTGGCACCTTTGAATCTTTCAGGAACTCCTTGTTTCCACTTTAATAGTGCATAGGTGCGGAAGTCCCACGATCTGTTTTAACAGCAATCACCCACGCCTTCCTGTCTGGAGATAGTGTCTTCACAGCTTGGCTGATTTGTTCCTCAGCCCAGACCTCCCCTGGGAGTTCGATCACCATGCTCGAATCTGAGCGGGCGCCTTCTTCCTCACACCACTGGATAGCAGCTGCAGGGTCCATCCTGGCACTTGTAGAGGAGTAGATTGCAGAGCAATGGAAATCCCGGATGCGAGTCCCTACGTGTAGCAAACCCCCGAAGGAGCTGCTTTTGATTATTGGTTCAATCCGTTGTTCTGCCTCTCAACCCCAGTGAACCATTCCAGCCCCTCTGACACACCTAGCTTAATGATGGATAGAATAACCTGATAATAATACACAACACAGGGCTGTATTTTTAAGTTTACTTTAGATGGAATAAAATTCAGGTTAACATCAGTCAGCCAAGACCTGGATAAGTATCCAGGTCTTGGTTGAAACAGTTTAAAGGAAAACTGTCAGCAACACTATGCAACCATAAACAAAATGAATGACAATATGCACAGATTAAATTGGCTCCTAAAACAAGCTTTTCATATGTGTGAAATCCTATGAATAAAGGGGAACCCCAGGCCGGCCTATGATGTCTTTATTACACCCAATGAAGTAATTTCAATACCCGTGGTGTGTCCCCTTTAAGAGCCACAGCGACAATGTTCGATGAGCAAAGCTTTGCGTTTATTATCTTCACCGGCAATGTAGGAGCTCTGTGAACATGAATCCCTTAATATAATAGGGATTGATAGGCACTGATGAGAGGAATCTGGAATAGCTGATGCAGTGATGTAGTATTCCTCTTTGTGATCCAGCTAACAGGTGCATGTGCACGTTATTTAGATGTGGTGTCTTATGAAAAGCAATATGGTTTCCTTAGCACAGCCCCCTCACCAAATCCTGTGTGCAATCAGTGATCCTCAGACAGGCGATCGATCGTCTCTCCTGGATGCAGGTGTGTCGCAGTGGTGTTCAGTCTCTGAGCTGCTGCAACAGCCGCAGGGCGTCTCTTCTCCAGCAGAGACAATCTGTTCCTCTGGGCTGGAGTTGTAGATGCTGTGCCCCTTGGTAGGCCGCAATCCTCCTCACACAGTAGCCGAGGAGATGCTCTCCTCATGGAGTCCAGGAACGAAGAGAGCTTCCAGGTCTAGTTCCTGTGACCTTATCCCCTCTCCCACCAACTTCCTGCTATTCGCAATGCAGCCTCGGATTTGTAGTCCTGCTACACACTTCAGTCAGTCAGGCTGCATTGCGCTGGACTTTCTTATCCACAGTCCTTTGCTGCTCCCTCATAATTGGCTCAGTCTCTCCTAATAGGGAGGTTCTTACACAGCAGCCTTTAGTGTCTGTGTGAAGAGAGGAAGGAGGGTTGAAAAAGCCCACGCTGCTGCTAGCAGACAGTTTTCCCCTTAGCCTAAGGAAATGCCTGCTACATATTATTATTATATAAAAACCTTCAAACCAATATCAAATACATTTGGAAAATAAGCTTTACGAACTTAAATAGGTATTAAATAGGTTAATATCACTTAAAACAATGGTTCCAAATACGTTAATGTGCTGTAAAAAATATTCCGCTGGGTCTACTCCAAAAAATTGAGGCAACTATTTGCATCAGCTTTTTAAGTACTGCCAATAAAACTTGTTTTTGTCAGGCTCATTAGACTTTTCATGTTTTCAACTTTATTGTTTAAGTAAAGCAAACTGAATTTTTCCAGTTTATAGACCATAGGTTTAAGTAAAGCCTACTCAGTCTTTTCAGTTTATAGACCATAGGTTTAGATTATGGTTCTATAACTTTGCAGGTCCGATCCTGGCCGGGTGCACAGGCTGCCTCTGAAGGGAAGGGAGGGCCGGTCGCTGTCGGATTACACAGAGCAGGGATCTCCCGCTTACCCGATGCGACTGCAGTGTCATACGAAGTCCCGCCTCCTGGACCGATTCCTATGATGGACGCCACACTGATCCAAAGGCCGGGACGTGTGATGTCCATCATAGGAGCTGGTCAAGAAGGCGGGACTTAGTGTGACAGCGGCCACGCTGGGTAAGCGGGAGATCCCTGCTCTGTGTAAAATGGTGGCTCTCCTCTCCCCATGCACTGCCAAAACTGTGCTGATGGGCACTGGTAAGGCTGCGCTGATGGGCACTGGCAAGGCTGTGCTGATGGGCACTGGTGAGGTTGAGCTGATTGGCACTGATCAGGCTGCATTGATGGGATAGGTAAGGCTGAGCTGATGGGCATTGATCAGGCTGAATTGATGGGCATGATCAAGCTGCATTGATGGGCACTGATGAGGCTGTATTCATGGGCATTGCTGAGGCTGAGCTGATGGGCACTGATGAGGCTGCATTGATGGGCACTGATGAGGCTGCATTGATGGGCATTGGTGAGGCAGAGCTGATGGGCACAGGTAAGGCTGCATTGATGGGCACAGGTAAGGCTGCATTGATGGGCACTTATGAGGCTGCATTGATGGGCATTGGTGAGGCTGAGCTGATGGGCACTGATGAGGCTGAATTCATGGGCACTGGTGAGGCTGCATTGATGGGCACTGGTGAGGCTGCATTAATGGGCACTGATCAGTCTGCACTGATGAGGCTGCATTGATGAGCACTGATGAGGCTGCATTGACAGGCACTGGTGAGGCTGCATTGATGGGCACTGATGAGGCTGCATTGATGGGCATTGGTGAGGCAGAGCTGATGGGCACTGATGAGGATGCATTGATGGGCACAGGTAAGGCTGCATTGATGGGCACTTATGAGGCTGCATTAATGTGCATTGGTGAGGCTGAGCTGATGGGCATCGATGAGGCTGCATTGATGGGCACTGGTGAGGCTGCATTAATGGGCACTGGTGAGGCTGCATTAATGGGCACTGATCAGGCTGCACTGATGGGCACCGGTGACGCTGCATTGATGGGCACTGATCAGGCTGCACTGATGGGCACTGGTGAGGCTGCATTGATGGACACTGATCAGGCTGCACTGGTGAGGCTGCATTCATGGGCACTGGTGAGGCTGCATTTATGGGCATTGGTGAGGCTGAGCTGATGGCCACTGATCAGGCTGCATTGATGGGCACTGATGAGGCTGCACTGATGAGGCTGAGCTGATGGGCACTGGTGAGGCTGCATTGATGGGCACTGGTGAGGCTGCATTGATGGGCACTAATGAGGCTGCGCTTATGGGCACTGATGAGGCTATACTGATGGGCACTGATGATGTTGCGCTCATGGGCACTGGTGAGTATAATACACTCTATAAATGTGCTTTAAAAATGCATGGTTTTCTCTTTTATGAACAAGAAAATAATGACTTTATGCTTGTCTGGCCCTGGGCATAACATAAATAGTTTTATATTTACTTAAATGTACAGTTGTGCTCATAAGTTTACATACCCTGGCAGAATTTATGATTTCTTGGCCGTTTTTCAAAGAATATGAATGATAACACAAAAACATTTCTTTCACTCATGGTTAGTGTTTGGCTGAAGCCATTTATTATCAATCAACTGTGTTTACTCTTTTTAAATCATAATGAGAACAGAAACTACCCAAATGACCCTGATCAAAAGTTTACATACCCTGGTGATTTTGGCCTGATAACATGCACACAAGTTGACACAAAGGGGTTTGAATGGCTGTTAACCACTTGAGGTCCAGGCCATAGCCGAATGATGGCTACAGCGCGGACCTCATTCTCCGGGAGGCCGTCATGGGACGTCCTCCCCTTTCCTCGTTCCCCGTGCGCGCTCACGTGCGTGCATTGGGGAAATTCTGTGCTGGCCGTGTCCCTTGGACACAGCCAGTCACAGATTGCGCTAAACAGCCAATCACAGCGGCCGTTTACAGCGCGATCGCCGGTGCTAATGACAGATGATCTCAAATGTAAACATATGAGATCATCTCTCATTGCCGTCTCTCTCTCCTCACACAGAGACCGCGTGTGAGGAGAGAGAGGATAGCTGCACTCTAAAAAAAGTGACCAAGCAGTGCCCAAACAGTACAGTGGGATCTGTGCCAATCAGTGACCACCTGTGCCAATCGGTGCCCACCTGCACCCACCTGTGCCAATCTGTGCATACCTGTGCCCATCAGTGCCCACCTGTGTCACCTCATCGGTGCCCACCTGTGCCAATCAGTGCCCATCTGTGCCGCCTCATCAGTGCACATCTGTGCAATCAGTGCACATCTGTGCCGCCCCATCAGTGGCCATCTGTGCCGCCTCATCAGTGGCCATCTGTGCCGCCTCATCAGTGCCCATCTGTGCTGCCTCATCAGTGCCCATCTGTACCGCCACATCTGTGCCACCTCATCAGTGCACATCTGTGCCACCTCAGTGCAATCAATCAGTGCACAACTGTTCCACCTCATTAGTGCCCATCCGTGCCACCTCAGTGCCCATCTGTGCCATCTCATCAGTGCCACCTCATCAGTGCATATCTGTGCCATAAATCAGTCCCCATCTGTGCCGCCTCAGTGCCCATCTGTGCAATCAATCAGTGCCCATCTGTGCAGCTTCATCAGTGCCCCTCTGTGCCGCCTCATCAGTGCCCATCTGTGCCACCTCATCAGTACATATCTGTGTAATCAGTGCACATCTGTGCTGCTTCATCAATGCACATCTGTGCAGCCTCATCAGTGCCGCCTCATCAGTGCACATCAGTGCCACCTCATCAGTGCACCTCAGTGCCCATCTGTGCTCATCAGTACCGCCTCATCAGTGCAGGCTTAGCACATACCTGTGTAGTCGCATCACCAGCAAGCATGTCCAAAAGAGCCTTTTCCGCCGAGGAGGCATACCAGATACTTTCCCAGGCTGACGAGAGCAACGGGGAGCTCTCTTGTTCGGATTCCATTTCAAACTCCGATTCTGAGTTGGACGTCAGTTATGAGCCAGTCCTCAGTAGTGGAACACTGAGTGACTCAGAGGAGGAAGATATTCGTCCCGCCAAACAAAGGCGTTCTAGTGAGGAGGCAGTGGCATCCACCAGCACCGCAGTGCCTTCCACCAGCACCGCAGTGCCATCCACCAGCACCGCAGTACCTCGGCAAGAAAGGCCAAGGACCCATGCCAGCCTTCCCTATGCCCTTCAAAACCCCTTGTGGCTTTCTCCTAATTCAGGAGAAGCCAACATTCCCCCTTTCACTGCCCAGCCAGAAGTCCAGGTGGACATGGAAAATTTTTCCCCAATCAATTTTTTTGATTTAATTTTTACAGAGGACATGCTATCAACAACTGTGGCCCAGTGCAACCTTTATGCACAGCAATTTATTTTAAATAATCCAACGTCCTATTATGCCCGTCCCTACGAGTGGAGAGACCTAACGGTGGAAGAGTTGAAGGTTTTTTTAGGCCTCACATTTTGTATGGGACTCACCAAAAAACACCTTGAATTCCTATTGGTTAACCCACCCCATCCACCACATGCCAATCTTCTCCAAGGTAATGCCCAGAACCAGATACCAAATGATAATGGGGTTCCTTCATTTCAATGATAACACCCAGTGCCCTCCCCGAAATGACCCAAATTATGACAGGCTTTTCAAAATTCGGCCAATATTAAATTATTTTTCTGAAGTATTCCACCAGCTGTTTACCCCGGACCAACACATATGTGTGGATGTGTGGAGTCCCTTGTTAAATTTAGTGGCAGGCTTAAAATTAAGCAATTTATCCCCAGCAAAAGGGCCCACTATGGGGTGAAGGTATACAAATTATGTGACCGAGTCACAGGGTACATGTGTGCCTTCAAAGTGTACGAAGGGAAGGACACCCAGCTGCAACCCCCTAATTGCCCAGACTACTTGGGATCAAGCGGGAAGATTGTTTGGGACCTGATATACCCCCTTCTGGAGAAAGGCTACCACCTGTATGTAGACAACTTCTACACATCTCTACCCCTGTTCCACAACTTTCACCGGAAGAAGACGCCTGCATGTGGTACCGTAAAAAGGAACCGGAAGGGCTTTCCTCAAAGTCTTGTCAACGCCGACCGAACGCATATATGCGTACTCGGCTTTCCGGGGTTATACCGGGATGATGCCCGCAGCTGCAGGCATCATCCCGGTACCGTTGTTTTCAGCGGGCGATCGGCTACCCGAGTATAACAACCGATGCGGCTAAAAGCCGCTCGGTTGTTATACCGGAGGAGCGGGAGGGGACATCCCCCCCCTCCCGCCGCTGTTACCGGGCCTCCCGTGCGATCGGGAGACCCGGTGTCCGTTCCGCTGCCTTCGGCGGCTGGGGGCGGACTGGAACGAAGCTGCGAGCGGCTTCGTTCCAGCCTTCTTGCTGTAAACGCGGAAGCGACGTCATGACGTCACTTCCCGTTTACTCGGCTGCCAATGGCGCCGAATTTAAAAAAGTACACAGTATTCAGAATCGCCGTTTTCGGCGATCTGAATACTTTGAAGTGTAAAGGAGGGATCGGGGGTCTTTTAGACCCCCGATCCCTCCATAAAGAGTACCTGTCACCACATATTACTGTCACAAGGGATGTTTACATTGCTTGTGACAGCAATAAAAGTAAAAAAAAAAAAAAAAAAAATTTTAAACACAATTTATAAAGTACAAAAATAAATAAAATAAATAAAAAAAAAAAAAAAAATTTTTAAAGTGCCCCTGTCCCCGCGAGCTCGCGCAGCGAAGAAAACGCATACGGAAGTCGCGCCCGCATATGTAAACGGTGTTCAAACCACACATGTGAGGTATTGCCGCGATCGTCAGAGCGAGAGCAATAATTCTAGCCCTAGACCTCCTCTGTAGCTCAAACCTGGTAACCGTAAAAATTTTTTAAAGCGTCGCCTATGGAAATTCAAAGGTACCGTAGTTCGTCGCCATTCCACGAGTGCGTGCAATTATAAAGGGTGACATGTTTGGTATCTATTTACTCGGCGTAACATCATCTTTCACATTATACAAAAAAATTGGGGTAACTTTACTGTTTGGATTTTTTAAAATTCATGAAAGTGTCACTTTTCCAAAAATTTGCGTTTAAAACACCGCTGCACAAATACCGTGTGATAAAAAATATTGCAACAATCGTCATTTTATTCTCTAGATTCTCTGCTAAAAAAATATATATAATGTTTGGGGGTTCTAAGTAATTTTCTAGCAAAAAATATGGATTTTAACTTGTAAACACCAAATTTCAAAAATAGGCTTAGTCATGAAAGGGTTAAAGAAAAGAGAAACAGCAAGTCTGCGGAACAAGGAGATTTTGGCAGTGAAGTGGAGGGACAGAAGAGATGTCTATATGTTGTCTTCAATCCACAATGATGCCTTCGTAGAAATCCCTAGAAGAAATGGCCCCACCCAAAAACCAAAATGCGTTTATGAATATAATTTGTTCATGGGGGAAGTCGACTTCAATGACCAAATGTTGGAACCATACCTTGCCACAAGACGGACATACCATTGGTATAAGAAAGTCGCAATTTATTTTTTTCAATTGGCCATATATAACTCATATGTAATTTACCGCCCAAAACCCCAAACGCTTCCTTGGCTACCAGGAGGAAATTTACACTACCCTTATATGCCCGAACGGCCCCCCAGAAAACATCCGATCAGATGTTCTTAGTCGACTCTCCAAACGCAACTTTCCAGATAGACTCCCTCCCAGACCAACAGGCCAACGACGTCAAAAACATGTAAGGTGTGTACCAGAGCAGGAGTCAGAAGAGACATATCTTATTACTGTGCCCAATGTCCTTCTGAACCAGGCCTCTGCATAGGTGAATGTTTTCACCGTTACCATACTTCAATAAATTATTAGTGAAGTATGGTAAACGTAATCCTCAGTTCCTGCCTTCACACACCTTCACACCCCTTATGCCACTGCCTGCTCTGTAACTGACCCTGGCTTGTTATTCGACCATGCTTCTGCCTGCCGATTCTGTACATACCGCTGCCTGATCTGGAACTGACCCTGGACTGTTATTCGACCATGCTTCTGCCTAACGATTCTGAACATAACACTGCCTGATCTGGAACTGACCCTGGACTGTTATTCGACCATGCTTCTGCCTAACGATTCTGTAAATACCTCTGCCTGATCTGGAACTGACCTTGGACTGTTTGACCATGATATTTGCCTGCCTCTTGGACTGATCTTGTACCCTGCAACTGGACTAGTGGGATTTAACACAGGGGTCTCACATATGTGAGGGGCTCCAGAATTGTTTTTCTGGATGAAGAAAACAATTTTTTTTGTTTTCTCATTTTTAGATTAGGGTCTGGAGACTCGGAGGCTTCAAAGAGATTTGGGTGGGAGAAGCCTCTACCTCTGTCCCCATTCTGTCCTGAACGAGGCCCTACTTCTGCCTGCTGCCTGTAGGACTTACTGGCATTATGTCCCTGCCTGTTGCACTGACCACACCACATGTTCCTGCCTACTACCAGGACCAATATTTATGGCACTTCTGACAATATCTCTGCCTGCACTAACCCTGGACTGTATATGGACAGTATCCCTGCCTGCTGCCTGGACAATTGTGTTTGCCGTTGCTGACCAAGTCCCTGCCTGCTGCCTGGACCAGTACTATGCTCCTGTGTACAACTGCGCTACTACAACCACAGGTAATCTTTTGTTTACACTTTGCTCAGCATAATGTATTTTGGGGTGTAATTCTTGGTATGTGCATGCTATGTGTCCCTGACGGTGGATCCTTGCATGTTGGATCTCTGTATGTGGTCAGGCTGTGTAGAAGTCTGACACATGTGGTATTGTAATACTCAGGAGGAGTAGCAGAATATATTTTGGGGTGTCATTTTTCCTATCTAAATGCTATGTGTTGGAGATATCTTATAAACAGACAACTTTGTGTAAAAAAAATGCGTTTTCATTTTTTTCCACATTTTCCAAAAACTTCTGAAAAAAAATGAACTGTTCAAAAGACTCATTATGCCTCATAGATTATATGTTGGGGTGTTAGCTTTCCAAAATGGGGTCACTTTGTGGGTGTTTCCATTGTCCTGGTGCTCCAGGGCCTTCAAAAGTGTAATAGGTAGTTGAGAAATGAGATGTGTCATTTTTGCTCCTAGAACACATGATGGTGCTCCCTGCATGTTGGGCCTCTGTATGTGGCCAGGCACTGAAAAAGTCCCACACATGTGGTATCGCAATACTCAGGAGGAGTAACAGAATGTATTTTGGGGTTTCATGTTTGCTATCTAAATGCTATGTGTTGGAAATATCTTATAAACTGACAACTTTGTGTAAAAAAAAATGCGTTTTCATTTTTTTCCACATTTTCCAAAAACCTCTGGAAAAAATTAACCATTCAAAAGACTCATTATGCCTCATAGATTATACGTTGGGGTGTTAGCTATCCAAAATGGGGTCATTTTGTGGGTGTTTCCATTGTCCTGGTGCTCCAGGGCCTTCAAAAGTGTAATAGGTGGTTGAGAAATGAGATGTGTAATTTTTGCTCCTAGAACACCTGATGGTGCTCCCCTGCATGTTGGGCCTCTGTATGTGGCCAGGCAGTGAAAAAGTCCCACACATGTGTTATTGTAAGACTCAGGAGTAGCAGAATGTATTTTGGGGTGTCATTTTTGCTATCTAAATGCTATCTGTTGGAAATATCTTATAAACTTACAACTTTGTGTAAAAAAAATGCGTTTTCATTTTTTCCCACATTTTCCAAAAACTTCTGGAAAAAAATGAACCCTTCAAAAGACTCATTATGCCTCATATATTATACGTTGGGGTGTTAGCTTTCCAAAATGGTGTCATTTTGTGGGTGTTTCCATTGTCCTGGTGCTCCAGGGCCTTCAAAAGTGTAATAGGTGGTTGAGAAATGAGATGTGTAATTTATGCTCCTAGAACACCTGATGGCGCTCCCTGCATGTTGGGCCTCTGTATGTGGCTAGGCAGTGAAAAAATCCCACACATGTGGTATCGTAATACTCAGGAGGAGTAGTAGAATGTATTTTGGGGTGTCATTTGTGGTATGCACATGCCATGTGAGAGAAATAAGCTATTACAATGACAATTTTGTGAAAAAATAAAAATCTTAATATTGCAAAGAATTGTGGGAAAAAATTACAACTTTAAATAATTCAGCATGCCTCCTACTAAATACCTTGAAATGTCTACTTTCCAAAAAGGGGTCATTTGGGGGGCATTTGTACTTTCCTGGCTTGCTAGGGTCTCAAGAAATGAGATAGGCCACCAGTACATCAGAAGTGATACATTTTTTATGATTTGCACCATAGCTTGTAGACCCTAAAACTTTCACACAGACCAAATAATTTCCACTAATTTGGGTTATTTTTACCAAAGATATGTAGCAGTGTAAATTGTGGCCAAAATTTATGAAGAAAAATTAACAATTTGCAAAATTTTAGCACAGAAATTAAGAAAAATGTGGTTTTTCTTCAAAATTTTCGGTCTTTTTTCATTTATAGCGCAAAAAATAAAAAAACCCAGAAGTGATCAAATACCACCAAAAGAAAGCTCTATTTGTATGGAAAAAAAGTACAAAAAATCATTTGGGTAGAGTGTTGCATGACTGAGTAATTGTCATTCAAAGTGTGAGAGCACTGAAAGCTGAAAATTGTTCTGGACAGGAGGGGGGTTTAAGTGCCCAGTAAGCAAGTGGTTAAAGGTAACCACCCTCACCTGTGATCTCTTTGCTTGTATTTAGTGTGTGTGTATAAAAGGTCAATTCGTTTCTGGACTCCTGACAGACCCTTGCATCTTTCGTCCAGTCCTGCACTGACGTTTCTGGATTCTGAGTCACGGGGAAAGCAAAAGAATTGTCAAAGGATCTGCGGGAAAAGGTAGTTGAACTGTATAAAACAGGAAAGAGATATAAAAAGATATCCAAGGAACTGAGAATGCCAATCAGCAGTGTTCAAGGTAGACCAACTAAAATTTCAGCCACAACTGCCAGGAGAATTGTTAGGGATGCAAAGAAAAACCCACAAATAACTTCAGGTAAAATACAGGATTCTCTGAAAACATGTAGTGTGGCTGTTACAATACACCAAACAGCACAGAGACAAGCCTCAAACCTTCTGGCACAAATGCATCTGGAGTGATGAGACCAAAATTGAGCTTTTTGGCGACAACCATATATGCTACATTTTGAGAGGAGTCAACAAGGCCTATGATAAAAGGTACACCATTCCTACTGTGAAACATTCCTACTGTGAAGTGGATCGCTGATGTTTTGGGGATGTGTGAGCTACAAAGGCACAGGAAATTAGGTAAAAATTGAGGTCAAGATGAATGCAGTATGTTATCAAAAAATACTGGAGGAACATTTGCATTCATCAGCCAGGAAGCTGCGCATGGGATGTACTTGGGCATTCCAACATGACAATGATCCAAAAACACAAGGCCAAGTCGACCTGTCATTGGCTACAGCAGAATAAAGTGAAGGTTCTGGAGTGGCCATCTCAGTCTCCTGACCTCAATATCATTGAGCCACTCTGGGAAGATCTCTAACGTGCAGGTCATGCAAGACAGCCCAAGAATTTACAGGAACTGGAGGCAAGAGGAATGGACAGCTTTACTATCTGAGAAGATAAAGAGCCTCATCCACAAATACCACAAAAGACTTTAAGCTGTTATTGATGTTAAAGGGGGCAATACACGGTATTAAGAACTGGGGTTTGTGAACTTTTGATCAGGGCCATTTGGGTAGTTTCTGTTGTGATTAGGATTTAAAAAGAGTAAACACAGTTGATTGATAATAAATGGCTTCAGCCAAACACTAACAATGAGGGAAAGAAAAGTTTTTGTGTTATCATTCATATTCTCTGAAAAATGGCCAAGAAATCATAAATTCTGCAAGGGTGTGTAAACTTATGAGCACAACTGTATGCTACCCTTGTGGTGCTGGAATCTTTCTGGGTTGCCCCTTAGTTGCTAGAGCAATGCAATTGTATTGTCCAAATCTCCAGCAAGTTGATTGACACCTTGGATTCCTTCTGTGTCCCACACCCCTGTACCACTGAGAACTTCCTTCCCAGACAGGGGCTTGTATTCATGGTGAGGATCTTCCAGCAAAAAACAGGAAGGATTGGCTTTGTGACACCATTGTCAACAGAAGCCACAACAGCAATTTTGGCTTGGTCTGTAGTAAAAGGTATATCTTAAAGTGAGATGAGATCTGTCCCCCTAAAAAGTCCTAGTGTTGAACTAAGTGAAGGGAACTGCCTTGCAGATAGAAGCTGCTAGTGGTACTGGTCCAGAGGCTTGTTGTGTCCCCCTGGAGAGATTTTGAGGCTATTTGAGCTCTAGTGATCAGAGTGGAGGAGGGAAACCATGTGCAGGGTAAAAATTCTCCTGTGCAGGGCACCCAGCAAGTGTAGTAAGGATAGTGTAGCGTAAGAAAAGTAGTAGGAAAAAGCGCACCTGCGATTTTGTCCCCATAAGATTTTGTCCCCATAAGATACAACAGAAGTCTCAGTGATTTTTCATTGATAGCCTACAATCAAGGTGCTCAGCACTATGCTGAGTGTAACTAACTCTGGTAGGTTGTCGTTAATATGTAAATGAGTCTTTTAACCCAACACTTAAATACCCATATCAGAACAATTTAACTGCGTGTCAATATGATAGTCAAGTGTAGGTGACCAGTTCACACATTGATTTTTTCTGAAACTGAACAGAACTAAACTCCACTGTGAGCAATGTTAATGTAAACTGTACACTAACGAATGACTAGGCAAAATTCAGTTTCTTTGGTAACTGAAAAAGCCCCCTGTCAACCAGGACTCTCGGTAGTTCAGAGAAACATCCGGTCATGCGACTGTGCTTCCACGTGTAGGCTCAGGTATAAACAGGGTATCCACCTACTTTCAGGCTCAGGTATATTTGTGTATCCACTCTCCAAGGTCATATAATTGTTGCATTTTAGCAGCTTTAACAGATGTTTTATCATGCTTTGCTGCATTTTAGTACACTAAAACACAATAAAGTATGGTAAATTGCATACTAAAGTGCAGCATTTTTATTACACTATGGTGTGAATCTATCCTAAATGCCTTAAATGATATACAGAAAGAGGTTTGTCTGTGTCCACTTTATATTTAACGACTTGCCAACCAGGCCAATTCTGACACATCTCTCCTACATGTAAAAATCTACATTTGTTTGCTAGAAAATTACTTGGAACCACCAAACTTTTTATATATATATATATATATATATATATATATATATATATATATATATATATATATATATATATATATATATATATGTACTGTATATATACTGTGTGTGTGTGTATATATATATATATATATATATATCTACAGCATATATATTTAGCAGAGGCCCTATAGAATAAAATGATGGATTTTGCAATTTTTTATGTTACATGGTATTTGCACGGCGGTTTTTCAAATTTTTTTTAATGAACAATAACCCTTGTGACAGCATGGGCTGTGACATGTCCTCTTTATGGAGAGATCTGGGGATTAGACCTCAGATCTCTTCTCTGGCCTCCAATGCAGCCGATCGGACACAGACTGGTCTGATTGGCTGCTTTCCTGCAAAATTTCCTGTGAAATTCTCGTTGTTTCCGGGATCACAGGGAAGGAGTAACAATGTCAATTTCTCTCTCTCTGTACTGTGCAGCCATCGCCGCCGGTCAGAGTGCTCCTTGGCTCTGCGATCAGATGGCAGAGTGGGGGTGGGAACCACATGTGGTTTGCTTGATACTATCAGATAAGGTTGATGATGTAGCTAGGGTTGTGGAGATGAGGCCCTTGTCCCCATCAACATGGGGACATTCTCCCCATGTTGAAGGCATGTGGCCTGGTACGGTTCAGTAAGGGTGGGGCGCTCTCCCGTCCCCCCTCTTTTCCTGTGGCCTGCCAGGTTGCGTGCTCGGATAAGGGTCTGGTGTGGATGTTTGGGGGAACCCCACACAATTTTTTTTTAAAATTTTGGCGCGGAGTTCCCCTTAATATCCATACCAGACCTGAAGGGCCTGGTAATGGAATTTTGGGGGACCCCCACGCATTTTTAAAAAATTTTTCAATGACTTTTAATGACTTTTATGTGTATTGTCAGGACCGACAATTCATTAATAGCCGGCACTGGCGCTAGCACTTTTAAATGATGTTATAAACACGGGAAACATGCGCTACTTTACAGGCATACTATAGACACCCCCCAGGTACGAAATTTAAAGGAATATTTCACTTTTATTGTTTCACTTTAAGCATTATTAAAATCACTTCTCCCGAAAAAAACAGCCGTTTTTAAAACTTTTTTTGCATTGATACATGTCCCCTGGGGCAGGACCCAGGTCCCCAAACACTTTTTATGACAATAACTTGCATATTAACCTTCAAAATTAGCACTTTTGATTTTTCATGTTCGTGTCCCATAGACTTTAACGGTGTTCGCGTGTTCGAACAAATTTTTTGCCTGTTCGCATATTCTGGATGCGAACCAAACAGGGGGTGTTCAGCCCATCCCTAGCCATGGAGTCTGCTATAATGACCCCGTTGGCATCCCGTATACGGGCAATAGAGGAAATTGGTTGCTGCTCCTTGGCCAACCAGGCCAAGAGCCGCCCACTCCTTTCCCCCTGTTCGAAGATGCGCTGTGATTGTGCTAGTTGTTGTTTTTTTCACTTTTGTCACCCTGAGAAGCATCACCTCCCGGTATGCAGATTGCATGTCCAGGTATGTGATTGGATTGCGAGAGAGGATTCAAGAGTCTGTGCTTCAGCCTCTGCCTCTGCTATGGTAATAGCTGCATTTTTCCTAGCTCGGGAAATAGAGGACTGGTAGCAACCCCTGATGTAGGCCTTAAATGCGTCCCAGGTGTTACCTATAGATGCAGTTCCTACGTTCGTCGACCAAAATTTGGTCGTGTA
The DNA here is from genome assembly GCF_042186555.1 of Aquarana catesbeiana. NCBI lineage: Eukaryota > Metazoa > Chordata > Amphibia > Anura > Ranidae > Aquarana > Aquarana catesbeiana. The sequence goes on from NC_133324.1 coordinate 405,963,344, forward strand.
TTTAGGAATTTCTATCTCTATTGTGGGATCAGAGATCCAGTACCGTGTTGCCACAGTCTCTCAGAGGGGGGGTGTTTTGGTCCAGAAACTGCACAACACAGGGGCATGATCCAATATGCCCCTAGGGAGCTCATCAACCTCCTGCCCCCGGGAGAGCAAGCCCCCACTAACATAAATCAGGTCTATGCACGACATGGCACGGTAGGATGTGGAGTTGCAGGTGTAGACCCTATCCATCGGGTACCTCCACCACCAGATATCCGTCAGGCCGTATAGAGGTGCCCATTGCGACAAGGGAGAGTCCACACCGGTCCCCTGGGACAGTCTATCCAGAGATGGATTCGGAGCCATGTTGAAGTCACCAGCGATAATAAGATTATCGGTGGGATAGGCAGAGAGGAGAAGAGTCAGGCACTTCAGAAGAGCAACAGTAGCCGGGGCGGTATATAAATTCCCAGAATAACCATTTCAATAGTATTAATAACCACATGTAGTAACACATACCTACCCTCTGGGTCCACCTTAACCTCCAGCAGCTCGTAGGTAGGAGATTTATGTATTAAGATACTAACACCCCTGGCATAGCTGGTGTGTGCTGCATGGTAGTAGTCCCACCCATGGTTTCTTTAGACCAAGTACTTTACCGCCCAGCATGTGGGTTTCTTGCAATATGCATACATGGGGGGAGTATTTTTTAATGTATGTATGCACTAATGAGCATTTTACCTTGTCACTGAGTCCCCGGACGTTCCAGGAGAGCAATTTTACGTGGGCCATAGGGAGAACAACAAGGTATGAACTTCAGGGGAGCACGTCTGCAATGTACCCAGAGGGAGGCATGATACACATATCAAGTATACTCCTGTAACAAAGTTATTGTAAGTCCGCTTTCTGTGCTGAGCCAGAACCGGGTTAGACCGCCAGAGAAGACCACAGTAAAAAACATAACAACACAAAAACATTAACCATATATAACCCCCACCCTGCACATCTGTTGGGGAACTCAGAGTGCCCAGTACCATAACCAAAGTTTCTCTGTAGGAAATTCTTCTATGGGGACAAGGAGAAAAAGGTAGCGACCATGGGGCGCTGCGACCAGGTAGTTTAGTCAGTTCAAACCTTGTGCAGCCATCCCTAAACCTAAGTGTCCATAACAGAAATCGGGAAATTTGTATAGATAGTCTCATTTTCACTTAGCATAGGCTAAGGGCACATACTTAATAGGCACAACCTTACAACCATTGATGAAATATAACCTGAACTGGTACCAGCTCTGTTCCGTATGGAAAAGTACCCCGTATGGCTCTCTAGGACATTTCCGCATTCCCCGGACAAGTGGGGCCCCACTGTATATCTCTGTCTCTAAAGTTGTGGCACACAGGGCCCAAGGGACAAACAAAATAAAGGAAGCATATAGCCCATATGTAAGGAGGAGTGAAGTCCTGTTGGCTCAGCTGAAGGGGTTAGTTCAAGTTCTCTAGGGTATCAACCCATATAGGCAAGCTGGTAAATGAAAGGGACCCCTTCCCCCATCTTCCGCAAGGGGGCAGGCAGGCGGTTCAAATGGCTGGGGGTTCTTATCCCTGTGGTCCTGACAAGGGGAGAAAATTGAAAAAGAGGGGAGATGGGGGGTGGACCTGTACCAACAGCTGCAGCAGAGCATAAACCCCCATTAGCATGCCGCATGGGTCTTCATTAAGGAAATTTGCATTTGGCATCTGCCATGGGGAAGGAGGGGGGGCGGGTATGTAGATCTTGGGGTCTCCAGTGCTAAGCCGGCTACCGGAGGCCGCAATCAAAGAAATCAGGGGACGGGAGCAGGGTGCTGGCTGGTAAAAAAAAGAACATGTGAGCAGCAAGTATAGGTTAGTATGATACAGGCAGGGTGTCAAGCCAGTGAGAAGCTTCCTCCGGGGATGTAAAGTAGCGGGTAGTTTCACCATCCACCACCTGGAGGCGGGCAGAGAACAGCATGCAATATTTCAAGCCCTTGGTGCAGAGCTAAGCCTTGACATGGTCGAATGTTCTGCGGAGCCTCTGAGTGTCGATCGAATAATTCGGGAAAAGCATGATCTTTGCGTTTTCATAGCGGAGTTCAGCCACATTTCTTGCCTCACGAAGCACCAGGTCCCGGTCTCGAAAATTTAGTAGGCGGAAGATAAAGTTGCGAGGGGCGGCTCCCAGCTGTCCACAGCATAATGAGGGGAGAACACAGCCCCAGGAAGGAGGGTACAGAGCATGTGTTCTGTGAATTCAACAGTGTCTTGGCCCTCGGCTCCCTCTGGGAGGCCCACCACCCTCAAATTGTTCCTCCTGCTCCTATTCTCACTATCTTCTGCCCGGGACTCTAGGGCTTTCATTCATGCCTGTAGGGTATGCAGTGTGGCACGGTGATCCCTGGTGAAGTCTTGGGATTCACCCACGCGTCGTTCAGCCTCCTCCAGTCTGTCCCGAACCTTGTCCATGTCCCGGCGCATCAGGCCGAAGTCTGTCTGTAGCAGGTCTAATTTGGCCGTCAGGGCAGTCTTGCAGCTCGAGATCGCCTGCATGAGAGCCTAGAAGCGGTCCTCCTCCACCGTGGCCGCCTCCGTTGGTGGGGTCTGAGTCGCCATGTGCGCACCGGCGGAAAGGGCCCTCTGCTTCTGTATCTGAGAGGCCTTAAAAAGTGGTGTTGGTCTTCTGTCTGGAGCCGGACTTCCCCATTCTCATGCCCGGTGATTCCTGGGAGCCTTTGGCTGGTATTAGTGGGTGTTTGTCCTGTTTTTTCTGGATAAAATAAGCAGGTAGGAGCGGATCTCTGGTCACACACATCCGCTCAGGCCGCCAGCTTGACCACGCCCCCGAGTCCATTACTTTATAGCATTAGAGCAGCATCACTATAAACAAGGACTATAAACAAGCGCTATATCTTTTGATCTTTAGGTGGGAACCTGAGGTGATGTTAAGTAGCAGTATTTGTACTATTGATGTGTTATTGGAGAAAGGAAAAGCTCAGCTGTTAGGTAATGGCGGATTAGACTTCCTTGAAGGGTTTCCAGGGATCAGCTGAGGTATAGAAAGTGGGAAATAGCCATATAGATTGGAGTATGGAATTTAAGAGGATGGGAGAGCTCCTGGGGAAATCCCAGAGGCGAGCATGGGAAGAAGTGTTGAGGGAGCTAGCGAACAGGAGTTCTTGGAAGGAGAGAACAGGGTGGTTTGTTTGATACTATCAGATACGGTTGATGATGTAGTTAGGGGCAGAGTTGTGGGTGGCTTTTTATGTTGTTAGTATTTTGAATTTGATTTGTTGGGTGAACAGAAGCCAGGGAGAGATTGGCAGAGAGGTGGTGACTGACACTTCTGCTAGTAAATGATTGGTAAGGGGGATAAGACTGGCAGCAGCATATAAGAGAGACTGAAGAGGCCATGGTCTGTTTAGATGCAGGCCAAAGAGTAGGGAGTTGCAATAGTCAAGGCGAAACATATCAAGGGAGTGAAGTGGAAGTTTGGTGGTGTCATCGGTTAAGATGGGGCATTGTTTGGAAATCTTATTGAGGTGAAGGTAGCAAGATTTGGACATTAAATGGTTGTGGGGCTGACAAGAGAGGACACAGTAAGAGGGAAGGGAACAAAAGAATGCAGGTTAGCTTACCAATCCACCTCTTTGCATTGAATTTCACAGGGTACCTCCAATTTTGCTGATATCAACTCTCAAGAGGAGTCTGAAACACTAGGCCAGTGATGGCAAACCTTGGCACCACAGATGTTTTGGAACTACTTATCCCATGATGCTCAATGACACTGCAGAGTGCATGAGCATCATGGGAAATGTAGTTCCAAAACATCTGGGGTGCCAAGGTTCGCCATCACTGCACTAGGCCCTATCATTAGCTTTTATGGCAAATCCACTTCACTATAGCTAACTTATGAATGGCATCCATTAGTTTATAGCATTAGAGCAACATCACTATAAACAAGGACTATATAAAACCTACTCTGGTGAGACTCGAACCCACAACATTTGAATTACTACACCAACTAGAAGTCCAATGTGCCTTAGCCTCTGTATTCAATGATGTTCCAAACACAACATTTATTTTTCCTATTATTCCACTCCAATACCTATGTAGCTTAGGGCATCGCCAGATCATATGTATCAAATCGCCTCTCCCATTCTCACACCTTTGGCATTCTGCATTCGATCTCCCAAACATAAACAATTTTGCAGGTGTATAATAGGACCTGTGTATTAGGTATAAGTAGGATACAATCTGTGAAGGTGAAAGCGAGACCTTAGGACCTAAATCCAGGACCCGTCTCCATTGTTCCTCCGTTATTGGCCCCACGTCCTTCTCCCACTTAACCCTGTTACCATATTCCACCTCTCCTTCCTGTCCTGCTCCCCTTATACACTCATACATTTCAGATATTAACCCTTTAGATGTTTTAACATTAACCAATTTCCTGAGAAAAGGCATTTCACTCATCTCTGGCACCTTCCCTCTAAATTGCATATCTAGGCCATGCCTAACTTGTAGGTATCTGTAAAATAATCGGTTTGAGATTTCATATTCTTCACTTATTTCCTGGAATGATTTTAGTCTGCCAGCCCTATACAACTGTGCTAGGTAGTGGATGCCTTTCCAATCCCATTCCTGTATTTTCCCCATTACCTTAAGTTCCCTTAAATTTTTATTATCCCATATAGGAGAAAACTCGGAAAAACCGCCATGACCCAACATGGTCCTGACAGTTTCCCAAATTCTCATCATTAATTGGGTTGTTGGACACCTAGATCCAAAGGAATCCGCTTCCACCGCCCCCACTACTGCACTATGGCCGGTATCATTCAATAATAATTTATTTCCTACCTCCCTTTCTAAAGGTATGTTACTTCCCCTCATGTACTGTAATTGCGCCACCAGAAAATATTAACTCGGATTCGGCAGTTCCAAGCCTCCCACCTCTCTCGGTCGCTGTAATGCCTGCAAACGGATCCTTGCTGCTCCGCTTTTCCAGATCAGCTCTCTAAATACTCTATCTAATTTTTTAAACCAATGTTTTGGGATCCATACTGGTGAATTCTGTATTACATATAATATTTGCGGCATCCACACCATCTTGATTACGTTGATCCGACCAGCCACCGAGAGGGGTAAGCGGCTCCACACCCTACTCTTCTGCCTGAGTTTTACCATAAGTGGGACTACATTTCCTGCTATAAACTGCCCTGGTTCCTTGGTCATATTAATACCCAGATATCTCATTTGGCTAACTACTCTTATTTGGGTTACCTGTTGCGGGAGTGAATCTGTAAGGGGGTCTATGGGCAGAAGTACAGACTTTTCCCAACTAATTGCCAACCCAGAGAAATGTCCAAAGTCTTGTTCCACTCTCATAGCAGCCTCTAAAGAGGATTGTGTGTCCCCAAGGAACAGCAAAACGGCATCTGCGTACATAGCGACCTTTTCCTCTCCCATTTTCCTTTTGAAACCCTGAACCTCTTGGGATGCTCCTAAAGCAATGGCCAAAGGCTCCATTGCGAGGACAAAGAGCAAGGGGGACAAGGGGCACCCCTGTCTCATTCCCCTCTCCAATTGGAACCACTCAGAACACTCCCCATTTATTCTTACCTTGGCCTTGGGACTGTCATATAACAATCTTATCCAACTGACAAATTGGGGTCCAAACTGAAATTCCCCCAGAACCTTCCACAAATAATGCCATTCTAAGCTATCGAAAGCTTTGATTGCGTCTAACGATAGAATAGCTCTATTCCCTCCATTTTCTACCGGGATATGCATATTTAGGTAGGCTCGCCTTACATTTAGGCTTGTAGGTCTATCCGGTATAAAGCCGATGTGGTCCGGATGTATTACCTTACCGATTATTTTATTCAAACTTGCTGCCGGTACTTTTGCGAGGATTTTAACATTTGAACATAAAAGAGATATTGGCCCATCTGAGGCTCTCTAGTTGATTTTTCCCTTCCTTTGCTAATACGATTATTGTTGCTTCTGTCATGAAAGATGGAAGTTTCCCTTCCCCTGTGGCTCCATTAAATACCTGTAGAAGTTTGGGTAATAATATATCCCCATATTTTTTATGAATTTCTATTGGCAAGCCATCTGGCCCCGGAGCTTTCTGATTTGCCATATCTGCTGTTGCTTTACATAATTCTTCAAGTGTCAACGAAGCCTCTAATCCCTCCCTGTCTTCCTTTGACAGTGGGGGTATTTTCAGTTTTTAGAAAAAGTCCCACATTTCCCCTTCTACATTTATCTGTGACGTGCTATACAAGTTTTCATAGTAATTCTTAAACTCGTTTACTATTTCTGGTGTGGTCCTTCTAATTTTGCCTTCCCTATCCTGTATTGCTGGTGTGATAACTGGAGGACTATTTGCCTTAGCTATTAGGGCCAAAATTCTCCCTACTCGCTCTCCCTCACCAAAGAAAACCTGCCTCTGAAATCATTTTTTATTCTCTATTTTCTCCAGGACTAGTCTTTTATATTCTTCTTGTTTCGCCACCCATTCATCATATCTATCAGGGGTTGGTACCTCCACATACCGCATTTCCGCTCCCCTCACTTCTTCCCTCGCCCTGACTTCTCTAGCCTGTGATTGTCATTTGACATAAGTTATTTTTTGTATCAGTACGCCTCGCAGGTATGCTTTCAGGGTATCCCAGATTACTCCTAATAATGCAGTTCCTGAATTTAACTCTAAAAACTCCCTCAGGCTGGCTTCAATCCCCCCAGTGTCCTCAATTATCTCCAGTCCCCCCTGCTATAGTTCTCCCCTATTTTTATTCAACAAACTACAGGTGAATGGTCTGAGATCCCCCTTGGTTTGTAATCTACCTCCTCCACTATTTTCAAGGCTTCTATATTGCACAATAAGAGGTCAATCCTGGACAAGGTAGAGTGTGTTCTTTTTTTGTTTACAAAAGTTTTATTTGGAAGTTTGGATGAACAGACATTAGGTATAAAATGACATCAAAATATTGCATTAAAGTGATTGGTTGTATACAATGAAGGATGATATTTAACATCGTATAACAGATGTGGTTATATATAATGAACGAATGTTAATATATATAAATAAAGAAAAAAAGTAAGATATAACACAACATTCCCATAAGGTAATGAGAGAAGATGATAATATTATGTTAAAAACAGTTAGGTTGAGTTCCAATAGGCCCATTTCTTTTTGTGAATATGGATAATATCATTAAGGGTGTGATAAATCCACTCAGATAGTCTAAGGAGTTCCATTCTATTTATTACTTGTTGCCATGACAAATTAGTGGATTTCCAATTATAGGCCGTCATCCAGTGTATGGAACTGCACAGGGAGTGGAACAGTCTCAGACAGGGGGTAGGTATGCCTGGTATATTAGCATACAGCAAGCATATCTGAGGGGAAAGGGTGATTTTTTGTCTTGAGGATTGTTCTATTAAATCAGATGCTTTGTGCCATATACTGTTTATATGGCTGCAGCTCCAAAAAATGTGTAAGAGGGTACCAGAATCCGAGCATCCCCTAAAACAATTGGGGGAGATGGATGGGTAGAAACTGTGAAGTTTTGAAGGGGTAAGGTACCATCTAGAAAAAATCTTAATTGGAGTCTCTCTAAAGGTGATAGCTCTATTACATTTGCGTAAATTTTCTGACATGGAGTGCCAATCCTCAACATTAATCGAGACATCCATATCCTCTTCCCATTTGAGCATTTGAGTGGATTTATCTGGTACTCCAACACAATTAATATAATTATACAACCTGGAGATAAGGCCTCTGTCTCTAGAGGATAAAATACATATATGTTCAAAGGTTGTGTATGAAGGGTGTGTTTTTAGTGCAAAATATTTAGCATAGAAGGATTTGATTTGCTGGTATCTTGGGAATTCCTCAGCAGGTAAATTGTGTGTGGCTTGAAGTTCGGGGAATGAGATAAATTCCCATTTTTGCTGAAGAGATCTCAGTGTAATTAAATTTTTGTCAATCCAGGTAGAGAAAGATTGTCTGTTATTATAGGCACATATGAATCTAGGATCACCTAAAAAGGAGGCTAAAGGTGGTGTGTCTGAGGAGAGTTTGTAAATGTCTTTATATTTAGTCCATAACTAATAAAATTGAGCTATTATAATGTTTTGTTTCATAAGTCTGCTATATGACATAGAGTTGGACCATAGAATTCCCTGTAAATGGAATGGGAGGATTGAGATGGATTCAAACAGCTTCCATGGGGTGTTTATTGAGGGAGTGAACCATTGGGTAAGTTGTGTAAGTCTTGTGGCTAGATAATAAAGCCACAAATTTGGAAGGCCTAAGCCACCCATAGTATGTGGTCTATGCATTAATGCATAACTGCATCTTGGTTTTTTATCTGCCCATATGAATTTGTTGATTTCTCTTTGAAGGGAAGTCAGTTTAGATTTGGGAACATTGATAGGTAGGGCACGAAAATAGTACAGAAGTTTAGGAAGAATCGTCTTCTTGATAGCACATATTCTACCAAGGAAGGAAATATGAAAGGAAGACCATGATTTTAGGAGGGATGTGATGTGCGAGAACAATGGGATATAATTAGACTTATACAAGAGGTTGTGAGATGAGGAGATTGTGACACCTAGGTATTTGAATGAGCTGGAACACCAATCAAATGGAAAATTTTTTAATAATAGGGATTGGAGATTTTGGGAATAATTAATTGGTAAGGCAGAACATTTATTGGAATTGATTTTGAGGCCTGAGATGGATTGGAAAGATTTAAGTTCTTTTAGGAGGGATGGAATAGAAGTGAGGGGGTCTGTGAGGAATAGAAGAGCATCATCTGCGTATAGGCTGAGTTTGAATTCTCTATCACCCTTAGTGTAGCCTTTTATATCAATGCTATTCCTAATCTTTGGGCTAAGGGTTCAATTGCCAAAGCGAACAATAGAGGTGAAAGGGGGCATCCCTGTCTGGTGCCTCTACTGAGGGGGAAAAAATCAGAGTTATGTCCTGGGAGTCTAATTCTAGTTTGAGGGTTGTGGTAGAGTGCATTAAAACCTTGTAAGAATTTTTCTGAAATTCCGTATTTGGGTAATAGATAATTTAGATATGACCAGCTAACGCTGTCAAACGCCTTCTGAATATCTAGACTGAGAAAGCATAATTTGTGGGAGGTTAGGTTGGCATCTTGGATAATATTGGTAACTAGTCTAGTATTATCGACTATCTGTCGACCGGGGATGAAACCGGTTTGGTCTATATGTATTAGATTGGTAATGACTGCTGCTAGTCTGTCTGAAAGCAATCTACCAAAAATGTTAAGGTCATTGTTAAGGACTGATATAGGTCGGTAGTTTTGGGGTAGAGAATGGTCTTTAAGTGGTTTGGGGATAAGGGAAAGGTTTGCTAGAAGCATTTCATCTGGGAAATGATTACCATTGAGAATATGGTTAAAGAGTTTGGATAGATATGGGGTTAGGAGGGAGGAATATTTTTTATAGTATGAAGATGAGAAGCCATCTGGGCCAGGGGCAGTAGATGTTTTAAGAGATTTAATAATTTTGCTTATTTCTGCTTCTGTGCATGGCGCGTTAAGGGATTCTATTTGAAGAGTATTAAGAGTAGGTAGTTGAATGTTATCTAGCCATGATTTAGAATGTTGGTCAAGAGATGGTTGTGGGCTACAAAGTAAGTCTTTATAGAAGGAGGAAAAGATTTCCAGCACCCCTTGCGGATGAGTGATCATATTTCCAGAATGATCTCTAAGCTTATATGTATGAGGGGGTTTATGATCATGGTTGAGTTTTTTGGCGAACATGGCAGAAGGGGAGTTACTGTGTAGTAAGAATTTAGCTTTTGAGAATCTTAAGGATTTTTCTGTGTTTGCTGATAATATTTGATCTAGAGCTTTGCATTTATCTTGAATTTGTTTTGTGACTTCTTGGGTGGAGTTTTGTTGTAACTTATTGTAGAGAAGGTTTAGATCTCTGGTAAGATTTTTTATGTTTGTGAGTTTTTCTCTGTTTCTTTTGGCCGCTATGCTGATTAGATGGCCGCGTAAAACTGCTTTGTGTGCTGTCCAGAGAGTTGTGGGGGAGATATCATCAATAGCGTTTTCAGTGAAATAGTTTTCAATGTGTGAAGAGATAGTTTGTGTTATTAAAGGGTCAGTTAGAATAGAATCGTTTAGTCGCCAATTGTAAGGGGAAGGAGAGAGACCTATGTGAGATATTTCAAAGTAGGTAATATCATGGTCAGACCAGGGGCAGGGATGGATTAGGGCATTGGAAGAATTAGCTAATAATATGGGTGTACAAAAGATATAATCCAGTCTAGCATAGACGTCGTGGGGGTAAGAATAGTGTGTATAGGCCCTAAGCCCTACATTGTGGGATCCCCATGAGTCTATAAGTTGAAAATTATTTAAATAACGGTTTATAGACTTGGAGAATGCTTTAGAAGAGGGGGAAGTTTTACTTCTGTCTAGGGTTGGGTGTGCAGTTAGGTTGAAATCGCCCCCTAGAATTATATGAGGTGAGCTGTATTGGTCAAGCTTATCAAAGAAATTTGTGAAAAAGGTAGATTGAGATTCGTTTGGAGCATAGACTGAAGCTAATGTTATTGCTTTATTAGCAACAAGACCTTTGATGATAATATATCTACTATCAACATCTTTATATATGTTTTGTATGTCTAGGATAATGGTGTTGCGTATAAATATGGCTACACCTCGAGTTTTATTGTGGAGGGTGGTGTAATAAAACTGATTGTATGTCTTGTCAAAATAATTGGGGTGGCTATTGGATGAAAAGTGGGTTTCCTGCATGAGGATAATATCTACTCCCAATCTTTTATAGTGTTGGAAGGCTTTTTTACGTTTGTGGGGTGAGTTAAAGCCCTGGACGTTATGTGATATTACTCTAAGGACCATTATATGTGAGTGGGGTAATAAGCTTATGAATAGAATCCAACTTGAGCATGAGATGTGCTATATACCAAAATATTTTTGGTGTGTGTTTGGTAAGTGAAATATTAATGTTTCTGGAATAGAGGGGAGAAAAGTAATGTGAGAATACAAGGAATATTATGTATAGTAAAACATACCATGAGAGTGATGTGCCATAATAAGAGCAATTATACCAACATTCAGATCTTTGTGGTCGTAAGATGTCATGAAAACTTCCATTTTTTAACAAAAATATGTTTTTTGCCTTAAGGGCAATAAAATTGTGAAAAAACAAAATATAAAATAGTAACAAAGGGACAAGAAACATCCTGTCACTAATAAATGAATTAACTTCAAGAGGACAATACAGTCCTAGTCCTGCGAGTGCCACCAGGCGCGACAACAAAAATCAGTGGCGTCGCAACTGATAACACAAGCAGGAATGGGGAACAATCCAGCGGCGGCGGATGTCACAGGCCTTAATACTGAGATAATTTAAAGTTTTAAATACAAAACCATATAAAGTAACCAGGGGGGGAAATGAAAATTGCAAAGAATGGGGGGGGAGGGGAAAGGAGGGAGGGGAAAGGAGGAAGGGGGGGGGAGGAGGGGGGGGAGAGGTAAGGTACCAGATGGGAGGCGATGTTGTCACCTCCCGTCTCAATGATGTGTATGAGAGATATCAAATAACTTATAACTCTAAACAAGGGAGGAGGTTTAAAATGAAAGTCTGTTTAGACAAACAAAATGAAAAAATAAAGAAAATCCCTCTCTCTTCTTCCCTTTTCCTCTTCTTTCTTCTATCCCAAATTCTGAGGGGGATATGTGTTGCTGGGGACTTCTCAACATCGTCTGGGAGGAAAAGAAATACAAAATTTTTCCTGAGGGAAGAGGAAGGGTCTTGGGATTCCGATTCAAGAGGAAGAGCAATTCAAGATGCCAATTGGACAAGGACAAACTTGGTAGCAGTCAATTGGATCATGTCGTGTGAGCGTTCAAATCCATCCTCAAAATGGAAAAAAGGAATAAAGAAAAAATAAGTCACTTCCCCTGTCAACACTACGAGAGGGAAAAAAAAATTCCTATACAACAGAAAGTTGAAAATGTGTTGTATGTGGTCATGAGGGGTCCTCTTGAAATGGTTGACGCCATCTTCTTTGGTTGTTTGCGATTCATCTGGAGGAAGGAGTGGACCAGATCGGGGAAGGTCTAGGAGATGATGGGAATCTGTTGGGTGGTTCTGGGTCCAGAAGGCCCAACTTTACAAGCAGTTCTTTGCCTTCAATAATATTGTAGACTGTGTATGTGGATCCATTGTATGGGATAGTGAGCTTGAATGGAAAGCCCCATCTATATTTTATTCTTGCTGCTTGTAAGATGCTAGTGACATCTTTCATCCTGCGTCTTCTATCTAGTGTAGCAGGGGAGATATCTGGGTATATCTGCAGCTTTTTACCATCAAGAGAAATGTCAGGAGAGTTTCTTGCAGCACGCATGATGTCCTCTTTAACCAGGAAGTCCTTCATGCACATGATAACATCTCTGGGTGGCTTGTCAGGGGTGGGTTTGGGGCGTAGTGCCCTGTGGATCCTATCACAGACAAATGCTGATAAAGGTTTATCTGGTAGAAGGTTATGAAATATTTTAGAAACTGTAGGCATAAGGTCTGTGACCGATTCTGGAACGCCGCGTAATCTGATGTTATGGCGCCTATTTCGGTTATCAAGATCTTCAACCTGGGCTTGCATAAATGCAAAGCTGTCCGCTAATGTTTCATAATCCTTCCTTAGATCATTATGGGCCAGCGACAGTTCATCATGTTTTGTTTCTAGTATGTCAGTACGAGTGCCAATACTAGCAATCTCTTGTGACAGGGCTGTAGTGGATTTATGGACCTCACTTTCAATTTTGTCCACTAACTTCTCAAAAATGGTAGTCAAACTAGCATCTAAGTCAGCTTTGGAGAGGGGAGATGTGTACTCACTGATCCCAGCGTTAGATGAGAGGCTGGATGGGATGGATGCAGATTTCCTTGAGGCCGCCTGTGAGCTGGCGCCGGCGCCATCTTGGGACATTCTCCTGTGCTTTCTGTCTGCAGCGTCCAGCAGAAAGTTAGTTAAGTGGTGTTTGGAGCGTTTAAAATGTCCCGATTCTCTTCCAGGCATGGACCGCTGTGTACTCAAGCGGATGGTGTCACTTTCACCTGGGTATGAGCGATGTAGCCCTGGTGTTTTAGGCCTGTGATAACCGGGACCGACGGAGCTGTGATCACCCACGTCTGCTCCGCATCGCGCCGCGCATGCGCCCCCCAGGTAGAGTGTGTTCTAGAGTGGCAGGAGTATTGCTTTACCCCGGGGTGCCACCTCCTCCATATATCCACCAACCCTGTCTTTTCACAAAATCGAAACAATGGGCCACCAAATGTTTCCTTGAGAGGGACCCTCTGCGGGAACCTGTCTAAGTTTTTATTCATGGTCATATTAAAATCTCCTGCCACTATGACAGACACTCCCGGCTTGTCCACGATAAACCCCATCAAATCACATAAAATTTCCATACTGAATGGTGGAGGAATATATACATTAGCTAACACACATTCTCTATCTTCAATCATACAAAAAAGAAAATATATCTTCCATTTTCATCTATTTTCCTTTGCCTACAGGAAAAAAACACACTAGAATCTATCAGTATACTCACCCCCCTTGAATAGGAGGTGTGAGTCGAATGATATTGCACCCTAAATTTCTTATGTTCTAAAACATTAGTTGTTTCTTTCTCAAGGTGTGTCTCCTGTAGGCAAAGTATTCCAGACCCATCCAGACTGACCACAGAAAAGATTGCTCGTCCCTTAGATGGGTCCTTTACCCCCCGTACGTTCCAAGAACATATCTTGACATTCCTAACTTTCCTAACTTTCCTGATCTGACCTGGGGTCTTCCCACTCCCATCTCCAATCCCTGTCATTCTATTATCCCACTTTTCTTTCCCCCATCAAAATGATTCCTTAAATTTGTTTCATTTTCTTTCGTGTTTACTGTTCTCAAATACTCTTCCCCCTGTGTATTGTAATTTCTTTTTAGTGTTTTTAGTGTTTTAACCTCTTGTGTAAACTTATAACCTTTTCCATGTTTATTCTTGCGACCTTTCCCATGTTTATTCTTGCGACCCAATCACATCTCTCACTCACACCTCTCTCCCCCCCTCACTCCCTCCCGATCCATACCAAAACATTTCTCTATTTTCCCTTGCAACCTTAAATTCACCCCATTCACTCCCCCCTCCCCCACCCCACCCACCCCCCTGCTCTTGCTACCCCACTCCCTCCTCTTCCCACCTCCCCTACTACCTCTTTTCTGCCAATCTTTGGGCCCATATTGAAGGCTTCTAACATGACCGTATTTGTTCCCTAAAGTGATAGATCTTACAAAAAAACTTTCTGTGGATTGTGATCCCAGTTAGATAAGGGGAGATCAGTCCCGTTGTCTCAAATATCTCAAATGTGTCCATTAATACAAAATCCAGAAAAAAAAATAACACACCTATATTCCCCCCCACAGAAAAAAGAGACCCATACATCCTCACACTCTACCCTGAGTCTCCTTTCCCCTTCCCTCCCTCCCCCGCACCCATTTCCATGCATATATATGAAGTGAGAAAAAAAAGTAGGAAAAAAAGAAAGTCCAGGTGTAAAAGAGGGAAAAAAATTCTTCCACATTCTGGTCGTCCTCATGTCTCTTCACCCCTCTGTATCTTCCCTTCATTCTTTTCCAACCATAGTGTCACTTCTGCAGGTGTATTAAAAAATCTGGTTTCCCCAAGGGCTGTCACTTTTAGGCGTGCTGGGTACATCAATGCATAACTGACTTTAAGCTGTTGCAGTCTACGCTTGCACTCTATGAATTTAGCTCTTTGTTTCTGTAATTCAGGGGAAAAGTCCGGGTATAATGAGATCCTTGCGCTATTATACTGTATATTCCTCATCACTCTTGCTTTTTGGAGAATGGTAACTTTATCTTTGAAATACAGAAGTTTAGTAATCATGGGCCTGGACTGGCTTCCTAAGGGCAGTGTCCTAGAAGGGATTCTGTGCGTGCGTTCAATAGCAAAAAAGTTTGAAAAAGAGTCTCTGCCAAACATTTCTTTAAGCCATGTCTCCATAGATTCTATGGGGTTGTTATCTTCACTTTTCTCTGGGAGACCTAGTACCCTTACATTTTTCCTGCGTGATCTATTTTCCATTTCATCCATTTTATGGATGCACATATTTAGCTGTCCTCGCATTAATTGGACCTCTTGTTTTATTGGATTTACATCGTCTTCTATTTGACTAAGTTTCCCCTCAAGGGCTGTTGTTCATGTGGATACCTCTTGTATATCATGTCTTACTAGTAATACATCTTCTCTAATATGTTTAAGCTGATCAAATAATTAATTTAAAGATGACTTACAGTTGTTGGTTGCCATAAGAATCTCTTTCAAGGACGGTTCTTTCTCTGTTGCCAGGGATAATACAGACATGCCTTCCTCTGCTCCTATAAACGCTCCCTGCACAATCTCCGGGGCTGTAGATGCCACTGTTGCTGGAGCAGCTGGTACTGTTGTTACTGCTAGTGCTGTTGCTGGTTTCACCGTTTTTGCTGCTATCTTTGTTGACACATCTGCCATTAAACCTTGGCTTGTCTAAAGAAGATTTGTTCCCCAGTGGGGCTTTAAAACAGCAATGTACAACATCACAGAGATCATTGCTAAATAATATTCTAAAGACAGTTTATTGACAAAATGTCCAATAAAATCATATGATTGAGTACAGTATACTCATATAAGGTCTGATCCAATGATAGGTTCATATTCCATAAAACGGTAAAAACACATTCAACACATCATTACATTACATGGTGTTGTATGATACAAGAACATGGCGTGTGGGCCGCTGAAGGAGCGGCCCATGTGTGGCTCCCTCGGCGTCCTGGAAGGCCAGGAGGCCCCGACCACTGTCGTCATCTGCGTCGCAAAGCACGTGACGTCATGACATGGTGCGCGCCGAGGACCTCGCGCACGCGCACTTCACCATCAACAGTCCGGAGGTGAACACGGGACGCTGCCGGCAGGGTGAGGCTCACCTCGGCGACCGGAAAGCAGTGACTTCATAATTTCATCCACAGTACATGTTTTTATACACACACTTGGTATTCTTTGTGCACCACACTTTGTTTGGTAGTATTATCGAACACCTCCCTTTTATGCATTAACAAACACTAATTTACTTGGATCATTTATCTATTTCTGTTTTATTTTTATATTTTATTTCCATTTTATTTCATGGGACGCAACTAATATCTTGAAATAGTTACATATTATCAGTCTCAATATATATAACTAGAAACACTTACAATGATGATTTAAATACTAGTTTATCAATTTACTAATGGCTATCAATGGGTGTTTGTTGCGGGTGTGCACTCCTTCACCCCCCGGGAGGTGTGTATTAGTGTGGCTCCTTGTAAGACCCTTGGGGTTGGCTCCCCCCTCTTGGGGAGGTGGGGGCGGCCTGCGCACCCTTCGGACTCTTCAATGGCTCCTACCATCTCAGAGTTCGAAATATCCATTTCATCCTTTAAAAAAAAAACCCACCATCATGATTTATTTAATGTGACGAATATAAAAAATCTTTATAATTCTGATTACATGTACTATTTTTTAGATTCAAATGTGCCCCCTGAAGAGACCGCATCTAGGTCGAAATGCTTCGGGGCTTCTGTATCATACAACACCATGTAATGTAATGATGTGTCGAATGAGTTTTTACCGTTTTATGGAATATGAACCTATCATTGGATCCAGACCTTATATGTATATACTGTATATGATTTTATTGGACATTTTGTCAATAAACTGTCTTTACAATATTATTTAGCAATGATCTCTGTGATGTTGTACATTGCTGTTTTAAAGCCCCACTGGGGAACAAATCTTCTTTAGAAAAACCATTCTTGGGGTGTGCATCTCCTTTGGTCTCGTTTATATATGCCTTTTCCCATTTGCATTAAACCTTGGCTTTTCCTCCCCACTGAGTGGGGATGCTGTAGCTCTCCTGCTTGTCCGCCCTTCTTGGGCGACTGATTTGGCGTGTGGGCATATCGCTCCAACTTTGAGGCAGCAGCAGCTTGACTTGTCTTTTCCTTAGGTCCACATGGGGCCTGGGCACTCACTCCTGCCCCCTCTCCCTCCTGTGTGGCCATCTCCTCCCCCATCTCCTAGACATACTGAGAGGCGGGTCTGTTCTATCGCTTGTGGAAGTCACGGACGGCCACTCTATCCCGCGATAGCGTCACCCCACTCTCACCGGGGTGTGCGCTGCTGTAAGCCTCCGCGGGAAAGCCACAGAAAAGCTCACCGCTCGTGTCCCAGGTTCCGATGCACCAGAGTGCCGTTTTTTGCTCTCTCTCCCGGCGTCCTCCTTCTTTCCTCCTTCCTACACCTCGACCATTTCAGGCATGGGAGCGAGCGCGAGGTCCGGGACCACAGTGACCTCTCACCTCAGCATCCCGAATCCAAAACCTTTGAATTACTACACCAACTAGAAGTCCAACGCGCTATCCACTGTGCCACAGAGCCCTCCCCTTGGGTGTTGTCAGAGGAACTTGCCTGAGGAACTACTCAAGTCATAGCACATAAACACATCCGCATACTGGCTGCCACTAAATAACAGGGATGACCTCAAGATCTGGTCCAGATAGAGTTTAAGATTGAAATGTTCCTGTTTGGGCATTTACCTTAGTGCTACTTTTTTTGATATTTAGGTGGGAACCGGAGGTGATGTTAAGTAGCAGTATTTGTAATGTTGATGTGTTGTTGGAGAACAGAAAAGCTCAGCTATTAGGTAATGCCGGGATAGAATTCCCTGAAGAATTACCAGGGATCAACTGAGGCCTAGAGAATGGGAAATAGCCATATAGAATGGAGTAGGGAATTTAAGAGGATGGGAGAGCCCCTGGGGAAATCCCAGAGGCGAGCATGGGAAGAAGTGTTGAGGGAGCTAGCGAACAGGAGTTCTTGGAAGGAGAGAACAGGGTGTTTTGTTTTATACTATCAGATAAGGTTGATGATGTAGCTAGGGGCAGAGTTGTGGGTGGCTTTTTATATTGTTAGTATTTTGAATTTGATTTGATGGGTGAACAGAAGCCAGGGAGAGATTGGCAGAGAGGTGGTGGCTGACACTTCTGCTGGTAAATGGTTGGTAAGGGGGATAAGACTGGCAGCAGCATATAAGAAAGACTGAAGAGGCCATGGTCTGTTTAGAAGCCGGCCAAAGAGTAGGGAGTGGCAATAGTCAAGGCGAGACATATCAAGGGAGTGAAGTGGAGGTTTGGTGGTGTCAACGGTTAAGATGGGGCATTGTTTGGAAATCTAATTGAGGTGAAGGTAGCAAGATTTGGATAGTAAATGGCTGTGGGGCTGACAAGAGAGGACACAGTAAGAGGGAAGGTGTTGGATAGCGACATGGTTTAATTAGCATATCAATGGATATTCCCCAGTAAGCATGTGGTAATCCTAAAAGCCACATAGGAACTACAGGACAGAAGTGCTCATATACAAGGCAGCCGATAATGCCACAGTAAGTGTGGTGGGTCTTTTCTATGGATATGCAAAAGTTTAATGGTTTTGAAGGATATCAGGTAAAAGTGATAATGAATGAAGAATATTGAATGCTAGAAGAGCAATTCGTTTTTTTTTTTTCTGTAAGTTGTAAGAGCTAACGATAATTGAGTTTGGTTTATTACTCAGTGCAGTGTTGGAACGCTAGTACAAATAGAATTGTGTATTGTGTGGATTGTATGGTTGTGAAATGGAACTGGTGTATACATATGTTAAAAAGTACGCTTCTGCCAATTATCATTCACGTGCAGATGAACCTCTTAAAAGCCAGTGTAATGTATTATTGTCTCAGTGTCACCAACATAATAGCAGATTATTGGGTAAACAGCTAAAAAAGAAAGTTAAAAAAGAAAGGTTGGCAAATGAAATTGCAGTGTTGCTCAGAATTAAATTTATATCTGAGCAAATGGAGGGGAAGTGGGAAGCAGAGAGGAGACGTCTCGGGGAGGACATAGAGAAAATCAGTGAAAACCTTCTAAAGATTGCAATAGCCTCCAGTAGTGAGATGGATGAATTGCGGACTACAGCAGGCAATTTGTCAGAAAGAAACAGTGAGCTACAAGAACAGCTTCAGAGGTGCAGCATGGACTGTGATATGAAGAGCAAACTTTTAGAGTCATTGCGAATAAAGGTGTCAGAGATGGAAGAGTTCGTTATGTCTTTAGAAAGAAAGTTAGCAAGTGCACACTCCCAGCTTCTTACTAAAGAGCAATGTATAGTATCGCTCAATGAGCACAAAGGAACGTGCCAATTGGCCAATATCTGCACAGTCAATGAGAAGGGCTGTGATGAAACACAGTCTGCTATTGCACCCATAGCTTCGAAACAGGATAACAGTTTGATTACAATCCAAGAGAGACTTACTTTGTGCCAGATTCTGGGTGAATTTAATGCCCTGGAATCACCAGTGAGTCTGTCCAATAAATTTGAGGCTCTAGTCCTTAAATTTCATTTGAGTAATGAGGATGCATGTTCTCTTCTGAGAGCATGGCTACCAGGACCTTTGGCAGGCCAGTTATTTGCACAGGTTAATGATAACTTAGCAGATGCAGAGGTGCGGAGGAAAGAGTTGCAGCGTATTGTGGACAGTCGTGATAATGGTATGAGTGATTTACAACGAATGAGATTTAGGAAAGGAGATGACCCAATTTTGTTCTGCAGTGAGTATCTTGCATTGTATACGAAAGTGTTCAACTGTCCTGACTTATTGGAGGATGATACAAGTTTCATATACTCAATGGCCAATAAGTGTTATGTAAGCTATCCCATTAGAATGGCTCTGAGGAATGCTCGATCCTACCAAAATTTTGTCAATATCCTGCGAGACTTCTGTCAAGAGTCCAGTGATAGGGAATATGGGTCAAAGGCAGGTGTATCCGTAATAAGCAGAGGTACAGGAAGGCAGAGAGAGTTCAGATGTTCTAAATGGAATAGGCATGGACATAGATTTTGTAAAGCCCATAACATTGCTAGCATGGAGCAGGAAACCCCAGAATTACAGGGTGCACAGGCAGCCGTAACGGAGTTGTCCTCCAAACATGCAAAAGCTGAATGTGCAATGGTGGAGGTACCCCCCACACATGCGCAGTGCTCAGCAAAGATAGAAGTGAAGCATGCAGAAAAACCAGATGCTCTTATTGCTGCAAGTGATGTTGCTAGGACAGAAATCAATGGTGGAGATGTAAATAAAAATGCGATAACTGTGCTTGAAAGTGATTCAGGAGTTGAAACTTCTGATGACTCCTCAGACGATGAAAGTGTAAAGTCTGCTTATTCCAAGCATAGTAATCGTAGTAATAATGTCCAGCAATGTGAGTTTCCACTGTCGTATGCTCAAGGAAGGGCCTATACAGAGAGACCAGCCCTCAAATGTTTTTTGTGTAAAAGGGGGGGTCACATCGCTACATATTGTTGGGCGGCGAATAATGGTATCAAAAGAAGATCGCAGTACCCTAAAATGACCCCAAGGCATTATGAAGTGTATTCTGCCCGATGGGGTAGCAACCCAAAGCATGGAGGCCATAGTAATCAAACCAATTTCCCTTTAAAGACCCAAATGCGGAGACTACAGACTGAGAATCGGCAGTATGGAGAACAGTTACGTAAAGTCAAAATGGAGGTAGCTGCATGGTTATTCAAATGTAGCACTGGGGAAAACAATGTTAACAGCACTTAATGAGCTGCATGGTTGCTAAGAATTTTATGGTCAATGTTTCCTTGCCATATTTTATTTATATACGACCCTCACATCTAAACCTTATACATAGCAAATGTTCCCCTACATTACAATTCATGGGAAAAGGCTTGGGGGACTTAAAAAGTCAATTGTCATGATAATTGTGTGTAATCACTGTCTTTGTGTTCCTTTTTCAGAGACCTTGGAAGAAGATAAAACTGGTTTGGATACTAATATCTGTGTTTGTTTGCAGGTTCTTCAAAGAGAGAACAACAGTGGGCACATTTAGCAAAACAGGGGTTAGGTTATGGTAAAGACATAATCGACTATCAAATGGTACCATGAGCTCATTAATTAGTAATTGATGGCAAACAATGAAAAAAAGTAAGATAAACAATAGTTAGGCATTAAGGGTTTCAAGTGTTACAAGTGAAGTTACAAATGTTGTGATGAGGTACAGATGTTTTGTTTTTTTGTTTTTCCCATTAACTAATTGTCTTTCAGATGGAAATTAGCACTTACTCTTCTCAGGAGGAAAATCCATGGATGTCTTTAGTTAAAAGTTGAGTGTTTGTCATTGTCTTATGGTGGTTGTCTTGTCGTGTTGTTTTTGTGTAATAATGGCCAGAATTTTAATTTTTTTTGTTAAGTTTTTTAATTTTTTAAAAATATTTTTGGTATTTGTTTAGTCATCCATTTTATTTTTGTTTGTTCAGGTGGAGAAATTATTGTTTAGTCCACCTGAAAGGGGGGTAATTGGCCATTCCGTCAATTAGCAGCTGAATAGATGGTCATGGGATATGTCCTGCAGCTGAATACATTTTGTTGATTTAAGACAAGAGTTGTTGGTAGGAGGCCATTCTAGCTTCTAGCTTCGTTTTTTTTTCTCTCTTTGTTTTATGTTCATTCAGGTGGGAAAAGTTACAAGGTGTACGCTTTGTCCACCTGAAAGGGGGGTTGGTGCATAGGTCTGAAAGTACAGATAATGCATTGTCTTTTTAATGCTTAAAATTTTGAATTTTGAAAAGCAACGTTCAAGTTCATGTTTTTAAAATGTTTGATCATACCAGGGGGATCCATTTTAGAGTGGGTTCAGCCTAAAGAGGTCATGGTTGTTTTGATAGGTTGGTCAGGGTTGCAGAAACCAGGAATACTAAGTTCCTGGTTCCAAGGAAGGAACTATAAGTAAATGTAGTAAGCGAGCAGATATTATGGATAAGAATTTGATTCTGCTCTTGTTTTTTTTTCACTTCCAGAGTCCAGGTAAAGCGTGATTGGAGAGGTCTCTGGAACAGGGATGACAGATGTTCATCTGGTTGGCAGTTTGTTTCTGCCATATTACACCGCAAATTTGTTCTGATAAACATCAGGAGAGAAGGGACAAACGAAAAAATTCAGTTTAATACTTGTTTTTGCTTATGGACAATTTAGGGCTAATGCTGGATCTGAGGGACTTTGCCCATCAACGAGACTTGTGAAACATTTTTACCGGAGTCTCTCCTGAGGAATGCAGACATGCTATTAATACATGTGCAATGGGTTGGAGGTTGGGGAAGGAATATACACATCCAATCTGTCAGAACCTGAAATGTAAAATATGTTTGTTTTTTTTTTGTTGAAGGAAGGAATTGAAAGAAGAAAAGGTTTTTAATGTATGACATGTATTGCCGTAACGGAAGTAATATGGTGCAGGTACCCAGGAGACTGGCGCTTATACATAATAAGGTGTCGGTTGGCCAGACTGGAGGTTGGCCAGGTGACACATCAATGGGGTGAAAATTTCCTTGTATAGGGAGATACGCCTGGTTGATGTCTCACCTGAGAGGTTGAAACCCGGCACAGGGAAGGCCAGTGAATACACACAGGAGCATGCTCCGTTAGATACAGGAAGCAAAATGCTGGCTACCAGGGTACAGTATGCCTTCACCACATGGCACTTCAATGTCTCACAATGGTTGGTAAAAGTCCATTACCCTATATGTGCTGAATATACACTGAATCAAGTGCGGTCAGTATACCAGTGACTTGCTCCCAGAGATGTGCGGACACAGAATGAGGTTCATGCAGGGCGCGTATTTCTGAGAAGTAACCCGAAAGAGGAGGGATGTATTCAGCACTATATTGGGGGAATAGGAGCTGGGATGGGTGTTGTTAATGGGGTGGACATCGGCCTCCTGAGGAACAAACTTGCAGCCATAGCTTCAGAGAATAAGCGGGGCTTTGTTACTCAGAGAGATTGGTGGCATCCTTAATAACATTCAACAAAGTCACATAAATACCCAGGTTAAAGTGGCTCAAGATTTTGTCAACCATGTTGAGAGGTTGGTAGAGAATGTGATGGTATAGGACAGGAATCTGTCATTGGCTCTTGCGTACACGAAGTGGCAGGTGGAAGTGTCAACCAGCACTGAGCTGATTGTACAGTCTCCATATGAGGGACAGAGGCCTTATGAGTTAGCATCACTGCTCAGTAAGACTTTGCCAAACATGTCGCTTACACTGATTCAAAGTGGTGGTCGATTGCCTGGATGGGCTGTACCAGTTTGGATTGTGAAAGGTGTTATGCTGTATGATCTCAAATACAGAAGTGCAGACTCGGTCTGTATATTTGGTGGCATTAATGGGCTTACTGACTGGGGATTCTATCTTCTTGCGTTTGAGGCTAATTGCCCACATATGATCAAAGAAGCTGGAAGATGGAGGTAGGTTGATACTTCCCTTGGTCAGAAGCATGACCATGATGTCCTTTGTATGCCAGGTCAATACATGGTGGTGAACAATAAAATGTTGGGAAGATATTTCATTCTGTATTTGGGATGGATGGATCTTTGCTGGGAGGGAAGCACCTGGGTATTATTTGGGACATAGACAAGTTTGTTTCCTTGTCCTAAAGAATGCCGATGTAACGTTAGTCATGGAACTAGATGGTTCTTTGAACCTAACCATAGGTAGGGGTGCATGGTATACCCTGGGCATGGTCTCTTAAATCCAGGCACAGGGATGGAATTGTGTGGGTTTTGTCATTGTTGCAGATTTATATGTGTTATTGGACTTGATATTTATATAGAAGGGTCGCCCAGTTATCTATGCAAGCTGGGGAACGAAGTGACGGTAGGGTCTCTGCGTACAAGTTAGAGACTTTGCTGCCAAGTCAGAGCCCTGCAGTACCACTGACATGACCGAAATCTGATGGGTCATAGGTATATATGTGTATATATTATGGTAATGGTTGATTTATGTCATGGTATAGTATGATAAAGGTATATTTTAAGCTAGTAACATGGGCAAAAGGCCCTCCTCGAGACTCTATATCTGAAGCTGGTTAAGATGCTGCTCTGGATGTGTGCTGATGAATGATGAGTGTATGGACACCCCTTGCCTGTTTTATACCCCTTCATGAAGATGTTAGAAAGAAGAAGCTACAGAATGGTGACATGGGAGCTGTCGCGGAAGAATGATGTTGGTGTGTCA
Source organism: Aquarana catesbeiana (assembly GCF_042186555.1). Classification (NCBI taxonomy): domain Eukaryota; kingdom Metazoa; phylum Chordata; class Amphibia; order Anura; family Ranidae; genus Aquarana; species Aquarana catesbeiana. Next base: position 405,987,577 of record NC_133324.1, read on the forward strand.
CACAGTAACAAAGCGGCACGTGTTGGGAAGCACAGCACGTTAGGACCGTTATGGACTGTTCCACAGGAGCTGGTTCTGAGGCCTATGTTGAGAGGCGCAACATGCGTTAAGACATTTATGGACTGTTCCATAGGGGCTGTTTCTGCACATGTTGAAAAACACAACACGTTAAGACAGTTAAAGACTGTTCTATAGGTACTGGCTTGGAAACACATGTTGGGGAGAAACCAGTTATGGACTGTTCAATAGGAGCCGTGTCTGAATAAGGGTGGTATGCGCCCTTTAGGCGCAAAGCGGCATATGTTGGATAGCGACATGGTTTAATATCTTACTTCTGGTATTTCACTTCCTGTTTGACACAGCCAGATTGGAATGAAACACATCAAAGCTTTGTGATCAGAAGAACAATGCCTTGGCTCAAGCCCACCTGCTGTGACATCTGCGAGTACAAGCTTCAAAGAGACCACTGCTGCCAAGATGTCTATTGAGATTTGACACAGGACTAATAGAGACGAAGGGACACCTCCTCGGCAATGTATATTGGATAAAAGGCAAATGGGGGTGACTACGAGTGGGCGTGTATGTTTGAATGAAAGGAAGACACAGGCTTTTTGTTCCCCCTCTTGGTTGCTGAGAAGCCTGCTGTAAGGGTCTCCCTATGCTATCTTGGGACCTTGCTCTGACCGAGGGCTTGGGCCTATATTCCATGAGGCCCAAACCCCTTTTATCATCCAGAACCCGCAGAGGAAACCATGTGTGATAAGTATCTTTGATATTTCATTGTTGTTATATGTTGTAGAGATGTGCTGTTAGTAAAGTGTGTTCTGATTGTAAGCTATGTAACATTGTAATACCCTTTTAGTACTTTTATGATAGTTTCCTAACTCCTTGGGAAATAAAATAAGATATTGTTTTACTAGCAGCACCGTGTGTTTGGTTTCATAGCTAACCTGGTATTATTGTGATATTAACAATAGCATGTGCTCAGAGTTTAATAGACCAACCAATGATAGGGACTAGACAAATTAATACGCAGATATAATATTAAAAATTATATCGATTACTACAGAAGGGAACAATAGAATGCAGTCCAGCTTACCAATCCACCTCTTTGCTTTGAATTTCACAGGGTACCTCCAATTTTGCTGATATCAACTCTCAAGAGAGGCCTGAAATACTAGGTGCTATCATTAGCTTGTATGGCAAATCCACTACACTACAGCTACCTTATGAATAGAATCCATTAGTTTATAGCATTAGAGCAGCATGACTATAAACAAGGACTGTATAAAACCAACTCTGGTGGGACTTGAATCCACAACCTTTGAATTACTACACCAACTAGAAGTCCAATGCGCTATCCATTGCACCACAGAACCCTCCCCTTGGGTGTGGCAGAGGACCTATGACTACTCAAGTCATAGCACATAAACACATCCGCATATTGGCTGCCACTAAATAACAGGGATGAGCTCAAGATCTGGTCCAGATACAGTTTAAGATTGAAATGTTCCTGTTTGGCCATTTGCCTTAGAGCTACTTTTTTTGATCTTTAGGTGGTAACCGGAGGTGATGTTAAGTATCAGTATTTGTACTGTTGATGTGTTGTTGGAAAAAGAAAAAGCTCTGCTATTAAGTAATGGCGGGATAGAATTCCCTGAAGAGTTTCCAGTGATCAACTGAGGCCTAGAGAATGGGAAATAGCCATATAGAATGGAGTAGGGAATTTAAGAGGATGGGAGAGCCCCTGGGGAAATCCCAGAGGCGAGCAAGGGAAGAAGTGTTGAAGGAGCTAGCGAACAGGAATTCTTGGAAGAAGAGAACAGGGTGTTTTGTTTGATACCATCAGATAAGGTTGATGATGTAGCTAGGGGCAGAGTTGCGGGTGGCTTTTTATATTGTTAGTATTTTGAATTTTATTTGATGGGTGAACAGAAGCCAGGGAGAGATTGGCAGAGAGGTGGTGGCTGACACTTCTGCTGGTAAATGGTTGCTAAGGGGGATAAGAGGGGCAGCAGCATACAAGATAGACTGAAGAGGCCAGGAGGTGATGTTAAATAGCAGTATTTGTACTGTTGATGTGTTGTTGGAAAATGGAGAAGCTCTGCTATTAGGTAATGGCGGGATAGAATTCCCTGAAGGGTTTCCAGAGATAATCTGAGGCCTAGAGAGTGGGAAATAGCCGTAAAGATTGGAGTAGGGAATTTAAGAGGATGGGAGAGCCCCTGGGGAAATCCCAGAGGTGAGCATGGGAAGAAGTGTTAAGTGTTATCTGGTCCAGATACAGTTTAAGATTGAAATGTTCCTGTTTGGGCATTTGCCTTAGCGCTACTTTTTTTCCTTGTCAAAAGAAGTTTATTGAGTATACAATGTTATAAAGATACATAAAGTAAGTTTACAAGGATCTATAAAGTAAGCTCATTGTTTTACAGTAGGGTTTATATAGGTAAATATCATGAAATTTCAAATATTAAACATTGGGTTCACGTAAACCTAAATTAAAGATATATATCATTTCCTTAGTTACTTTTGTAGGTATTTAAATGATTTATACCTACTATACATATTGTTTACAAGTAGAGTGTATATAGGTCAAATAAATTCTGATAATGAGCTTTAATCGTAAGGTGGAGAAAAGGAAAGAGAAAGAAGAAAAAGGGTTGAAAGGTAGAGGTATGGTCCACAAGGTTGTCCCGCTCGTCAGTTTATTATTCTTTTTAGTTCTCTTTGAAGCCTTAGAATGGGTGTCTCTGTAAGTCATTTAATCTGTTACCATGGCAACAAGACAGAGTCATTGAAGTTTGACAGGAACTGTTGTTTTATCCAAGGATGCCAAAGTTTTTCAAATTTTGGAATTTGATTTTGATCGATGGCTACCATCTTAGCATGGGACATTGTATTATTCATTCTGTGAATTGTTTCTGCTAGTACCAATGTAGGAGATTTCCATGCCTTGGCCACTGTTTGTTTTGCAGCCGTTATTAGTTGGATCATAAGTTTGAATTGAGAGAGTGTTAACCATTCCGGTTTTAGATTAAGTAAAGTTAAATATGGATCTGGTTGTATTATTTTTTTAAATATTTAGATGCAATCACGAAGACTTCCTTCCAGAAGGTTTGGATTACTGGGCACGTCCACCATATGTGTAAATATGTGCCTATTTCTGGGCATCCTCGAAAACAAAGAGCTGAAGTATTTGGTGAATATTTTGCCACTCTAGCGGGTACAAGGTACCAGCGAGTTAGGACTTTATAATTTGTCTCCAGTGCTAAGATGTTGGGTGAAGATGACTTAGATGTGAGCCATATGTTAGACCAGTCCGTGTCTTCTAAAGTTCGTCCCAGGTCCTCCTCCCACCTCTGAACTTAAGAGGGTCTATTAAGATTTGCTACTCCATATAATTGATTATAAAGTGATGAAATTGTACCTTTAGCAAATGGATCTTTTGTACAGATTGATTCAAAAATGGATAATTGGGATAATGGTGTATCCCCCTTTAGGAATGGTGTATAGAAATTTTTGATTTGGAGATATCTAAATATTACAGAGTTTGGTAGATCATATTTTTCTCTAAGCGATGGGAATGAAAGGAATGATTTAGATGCTATGAAGTCATTTAGTGTCTGAATGCCTGATGTTGTCCAAGCTTTAAAAGAATTTGGGTAGATCCATGCCGGATAAAAGGCCGGATTTCTGATAAAAGAAGGGAGAGGATTGTGTGGAGATTGTAACTGATATTTGGTTTTTAGTTTATCCCAGAGAGATAAGAAGTGTTTAGTTATGGGATTATGAATTTTAAAGCGGTCTTTAGGATCAAGCCATAATAAATTTGATATTAATAGAGGGTCATTTTCTGAAGCCTCTATAAATACCCATAATGGGATTTCCTGTTTTGCATGGTATTTGGACAGACTGGCCAAATGTGCTGCTCTGTAGTAGTTAGTAAAATTAGGGTATCCCAGGCCTCCTTTATTTTTGGGAAGATGTAGTGTGTGTATAGGTATACGTGGTTTAGAAGAGCCCCATATAAACGAAGTTGCTCTTTTTTGTACTATTCTCAAAAAATAGGAAGGAATTGGAATAGGGAGGACTCTGAATAGATAAAGCAATTTGGGTAGAATAGTCATTTTGATTGCATTAATCTTCCCTATCCAGGATAAAGGAAGTTGCGACCATTGTTTTATTAGATTTGTGATCTGTCTTAATACAGGAGGATAATTGGTTGAGAATAAGTCAGAATGAGATGCTGTTAAATGAATTCCAAGATATGGGATTGATTTTTCTGCCCATGTGAATGGGAGTGCAGCCCTAGCCGGGATCAATTCCATGTTTGTGAGTGAAATATTAAGCACTAGGCATTTCTTAGGATTAATCATAAGGCCGGATAGGGCTGCAAATCCATCAAGAGCTAGTATTAAGTTAGGACCAGAGACCTGTGGTGATGATAGAAAAAGTAATATATCGTCTGCAAATATACATAATTTGTGTGTAATACCTCTTACTTCAATGCCAGTTATAGTTTGGTTTGTTCTGATGTATTGGGCCATGGGTTCGAGTATAAGGGCAAATAATAAGGGAGATAATGGGCAACCCTGTCGGGTACCTCTTTCGATATTAAAGGCTTCAGATTTGTATCCAGCATATTTTATATAGGCTTTGGGTTTATTATATAATGCTTTGATCCATGTTAAAAAGTGGGGTCCAAAACCCCATTTTTGTAATGAATATTGCATATATTGCCAGGATACTGTGTCAAATGCCCTCTTAATATCGAGAGATAGAAAACATAAAGGGATTTTCCGTTTTTTAGCAATATGTGCCAATAACACTGCCCTGCGTATATTATCGCCTGCCTGTCTATTTGGCATGAAGCCTACTTGATCTCTGTGTATTAATTTTCCTATAATGCTATTGAGGCGTTTTGCTATTATTTTTGCTAATAATTTAATATCGAGGTTTAACAGAGAGATAGGCCGATAATTCACACAGGAAGTATCATCAGAAAGGGGTTTTGGGATCATACAAACAATTGCCATTAGTTTTTCTTGCCGAAAAGAATGTCCATCTAGAAGTTTGTTAAAAGTTTCAGTGAGAATGGGAGAGAGTATTTCTGAGAATGTTTTATAGTATAAAGCCGAGTAGCCGTCTGGGCCTGGTCTTTTGTTAAGTTTTAGGTCTTTTATGGCGTTAGCAACTTCATCTATAGTTATAGGCTCATCCAAACTGCTTTTTTGATTCTGAGATAACTCAGGTAAGGTTATTTTTGAGAAGAAGGATTCAGCCTCTGTAGGATTAAATTCATTGTTTGTCTTGTATAAAGTTGCGAGATGTGAGTGAAATTTATGGACTATTTTAACTGGATTACAAGTGTAAACATTTTTTGATAATTTCAAACGTATTGGTTTGAAAGATTTGTTAGTTGAATTTAATGCCCGAGCCAAATATGTACCTGGTTTGTTTGTATTCATGTAGAAATTGTGTTTGGAGCGTTTGAGGGATTTATCAACTGACTCAGTGAGAAATAGATCGTATTCCAATCTAGATTTTTCCAGATGAGATTTTGTACTCTGAGATGGATTATCTTGAAATGATATGTAGGCTGCATTAAAATTGAGTTCTAGTTTTTTTGCTAGATTTTTGCGTTCCCGTTTAAATAGTGCCATTTGTCTTTGTATTGTACCACGCAAGACAGGCTTATGAGCTTCCCACAGTGTTATTGGGGAGATGTCTGTTGTATTATTAATTGATATGTATTCCTTTAAAGCTTGTTCAATGGCCATCTGATGTAGTGGGTGTTTGAGCATTATGTCCGGTAAGTACCACGTTGGGTCATGCGCTTTTGGTATGGCTGAGGCTATAGTAGTGTATACTGCATTATGGTCAGACCACGGAATCGGAATTATATCTGATGCAATAATTTCTGGTATCATTCCTATTGTTAGAAAAATATGATCTATTCTGGTGAAGGTTTGATGAGGGTGCGAGAAATAAGTGAATTTCTTTTTCATTGGGTTACTTTCTCTCCACGAATCTACCAGATTGTATTTGGAAAGAAGTTGAGAAAAAGGTAATCTAGAGGTTATTTTGGATGGTGTAAAAGGTGATTTATCTAGAAATGGGAGGAGGACCTTGTTCGAATCCCCACACATTATCACTGTTCCTATTTTGTGTGTATTAATCACTTGTAATATATGTGAGAGGAATGGTGTAGGTTGTTAGGAGTGTAGTAGGAAATCACCGTGATTGCTGTATCCATTATATAACCCATGAGTATCAGGTATCTACCTTCTGTGTCTTTAATTTCTGATGATAAGGTGAATGGTGTGGATCGGTGAAATGCAATTAGAGTTCCCCTTTGCTTGGTACAGGCAGAAGCCGTGTAAATTTGTTGATAAAAAGGAGAAATATATTTTGGAGTAGAATCTTTGGTGAAGTGTGTTTCTTGGAGGCATACTATGTGAGCCTTCTTGTTATGGAAAGTACGGAAGGCTTTGGTCCTTTTTTGAGGGACATTTATTCCCTGAACATTCAGGGAAAGTATATTCAGTGGTGCCATGGCAACAGATCAAATAGTTTTGACTTACTTTTTGTTATGCAGAGCTGACTGCGCAGATCAACCTGTGTGGACTGAAGAGATGAATAGATAGAAAAAAAACCAGTGAATTCTGGAGTAAAGAGTAAACAAAAAACATATGAGATTAGATGATACATTGTATAAATTATTTTTTGCACGTAATCACAATTTACCCGTGAAAGAGAATAAATATCTCTCTCAGGGGAATAAGTGCCTTCGTCACACTCCCACATAATATGGTTGGGAGAATGAGGAGGGCTAATGGGGGTACACGGATCTTCCGCTTACAGGAGAGAAGTGCTATGTCAAAAGACATCAAAATGATGTTTCATTAATTGGAGTGCAGAATATAGTTTTTGTTGAAATTATTTATTCCAGGGTGGTTGTATATGGTTAGTCTTGCCCTAGGCTAAATAATTCAGTTAGAAAGGTACTGTTAATAACTTTGGTATTGATGAAGATAGTTTGAATTATTTTGGGATTTTAACCCTTTTAGAGTAAACAATTACATATTTTATTCATATGTAACTGTTTAGATATGTTAACTCATAAAATTGAGGTTGTATTGCTTCAGATTAGAATAAACAAAAACATGATTCTAGGAACTAGTTAGGTAATAATATATTTGTTTTAAGAAAAGAAAGAAAAAGCTTCCATTACTTCTGGATTATTGAACATATTTGTCCTAAAGAGTAATAAATCTATTGTTATTACCTGATAATATATAACTGAACAAGAATTTCCTTATTTCACTTATATATTCTAAGGCTATATGAATCAGAAGTAATAAGAAATATAACTGGAATGTAACATGATCCCACACAGTGTGTGACTATCAGAATGCAGTTACATTCAGTTATAAATACAGGTTTTTTATAGAGAACCATCTCTTAGTATAATAAATGAAGAGATATCAGGAATTAGGATGTCAGTCCATTGAATCTTCTTGGTCCATGGATGATGTGGCATAACGGCCTCTTTTGTGAGAATGATGATTCCCATTTTGTTCTGAAATTTTCTGAGTGCTGCCTGAAGGTGAAGATGATGTCATTCTTCTGCGTGTGGGAGAGTTGCTGCTTGTGGGTTCTGTCAGATTTAATTTTAAAAGGGTTTGTTGTAGTTCATCTGCTGATCTGCTTCTGTAAATTGTACCTTGGTAGTTAAATCTGACTGAAAAGGGGAAGCCCCATTGATACCTAATGTTGTGGCGTTGCAGTTCCATTAGTTGGGGTTTCATGGATCGTCTTTTAGTAATAGTAAGTTGGGATAGGTCAGCAAAAATTTGATAATTGTGTCCTTGAAAATTAAGTTCCTTTTTTTCTCTTGCAGCAATTAGTATTTGTTATTTCGTTCTGTAATAATGAAATTTTGTGATTATATCACGTGGGGGTCCATCTTTCTTTTTGGCTGTGAGGGCTCTGTGTACTCTGTCCAGTTCTAAACGTTCAATAGGGATATCTGGCTTTAGTTCTTGTAATAGAGCAGTAATAGTAGATTGCAGGTCTGTCACAGTTTCAGGTATTCCCCTTATGCGCAAGTTTGAACGTCTGGCTCTATTTTCGTAATCTTCGAGCTTAGTTTGAAGTATTAAATTCTCTTCTTTTAATTGTTCCAATTCTGTTATATTTACTTGGGTTGTAATTTCAATTTCATCCATTTTTATTTCTAGGGCTGCGGTGCGGTTTCCCAGCTCTCTTATTTCTTTGGTTAGGCTTTTTGTTATTTGGTCTGAGGTTTGTTTTAAAGCCTTATGAAGCATCTTTTCAAATTGTAATAATATTACTGGGGATGCTGAGGAGGCTTGTGGAGAAGTTTGTGAGAGGATTTGTTCTGTATCTGACTCAAATGGAGAGTCTTGCTGTGACATTTTCTGTCTGTGAGAGCGCCCTGATGCTGTATCTTGTGAGGTGACTGGAGCTGCTTTAGTTGCAGTGAGTGCCTGTGAGCTCTTTGTGAGGTGATTTTTATTTCTGCCACGGTTTCCTCCCAGTACCATATTTCCTGCCCAAACTTTCACAGTTTGTTCCCTGGGGCAAAAAGGTTCAAATGGATACCTTTTGAGCCTGCAGGCTCCGCTTTGTGCTTCTCTTCTCTCCTCAGCGGTGCGGAGCTCTAACAATGCATGTCTGCTCCGCTAGGCTCCCGCGCTACTTTTTTTGATCTTTAGGTGGGAACCGGAGGTGATATTAAGTAGCAGTATTTGTACTGTTGATGTGTTGTTGGAAAAAGGAAAAGCTCTGCTATTAGGTAATGGCGGGATAGAATTCCCTGAAGGGATTCCAGAGATCATCTGAGGCCTAGAGAGTGGGAAATAGCCATATAAAATGGAGTAGGGAATTTAAGAGGATGGGAGAGCCCCTGGGAAAATCCCAGAGGTGAGCAAGGGAAGAAGTGTTGAAGGAGCTAGCGAACAGGAGTTCTTGGAAGGAGAGAACAGGGTGTTTTGTTTGATACTGTCAGATAAGGTTGATGATGTAGCTAGGGGCAGATTTGTGGGTGGCTTTTTATATTGTTAGTATTTTGAATTTGATTTGATGGGTGAACAGAAGCCAGGGAGAGATTGGCAGAGAGGTGGTGGCTGACACTCCTGCTGGTAAATGGTTGGTAAGGGGAATAAGACTGGCAGCAGCATATAAGATAGACTGAAGAGACCATGGTCTGTTTAAAGGCAGGCCAAAGAGTAGGGAGTTGCAATAGTCAAGGCGAGACATATCAAGAGAGTGAAGTGGAAGTTTGGTGGTATCATCGGTTAAGATGGGGCATTGTTTGGAAATCTAATTGAGGTGAAGGTAGCAAGATTTGGACAGTAAATGGTTGTGGGGCTGACAAGAAAGGACACAGTAAGAGGGAAGGGAACAATAGAATGCAGGTTAGCTTACCAATCCACCTCTTTGCTTTGATTTTCACAGGGTAACTCCAATTTTGCTGATATCAACTCTCAAGCGAAGCCTGAAATACTAGACGCTATCATTAGCTTGTATGGCAAATCCACTTCACTACAGCTACCTTTTGAATGGAATCCATGAGTTTACAGCATTAGAGCAGCATGACTATATAAAACCAGCTCTGGTGGGACTCAAACCCACAACCTTTGAATTACTACACCAAACTAGAAGTCCAATGCACTATCCATTGCGCCACAGAGCCCTCTGCTTGTGGGTTGGTCAGAGGACCTTGCCTTAGGAACTACTCAAGTCATAGCACATAAACACATCCGCATACTGGCTGCCACTAAATAACAGGGATGAGCTCAAGATCTGGTCCAGATACAGTTTAAGATTGAAATGTTCCTGTTTGGCCATTTGCCTTAGCGCTACTTTTTTTGATCTTTAGGTGGGAACCGGAGGTGATGTTAAGTAGCAGTATTTGTACTGTTGATGTGTTGTTGGAAAAAGGAAAAGCTCTGCTATTAGGTAATGGCAGGATAGAATTCCCTGAGGAGTTTCCGGGGATCAACTGAGGCCTAGAGAGCGGGAAATAGCCATATAGATTGGAGTAGAGAATTTAAGAGGATGGAGAGCCCCTGGGGAAATCCCAGAGGCGAGCATTGGAAGAAGTTTTGAGGAAGCTAGCGAACAGGAATTCTTGGAAGGAGATAACAGGGTGTTTTGTTTGATACCATCAGATAAGGTTGATGATGTAGCTAGGGGCAGAGTTGTGGGTGGCTTTTTATATTGTTAGTATTTTGAATTTGATTTGATGGGTGAACAGAAGCCAGGGAGAGATTGTCAGAGAGGTGGAGGCTGACACTTCTGCTGGTAAATGGTTGGTAAGGGGGATAAGACTGGTAGCAGCATATATGATAGACTGAAGAGGCCATGGTCTGTTTAGAAGCAGGCCAAAGAGTAGGGAGTTGCAATAGTGAAGGCAAGACATATCAAGAGAGTGAAGTGGAAGTTTGGTGGTGTCATCGGTTATAAAGGGGCATTGTTTGGAAAACGGAAAATTGTATACTCACCTTTCCGTAATTTTCCTTTCCTGTCACATCTTCATGGCAGCATACACTTTGGGTTGTGACTCCACCCCCAGAACCTGATAGGACCACATAGCTATAAATTGTAGAGAGGGCCCCCGCCCCAGTATTCTCTGTATATATCACCTCAGAAGGGTGGGAGATTGTATGCTGCCATGAAGTTGCGACAGGAAAGGAAAATTACGGAAAGGTGAGTATACAATTTTCCATTTTCCTGTCGCATCGTGGCAGCATACACTTTGGGGAATAACTCGCAAAACTGGGTGGGAATGCAAACTAAGTTTATTAACAAAGAATAGAAGAATTAGCCTGGATAACGGATCTTCCGAAATCCACTGTGGATAAGCGAGCGGAATCCACCTAATAATGAGACAAAAAGGTGTTCCTGGAAGACCAGGTAGCCGCTCTGCAAATTGTCTCTGCCGAGACTCTACAATATGCCGCCCAGGAGGTTGCCACTGCCCTGGTGGAGTGTGCCCTTAAGCCCTCAGGTATTTGATGGTTACTTAATGAATAGGCCTTCTTGATGGTCTTTACTAGCCATGAAGCAATGGTGCGTGAGGATGCCGCTTGACCTCTCCTGAATCCATGCGGGATGATTAGGAGACTTTCCGTCTTTCTGATGGATTTGGTTGCCGAGAGATATTCCAAGACGTTAGCTTTGACATCGCCCTGATCCGTGCTAAGTGCTGGGAGATTAATCTCCGGGTTAAAATGAAAGTACGAGGATACCTTGGGGATGAAGCGATCCGAAGGTCTTAGGACTAGTCTGTCTGGAAAAACAACCAGATATTGCTCACTAGCTATTAGAGCTTGCATCCCTGACACCCTTTTATCCGATGTTATGGCTATTAAGAACAAAACTTTTAGTGTTAGATCCCAGAGGGAGATGCTCTCGATTGGGAAAAAAGATTCTTTAGATAGTGCTTCCAGAACAACTGAGAGGTCCCAGACCAGGAAGGAAGGTTTTCTGGGGGGCCTCAGTTTTAGACAGGCCCTTTGAAACTGAATTACAAAAGGATCTTGTGCCCATTTAACTCCTGTCAAGGCGGACAGGGCCGACACCTGAACTTTCAGGGTGCTTGACCTAAGGCTTTTCTCCAGGCCTAATTGAAGAAATTCCAGGATCTGTGACACTGATGGGGAGGATGAGTCCCAACCTTGCTGCTGAGTGAAAGTGACAAATTTCTCCCAGACCCGTCTGTATGTGTTGTTGGTGGTAGGCCTTCTGGCCTGGAGTAAGGTGTCCACCACCTTCTGGGAACAGCCTTGCTCTAAGTACCTAGCCCTTTCAGTCTCCAGGCCATCAAATGTAGCTTCTCCGGGTTCGGGTGAAGAAGATGACCCTGGGAGAGCAGGTCCGTCGATAACAGGAGGAGCAGGGGATCTGCCATGTTCAGCTGCATGAGGGTAGTAAACCATGGCCTCCTCGGCCAGAAAGGAATTACTGCTATTACCAATGCTGTTGATTTCTTGAGCCTCAGGAGGAATCTCGCTATGAGGGGAGTCGGAGGAAAAATGTACCCCAGGTGAAAATCCCAGGGGTGTTGAAGTCAATCCGTCCCCTCCGCTGAAGGAAAGGGTACCTTGACAGGAATCTCTGGCATTTTGTGTTTTCCGGTGTTGCAGCCAGGTCTATCTCTGGTGAACCCCAGGTCCGGGATATGAGAGCATAGGCTTGGGGACTCAGAGACCACTCGTTGTTGGAGGTAAAATTCCTGCTTAGCGAGTCGGCCAAGATGTTCTGGACTCCCGGAACATAAACCGCCCTTAAGTCTGACAGGTTCAGCTGTGCCCATTCTAGAACAGGACGGACCTCCTGCATCATGAACCTGCTTCTGGTGCCCCCCTGCCTGTTGATATAGGCGACAGCCACTTTGTTGTCCATCCTCAGAAGGACATGCTTCTCCCTCAAGTGAGAACTAAAGGCCAGGAGAGCCTGAAATGCTGCTTTCATCTCCAAAACATTCGACACTGAGTCCTGTGCCCTGAATGGCCAGCGGCCCTGAGCCGCGTATTTCTGATAGTGAGTCCCCCATCCCTGCAGACTGGAATCTGAGGTCACTATCTCTTGATGAGGAGTGATTATGTGCTTGCATCTTCTCAAGTTGTGAGGTCGTGTCCACCAATGCAATGATTGTTTTACCTCCTGAGAGATGGAGATCGGCTGGGACATTGACGTACCATTCCACTGGCGCAGAAAGGATATTTGGAGAGGCCTCGAGTTCCATTGTGCCCATTGGACCATTGGAATGGTGGATGCTAAGGAGCCCAGGATACTGAGGCATGCTCTGGCTGGTAGCATTGTAGCCGAGATTGCCCTCTTCACCCTCTTTATTAGGAGAGGAATTTTTTCCCGTGGAAGCTCCACTGTGTTCTCCCTGGTGTCCAGTTCGGCCCCCAGAAAGACCATTCTCTGTGTGGGATGGATGTTGCTTTTCTTCCAATTTATCAGCCATCCTAGGGACTGTAACGTGGAGACCAGAATTTTCCAATGTTGGATGAGAGACTCCTTGCCGTCTGAGAGAAGTAGGATGTCGTCCAGGTAATGGTGGACCCTTAATCCCTTTTCTCTCAAGTGGGCTATTACAGGTAGTAGGACCTTCGTAAATGTTCTGGGTGCGGTAGAGATCCCGAACGGAAGACTTCGGAATTGGAAGTGCCGATGGTTTAGAGTGAAACGGAGGAATTTTTGGATTTCGACGTGGATAGGGATATGTAAGTATGCGTCCTGGAGGTCAATTGAAAGCATCCAATCTCCCTGGTTTATTGCTTGGAGGATTGATTGTAGGCTTTCCATCTTGAACGTTTCTATCCGGATTGACTGGATAAGGTTCTTTAGGTCCAAGACTGGACGAAAATCCCCTGACTTCTTTTTTACTAAGAAAAGTGGGGAATAGAAACCTTTGCCTCTTTGTGATGGTGGGACCTCCACTATTGCTTGCTTTTGGAGCAGATCTTGGATGTACTGGACTAAAGACAGGAGGAAGTTTGGTTGAGCAAAACTGATCCCTTGGGGGGCGACCTTTGAATGACCACCTGTGCCCGAAATGGATGGTGGATGCTGTCCATGGGTCTTTTATCATTCCCGCCCAAACCAGTTTGAACTTTGTGAGTCTGGCACCCACCACTGCTGGTTGGGCGGGCGTATTTCTGGTCATTGGAGGCAGGGGTTTTGGGTTTCTGGAATTTGAGGAAGGATGTCTGAGGGTTCTTCCAACTTCTGTATTCTTTCCCGGGCCTATAGGATTTTGCATCCCTGTATCTCTCCGGGAGATTGCGTTTAAAGGGAGGCGGCCTCTGTTGTTTCGGTCTTCTGTCTGATGGGATGAGACCTGACTTTCCGCCTGTCACTTTAGAAATTACAGTAATCAGCTTTGCCCTGAAGAGGTTTACCCCATCGTACGGAATTCGGCACCAATTTTATTTTGAGGCAGGGTCGGCCGACCAGGGTTTAAGTCATAGCGCCCTTCTGGCCATTACAGCGGCTAGCATGGACCTTGATGCAGACCCAATAGTGTCCACGGAAGCTTCGGCCACAAAGTCCCCTGTAAGGCCTTGTAGGGCCTTAATGATCTGTTCTTGATCTGCGCCCTCAGCGACAAGTTTTGCGGTACCAGAAGACCAACTGGAAATAGCTTTCCCGACGGCGGCCAGTGTCACTGCTGGTCTGCAGGCGCCCCCTGCAAATAGGTAAGCCCTTTTAAGATCTGTATCGACCTTTCTGTCCAGCACGTCTCTGAACGTCACTGCATCTTCAATGGGGAGCATCACGTGTCTGGCTAGGCGCATCAAAGAAGCGTCTACTACTGGAGGGGAAACCAAAGGGGATACCTTGGGTTCTTTAAGCGGGTACAATTTGGTAAGTCTGTTGGATAGACTAATCTTCTTTTTGGGGTTCTGCCAGTGTATGGGGTAATAAAAACCCCATACACTGCTTTGTACCCGTGATCACGTTTTATGTTTCATTTATTGTGTTTTTTTAACAAAATAAAAAACACCCCTGAATTACACCATGTGGAAGCATCCCTCTTTTCTTCACATGTCCTGAGGAATTGAGATAACACTCGTTTGTTTGGGATCCATCCGGAGCCTGTTCCAGTAGACCAAGAGGGACATCCAGGCCCAGCCAGAGGGATACCCAGGCCTAGCAGAGGCTCTACCCTTGCCTCCACCGTTCCACACCTCTGCCCTTGGCGACATAAAGCCCTACTGATTCTATGCTCCTGGCAGTAGAATCCAACTTGTCCGGTAAGCGTATTCCATCTTTCCGTTTATCTTGATGACATCTATATTGACCGTTGAAAAGTTGAACCAACCACCATACGGATCATTTACATCCACTATGGACTGTTTTCTTTTTTCACTATAAACACGTCATTATTGGGACATTGTGTTCATGTGCACAGTATTTATTTGCATATGTGTTTTTTAGCGCTACTATTGATTTCGATTCCTTCTATACATTTTTGTCACATGGTTTGTAGCAGCTTTATACATGTTTTTTAGGGTAGCGCATTAATCATTCCTCCTTTCTTGTTCCCTCTATAGACCAGCATGATCTCTCCAAGACGGGTCCTCCCCTGGGATCTCCTCGGTTGTCCAGCTTCGTCACACAGGACCGACAGCTCAGGACCATTCCTCAGCCGCGGTGGCGGGCTCCAGACAAGCCTCTGGCCCCACCCCTGTGCCGTTGTATCGTGGGCCTCCCGATCGGAGGACCACAAGGTAGCTCCTTAACGCATACCTGTCGGCCAGGAGGACCAGCAGGTGGCTGTAAAAACGAACCCCAAAATATGGCGTCTGTCCCATAAATACCCTCGCCCAGAATGCAACTCGGAGGACCACCTCCACCGAGCGTGCCTCCGGGACAGAGGAGCATCTATTCGCTTCAACGCGTTGCCTTTCCAACCCTGACCAGTGGTAACAGCGACACCCACCGGTCAGCACGGAAACACCCACAACGTCAGCCAAGCTGGACCAGAGGCGAACTTTTAACTTTCCTAACACACAATTTACTAAATTTACCTAACATGCGGTAGATTGCAAATCTACCAGTGCTACATACTCCCCCCACTACAATAGACGTTGTCCCCAACGTCTGTCCCGACACAGTAACAGTAACTCTCAAGCCTGAGAGTAATCATTTGAGTTTCTTATAACTTTAGATAGGCAAAGAGAGAGAGGACAGTTTAAAGACACTATGAGACTTATATCTATAAAACATTATGTTCACAGTCGTAAACAAAACCACAGTATAATGGTACACAACCCCACTAACTAACTAGCTGAAAAGCCTCCCAGCTCTATATATGATCCGATGATCCCTGAAAAAGAAACATAGTTAAATACACACATATACATCCTATACAACAGTAGGAGCAAAGTCTCATTAAAAATGAAACTCTCTTCCCACAATCTACATTAGAGAAAAATGTATACTTTAGGAGTCCATCCCTGCATAAGAACTTTTTTTCCTATAAAAGAAATCCGGCTAGCAAACAAGAAGTCCTTGGATTTAAACACAGCACAGGATCCATAGATCTTGACCACGCAGACCTCTTTACCCTGTCACTATCTAACTAGGTAACTTCAAAATTCTATTGTGCATAATTACCAGTAAAACCGAGGATCTGGCAAGGTTAACGATTTCCCTTCTTTATCCACAGTGGTAATAAAGTACACAACATTGTCCTTTCCTGGTCTGCAAATGACCACTTTATCGGCATAGATGTGCCGACGAAAGTTCCAATGTACAAAGCATCCGCTGAAACGTTCATCCATCCGGACGGAACATCCAGTCTTTCTGAAGGGCTTAGGCACAGACAAGTAGTCCCAAACAGCTTCACTGTACCAAAGTTCCTGATTAGCTTCAATCTCCCGCATAACATCCTGGGGCACATAGGGAAACTCCAATCCATACTCTGCGGCAACACGCTTGTTTAACATCTGTTGCAAGCGAGCAAGTTTTGGCAAAGATCTGTCTCTCCCCATACCAGGCGGTACACAAGAATTTAGTGACTTTCTCACCATAGACCCAGCCGATGTCTGTAGTGAATTAATAGCCTCTGGCAAAGTCCCAGCAACAGTACTGTGTGTTTCCACACAGGGTGACATCTTCCCAGAACTCATGGCAGTCCATTCAGAAAAAGTCATTGTGGAGGCAACATCTTCGCCTTGTGACGACAATAGCTCTTGCGACATAGTTTCAAATAAGTCATCATCATCGGAAAGATCCGCATGGATTCTATTATCGAGTCTCTCAGTTCTTCAGCTGGCAAATATTTATTTACAGTCCCCAACAGTGGATTACGCGTTCTGGACGTAGACTCTGGTAGCTCCAGCTCAGGCATCCTCTGGGGTAGGCCTCGGCCACGGCCGCGGGAAGCCTTTACATAGCCTACCTTCTTCTGAGCAGGTACCACAGGAGCAGGCGTAGTGGACTCAGGAACCAAAGTAATGTCTCCGGGTAAGACAACAGCAACAATGTCTTTTTCTGGAACATTGCCAGTAGTAACAGGCAAAGTGGCAGCCCGTCGCTCCCTCTCTGTAGCAATAGCAGCTTCCACTGTAGCGATATCTGTCACCCAATCCATCCGATAGGCACGGGGCGACATGGTAGGCTGCTACACCACAAACAGGTATACTCCACACTGTGGACATCGGCCGAATGGACAGAGATGCACGGCCAATCCTTCACATCGATGGCAGGTCATGCCCAATCCTTCAACATCTCCCGAGGTATACAGGACAAACCTCCCCTGCGGCTTCAATCGAACTTCAGTATCCGTGAGCAAAGTCCCAGATTGCACAGTATTTATCACGGTGCTTGTAGAGAACACTCTGGGTCCCACAACCGATTGCAACGCCGAAAAAGACATGGCCACACTCTGATCTTCTCAGCACGATCACGAGGCCTCTCTTTCCCTCTGGCGCCAAACACATACACGCGTCCCACGCGGTAGCAAGTAGGGTAACTCCTCCCACTTGTTCTTTCAGTCACGTAACTCCCGGGCCTTTCTCTGGCTCCCAGTGTCTACGCACTTAGAAGCAAAGTCCTGCAGTGTAACCTTTCCTCTTCCTAAAAAGATTTTCTTTCAAAGTCCAGCTCTCTCTGTAAACTCCTGGTAAAACACTCCACTGGGTTGCAGCAACTGACGGTCAACAAATCCCGGACGACGCCCCCACATGTAGCACTAACTCTCGGTGGAGCTGCTGGTTTAAGCGGGTCTGTTAGCTTCACTCTGCTTCACTCTACCTTCACCAGCGTTACACACATCCTCATACTGGCTGCCACTATATAACAGGGATGAGCTCAAGATCTGGTCCAGATACAGTTTAAGATTAAAATGTTCCTGTTTGGGCATTTGCCTTAGCGCTACTTTTTTTGATCTTTAGGTGGGAACCGGAGGTGATGTTAAGTAGCAGTATTTGTACTGTTGATGTGTTGTTGGAAAAAGGAAAAGCTCTGCTATTAGGTAATGGCGGGATAGAATTCCCTGAAGAGTTTCCAGGGATCAACTGAGGCCTAGAAAGTGGGAAATAGCCATATAGATTGGAGTAGGGAATTTAAGAGGATGGGAGAGCCCCTGGGGAAATCTCAGAGGCGAGCATGGGAAGAAGTGTTGAGGGAGCTAGCGAACAGGAATACTTGGAAGGAGAGAACAGAGTGTTTTGTTTGATACCATCAGATAAGGTTGATGATGTAGCTAGGGGCAGAGTTGTGGGTGGCTTTTTATATTGTTAGTATTTTGAATTTGATTTGATGGGTGAACAGAAGCCAGGGAGAGATTGTCAGAGAGGTGGTGGCTGACACTTCTGCTGGTAAATGGTTGGTAAGGGGGATAAGACTGGCAGCAGCATAGAAGATAGACTGAAGGAGGCCATGGTCTGTTTAGAAGCAGGCCAAAGAGTAAGGAGTTGTAATAGTAATGGCAAGACATATCAAGAGAGTGAAGTGGAAGTTTGGTGGTGTCATCGGTTAAGATGGGGCATTGTTTGGAAATCTAATTGAGGTGAAGGTAGCAAGATTTGGACAGTAAATGGTTGTGGGGCTGACAAGAGAAGACACAGTGTAAGGGAAGGGAACAGTAGAATGCAGGTTAGCTTACCAATCCACCTCTTTGCTTTGAATTTCACAGAGTACCTCCAATTTTGCTGATATCAACTCTCAAGAGAAGCCTGAAACACTAGGCACTATCTTTAGCTTGTATGGCAAATCCACTTCACTACAGCTACCTTTTGAATGGAATCCATTAGTTGATAGCATTAGAGCAGCATGACTATAAACAAGGACTATATAAAACTGACTCTGATGGGACTCGAACACACAACCTATGAATTACTACACCAACTAGAAGTCCAATGTGCTATCCATTGCGCCACAGAGCCCTCCCCTTGGGTGCAGTTAGAGGACCTTGCCTGAGGAACTACTCAAGTCATAGCACATAAACACATCCTCATACTGGCTGGCACTAAATAACAGGGATGAGCTCAAGATCTGGTCCAGATACAGTTTAAGATTGAAATGTTCCTGTTTGGGCATTTGCCTTAGCGCTACTTTTTTTTAGATCTTTAGGTGGGAACCGGAGGTGATGTTAAGTAGCAGTATTTGTACTGTTGATGTGTTGTTGGAAAAATGAAAAGCTTTGCTATTAGGTAATGGCGGGATAGAATTCCCTGAAGAGTTTCCAGGGATCAACTGAGGCCTAGAGAGTGGGAAATAGACATATAGATTGGAGTAGGGAATTTAAGAGGATGGGAAATCCCAGAGGCGAGCATGGGAAGAAGTGTTGAGGGATGTAGCGAACATTAATTCTTGGAAGGAGCGAACAGGGTGTTTTGTTTGATACCATCAGATAAGGTTGATGATGTAGCTAGGGGCAGAGTTGTGGGTGGCTTTTTATATTGTTAGTATTTTGAATTTGATTTGATGGGTGAACAGAAGCCAGGGAGAGATTGTCAGAGAGGTGGTGGCTGACACTTCTGCTGGTAAATGGTTGGTAAGGGGGATAAGACTGGCAGCAGCATATAAGATAGACTGAAGAGGCCATGGTCTGTTGAGAAGCAGGCCAAAGAGTAGGGAGTTGCAATAGTCAAGGCAAGACATATCAAGAGAGTGAAGTGGAAGTTTGGTGGTGTCATCGGTTAAGATGGGGCATTGTTTGGAAATCTAATTGAGGTGAAGGTAGCAAGATTTGGACAGTAAATGGTTGTGGGGCTGACAAGAGAGGACACAGTAAGAAGGAAGGGAACAATAGAATGCAGGTTAGCTTACAAATCCACCTCTTTGCTTTGAATTTCACAGGGTACCTCCAATTTTGCTGATATCAACTCTCAAGAGAAGCCTGAAACACTAGGCACTATTATTAGCTTGTATGGCAAATCCACTTCACTACAGCTACCTTTTGAATGGAATCCATTAGTTGATAGCATTAGAGCAGCATGACTATAAACAAGGACTATATAAAACCGACTCTGGTGGGACTCGAACCCACAACCTGTGAATTACTACACTAACTAGAAGTCCAATGCGCTATCCATTGCGCCACAGAGCCCTCCCTGTGGGTGCAGTTAGAGGACCTTGCCTGAGGAACTACTACTCAAGTCATAGCACATAAACACATCCTCATACTGGCTGGCACTAAATAACAGGGATGAGCTCAAGATCTGGTCCAGATACAGTTTAAGATTAAAATGTTCCTGTTTGGGCATTTGCCTTAGCGCTACTTTTTTGATCTTTAGGTGGGAACTGGAGGTGATGTTAAGTACCAGTATTTGTACTGTTGATGTGTTGTTGGAAAAATGAAAAGTTCTGCTATTAGGTAATGGCGGGATAGAATTCCCTGAAGAGTTTCCAGGGATCAACTGAGGCCTAGAGAGTGGGAAATAGACATATAGATTGGAGTAGGGAATTTAAGAGGATGGGAGAGCCCCTGGGGAAATCCCATAGGCGAGCATTGGAAGAAGTGTTGAGGGAGCTAGCGAATAGGAATTCTTGGAAGGAGAGAACAGGGTGTTTTGTTTGATACCATCAGATAAGGTTGATGATGTAGCTAGGGGCAGAGTTGTGGGTGGCTTTTTATATTGTTAGTATTTTGAATTTGATTTGATGGGCGAACAGAAGCCAGGGAGAGATTGTCAGAGAGGTGGTGGCTGACACTTCTGCTGGTAAATGGTTGGTAAGGGGGATAAGACTGGCAGCAGCATATAAGATAGACTGAAGAGGCCATGGTCTGTTTAGAAGCAGGCCAAAGAGTAGGGAGTTGCAATAGTCAAGGCAAGACATATCAAGAGAGTGAAGTGGAAGTTTGGTGGTGTCATCGGTTAAGATGGGCCATTGTTTGGAAATCTAATTAAGGTGAAGGTAGCAAGATTTGGACAGTAAATGGTTGTGGGGCTGACAAGAGAGGACACAGTAAGAAGGAAGGGAACAATAGAACGAAGGTTAGCTTACAAATCCACCTCTTTGCTTTGAATTTCACAGGGTACCTCCAATTTTGCTGATATCAACTCTCAAGAGGAGCCTGAAACACTAGGCACTATTATTAGCTTGTATGGCAAATCCACTTCACTACAGCTACCTTTTGAATGGAATCCATTAGTTGATAGCATTAGAGCAGCATGACTATAAACAAGGACTATATAAAACCGACTCTGGTGGTAATTCAACCTTTGAATTACTACACCAACTAGAAGTCCAATGCGCTATCCATTGCGCCACAGAGCCCTCCCCTTGGGTGCGGTTTGAGGACCTTGCCTGAGGAACTACTACTCAAGTCATAGCACATAAAAACATCCTCATATTGGCTGGCACTAAATAACAGGGATGAGCTCAAGATCTGGTCCAAATACAGTTTAAGATTGAAATGTTCCTGTTTGGGCATTTGTTAGAGGACCTAGCCTGAGAAACTACTACTCAAGTCATAGCACATAAACACATCCTCATACTGGCTGGCACTAAATAACAGGGATGAGCTCAAGATCTGGTCCAGATACAGTTTAAGATTGAAATGTTCCTGTTTGGGCATTTGCCTTAGCGCTACTTTTTTTGATCTTTAGGTGGGAACCGGAGGTGATGTTAAGTAGCAGTATTTGTACTGTTGATGTGTTGTTGTAAAAATGAAAAGTTCTGCTATTAGGTAATGGCGGGATAGAATTCCCTGAAGAGTTTCCAGGGATCAACTGAGGCCTAGAGAGTGGGAAATAGACATATAGATTGGAGTAGGGAATTTAAGAGGATGGGAGAGCCCCTGGGGAAATCCCATAGGCGAGCATTGGAAGAAGTGTTGAGGGAGCTAGCGAATAGATATTCTTGGAAGGACAGAACAGGGTGTTTTGTTTGAAACCATCAGATAAGGTTGATGATGTAGCTAGGGGCAGAGTTGTGGGTGGCTTTTTATATTGTTAGTATTTTGAATTTGATTTGATGGGTGAACAGAAGCCAGGGAGAGATTGTCAGAGAGGTGGTGGCTGACACTTCTGCTGGTAAATGGTTGGTAAGGGGAATAAGACTGGCAGCAGCATATAAGATAGACTGAAGAGGCCATGGTCTGTTTAGAAGCAGGCCAAAGAGTAGGGAGTTGCAATAGTCAAGGCAAGACATATCAAGAGAGTGAAGTGGAAGTTTGGTGGTGTCATCGGTTAAGATGGGGCATTGTTTGGAAATCTAATTGAGGTGAAGGTAGCAAGATTTGGACAGTAAATGGTTGTGGGGCTGACAAGAGAGGACACAGTAAGAAGGAAGGGAACAATAGAATGCAGGTTAGCTTTCAAATCCACCTCTTTGCTTTGAATTTCACAGGGTACCTCCAATTTTGCTGATATCAACTCTCAAGAGAAGCCTGAAACACTAGGCACTATTATTAGCTTGTATGGCAAATCCACTTCACTACAGCTACCTTTTGATTGGAATCCATTAGTTGATAGCATTAGAGCAGCATGACTATAAACAAGGACTATATAAAACTGACTCTGGTGGGACTCGAACCCACAACCTTTGAATTACTACACTAACTAGAAGTCCAATGCACTATCCATTGCACCACAGATCCCTCCCTTTGGGTGTGTTTAGAGGACCTTGCCTGAGGAACTACTACTCAAGTCATAGCACATAAACACATACTCATACTGGCTGGCACTAAATAACAGGGATGAGCTCAAGATCTGGTCCAGATACAGTTTAAGATTGAAATGTTCCTGTTTGGGCACTTGCCTTAGCGCTACTTTTTTTGATCTTTATGTGGGAACCGGAGGTGATGTTAAGTAGCAGAATTTGTACTGTTGATGTGTTGTTGGAAAAATGAAAAGCTCTGCTATTAGGTAATGGCGGGATAGAATTCCCTGAAGAGTTTCCAGGGATCAACTGAGGCCTAGAGAGTGGGAAATAGACATATAGATTGGAGTAGGGAATTTAAGAGGATGGGAGAGCCCCTGGGGAAATCCCATAGGCGAGCATTGGAAAAAGTGTTGAGGGAGCTAGCGAATAGGAATTCTTGGAAGGAGAGAACAGGGTGTTTTGTTTGATACCATCAGATAAGGTTGATGATGTAGCTAGGGGCAGAGTTGTGGGTGGCTTTTTATATTGTTAGTATTTTGAATTTGATTTGATGGGTGAACAGAAGCCAGGGAGAGATTGTCAGAGAGGTGGTGGCTGACACTTCTGCTGGTAAATGGTTGGTAAGGGGGATAAGACTGGCAGCAGCATATAAGATAGACTGAAGAGGCCATGGTCTGTTTAGAAGCAGGCCAAAGAGTAGGGAGTTGCAATAGTCAAGGCAAGACATATCAAGAGAGTGAAGTGGAAGTTTGGTGGTGTCATCGGTTAAGATGGGGCATTGTTTGGAAATCTAATTGAGGTGAAGGTAGCAAGATTTGGACAGTAAATGGTTGTGGGGCTGACAAGAGAGGACACAGTAAGAAGGAAGGGAACAATAGAATGCAGGTTAGCTTACAAATCCACCTCTTTGCTTTGAATTTCACAGGGTACCTCCAATTTTGCTGATATCAACTCTCAAGAGAAGCCTGAAACACTAGGCACTATTATTAGCTTATTTGGCAAATCCACTTCACTACAGCTAGCTTTTGAATGGAATCCATTAGTTGATAGCATTAGAGCAGCATGACTATAAACAAGGACTATATAAAACCGATTCTGGTGGGACTCGAACCCACAACCTTTGAATTACTACACCAACTAGAAGTCCAATGCGCTATCCATTGCGCCACAGAGCCCTCCCCTTGTGTAGGTTAGAGGACCTTGCCTGAGGAACTACTGCTCAAGTCATAGCACATAAACACATCCTCATACTGGCTGGCACTAAATAACAGGGATGAGCTCAAGATCTGGTCCAGATACAGTTTAAGATTGAAATGTTCCTGTTTGGGCATTTGCCTTAGCGCTACTTTTTTTGATCTTTAGGTGGGAACCGGAGGTGATGTTAAGTAGCAGTATTTGTACTGTTGATGTGTTGTTGGAAAAATGAAAAGTTCTGCTATTAGGTAATGGCGGGATAGAATTCCCTGAAGAGTTTCCAGGGATCAACTGAGGCCTAGAGAGTGGGAAATAGACATATAGATTGGAGTAGGGAATTTAAGAGGATGGGAGAGCCCCTGGGGAAATCCCATAGGCGAGCATTGGAAGAAGTGTTGAGGGAGCTAGCGAATAGGAATTCTTGGAAGGAGAGAACAGGGTGTTTTGTTTGATACCATCAGATAAGGTTGATGATGTAGCTAGGGGCAGAGTTGTGGGTGGCTTTTTATATTGTTAGTATTTTGAATTTGATTTGATGGGTGAACAGAAGCCAGGGAGAGATTGTCAGAGAGGTTGTGGCTGACACTTCTGCTGGTAAATGGTTGGTAAGGGGGATAAGACTGGCAGCAGCATATAAGATAGACTGAAGAGGCCATGGTCTGTTTAGAAGCAGGCCAAAGAGTAGGGAGTTGCAATAGTCAAGGCAAGACATATCAAGAGAGTGAAGTGGAAGTTTGGTGGTGTCATCGGTTAAGATGGGGCATTGTTTGGAAATCTAATTGAGGTGAAGGTAGCAAGATTTGGACAGTAAATGGTTGTGGGGCTGACAAGAGAGGACACAGTAAGAAGGAAGGGAACAATAGAATGCAGGTTAGCTTTCAAATCCACCTCTTTGCTTTGAATTTCACAGGGTACCTCCAATTTTGCTGATATCAACTCTCAAGAGAAGCCTGAAACACTAGGCACTATTATTAGCTTGTATGGCAAATCCACTTCACTACAGCTACCTTTTGATTGGAATCCATTAGTTGATAGCATTAGAGCAGCATGACTATAAACAAGGACTATATAAAACTGACTCTGGTGGGACTCGAACCCACAACCTTTGAATTACTACACTAACTAGAAGTCCAATGCACTATCCATTGCACCACAGATCCCTCCCTTTGGGTGCGTTTAGAGGACCTTGCCTGAGGAACTACTACTCAAGTCATAGCACATAAACACATACTCATACTGGCTGGCACTAAATAACAGGGATGAGCTCAAGATCTGGTCCAGATACAGTTTAAGATTGAAATGTTCCTGTTTGGGCATTTGCCTTAGCGCTACTTTTTTTGATCTTTATGTGGGAACCGGAGGTGATGTTAAGTAGCAGTATTTGTACTGTTGATGTGTTGTTGGAAAAATGAAAAGCTCTGCTATTAGGTAATGGCGGGATAGAATTCCCTGAAGAGTTTCCAGGGATCAACTGAGGCCTAGAGAGTGGGAAATAGACATATAGATTGGAGTAGGGAATTTAAGAGGATGGGAGAGCCCCTGGGGAAATCCCATAGGCGAGCATTGGAAAAAGTGTTGAGGGAGCTAGCGAATAGGAATTCTTGGAAGGAGAGAACAGGGTGTTTTGTTTGATACCATCAGATAAGGTTGATGATGTAGCTAGGGGCAGAGTTGTGGGTGGCTTTTTATATTGTTAGTATTTTGAATTTGATTTGATGGGTGAACAGAAGCCAGGGAGAGATTGTCAGAGAGGTGGTGGCTGACACTTCTGCTGGTAAATGGTTGGTAAGGGGGATAAGACTGGCAGCAGCATATAAGATAGACTGAAGAGGCCATGGTCTGTTTAGAAGCAGGCCAAAGAGTAGGGAGTTGCAATAGTCAAGGCAAGACATATCAAGAGAGTGAAGTGGAAGTTTGGTGGTGTCATCGGTTAAGATGGGGCATTGTTTGGAAATCTAATTGAGGTGAAGGTAGCAAGATTTGGACAGTAAATGGTTGTGGGGCTGACAAGAGAGGACACAGTAAGAAGGAAGGGAACAATAGAATGCAGGTTAGCTTACAAATCCACCTCTTTGCTTTGAATTTCACAGGGTACCTCCAATTTTGCTGATATCAACTCTCAAGAGAAGCCTGAAACACTAGGCACTATTATTAGCTTATTTGGCAAATCCACTTCACTACAGCTAGCTTTTGAATGGAATCCATTAGTTGATAGCATTAGAGCAGCATGACTATAAACAAGGACTATATAAAACCGATTCTGGTGGGACTCGAACCCACAACCTTTGAATTACTACACCAACTAGAAGTCCAATGCGCTATCCATTGCGCCACAGAGCCCTCCCCTTGTGTAGGTTAGAGGACCTTGCCTGAGGAACTACTGCTCAAGTCATAGCACATAAACACATCCTCATACTGGCTGGCACTAAATAACAGGGATGAGCTCAAGATCTGGTCCAGATACAGTTTAAGATTGAAATGTTCCTGTTTGGGCATTTGCCTTAGCGCTACTTTTTTTGATCTTTAGGTGGGAACCGGAGGTGATGTTAAGTAGCAGTATTTGTACTGTTGATGTGTTGTTGGAAAAATGAAAAGTTCTGCTATTAGGTAATGGCGGGATAGAATTCCCTGAAGAGTTTCCAGGGATCAACTGAGGCCTAGAGAGTGGGAAATAGACATATAGATTGGAGTAGGGAATTTAAGAGGATGGGAGAGCCCCTGGGGAAATCCCATAGGCGAGCATTGGAAGAAGTGTTGAGGGAGCTAGCGAATAGGAATTCTTGGAAGGAGAGAACAGGGTGTTTTGTTTGATACCATCAGATAAGGTTGATGATGTAGCTAGGGGCAGAGTTGTGGGTGGCTTTTTATATTGTTAGTATTTTGAATTTGATTTGATGGGTGAACAGAAGCCAGGGAGAGATTGTCAGAGAGGTTGTGGCTGACACTTCTGCTGGTAAATGGTTGGTAAGGGGGATAAGACTGGCAGCAGCATATAAGATAGACTGAAGAGGCCATGGTCTGTTTAGAAGCAGGCCAAAGAGTAGGGAGTTGCAATAGTCAAGGCAAGACATATCAAGAGAGTGAAGTGGAAGTTTGGTGGTGTCATCGGTTAAGATGGGGCATTGTTTGGAAATCTAATTGAGGTGAAGGTAGCAAGATTTGGACAGTAAATGGTTGTGGGGCTGACAAGAGAGGACACAGTAAGAAGGAAGGGAACAATAGAATGCAGGTTAGCTTTCAAATCCACCTCTTTGCTTTGAATTTCACAGGGTACCTCCAATTTTGCTGATATCAACTCTCAAGAGAAGCCTGAAACACTAGGCACTATTATTAGCTTGTATGGCAAATCCACTTCACTACAGCTACCTTTTGATTGGAATCCATTAGTTGATAGCATTAGAGCAGCATGACTATAAACAAGGACTATATAAAACTGACTCTGGTGGGACTCAAACCCACAACCTTTGCATTACTACACTAACTAGAAGTCCAATGCACTATCCATTGCACCACAGATCCCTCCCTTTGGCTGTGTTTAGAGTACCTTGCCTGAGGAACTACTACTCAAGTCATAGCACATAAACACATCCTCATACTGGCTGGCACTAAATAACAGGGATGAGCTCAAGATCTGGTCCAGATACAGTTTAAGATTGAAATGTTCCTGTTTGGGCATTTGCCTTAGCGCTACTTTTTTTGATCTTTATGTGGGAACCGGAGGTGATGTTAAGTAGCAGTATTTGTACTGTTGATGTGTTGTTGGAAAAATGAAAAGCTCTGCTATTAGGTAATGGCGGGTTAGAATTCCCTGAAGAGTTTCCAGGGATCAACTGAGGCCTAGAGAGTGGGAAATAGACATATAGATTGGAGTAGGGAATTTAAGAGGATGGGAGAGCCCCTGGGGAAATCCCATAGGCGAGCATTGGAAAAAGTGTTGAGGGAGCTAGCGAATAGGAATTCTTGGAAGGAGAGAACAGGGTGTTTTGTTTGATACCATCAGATAAGGTTGATGATGTAGCTAGGGGCAGAGTTGTGGGTGGCTTTTTATATTGTTAGTATTTTGAATTTGATTTGATGGGTGAACAGAAGCCAGGGAGAGATTGTCAGAGAGGTGGTGGCTGACACTTCTGCTGGTAAATGGTTGGTAAGGGGGATAAGACTGGCAGCAGCATATAAGATAGACTGAAGAGGCCATGGTCTGTTTAGAAGCAGGCCAAAGAGTAGGGAGTTGCAATAGTCAAGGCAAGACATATCAAGAGAGTGAAGTGGAAGTTTGGTGGTGTCATCGGTTAAGATGGGGCATTGTTTGGAAATCTAATTAAGGTGAAGGTAGCAAGATTTGGACAGTAAATGGTTGTGGGGCTGACAAGAGAGGACACAGTAAGAAGGAAAGGAACAATAGAACGAAGGTTAGCTTACAAATCCACCTCTTTGCTTTGAATTTCACAGGGTACCTCCAATTTTGCTGATATCAACTCTCAAGAGAAGCCTGAAACACTAGGCACTATTATTAGCTTGTATGGCAAATCCACTTCACTACAGCTACCTTTTGAATGGAATCCATTAGTTGATAGCATTAGAGCAGCATGACTATAAACAAGGACTATATAAAACTGACTCTGGTGGTAATTCAACCTTTGAATTACTACACCAACTAGAAGTCCAATGCACTATCCATTGCACCACAGATCCCTCCCTTTGGGTGTGTTTAGAGGACCTTGCCTGAGGAACTACTACTCAAGTCATAGCACATAAACACATCCTCATACTGGCTGGCACTAAATAACAGGGATGAGCTCAAGATCTGGTCCAGATACAGTTTAAGATTGAAATGTTCCTGTTTGGGCATTTTCCTTAGCGCTACTTTTTTGATCTTTAGGTGGGAACCGGAGGTGATGTTAAGTAGCAGTATTTGTACTGTTGATGTGTTGTTGGAAAAATTAAAAGTTCTGCTATTAGGTAATGGCGGGATAGAATTCCCTGAAGAGTTTCCAGGGATCAACTGAGGCCTAGAGAGTGGGAAATAGACATATAGATTGGAGTAGGGAATTTAAGAGGATGGGAGAGCCCCTGGGGATATCCCATAGGCGAGCATTGGAAGAAGTGTTGAGGGAGCTAGCGAATAGGAATTCTTGGAAGGAGAGAACAGGGTGTTTTGTTTGATACCATCAGATAAGGTTGATGATGTAGCTAGGGGCAGAGTTGTGGGTGGCTTTTTATATTGTTAGTATTTTGAATTTGATTTGATGGGTGAACAGAAGCCAGGGAGAGATTGTCAGAGAGGTTGTGGCTGACACTTCTGCTGATAAATGGTTGGTAAGGGGGATAAGACTGGCAGCAGCATATAAGATAGACTGAAGAGGCCATGGTCTGTTTAGAAGCAGGCCAAAGAGTAGGGAGTTGCAATAGTCAAGGCAAGACATATCAAGAGAGTGAAGTGGAAGTTTGGTGGTGTCATCGGTTAAGATGGGGCATTGTTTGGAAATCTAATTGAGGTGAAGGTAGCAAGATTTGGACAGTAAATGGTTGTGGGGCTGACAAGAGAGGACACAGTAAGAAGGAAGGGAACAATAGAATGCAGGTTAGCTTACAAATCCACCTCTTTGCTTTGAATTTCACAGGGTACCTCCAATTTTGCTGATATCAACTCTCAAGAGAAGCCTGAAACACTAGGCACTATTATTAGCTTATTTGGCAAATCCACTTCACTACAGCTACCTTTTGAATGGAATCCATTAGTTGATAGCATTAGAGCAGCATGACTATAAACAAGGACTATATAAAACTGACTCTGGTGGGACTCGAACCCACAACCTTTGAATTACTACACCAACTAGAAGTCCAATGCGCTATCCATTGCGCCACAGAGCCCTCCCTTTGGGTGCAGTTAGTGGACCTCGCCTGAGGAACTACTACTCAAGTCATAGCCCATAAACACATCCTCATACTGGCTGGCACTAAATAACAGGGATGAGCTCAAGATCTGGTCCAGATACAGTTTAAGATTGAAATGTTCCTGTTTGGGCATTTGCCTTAGCGTTACTTTTTTTGATCTTTAGGTGGGAACCGGAGGTGATGTTAAGTAGCAGTATTTCTACTGTTGATGTGTTGTTGGAAAAATGAAAAGTTCTGCTATTAGGTAATGGCGGGATAGAATTCCCTGAAGAGTTTCCAGTGATCAACTGAGGCCTAGAGAGTGGGAAATAGACATATAGATTGGTGTAGGGAATTTAAGAGGATGGGAGAGCCCCTGGGGAAATCCCATAGGCGAGCATTGGAATAAGTGTTGAGGGAGCTAGCGAATAGGAATTCTTGGAAGGAGAGAACAGGGTGTTTTGTTTGATACCATCAGATAAGGTTGATGATGTAGCTAGGGGCAGAGTTGTGGGTGGCTTTTTATATTGTTAGTATTTTGAATTTGATTTGATGGGTGAACAGAAGCCAGGGAGAGATTGTCAGAGAGGTGGTGGCTGACACTTCTGCTGGTAAATGGTTGGTAAGGGGGATAAGACTGGCAGCAGCATATAAGATAGACTGAAGAGGCCATGGTCTGTTTAGAAGCAGGCCAAAGAGTAGGGAGTTGCAATAGTCAAGGCAAGACATATCAAGAGAGTGAAGTGGAAGTTTGGTGGTGTCATCGGTTAAGATGGGGCATTGTTTGGAAATCTAATTGAGGTGAAGGTAGCAAGATTTGGACAGTAAATGGTTGTGGGGCTGACAAGAGAGGACACAGTAAGAAGGAAGGGAACAATAGAATGCAGGTTAGCTTACAAATCCACCTCTTTGCTTTGAATTTCACAGGGTACCTCCAATTTTGCTGATATCAACTCTCAAGAGAAGCCTGAAACACTAGGCACTATTATTAGCTTATTTGGCAAATCCACTTCACTACAGCTACCTTTTGAATGGAATCCATTAGTTGATAGCATTAGAGCAGCATGACTATAAACAAGGACTATATAAAACTGACTCTGGTGGGACTCGAACCCACAACCTTTGAATTACTACACTAACTAGAAGTCCAATGCACTATCCATTGCGCCACAGAGCCCTCCCTTCGCGTGTGGTTAGAGAACCATGCCTGAGGAACTACTACTCAAGTCATAGCACATAAACACATCCTCATACTGGCTGGCACTAAATAACAGGGATGAGCTCAAGATCTGGTCCAGATACAGTTTAAGATTGAAATGTTCCTGTTTGGGCATTTGCCTTAGCGCTACTTTTTTTGATCTTTAGGTGGGAACCGGAGGTGATGTTAAGTAGCAGTATTTGTACTGTTGATGTGTTGTTGGAAAAATGAAAAGTTCTGCTATTAGGTAATGGCGGGATAGAATTCCCTGAAGAGTTTCCAGGGATCAACTGAGGCCTAGAGAGTGGGAAATAGACATATAGATTGGTGTAGGGAATTTAAGAGGATGGGAGAGCCCCTGGGGAAATCCCATAGGCGAGCATTGGAAGAAGTGTTGAGGGAGCTAGCGAATAGGAATTCTTGGAAGGAGAGAACAGGGTGTTTTGTTTGATACCATCAGATAAGGTTGATGATGTAGCTAGGGGCAGAGTTGTGGGTGGCTTTTTATATTGTTAGTATTTTGAATTTGATTTGATGGGTGAACAGAAGCCAGGGAGAGATTGTCAGAGAGGTGGTGGCTGACACTTCTGCTGGTAAATGGTTGGTAAGTGGGATAAGACTGGCAGCAGCATATAAGATAGACTGAAGAGGCCATGGTCTGTTTAGAAGCAGGCCAAAGAGTAGGGAGTTGCAATAGTCAAGGCAAGACATATCAAGAGAGTGAAGTGGAAGTTTGGTGGTGTCATCGGTTAAGATGGGGCATTGTTTGGAAATCTAATTGAGGTGAAGGTAGCAAGATTTGGACAGTAAATGGTTGTGGGGCTGACAAGAGATGACACAGTAAGAAGGAAGGGAACAATAGAATGCAGGTTAGCTTACAAATCCACCTCTTTGCTTTGAATTTCACAGGGTACCTCCAATTTTGCTGATATGAACTCTCAAGAGAAGCCTGAAACACTAGGCACTATTATTAGCTTATTTGGCAAATCCACTTCACTACAGCTACCTTTTGAATGGAATCCATTAGTTGATAGCATTAGAGCAGCATGACTATAAACAAGGACTATATAAAACCGACTCTGGTGTTATTCGAACCCACAACCTTTGAATTACTACACCAACTAGAAGTCCAATGCGCTATCCATTGCGCCACAGAGCCCTCCCTTTGGGTGTGGTTAGAGGACCTCGCCTGAGGAACTACTACTCAAGTCATAGCACATAAACACATCCTCATACTGGCTGGCACTAAATAACAGGGATGAGCTCAAGATCTGGTCCAGATACAGTTTAAGATTGAAATGTTCCTGTTTGGGCATTTGCCTTAGCGTTACTTTTTTTGATCTTTAGGTGGGAACCGGAGGTGATGTTAAGTAGCAGTATTTGTACTGTTGATGTGTTGTTGGAAAAATGAAAAGTTCTGCTATTAGGTAATGGCGGGATAGAATTCCCTGAAGAGTTTCCAGGGATCAACTGAGGCCTAGAGAGTGGGAAATAGACATATAGATTGGTGTAGGGAATTTAAGAGGATGGGAGAGCCCCTGGGGAAATCCCATATTGAGCATTGGAATAAGTGTTGAGGGAGCTAGCGAATAGGAATTCTTGGAAGGAGAGAACAGGGTGTTTTGTTTGATACCATCAGATAAGGTTGATGATGTAGCTAGGGGCAGAGTTGTGGGTGGCTTTTTATATTGTTAGTATTTTGAATTTGATTTGATGGGTGAACAGAAGCCAGGGAGAGATTGTCAGAGAGGTGGTGGCTGACACTTCTGCTGGTAAATGGTTGGTAAGGGGGATAAGACTGGCAGCAGCATATAAGATAGACTGAAGAGGCCATGGTCTGTTTAGAAGCAGGCCAAAGAGTAGGGAGTTGCAATAGTCAAGGCAAGACATATCAAGAGAGTGAAGTGGAAGTTTGGTGGTGTCTTCAGTTAAGATGGGGCATTGTTTGGAAATCTAATTGAGGTGAAGGTAGCAAGATTTGGACAGTAAATGGTTGTGGGGCTGACAAGAGAGGACACAGTAAGAAGGAAGGGAACAATAGAATGCAGGTTAGCTTACAAATCCACCTCTTTGCTTTGAATTTCACAGGGTACCTCCAATTTTGCTGATATCAACTCTCAAGAGAAGCCTGAAACACTAGGCACTATTATTAGCTTATATGGCAAATCCACTTCACTACAGCTACCTTTTGAATGGAATCCATTAGTTGATAGCATTAGAGCAGCATGACTATAAACAAGGACTATATAAAACCGACTCTGGTGGGACTCGAACCCACAACCTTTGAATTACTACACCAACTAGAAGTCCAATGCGCTATCCATTGCGCCACAGAGCCCTCCCTTTGGGTGCGGTTAGAGGACCTCGCCTGAGGAACTACTACTCAAGTCATAGCACATAAACACATCCTCATACTGGCTGGCACTAAATAACAGGGATGAGCTCAAGATCTGGTCCAGATACAGTTTAAGATTGAAATGTTCCTGTTTGGGCATTTGCCTTAGCGTTACTTTTTTTGATCTTTAGGTGGGAACCGGAGGTGATGTTAAGTAGCAGTATTTGTACTGTTGATGTGTTGTTGGAAAAATGAAAAGTTCGGCTATTAGGTAATGGCGGGATAGAATTCCCTGAAGAGTTTCCAGGGATCAACTGAGGCCTAGAGAGTGGGAAATAGACATATAGATTGGTGTAGGGAATTTAAGAGGATGGGAGAGCCCCTGGGGAAATCCCATATTGAGCATTGGAATAAGTGTTGAGGGAGCTAGCGAATAGGAATTCTTGGAAGGAGAGAACAGGGTGTTTTGTTTGATACCATCAGATAAGGTTGATGATGTAGCTAGGGGCAGAGTTGTGGGTGGCTTTTTATATTGTTAGTATTTTGAATTTGATTTGATGGGTGAACAGAAGCCAGGGAGAGATTGTCAGAGAGGTGGTGGCTGACACTTCTGCTGGTAAATGGTTGGTAAGGGGGATAAGACTGGCAGCAGCATATAAGATAGACTGAAGAGGCCATGGTCTGTTTAGAAGCAGGCCAAAGAGTAGGGAGTTGCAATAGTCAAGGCAAGACATATCAAGAGAGTGAAGTGGAAGTTTGGTGGTGTCATCAGTTAAGATGGGGCATTGTTTGGAAATCTAATTGAGGTGAAGGTAGCAAGATTTGGACAGTAAATGGTTGTGGGGCTGACAAGAGAGGACACAGTAAGAAGGAAGGGAACAATAGAATGCAGGTTAGCTTACAAATCCACCTCTTTGCTTTGAATTTCACAGGGTACCTCCAATTTTGCTGATATCAACTCTCAAGAGAAGCCTGAAACACTAGGCACTATTATTAGCTTATATGGCAAATCCACTTCACTACAGCTACCTTTTGAATGGAATCCATTAGTTGATAGCATTAGAGCAGCATGACTATAAACAAGGACTATATAAAACCGACTCTGGTGGGACTCGAACCCACAACCTTTGAATTACTACACCAACTAGAAGTCCAATGCGCTATCCATTGCGCCACAGAGCCCTCCCTTTGGGTGCGGTTAGAGGACCTCGCCTGAGGAACTACTACTCAAGTCATAGCACATAAACACATCCTCATACTGGCTGGCACTAAATAACAGGGATGAGCTCAAGATCTGGTCCAGATACAGTTTAAGATTGAAATGTTCCTGTTTGGGCATTTGCCTTAGCGTTACTTTTTTTGATCTTTAGGTGGGAACCGGAGGTGATGTTAAGTAGCAGTATTTGTACTGTTGATGTGTTGTTGGAAAAATGAAAAGTTCGGCTATTAGGTAATGGCGGGATAGAATTCCCTGAAGAGTTTCCAGGGATCAACTGAGGCCTAGAGAGTGGGAAATAGACATATAGATTGGTGTTGGGAATTTAAGAGGATGGGAGAGCCCCTGGGGAAATCCCATAGGCGAGCATTGGAAGAAGTGTTGAGGGAGCTAGCGAATAGGAATTCTAGGAAGGAGAGAACAGGGTGTTTTGTTTGATACTATCAGATAAGGTTGATGATGTAGCTAGGGGCAGAGTTGTGGGTGGCTTTTTATATTGTTAGTATTTTGAATTTGATTTGATGGGTGAACAGAAGCCAGGGAGAGATTGTCAGAGAGGTGGTGGCTGACACTTCTGCTGGTAAATAGTTGGTAAGGGGGATAAGACTGGCAGCAGCATATAAGATAGACTGAAGAGGCCATGGTCTGTTTAGAAGCAGGCCAAAGAGTAGGGAGTTGCAATAGTCAAGGCAAGACATATCAAGAGAGTGAAGTGGAAGTTTGGTGGTGTCATCGGTTAAGATGGGGCATTGTTTGGAAATCTAATTGAGGTGAAGGTAGCAAGATTTGGACAGTAAATGGTTGTGGGGCTGACAAGAGATGACACAGTAAGAAGGAAGGGAACAATAGAATGCAGGTTAGCTTACAAATCCACCTCTTTGCTTTGAATTTCACAGGGTACCTCCAATTTTGCTGATATCAACTCTCAAGAGAAGCCTGAAACACTAGGCACTATTATTAGCTTATTTGGCAAATCCACTTCACTACAGCTACCTTTTGAATTGAATCCATTAGTTGATAGCATTAGAGCAGCATGACTATAAACAAGGACTATATAAAAGAGACTCTGGTGGGACTTGAACCCACAACCTTTAAATTACTACACCAACTAGAAGTCCAATGCGCTATCCATTGGCCCACAGAGCACTCCACTTGGGTACGGTTAGAGGACCTTGCCTGAGGAACTACTACTCAAGTCATAGCACATAAACACATCCTCATACTGGCTGGCACTAAATAACAGGGATGAGCTCAAGATCTGGTCCAGATACAGTTTAAGATTGAAATGTTCCTGTTTGGGCATTTGCCTTAGCGCTACTTTTTTTGATCTTTAGGTGGGAACCGGAGGTGATGTTAAGTAGCAGTATTTGTACTGTTGATGTGTTGTTGTAAAAATGAAAAGTTCTGCTATTAGGTAATGGCGGAATAGAATTCCCTGAAGAGTTTCCAGGGATCAACTGAGGCCTAGAGAGTGGGAAATAGACATATAGATTGGAGTAGGGAATTTAAGAGGATGGGAGAGCCCCTGGGGAAATCCCATAGGCGAGCATTGGAAGAAGTGTTGAGGGAGCTAGCGAATAGGAATTCTTGGAAGGAGAGAACAGGGTGTTTTGTTTGATACCATCAGATAAGGTTGATGATGTAGCTAGGGGCAGAGTTGTGGGTGGCTTTTTATATTGTTAGTATTTTGAATTTGATTTGATGGGTGAACAGAAGCCAGGGAGAGATTGTCAGAGAGGTGGTGGCTGACACTTCTGCTGGTAAATGGTTGGTAAGGGGGATAAGACTGGCAGCAGCATATAAGATAGACTGAAGAGGCCATGGTCTGTTTAGAAGCAGGCCAAAGAGTAGGGAGTTGCAATAGTCAAGGCAAGACATATCAAGAGAGTGAAGTGGAAGTTTGGTGGTGTCATCGGTTAAGATGGGGCATTGTTTGGAAATCTAATTGAGGTGAAGGTAGCAAGATTTGGACAGTAAATGGTTGTGGGGCTGACAAGAGAGGACACAGTAAGAAGGAAGGGAACAATAGAATGCAGGTTAGCTTACAAATCCACCTCTTTGCTTTGAATTTCACAGGGTACCTCCAATTTTGCTGATATCAACTCTCAAGAGAAGCCTGAAACACTAGGCACTATTATTAGCTTATTTGGCAAATCCACTTCACTACAGCTACCTTTTGAATGGAATCCATTAGTTGATAGCATTAGAGCAGCATGACTATAAACAAGGACTATATAAAACTGATTCTGGTGGGACTCGAACCCACAACCTTTGAATTACTACACTAACTAGAAGTCCAATGCGCTATCCATTGCGCCACAGAGCCCTCCCTTTGTGTGTGGTTAGAGAACCATGCCTGAGGAACTACTACTCAAGTCATAGCACATAAACACATCCTCATACTGGCTGGCACTAAATAACAGGGATGAGCTCAAGATCTGGTCCAGATACAGTTTAAGATTGAAATGTTCCTGTTTGGGCATTTGCCTTAGCGTTACTTTTTTTGATCTTTAGGTGGAAACCGGAGGTGATGTTAAGTAGCAGTATTTGTACTGTTGATGTGTTGTTGGAAAAATGGAAAGTTCTGCTATTAGGTAATGGCGGGATAGAATTCCCTGAAGAGTTTCCAGTGATCAACTGAGGCCTAGAGAGTGGGAAATAGACATATAGATTGGTGTAGGGAATTTAAGAGGATGGGAGAGTCCCTGGGGAAATCCCATAGGCGAGCATTGGAATAAGTGTTGAGGGAGCTAGCGAATAGGAATTCTTGGAAGGAGAGAACAGGGTGTTTTGTTTGATACCATCAGATAAGGTTGATGATGTAGCTAGGGGCAGAGTTGTGGGTGGCTTTTTATATTGTTAGTATTTTGAATTTGATTTGATGGGTGAACAGAAGCCAGGGAGAGATTGTCAGAGAGGTTGTGGCTGACACTTCTGCTGATAAATGGTTGGTAAGGGGGATAAGACTGGCAGCAGCATATAAGATAGACTGAAGAGGCCATGGTCTGTTTAGAAGCAGGCCAAAGAGTAGGGAGTTGCAATAGTCAAGGCAAGACATATCAAGAGAGTGAAGTGGAAGTTTGGTGATGTCATCGGTTAAGATGGGGCATTGTTTGGAAATCTAATTGAGGTGAAGGTAGCAAGATTTGGACAGTAAATGGTTGTGGGGCTGACAAGAGAGGACACAGTAAGAAGGAAGGGAACAATAGAATGCAGGTTAGCTTACAAATCCACCTCTTTGCTTTGAATTTCACAGGGTACCTCCAATTTTGCTGATATCAACTCTCAAGAGAAGCCTGAAACACTAGGCACTATTATTAGCTTATTTGGCAAATCCACTTCACTACAGCTACCTTTTGAATGGAATCCATTAGTTGATAGCATTAGAGCAGCATGACTATAAACAAGGACTATATAAAACTGACTCTGGTGGGACTCGAACCCACAACCTTTGAATTTCTACACCAACTAGAAGTCCAATGCGCTATCCATTGCGCCACAGAGCCCTCCCTTTGGGTGCAGTTAGAGGACCTCGCCTGAGGAACTACTACTCAAGTCATAGCCCATAAACACATCCTCATACTGGCTGGCACTAAATAACAGGGATGAGCTCAAGATCTGGTCCAGATACAGTTTAAGATTGAAATGTTCCTGTTTGGGCATTTGCCTTAGCGTTACTTTTTTTGATCTTTAGGTGGGAACCGGAGGTGATGTTAAGTAGCAGTATTTCTACTGTTGATGTGTTGTTGGAAAAATGAAAAGTTCTGCTATTAGGTAATGGCGGGATAGAATTCCCTGAAGAGTTTCCATTGATCAACTGAGGCCTAGAGAGTGGGAAATAGACATATAGATTGGTGTAGGGAATTTAAGAGGATGGGAGAGCCCCTGGGGAAATCCCATAGGCGAGCATTGGAAAAAGTGTTGAGGGAGCTAGCGAATAGGAATTCTTGGAAGGAGAGAACAGGGTGTTTTGTTTGATACCATCAGATAAGGTTGATGATGTAGCTAGGGGCAGAGTTGTGGGTGGCTTTTTATATTGTTAGTATTTTGAATTTGATTTGATGGGTGAACAGAAGCCAGGGAGAGATTGTCAGAGAGGTGGTGGCTGACACTTCTGCTGGTAAATGGTTGGTAAGGGGGATAAGACTGGCAGAAGCATATAAGATAGACTGAAGAGGCCATGGTCTGTTTAGAAGCAGGCCAAAGAGTAGGGAGTTGCAATAGTCAAGGCAAGACATATCAAGAGAGTGAAGTGGAAGTTTGGTGGTGTCATCAGTTAAGATGGGGCATTGTTTGGAAATCTAATTGAGGTGAAGGTAGCAAGATTTGGACAGTAAATGGTTGTGGGGCTGACAAGAGAGGACACAGTAAGAAGGAAGGGAACAATAGAATGCAGGTTAGCTTACAAATCCACCTCTTTGCTTTGAATTTCACAGGGTACCTCCAATTTTGCTGATATCAACTCTCAAGAGAAGCCTGAAACACTAGGCACTATTATTAGCTTATATGGCAAATCCACTTCACTACAGCTACCTTTTGAATGGAATCCATTAGTTGATAGCATTAGAGCAGCATGACTATAAACAAGGACTATATAAAACCGACTCTGGTGGGACTCGAACCCACAACCTTTGAATTACTACACCAACTAGAAGTCCAATGCGCTATCCATTGCGCCACAGAGCCCTCCCTTTGGGTGCGGTTAGAGGACCTCGCCTGAGGAACTACTACTCAAGTCATAGCACATAAACACATCCTCATACTGGCTGGCACTAAATAACAGGGATGAGCTCAAGATCTGGTCCAGATACAGTTTAAGATTGAAATGTTCCTGTTTGGGCATTTGCCTTAGCGTTACTTTTTTTGATCTTTAGGTGGGAACCGGAGGTGATGTTAAGTAGCAGTATTTGTACTGTTGATGTGTTGTTGGAAAAATGAAAAGTTCGGCTATTAGGTAATGGCGGGATAGAATTCCCTGAAGAGTTTCCAGGGATCAACTGAGGCCTAGAGAGTGGGAAATAGACATATAGATTGGTGTTGGGAATTTAAGAGGATGGGAGAGCCCCTGGGGAAATCCCATAGGCGAGCATTGGAAGAAGTGTTGAGGGAGCTAGCGAATAGGAATTCTAGGAAGGAGAGAACAGGGTGTTTTGTTTGATACTATCAGATAAGGTTGATGATGTAGCTAGGGGCAGAGTTGTGGGTGGCTTTTTATATTGTTAGTATTTTGAATTTGATTTGATGGGTGAACAGAAGCCAGGGAGAGATTGTCAGAGAGGTGGTGGCTGACACTTCTGCTGGTAAATGGTTGGTAAGGGGGATAAGACTGGCAGCAGCATATAAGATAGACTGAAGAGGCCATGGTCTGTTTAGAAGCAGGCCAAAGAGTAGGGAGTTGCAATAGTCAAGGCAAGACATATCAAGAGAGTGAAGTGGAAGTTTGGTGGTGTCATCGGTTAAGATGGGGCATTGTTTGGAAATCTAATTGAGGTGAAGGTAGCAAGATTTGGACAGTAAATGGTTGTGGGGCTGACAAGAGATGACACAGTAAGAAGGAAGGGAACAATAGAATGCAGGTTAGCTTACAAATCCACCTCTTTGCTTTGAATTTCACAGGGTACCTCCAATTTTGCTGATATCAACTCTCAAGAGAAGTCTGAAACACTAGGCACTATTATTAGCTTATTTGGCAAATCCACTTCACTACAGCTACCTTTTGAATGGAATCCATTAGTTGATAGCATTAGAGCAGCATGACTATAAACAAGGACTATATAAAACTGACTCTGGTGGTAATTCAACCTTTGAATTACTACACCAACTAGAAGTCCAATGCACTATCCATTGCACCACAGATCCCTCCCTTTGGGTGTGTTTAGAGGACCTTGCCTGAGGAACTACTACTCAAGTCATAGCACATAAACACATCCTCATACTGGCTGGCACTAAATAACAGGGATGAGCTCAAGATCTGGTCCAGATACAGTTTAAGATTGAAATGTTCCTGTTTGGGCATTTTCCTTAGCGCTACTTTTTTGATCTTTAGGTGGGAACCGGAGGTGATGTTAAGTAGCAGTATTTGTACTGTTGATGTGTTGTTGGAAAAATTAAAAGTTCTGCTATTAGGTAATGGCGGGATAGAATTCCCTGAAGAGTTTCCAGGGATCAACTGAGGCCTAGAGAGTGGGAAATAGACATATAGATTGGAGTAGGGAATTTAAGAGGATGGGAGAGCCCCTGGGGATATCCCATAGGCGAGCATTGGAAGAAGTGTTGAGGGAGCTAGCGAATAGGAATTCTTGGAAGGAGAGAACAGGGTGTTTTGTTTGATACCATCAGATAAGGTTGATGATGTAGCTAGGGGCAGAGTTGTGGGTGGCTTTTTATATTGTTAGTATTTTGAATTTGATTTGATGGGTGAACAGAAGCCAGGGAGAGATTGTCAGAGAGGTTGTGGCTGACACTTCTGCTGATAAATGGTTGGTAAGGGGGATAAGACTGGCAGCAGCATATAAGATAGACTGAAGAGGCCATGGTCTGTTTAGAAGCAGGCCAAAGAGTAGGGAGTTGCAATAGTCAAGGCAAGACATATCAAGAGAGTGAAGTGGAAGTTTGGTGGTGTCATCGGTTAAGATGGGGCATTGTTTGGAAATCTAATTGAGGTGAAGGTAGCAAGATTTGGACAGTAAATGGTTGTGGGGCTGACAAGAGAGGACACAGTAAGAAGGAAGGGAACAATAGAATGCAGGTTAGCTTACAAATCCACCTCTTTGCTTTGAATTTCACAGGGTACCTCCAATTTTGCTGATATCAACTCTCAAGAGAAGCCTGAAACACTAGGCACTATTATTAGCTTATTTGGCAAATCCACTTCACTACAGCTACCTTTTGAATGGAATCCATTAGTTGATAGCATTAGAGCAGCATGACTATAAACAAGGACTATATAAAACTGACTCTGGTGGGACTCGAACCCACAACCTTTGAATTACTACACCAACTAGAAGTCCAATGCGCTATCCATTGCGCCACAGAGCCCTCCCTTTGGGTGCAGTTAGTGGACCTCGCCTGAGGAACTACTACTCAAGTCATAGCCCATAAACACATCCTCATACTGGCTGGCACTAAATAACAGGGATGAGCTCAAGATCTGGTCCAGATACAGTTTAAGATTGAAATGTTCCTGTTTGGGCATTTGCCTTAGCGTTACTTTTTTTGATCTTTAGGTGGGAACCGGAGGTGATGTTAAGTAGCAGTATTTCTACTGTTGATGTGTTGTTGGAAAAATGAAAAGTTCTGCTATTAGGTAATGGCGGGATAGAATTCCCTGAAGAGTTTCCAGTGATCAACTGAGGCCTAGAGAGTGGGAAATAGACATATAGATTGGTGTAGGGAATTTAAGAGGATGGGAGAGCCCCTGGGGAAATCCCATAGGCGAGCATTGGAATAAGTGTTGAGGGAGCTAGCGAATAGGAATTCTTGGAAGGAGAGAACAGGGTGTTTTGTTTGATACCATCAGATAAGGTTGATGATGTAGCTAGGGGCAGAGTTGTGGGTGGCTTTTTATATTGTTAGTATTTTGAATTTGATTTGATGGGTGAACAGAAGCCAGGGAGAGATTGTCAGAGAGGTGGTGGCTGACACTTCTGCTGGTAAATGGTTGGTAAGGGGGATAAGACTGGCAGCAGCATATAAGATAGACTGAAGAGGCCATGGTCTGTTTAGAAGCAGGCCAAAGAGTAGGGAGTTGCAATAGTCAAGGCAAGACATATCAAGAGAGTGAAGTGGAAGTTTGGTGGTGTCATCGGTTAAGATGGGGCATTGTTTGGAAATCTAATTGAGGTGAAGGTAGCAAGATTTGGACAGTAAATGGTTGTGGGGCTGACAAGAGAGGACACAGTAAGAAGGAAGGGAACAATAGAATGCAGGTTAGCTTACAAATCCACCTCTTTGCTTTGAATTTCACAGGGTACCTCCAATTTTGCTGATATCAACTCTCAAGAGAAGCCTGAAACACTAGGCACTATTATTAGCTTATTTGGCAAATCCACTTCACTACAGCTACCTTTTGAATGGAATCCATTAGTTGATAGCATTAGAGCAGCATGACTATAAACAAGGACTATATAAAACTGACTCTGGTGGGACTCGAACCCACAACCTTTGAATTACTACACTAACTAGAAGTCCAATGCACTATCCATTGCGCCACAGAGCCCTCCCTTCGCGTGTGGTTAGAGAACCATGCCTGAGGAACTACTACTCAAGTCATAGCACATAAACACATCCTCATACTGGCTGGCACTAAATAACAGGGATGAGCTCAAGATCTGGTCCAGATACAGTTTAAGATTGAAATGTTCCTGTTTGGGCATTTGCCTTAGCGCTACTTTTTTTGATCTTTAGGTGGGAACCGGAGGTGATGTTAAGTAGCAGTATTTGTACTGTTGATGTGTTGTTGGAAAAATGAAAAGTTCTGCTATTAGGTAATGGCGGGATAGAATTCCCTGAAGAGTTTCCAGGGATCAACTGAGGCCTAGAGAGTGGGAAATAGACATATAGATTGGTGTAGGGAATTTAAGAGGATGGGAGAGCCCCTGGGGAAATCCCATAGGCGAGCATTGGAAGAAGTGTTGAGGGAGCTAGCGAATAGGAATTCTTGGAAGGAGAGAACAGGGTGTTTTGTTTGATACCATCAGATAAGGTTGATGATGTAGCTAGGGGCAGAGTTGTGGGTGGCTTTTTATATTGTTAGTATTTTGAATTTGATTTGATGGGTGAACAGAAGCCAGGGAGAGATTGTCAGAGAGGTGGTGGCTGACACTTCTGCTGGTAAATGGTTGGTAAGTGGGATAAGACTGGCAGCAGCATATAAGATAGACTGAAGAGGCCATGGTCTGTTTAGAAGCAGGCCAAAGAGTAGGGAGTTGCAATAGTCAAGGCAAGACATATCAAGAGAGTGAAGTGGAAGTTTGGTGGTGTCATCGGTTAAGATGGGGCATTGTTTGGAAATCTAATTGAGGTGAAGGTAGCAAGATTTGGACAGTAAATGGTTGTGGGGCTGACAAGAGATGACACAGTAAGAAGGAAGGGAACAATAGAATGCAGGTTAGCTTACAAATCCACCTCTTTGCTTTGAATTTCACAGGGTACCTCCAATTTTGCTGATATGAACTCTCAAGAGAAGCCTGAAACACTAGGCACTATTATTAGCTTATTTGGCAAATCCACTTCACTACAGCTACCTTTTGAATGGAATCCATTAGTTGATAGCATTAGAGCAGCATGACTATAAACAAGGACTATATAAAACCGACTCTGGTGTTATTCGAACCCACAACCTTTGAATTACTACACCAACTAGAAGTCCAATGCGCTATCCATTGCGCCACAGAGCCCTCCCTTTGGGTGTGGTTAGAGGACCTCGCCTGAGGAACTACTACTCAAGTCATAGCACATAAACACATCCTCATACTGGCTGGCACTAAATAACAGGGATGAGCTCAAGATCTGGTCCAGATACAGTTTAAGATTGAA
The DNA here is from genome assembly GCF_042186555.1 of Aquarana catesbeiana. Classification (NCBI taxonomy): domain Eukaryota; kingdom Metazoa; phylum Chordata; class Amphibia; order Anura; family Ranidae; genus Aquarana; species Aquarana catesbeiana. The sequence continues at coordinate 406,031,536 of NC_133324.1, forward strand.
ATGTTCCTGTTTGGGCATTTGCCTTAGCGTTACTTTTTTTGATCTTTAGGTGGGAACCGGAGGTGATGTTAAGTAGCAGTATTTGTACTGTTGATGTGTTGTTGGAAAAATGAAAAGTTCTGCTATTAGGTAATGGCGGGATAGAATTCCCTGAAGAGTTTCCAGGGATCAACTGAGGCCTAGAGAGTGGGAAATAGACATATAGATTGGTGTAGGGAATTTAAGAGGATGGGAGAGCCCCTGGGGAAATCCCATATTGAGCATTGGAATAAGTGTTGAGGGAGCTAGCGAATAGGAATTCTTGGAAGGAGAGAACAGGGTGTTTTGTTTGATACCATCAGATAAGGTTGATGATGTAGCTAGGGGCAGAGTTGTGGGTGGCTTTTTATATTGTTAGTATTTTGAATTTGATTTGATGGGTGAACAGAAGCCAGGGAGAGATTGTCAGAGAGGTGGTGGCTGACACTTCTGCTGGTAAATGGTTGGTAAGGGGGATAAGACTGGCAGCAGCATATAAGATAGACTGAAGAGGCCATGGTCTGTTTAGAAGCAGGCCAAAGAGTAGGGAGTTGCAATAGTCAAGGCAAGACATATCAAGAGAGTGAAGTGGAAGTTTGGTGGTGTCTTCAGTTAAGATGGGGCATTGTTTGGAAATCTAATTGAGGTGAAGGTAGCAAGATTTGGACAGTAAATGGTTGTGGGGCTGACAAGAGAGGACACAGTAAGAAGGAAGGGAACAATAGAATGCAGGTTAGCTTACAAATCCACCTCTTTGCTTTGAATTTCACAGGGTACCTCCAATTTTGCTGATATCAACTCTCAAGAGAAGCCTGAAACACTAGGCACTATTATTAGCTTATATGGCAAATCCACTTCACTACAGCTACCTTTTGAATGGAATCCATTAGTTGATAGCATTAGAGCAGCATGACTATAAACAAGGACTATATAAAACCGACTCTGGTGGGACTCGAACCCACAACCTTTGAATTACTACACCAACTAGAAGTCCAATGCGCTATCCATTGCGCCACAGAGCCCTCCCTTTGGGTGCGGTTAGAGGACCTCGCCTGAGGAACTACTACTCAAGTCATAGCACATAAACACATCCTCATACTGGCTGGCACTAAATAACAGGGATGAGCTCAAGATCTGGTCCAGATACAGTTTAAGATTGAAATGTTCCTGTTTGGGCATTTGCCTTAGCGTTACTTTTTTTGATCTTTAGGTGGGAACCGGAGGTGATGTTAAGTAGCAGTATTTGTACTGTTGATGTGTTGTTGGAAAAATGAAAAGTTCGGCTATTAGGTAATGGCGGGATAGAATTCCCTGAAGAGTTTCCAGGGATCAACTGAGGCCTAGAGAGTGGGAAATAGACATATAGATTGGTGTAGGGAATTTAAGAGGATGGGAGAGCCCCTGGGGAAATCCCATATTGAGCATTGGAATAAGTGTTGAGGGAGCTAGCGAATAGGAATTCTTGGAAGGAGAGAACAGGGTGTTTTGTTTGATACCATCAGATAAGGTTGATGATGTAGCTAGGGGCAGAGTTGTGGGTGGCTTTTTATATTGTTAGTATTTTGAATTTGATTTGATGGGTGAACAGAAGCCAGGGAGAGATTGTCAGAGAGGTGGTGGCTGACACTTCTGCTGGTAAATGGTTGGTAAGGGGGATAAGACTGGCAGCAGCATATAAGATAGACTGAAGAGGCCATGGTCTGTTTAGAAGCAGGCCAAAGAGTAGGGAGTTGCAATAGTCAAGGCAAGACATATCAAGAGAGTGAAGTGGAAGTTTGGTGGTGTCATCAGTTAAGATGGGGCATTGTTTGGAAATCTAATTGAGGTGAAGGTAGCAAGATTTGGACAGTAAATGGTTGTGGGGCTGACAAGAGAGGACACAGTAAGAAGGAAGGGAACAATAGAATGCAGGTTAGCTTACAAATCCACCTCTTTGCTTTGAATTTCACAGGGTACCTCCAATTTTGCTGATATCAACTCTCAAGAGAAGCCTGAAACACTAGGCACTATTATTAGCTTATATGGCAAATCCACTTCACTACAGCTACCTTTTGAATGGAATCCATTAGTTGATAGCATTAGAGCAGCATGACTATAAACAAGGACTATATAAAACCGACTCTGGTGGGACTCGAACCCACAACCTTTGAATTACTACACCAACTAGAAGTCCAATGCGCTATCCATTGCGCCACAGAGCCCTCCCTTTGGGTGCGGTTAGAGGACCTCGCCTGAGGAACTACTACTCAAGTCATAGCACATAAACACATCCTCATACTGGCTGGCACTAAATAACAGGGATGAGCTCAAGATCTGGTCCAGATACAGTTTAAGATTGAAATGTTCCTGTTTGGGCATTTGCCTTAGCGTTACTTTTTTTGATCTTTAGGTGGGAACCGGAGGTGATGTTAAGTAGCAGTATTTGTACTGTTGATGTGTTGTTGGAAAAATGAAAAGTTCGGCTATTAGGTAATGGCGGGATAGAATTCCCTGAAGAGTTTCCAGGGATCAACTGAGGCCTAGAGAGTGGGAAATAGACATATAGATTGGTGTTGGGAATTTAAGAGGATGGGAGAGCCCCTGGGGAAATCCCATAGGCGAGCATTGGAAGAAGTGTTGAGGGAGCTAGCGAATAGGAATTCTAGGAAGGAGAGAACAGGGTGTTTTGTTTGATACTATCAGATAAGGTTGATGATGTAGCTAGGGGCAGAGTTGTGGGTGGCTTTTTATATTGTTAGTATTTTGAATTTGATTTGATGGGTGAACAGAAGCCAGGGAGAGATTGTCAGAGAGGTGGTGGCTGACACTTCTGCTGGTAAATAGTTGGTAAGGGGGATAAGACTGGCAGCAGCATATAAGATAGACTGAAGAGGCCATGGTCTGTTTAGAAGCAGGCCAAAGAGTAGGGAGTTGCAATAGTCAAGGCAAGACATATCAAGAGAGTGAAGTGGAAGTTTGGTGGTGTCATCGGTTAAGATGGGGCATTGTTTGGAAATCTAATTGAGGTGAAGGTAGCAAGATTTGGACAGTAAATGGTTGTGGGGCTGACAAGAGATGACACAGTAAGAAGGAAGGGAACAATAGAATGCAGGTTAGCTTACAAATCCACCTCTTTGCTTTGAATTTCACAGGGTACCTCCAATTTTGCTGATATCAACTCTCAAGAGAAGCCTGAAACACTAGGCACTATTATTAGCTTATTTGGCAAATCCACTTCACTACAGCTACCTTTTGAATTGAATCCATTAGTTGATAGCATTAGAGCAGCATGACTATAAACAAGGACTATATAAAAGAGACTCTGGTGGGACTTGAACCCACAACCTTTAAATTACTACACCAACTAGAAGTCCAATGCGCTATCCATTGGCCCACAGAGCACTCCACTTGGGTACGGTTAGAGGACCTTGCCTGAGGAACTACTACTCAAGTCATAGCACATAAACACATCCTCATACTGGCTGGCACTAAATAACAGGGATGAGCTCAAGATCTGGTCCAGATACAGTTTAAGATTGAAATGTTCCTGTTTGGGCATTTGCCTTAGCGCTACTTTTTTTGATCTTTAGGTGGGAACCGGAGGTGATGTTAAGTAGCAGTATTTGTACTGTTGATGTGTTGTTGTAAAAATGAAAAGTTCTGCTATTAGGTAATGGCGGAATAGAATTCCCTGAAGAGTTTCCAGGGATCAACTGAGGCCTAGAGAGTGGGAAATAGACATATAGATTGGAGTAGGGAATTTAAGAGGATGGGAGAGCCCCTGGGGAAATCCCATAGGCGAGCATTGGAAGAAGTGTTGAGGGAGCTAGCGAATAGGAATTCTTGGAAGGAGAGAACAGGGTGTTTTGTTTGATACCATCAGATAAGGTTGATGATGTAGCTAGGGGCAGAGTTGTGGGTGGCTTTTTATATTGTTAGTATTTTGAATTTGATTTGATGGGTGAACAGAAGCCAGGGAGAGATTGTCAGAGAGGTGGTGGCTGACACTTCTGCTGGTAAATGGTTGGTAAGGGGGATAAGACTGGCAGCAGCATATAAGATAGACTGAAGAGGCCATGGTCTGTTTAGAAGCAGGCCAAAGAGTAGGGAGTTGCAATAGTCAAGGCAAGACATATCAAGAGAGTGAAGTGGAAGTTTGGTGGTGTCATCGGTTAAGATGGGGCATTGTTTGGAAATCTAATTGAGGTGAAGGTAGCAAGATTTGGACAGTAAATGGTTGTGGGGCTGACAAGAGAGGACACAGTAAGAAGGAAGGGAACAATAGAATGCAGGTTAGCTTACAAATCCACCTCTTTGCTTTGAATTTCACAGGGTACCTCCAATTTTGCTGATATCAACTCTCAAGAGAAGCCTGAAACACTAGGCACTATTATTAGCTTATTTGGCAAATCCACTTCACTACAGCTACCTTTTGAATGGAATCCATTAGTTGATAGCATTAGAGCAGCATGACTATAAACAAGGACTATATAAAACTGATTCTGGTGGGACTCGAACCCACAACCTTTGAATTACTACACTAACTAGAAGTCCAATGCGCTATCCATTGCGCCACAGAGCCCTCCCTTTGTGTGTGGTTAGAGAACCATGCCTGAGGAACTACTACTCAAGTCATAGCACATAAACACATCCTCATACTGGCTGGCACTAAATAACAGGGATGAGCTCAAGATCTGGTCCAGATACAGTTTAAGATTGAAATGTTCCTGTTTGGGCATTTGCCTTAGCGTTACTTTTTTTGATCTTTAGGTGGAAACCGGAGGTGATGTTAAGTAGCAGTATTTGTACTGTTGATGTGTTGTTGGAAAAATGGAAAGTTCTGCTATTAGGTAATGGCGGGATAGAATTCCCTGAAGAGTTTCCAGTGATCAACTGAGGCCTAGAGAGTGGGAAATAGACATATAGATTGGTGTAGGGAATTTAAGAGGATGGGAGAGTCCCTGGGGAAATCCCATAGGCGAGCATTGGAATAAGTGTTGAGGGAGCTAGCGAATAGGAATTCTTGGAAGGAGAGAACAGGGTGTTTTGTTTGATACCATCAGATAAGGTTGATGATGTAGCTAGGGGCAGAGTTGTGGGTGGCTTTTTATATTGTTAGTATTTTGAATTTGATTTGATGGGTGAACAGAAGCCAGGGAGAGATTGTCAGAGAGGTTGTGGCTGACACTTCTGCTGATAAATGGTTGGTAAGGGGGATAAGACTGGCAGCAGCATATAAGATAGACTGAAGAGGCCATGGTCTGTTTAGAAGCAGGCCAAAGAGTAGGGAGTTGCAATAGTCAAGGCAAGACATATCAAGAGAGTGAAGTGGAAGTTTGGTGATGTCATCGGTTAAGATGGGGCATTGTTTGGAAATCTAATTGAGGTGAAGGTAGCAAGATTTGGACAGTAAATGGTTGTGGGGCTGACAAGAGAGGACACAGTAAGAAGGAAGGGAACAATAGAATGCAGGTTAGCTTACAAATCCACCTCTTTGCTTTGAATTTCACAGGGTACCTCCAATTTTGCTGATATCAACTCTCAAGAGAAGCCTGAAACACTAGGCACTATTATTAGCTTATTTGGCAAATCCACTTCACTACAGCTACCTTTTGAATGGAATCCATTAGTTGATAGCATTAGAGCAGCATGACTATAAACAAGGACTATATAAAACTGACTCTGGTGGGACTCGAACCCACAACCTTTGAATTTCTACACCAACTAGAAGTCCAATGCGCTATCCATTGCGCCACAGAGCCCTCCCTTTGGGTGCAGTTAGAGGACCTCGCCTGAGGAACTACTACTCAAGTCATAGCCCATAAACACATCCTCATACTGGCTGGCACTAAATAACAGGGATGAGCTCAAGATCTGGTCCAGATACAGTTTAAGATTGAAATGTTCCTGTTTGGGCATTTGCCTTAGCGTTACTTTTTTTGATCTTTAGGTGGGAACCGGAGGTGATGTTAAGTAGCAGTATTTCTACTGTTGATGTGTTGTTGGAAAAATGAAAAGTTCTGCTATTAGGTAATGGCGGGATAGAATTCCCTGAAGAGTTTCCATTGATCAACTGAGGCCTAGAGAGTGGGAAATAGACATATAGATTGGTGTAGGGAATTTAAGAGGATGGGAGAGCCCCTGGGGAAATCCCATAGGCGAGCATTGGAAAAAGTGTTGAGGGAGCTAGCGAATAGGAATTCTTGGAAGGAGAGAACAGGGTGTTTTGTTTGATACCATCAGATAAGGTTGATGATGTAGCTAGGGGCAGAGTTGTGGGTGGCTTTTTATATTGTTAGTATTTTGAATTTGATTTGATGGGTGAACAGAAGCCAGGGAGAGATTGTCAGAGAGGTGGTGGCTGACACTTCTGCTGGTAAATGGTTGGTAAGGGGGATAAGACTGGCAGAAGCATATAAGATAGACTGAAGAGGCCATGGTCTGTTTAGAAGCAGGCCAAAGAGTAGGGAGTTGCAATAGTCAAGGCAAGACATATCAAGAGAGTGAAGTGGAAGTTTGGTGGTGTCATCAGTTAAGATGGGGCATTGTTTGGAAATCTAATTGAGGTGAAGGTAGCAAGATTTGGACAGTAAATGGTTGTGGGGCTGACAAGAGAGGACACAGTAAGAAGGAAGGGAACAATAGAATGCAGGTTAGCTTACAAATCCACCTCTTTGCTTTGAATTTCACAGGGTACCTCCAATTTTGCTGATATCAACTCTCAAGAGAAGCCTGAAACACTAGGCACTATTATTAGCTTATATGGCAAATCCACTTCACTACAGCTACCTTTTGAATGGAATCCATTAGTTGATAGCATTAGAGCAGCATGACTATAAACAAGGACTATATAAAACCGACTCTGGTGGGACTCGAACCCACAACCTTTGAATTACTACACCAACTAGAAGTCCAATGCGCTATCCATTGCGCCACAGAGCCCTCCCTTTGGGTGCGGTTAGAGGACCTCGCCTGAGGAACTACTACTCAAGTCATAGCACATAAACACATCCTCATACTGGCTGGCACTAAATAACAGGGATGAGCTCAAGATCTGGTCCAGATACAGTTTAAGATTGAAATGTTCCTGTTTGGGCATTTGCCTTAGCGTTACTTTTTTTGATCTTTAGGTGGGAACCGGAGGTGATGTTAAGTAGCAGTATTTGTACTGTTGATGTGTTGTTGGAAAAATGAAAAGTTCGGCTATTAGGTAATGGCGGGATAGAATTCCCTGAAGAGTTTCCAGGGATCAACTGAGGCCTAGAGAGTGGGAAATAGACATATAGATTGGTGTTGGGAATTTAAGAGGATGGGAGAGCCCCTGGGGAAATCCCATAGGCGAGCATTGGAAGAAGTGTTGAGGGAGCTAGCGAATAGGAATTCTAGGAAGGAGAGAACAGGGTGTTTTGTTTGATACTATCAGATAAGGTTGATGATGTAGCTAGGGGCAGAGTTGTGGGTGGCTTTTTATATTGTTAGTATTTTGAATTTGATTTGATGGGTGAACAGAAGCCAGGGAGAGATTGTCAGAGAGGTGGTGGCTGACACTTCTGCTGGTAAATGGTTGGTAAGGGGGATAAGACTGGCAGCAGCATATAAGATAGACTGAAGAGGCCATGGTCTGTTTAGAAGCAGGCCAAAGAGTAGGGAGTTGCAATAGTCAAGGCAAGACATATCAAGAGAGTGAAGTGGAAGTTTGGTGGTGTCATCGGTTAAGATGGGGCATTGTTTGGAAATCTAATTGAGGTGAAGGTAGCAAGATTTGGACAGTAAATGGTTGTGGGGCTGACAAGAGATGACACAGTAAGAAGGAAGGGAACAATAGAATGCAGGTTAGCTTACAAATCCACCTCTTTGCTTTGAATTTCACAGGGTACCTCCAATTTTGCTGATATCAACTCTCAAGAGAAGTCTGAAACACTAGGCACTATTATTAGCTTATTTGGCAAATCCACTTCACTACAGCTACCTTTTGAATTGAATCCATTAGTTGATAGCATTAGAGCAGCATGACTATAAACAAGGACTATATAAAAGAGACTCTGGTGGGACTTGAACCCACAACCTTTAAATTACTACACCAACTAGAAGTCCAATGCGCTATCCATTGGCCCACAGAGCACTCCACTTGGGTACGGTTAGAGGACCTTGCCTGAGGAACTACTACTCAAGTCATAGCACATAAACACATCCTCATACTGGCTGGCACTAAATAACAGGGATGAGCTCAAGATCTGGTCCAGATACAGTTTAAGATTGAAATGTTCCTGTTTGGGCATTTGCCTTAGCGCTACTTTTTTTGATCTTTAGGTGGGAACCGGAGGTGATGTTAAGTAGCAGTATTTGTACTGTTGATGTGTTGTTGTAAAAATGAAAAGTTCTGCTATTAGGTAATGGCGGAATAGAATTCCCTGAAGAGTTTCCAGGGATCAACTGAGGCCTAGAGAGTGGGAAATAGACATATAGATTGGAGTAGGGAATTTAAGAGGATGGGAGAGCCCCTGGGGAAATCCCATAGGCGAGCATTGGAAGAAGTGTTGAGGGAGCTAGCGAATAGGAATTCTTGGAAGGAGAGAACAGGGTGTTTTGTTTGATACCATCAGATAAGGTTGATGATGTAGCTAGGGGCAGAGTTGTGGGTGGCTTTTTATATTGTTAGTATTTTGAATTTGATTTGATGGGTGAACAGAAGCCAGGGAGAGATTGTCAGAGAGGTGGTGGCTGACACTTCTGCTGGTAAATGGTTGGTAAGGGGGATAAGACTGGCAGCAGCATATAAGATAGACTGAAGAGGCCATGGTCTGTTTAGAAGCAGGCCAAAGAGTAGGGAGTTGCAATAGTCAAGGCAAGACATATCAAGAGAGTGAAGTGGAAGTTTGGTGGTGTCATCGGTTAAGATGGGGCATTGTTTGGAAATCTAATTGAGGTGAAGGTAGCAAGATTTGGACAGTAAATGGTTGTGGGGCTGACAAGAGAGGACACAGTAAGAAGGAAGGGAACAATAGAATGCAGGTTAGCTTACAAATCCACCTCTTTGCTTTGAATTTCACAGGGTACCTCCAATTTTGCTGATATCAACTCTCAAGAGAAGCCTGAAACACTAGGCACTATTATTAGCTTATTTGGCAAATCCACTTCACTACAGCTACCTTTTGAATGGAATCCATTAGTTGATAGCATTAGAGCAGCATGACTATAAACAAGGACTATATAAAACTGACTCTGGTGGGACTCGAACCCACAACCTTTGAATTACTACTCTAACTAGAAGTCCAATGCGCTATCCATTGCGCCACAGAGCCCTCCCTTTGCGTGTGGTTAGAGAACCATGCCTGAGGAACTACTACTCAAGTCATAGCACATAAACACATCCTCATACTGGCTGGCACTAAATAACAGGGATGAGCTCAAGATCTGGTCCAGATACAGTTTAAGATTGAAATGTTCCTGTTTGGGCATTTGCCTTAGCGCTACTTTTTTTGATCTTTAGGTGGGAACCGGAGGTGATGTTAAGTAGCAGTATTTGTACTGTTGATGTGTTGTTGGAAAAATGAAAAGTTCTGCTATTAGGTAATGGCGGGATAGAATTCCCTGAAGAGTTTCCAGGGATCAACTGAGGCCTAGAGAGTGGGAAATAGACATATAGATTGGTGTAGGGAATTTAAGAGGATGGGAGAGCCCCTGGGGAAATCCCATAGGCGAGCATTGGAAGAAGTGTTGAGGGAGCTAGCGAATAGGAATTCTTGGAAGGAGAGAACAGGGTGTTTTGTTTGATACCATCAGATAAGGTTGATGATGTAGCTAGGGGCAGAGTTGTGGGTGGCTTTTTATATTGTTAGTATTTTGAATTTGATTTGATGGGTGAACAGAAGCCAGGGAGAGATTGTCAGAGAGGTGGTGGCTGACACTTCTGCTGGTAAATGGTTGGTAAGTGGGATAAGACTGGCAGCAGCATATAAGATAGACTGAAGAGGCCATGGTCTGTTTAGAAGCAGGCCAAAGAGTAGGGAGTTGCAATAGTCAAGGCAAGACATATCAAGAGAGTGAAGTGGAAGTTTGGTGGTGTCATCGGTTAAGATGGGGCATTGTTTGGAAATCTAATTGAGGTGAAGGTAGCAAGATTTGGACAGTAAATGGTTGTGGGGCTGACAAGAGATGACACAGTAAGAAGGAAGGGAACAATAGAATGCAAGTTAGCTTACAAATCCACCTCTTTGCTTTGAATTTCACAGGGTACCTCCAATTTTGCTGATATCAACTCTCAAGAGAAGCCTGAAACACTAGGCACTATTATTAGCTTATTTGGCAAATCCACTTCACTACAGTTACCTTTTGAATTGAATCCATTAGTTGATAGCATTAGAGCAGCATGACTATAAACAAGGACTATATAAAACCGACTCTGGTGGGATTCGAACCCACAACCTTTGAATTACTACACCAACTAGAAGTCCAATGCGCTATCCATTGCGCCACAGAGCCCTCCCTTTGGGTGTGGTTAGAGGACCTCGCCTGAGGAACTACTACTCAAGTCATAGCACATAAACACATCCTCATACTGGCTGGCACTAAATAACAGGGATGAGCTCAAGATCTGGTCCAGATACAGTTTAAGATTGAAATGTTCCTGTTTGGGCATTTGCCTTAGCGTTACTTTTTTTGATCTTTAGGTGGGAACCGGAGGTGATGTTAAGTAGCAGTATTTGTACTGTTGATGTGTTGTTGGAAAAATGAAAAGTTCTGCTATTAGGTAATGGCGGGATAGAATTCCCTGAAGAGTTTCCAGTGATCAACTGAGGCCTAGAGAGTGGGAAATAGACATATAGATTGGTGTAGGGAATTTAAGAGGATGGGAGAGTCCCTGGGGAAATCCCATAGGCGAGCATTGGAATAAGTGTTGAGGGAGCTAGCGAATAGGAATTCTTGGAAGGAGAGAACAGGGTGTTTTGTTTGATACCATCAGATAAGGTTGATGATGTAGCTAGGGGCAGAGTTGTGGGTGGCTTTTTATATTGTTAGTATTTTGAATTTGATTTGATGGGTGAACAGAAGCCAGGGAGAGATTGTCAGAGAGGTGGTGGCTGACACTTCTGCTGGTAAATGGTTGGTAAGGGGGATAAGACTGGCAGCAGCATATAAGATAGACTGAAGAGGCCATGGTCTGTTTAGAAGCAGGCCAAAGAGTAGGGAGTTGCAATAGTCAAGGCAAGACATATCAAGAGAGTGAAGTGGAAGTTTGGTGGTGTCATCAGTTAAGATGGGGCATTGTTTGGAAATCTAATTTAGGTGAAGGTAGCAAGATTTGGACAGTAAATGGTTGTGGGGCTGACAAGAGAGGACACAGTAAGAAGGAAGGGAACAATAGAATGCAGGTTAGCTTACAAATCCACCTCTTTGCTTTGAATTTCACAGGGTACCTCCAATTTTGCTGATATCAACTCTCAAGAGAAGCCTGAAACACTAGGCACTATTATTAGCTTATATGGCAAATCCACTTCACTACAGCTACCTTTTGAATGGAATCCATTAGTTGATAGCATTAGAGCAGCATGACTATAAACAAGGACTATATAAAACTGACTCTGGTGGGACTCGAACCCACAACCTTTGAATTACTACACCAACTAGAAGTCCAATGCGCTATCCATTGCGCCACAGAGCCCTCCCCTTAGGTGCGGCTAGAGGACCTTGCCTGAGGAACTACTACTCAAGTCATAGCACATAAACACATCCTCATACTGGCTGGCACTAAATAACAGGGATGAGCTCAAGATCTGGTCCAGATACAGTTTAAGATTGAAATGTTCCTGTTTGGGCATTTGCCTTAGCGCTACTTTTTTTGATCTTTAGGTGGGAACCGGAGGTGATGTTATGTAGCAGTATTTGTACTGTTGATGTGTTGTTGGAAAAATGAAAAGTTCTGCTATTAGGTAATGGCGGGATAGAATTCCCTGAAGAGTTTCCAGGGATCAACTGAGGCCTAGAGAGTGGGAAATAGACATATAGATTGGAGTAGGGAATTAAGAGGATGGGAGAGCCCCTGGGGAAATCCCATAGGCGAGCATTGGAAGAAGTGTTGAGGGAGCTAGCGAATAGGAATTCTTGGAAGGAGAGAACAGGGTGTTTTGTTTGATACCATCAGATAAGGTTGATGATGTAGCTAGGGGCAGAGTTGTGGGTGGCTTTTTATATTGTTAGTAATTTGAATTTGATTTGATGGGTGAACAGAAGCCAGGGAGAGATTGTCAGAGAGGTGGTGGCTGACACTTCTGCTGGTAAATGGTTGGTAAGGGGGATAAGACTGGCAGCAGCATATAAGATAGACTGAAGAGGCCATGGTCTGTTTAGAAGCAGGCCAAAGAGTAGGGAGTTGCAATAGTCAAGGCAAGACATATCAAGAGAGTGAAGTGGAAGTTTGGTGGTGTCATCGGTTAAGATGGGGCATTGTTTGGAAATCTAATTGAGGTGAAGGTAGCAAGATTTGGACAGTAAATGGATGTGGGGCTGACAAGAGAGGACACAGTAAGAAGGAAGGGAACAATAGAATGCAGGTTAGCTTACAAATCCACCTCTTTGCTTTGAATTTCACAGGGAACCTCCAATTTTGCTGATATCAACTCTCAAGAGAAGCCTGAAACACTAGGCACTATTATTAGCTTATATGGCAAATCCACTTCACTACAGCTACCTTTTGAATGGATCCATTAGTTGATAGCATTAGAGAAGCATGACTATAAACAAGGACTATATAAAACTGACTCTGGTGGGACTCGAACCCACAACCTTTGAATTAATACACTAACTAGAAGTCCAATGCGCTATCCATGGCGCCACAGAGCCCTCCCTTTGGGTGAGAATAGAGGACCTTGCCTGAGGAACTACTACTCAAGTCATAGCACATAAACACATCCTCATACTGGCTGGCACTAAATAACAGGGATGAGCTCAAGATCTGGTCCAGATACAGTTTAAGATTGAAATGTTCCTGTTTGGGCATTTGCCTTAGCGCTACTTTTTTTGATCTTTAGGTGGGAACCGGAGGTGATGTTAAGTAGCAGTATTTGTACTGTTGATGTGTTGTTGGAAAAATGAAAAGTTCTGCTATTAGGTAATGGCGGGATAGAATTCCCTGAAGAGTTTCCAGGGATCAACTGAGGCCTAGAGAGTGGGAAATAGACATATAGATTGGTGTAGGGAATTTAAGAGGATGGGAGAGCCCCTGGGGAAATCCCATAGGCGAGCATTGGAAGAAGTGTTGAGGGAGCTAGCGAATAGGAATTCTTGGAAGGAGAGAACAGGGTGTTTTGTTTGATACCATCAGATAAGGTTGATGATGTAGCTAGGGGCAGAGTTGTGGGTGGCTTTTTATATTGTTAGTATTTTGAATTTGATTTGATGGGTGAACAGAAGCCAGGGAGAGATTGTCAGAGAGGTGGTGGCTGACACTTCTGCTGGTAAATGGTTGGTAAGTGGGATAAGACTGGCAGCAGCATATAAGATAGACTGAAGAGGCCATGGTCTGTTTAGAAGCAGGCCAAAGAGTAGGGAGTTGCAATAGTCAAGGCAAGACATATCAAGAGAGTGAAGTGGAAATTTGGTGGTGTCATCGGTTAAGATGGGGCATTGTTTGGAAATCTAATTGAGGTGAAGGTAGCAAGATTTGGACAGTAAATGGTTGTGGGGCTGACAAGAGATGACACAGTAAGAAGGAAGGGAACAATAGAATGCAGGTTAGCTTACAAATCCACCTCTTTGCTTTGAATTTCACAGGGTACCTCCAATTTTGCTGATATCAACTCTCAAGAGAAGCCTGAAACACTAGGCACTATTATTAGCTTATTTGGCAAATCCACTTCACTACAGCTACCTTTTGAATTGAATCCATTAGTTGATAGCATTAGAGCAGCATGACTATAAACAAGGACTATATAAAACCGACTCTGGTGGGATTCGAACCCACAACCTTTGAATTACTACACCAACTAGAAGTCCAATGCGCTATCCATTGCGCCACAGAGCCCTCCCTTTGGGTGTGGTTAGAGGACCTCGCCTGAGGAACTACTACTCAAGTCATAGCACATAAACACATCCTCATACTGGCTGGCACTAAATAACAGGGATGAGCTCAAGATCTGGTCCAGATACAGTTTAAGATTGAAATGTTCCTGTTTGGGCATTTGCCTTAGCGTTACTTTTTTTGATCTTTAGGTGGGAACCGGAGGTGATGTTAAGTAGCAGTATTTGTACTGTTGATGTGTTGTTGGAAAAATGAAAAGTTCTGCTATTAGGTAATGGCGGGATAGAATTCCCTGAAGAGTTTCCAGTGATCAACTGAGGCCTAGAGAGTGGGAAATAGACATATAGATTGGTGTAGGGAATTTAAGAGGATGGGAGAGCCCCTGGGGAAATCCCATAGGCGAGCATTGGAAGAAGTGTTGAGGGAGCTAGCGAATAGGAATTCTTGGAAGGAGAGAACAGGGTGTTTTGTTTGATACCATCAGATAAGGTTGATGATGTAGCTAGGGGCAGAGTTGTGGGTGGCTTTTTATATTGTTAGTATTTTGAATTTGATTTGATGGGTGAACAGAAGCCAGGGAGAGATTGTCAGAGAGGTGGTGGCTGACACTTCTGCTGGTAAATGGTTGGTAAGGGGGATAAGACTGGCAGCAGCATATAAGATAGACTGAAGAGGCCATGGTCTGTTTAGAAGCAGGCCAAAGAGTAGGGAGTTGCAATAGTCAAGGCAAGACATATCAAGAGAGTGAAGTGGAAGTTTGGTGGTGTCATCAGTTAAGATGGGGCATTGTTTGGAAATCTAATTTAGGTGAAGGTAGCAAGATTTGGACAGTAAATGGTTGTGGGGCTGACAAGAGAGGACACAGTAAGAAGGAAGGGAACAATAGAATGCAGGTTAGCTTACAAATCCACCTCTTTGCTTTGAATTTCACAGGGTACCTCCAATTTTGCTGATATCAACTCTCAAGAGAAGCCTGAAACACTAGGCACTATTATTAGCTTATATGGCAAATCCACTTCACTACAGCTACCTTTTGAATGGAATCCATTAGTTGATAGCATTAGAGCAGCATGACTATAAACAAGGACTATATAAAACTGACTCTGGTGGGACTCGAACCCACAACCTTTGAATTACTACACCAACTAGAAGTCCAATGCGCTATCCATTGCGCCACAGAGCCCTCCCCTTAGGTGCGGTTAGAGGACCTTGCCTGAGGAACTACTACTCAAGTCATAGCACATAAACACATCCTCATACTGGCTGGCACTAAATAACAGGGATGAGCTCAAGATCTGGTCCAGATACAGTTTAAGATTGAAATGTTCCTGTTTGGGCATTTGCCTTAGCGCTACTTTTTTTGATCTTTAGCTGGGAACCGGAGGTGATGTTATGTAGCAGTATTTGTACTGTTGATGTGTTGTTGGAAAAATGAAAAGTTCTGCTATTAGGTAATGGCGGGATAGAATTCCCTGAAGAGTTTCCAGGGATCAACTGAGGCCTAGAGAGTGGGAAATAGACATATAGATTGGAGTAGGGAATTAAGAGGATGGGAGAGCCCCTGGGGAAATCCCATAGGCGAGCATTGGAAGAAGTGTTGAGGGAGCTAGCGAATAGGAATTCTTGGAAGGAGAGAACAGGGTGTTTTGTTTGATACCATCAGATAAGGTTGATGATGTAGCTAGGGGCAGAGTTGTGGGTGGCTTTTTATATTGTTAGTAATTTGAATTTGATTTGATGGGTGAACAGAAGCCAGGGAGAGATTGTCAGAGAGGTGGTGGCTGACACTTCTGCTGGTAAATGGTTGGTAAGGGGGATAAGACTGGCAGCAGCATATAAGATAGACTGAAGAGGCCATGGTCTGTTTAGAAGCAGGCCAAAGAGTAGGGAGTTGCAATAGTCAAGGCAAGACATATCAAGAGAGTGAAGTGGAAGTTTGGTGGTGTCATCGGTTAAGATGGGGCATTGTTTGGAAATCTAATTGAGGTGAAGGTAGCAAGATTTGGACAGTAAATGGATGTGGGGCTGACAAGAGAGGACACAGTAAGAAGGAAGGGAACAATAGAATGCAGGTTAGCTTACAAATCCACCTCTTTGCTTTGAATTTCACAGGGAACCTCCAATTTTGCTGATATCAACTCTCAAGAGAAGCCTGAAACACTAGGCACTATTATTAGCTTATATGGCAAATCCACTTCACTACAGCTACCTTTTGAATGGATCCATTAGTTGATAGCATTAGAGAAGCATGACTATAAACAAGGACTATATAAAACTGACTCTGGTGGGACTCGAACCCACAACCTTTGAATTAATACACTAACTAGAAGTCCAATGCGCTATCCATGGCGCCATAGAGCCCTCCCTTTGGGTGAGAATAGAGGACCTTGCCTGAGGAACTACTACTCAAGTCATAGCACATAAACACATCCTCATACTGGCTGGCACTAAATAACAGGGATGAGCTCAAGATCTGGTCCAGATACAGTTTAAGATTGAAATGTTCCTGTTTGGGCATTTGCCTTAGCGCTACTTTTTTTGATCTTTAGGTGGGAACCGGAGGTGATGTTAAGTAGCAGTATTTGTACTGTTGATGTGTTGTTGGAAAAATGAAAAGTTCTGCTATTAGGTAATGGCGGGATAGAATTCCCTGAAGAGTTTCCAGGGATCAACTGAGGCCTAGAGAGTGGGAAATAGACATATAGATTGGTGTAGGGAATTTAAGAGGATGGGAGAGCCCCTGGGGAAATCCCATAGGCGAGCATTGGAAGAAGTGTTGAGGGAGCTAGCGAATAGGAATTCTTGGAAGGAGAGAACAGGGTGTTTTGTTTGATACCATCAGATAAGGTTGATGATGTAGCTAGGGGCAGAGTTGTGGGTGGCTTTTTATATTGTTAGTATTTTGAATTTGATTTGATGGGTGAACAGAAGCCAGGGAGAGATTGTCAGAGAGGTGGTGGCTGACACTTCTGCTGGTAAATGGTTGGTAAGTGGGATAAGACTGGCAGCAGCATATAAGATAGACTGAAGAGGCCATGGTCTGTTTAGAAGCAGGCCAAAGAGTAGGGAGTTGCAATAGTCAAGGCAAGACATATCAAGAGAGTGAAGTGGAAGTTTGGTGGTGTCATCGGTTAAGATGGGGCATTGTTTGGAAATCTAATTGAGGTGAAGGTAGCAAGATTTGGACAGTAAATGGTTGTGGGGCTGACAAGAGATGACACAGTAAGAAGGAAGGGAACAATAGAATGCAGGTTAGCTTACAAATCCACCTCTTTGCTTTGAATTTCACAGGGTACCTCCAATTTTGCTGATATCAACTCTCAAGAGAAGCCTGAAACACTAGGCACTATTATTAGCTTATTTGGCAAATCCACTTCACTACAGCTACCTTTTGAATGGAATCCATTAGTTGATAGCATTAGAGCAGCATGACTATAAACAAGGACTATATAAAACCGACTCTGGTGGGATTCGAACCCACAACCTTTGAATTATTACACCAACTAGAAGTCCAATGCGCTATCCATTGCACCACAGAGCCCTCCCTTTGGGTGTGGTTAGAGGACCTCGCCTGAGGAACTACTACTCAAGTCATAGCACATAAACACATCCTCATACTGGCTGGCACTAAATAACAGGGATGAGCTCAAGATCTGGTCCAGATACAGTTTAAGATTGAAATGTTCCTGTTTGGGCATTTGCCTTAGCGCTACTTTTTTTGATCTTTAGGTGGGAACCGGAGGTGATGTTAAGTAGCAGTATTTGTACTGTTGATGTGTTGTTGGAAAAATGAAAAGTTCTGCTATTAGGTAATGGCGGGATAGAATTCCCTGAAGAGTTTCCAGGGATCAACTGAGGCCTAGAGAGTGGGAAATAGACATATAGATTGGAGTAGGGAATTTAAGAGGATGGGAGAGCCCCTGGGGAAATCCCATAGGCGAGCATTGGAAGAAGTGTTGAGGGAGCTAGCGAATAGGAATTCTTGGAAGGAGAGAACAGGGTGTTTTGTTTGATACCATCAGATAAGGTTGATGATGTAGCTAGGGGCAGAGTTGTGGGTGGCTTTTTATATTGTTAGTATTTTGAATTTGATTTGATGGGTGAACAGAAGCCAGGGAGAGATTGTCAGAGAGGTTGTGGCTGACACTTCTGCTGGTAAATGGTTGGTAAGGGGGATAAGACTGGCAGCAGCATATAAGATAGACTGAAGAGGCCATGGTCTGTTTAGAAGCAGGCCAAAGAGTAGGGAGTTGCAATAGTCAAGGCAAGACATATCAAGAGAGTGAAGTGGAAGTTTGGTGGTGTCATCGGTTAAGATGGGGCATTGTTTGGAAATCTAATTGAGGTGAAGGTAGCAAGATTTGGACAGTAAATGGTTGTGGGGCTGACAAGAGAGGACACAGTAAGAAGGAAGGGAACAATAGAATGCAGGTTAGCTTTCAAATCCACCTCTTTGCTTTGAATTTCACAGGGTACGTCCAATTTTGCTGATATCAACTCTCAAGAGAAGCCTGAAACACTAGGCACTATTATTAGCTTGTATGGCAAATCCACTTCACTACAGCTACCTTTTGATTGGAATCCATTAGTTGATAGCATTAGAGCAGCATGACTATAAACAAGGACTATATAAAACTGACTCTGGTGGGACTCGAACCCACAACCTTTGCATTACTACACTAACTAGAAGTCCAATGCACTATCCATTGCACCACAGATCCCTCCCTTTGGGTGTGTTTAGAGGACCTTGCCTGAGGAACTACTACTCAAGTCATAGCACATAAACACATCCTCATACTGGCTGGCACTAAATAACAGGGATGAGCTCAAGATCTGGTCCAGATACAGTTTAAGATTGAAATGTTCCTGTTTGGGCATTTTCCTTAGCGCTACTTTTTTGATCTTTAGGTGGGAACCGGAGGTGATGTTAAGTAGCAGTATTTGTACTGTTGATGTGTTGTTGGAAAAATTAAAAGTTCTGCTATTAGGTAATGGCGGGATAGAATTCCCTGAAGAGTTTCCAGGGATCAACTGAGGCCTAGAGAGTGGGAAATAGACATATAGATTGGAGTAGGGAATTTAAGAGGATGGGAGAGCCCCTGGGGATATCCCATAGGCGAGCATTGGAAGAAGTGTTGAGGGAGCTAGCGAATAGGAATTCTTGGAAGGAGAGAACAGGGTGTTTTGTTTGATACCATCAGATAAGGTTGATGATGTAGCTAGGGGCAGAGTTGTGGGTGGCTTTTTATATTGTTAGTATTTTGAATTTGATTTGATGGGTGAACAGAAGCCAGGGAGAGATTGTCAGAGAGGTTGTGGCTGACACTTCTGCTGATAAATGGTTGGTAAGGGGGATAAGACTGGCAGCAGCATATAAGATAGACTGAAGAGGCCATGGTCTGTTTAGAAGCAGGCCAAAGAGTAGGGAGTTGCAATAGTCAAGGCAAGACATATCAAGAGAGTGAAGTGGAAGTTTGGTGGTGTCATCGGTTAAGATGGGGCATTGTTTGGAAATCTAATTGAGGTGAAGGTAGCAAGATTTGGACAGTAAATGCTTGTGGGGCTGACAAGAGAGGACACAGTAAGAAGGAAGGGAACAATAGAATGCAGGTTAGCTTACAAATCCACCTCTTTGCTTTGAATTTCACAGGGTACCTCCAATTTTGCTGATATCAACTCTCAAGAGAAGCCTGAAACACTAGGCACTATTATTAGCTTATTTGGCAAATCCACTTCACTACAGCTACCTTTTGAATGGAATCCATTAGTTGATAGCATTAGAGCAGCATGACTATAAACAAGGACTATATAAAACTGACTCTGGTGGGACTCGAACCCACAACCTTTGAATTACTACACCAACTAGAAGTCCAATGCGCTATCCATTGCGCCACAGAGCCCTCCCTTTGGGTGCAGTTAGAGGACCTCACCTGAGGAACTACTACTCAAGTCATAGCCCATAAACACATCCTCATACTGGCTGGCACTAAATAACAGGGATGAGCTCAAGATCTGGTCCAGATACAGTTTAAGATTGAAATGTTCCTGTTTGGGCATTTGCCTTAGCGTTACTTTTTTTGATCTTTAGGTGGGAACCGGAGGTGATGTTAAGTAGCAGTATTTCTAC
Organism: Aquarana catesbeiana; assembly: GCF_042186555.1. NCBI lineage: Eukaryota > Metazoa > Chordata > Amphibia > Anura > Ranidae > Aquarana > Aquarana catesbeiana. Next base: position 406,051,677 of record NC_133324.1, read on the forward strand.
TGTTGATGTGTTGTTGGAAAAATGAAAAGTTCTGCTATTAGGTAATGGCGGGATAGAATTCCCTGAAGAGTTTCCAGTGATCAACTGAGGCCTAGAGAGTGGGAAATAGACATATAGATTGGTGTAGGGAATTTAAGAGGATGGGAGAGCCCCTGGGGAAATCCCATAGGCGAGCATTGGAATAAGTGTTGAGGGAGCTAGCGAATAGGAATTCTTGGAAGGAGAGAACAGGGTGTTTTGTTTGATACCATCAGATAAGGTTGATGATGTAGCTAGGGGCAGAGTTGTGGGTGGCTTTTTATATTGTTAGTATTTTGAATTTGATTTGATGGGTGAACAGAAGCCAGGGAGAGATTGTCAGAGAGGTGGTGGCTGACACTTCTGCTGGTAAATGGTTGGTAAGGGGGATAAGACTGGCAGCAGCATATAAGATAGACTGAAGAGGCCATGGTCTGTTTAGAAGCAGGCCAAAGAGTAGGGAGTTGCAATAGTCAAGGCAAGACATATCAAGAGAGTGAAGTGGAAGTTTGGTGGTGTCATCGGTTAAGATGGGGCATTGTTTGGAAATCTAATTGAGGTGAAGGTAGCAAGATTTGGACAGTAAATGGTTGTGGGGCTGACAAGAGAGGACACAGTAAGAAGGAAGGGAACAATAGAATGCAGGTTAGCTTACAAATCCACCTCTTTGCTTTGAATTTCACAGGGTACCTCCAATTTTGCTGATATCAACTCTCAAGAGAAGCCTGAAACACTAGGCACTATTATTAGCTTATTTGGCAAATCCACTTCACTACAGCTACCTTTTGAATGGAATCCATTAGTTGATAGCATTAGAGCAGCATGACTATAAACAAGGACTATATAAAACCGACTCTGGTGGGACTCGAACCCACAACCTTTGAATTACTACACTAACTAGAAGTCCAATGCGCTATCCATTGCGCCACAGAGCCCTCCCTTCGCGTGTGGTTAGAGAACCATGCCTGAGGAACTACTACTCAAGTCATAGCACATAAACACATCCTCATACTGGCTGGCACTAAATAACAGGGATGAGCTCAAGATCTGGTCCAGATACAGTTTAAGATTGAAATGTTCCTGTTTGGGCATTTGCCTTAGCGCTACTTTTTTTGATCTTTAGGTGGGAACCGGAGGTGATGTTAAGTAGCAGTATTTGTACTGTTGATGTGTTGTTGGAAAAATGAAAAGTTCTGCTATTAGGTAATGGCGGGATAGAATTCCCTGAAGAGTTTCCAGGGATCAACTGAGGCCTAGAGAGTGGGAAATAGACATATAGATTGGTGTAGGGAATTTAAGAGGATGGGAGAGCCCCTGGGGAAATCCCATAGGCGAGCATTGGAAGAAGTGTTGAGGGAGCTAGCGAATAGGAATTCTTGGAAGGAGAGAACAGGGTGTTTTGTTTGATACCATCAGATAAGGTTGATGATGTAGCTAGGGGCAGAGTTGTGGGTGGCTTTTTATATTGTTAGTATTTTGAATTTGATTTGATGGGTGAACAGAAGCCAGGGAGAGATTGTCAGAGAGGTGGTGGCTGACACTTCTGCTGGTAAATGGTTGGTAAGTGGGATAAGACTGGCAGCAGCATATAAGATAGACTGAAGAGGCCATGGTCTGTTTAGAAGCAGGCCAAAGAGTAGGGAGTTGCAATAGTCAAGGCAAGACATATCAAGAGAGTGAAGTGGAAGTTTGGTGGTGTCATCGGTTAAGATGGGGCATTGTTTGGAAATCGAATTGAGGTGAAGGTAGCAAGATTTGGACAGTAAATGGTTGTGGGGCTGACAAGAGATGACACAGTAAGAAGGAAGGGAACAATAGAATGCAGGTTAGCTTACAAATCCACCTCTTTGCTTTGAATTTCACAGGGTACCTCCAATTTTGCTGATATCAACTCTCAAGAGAAGCCTGAAACACTAGGCACTATTATTAGCTTATTTGGCAAATCCACTTCACTACAGCTACCTTTTGAATGGAATCCATTAGTTGATAGCATTAGAGCAGCATGACTATAAACAAGGACTATATAAAACCGACTCTGGTGGGATTCGAACCCACAACCTTTGAATTACTACACCAACTAGAAGTCCAATGCGCTATCCATTGCGCCACAGAGCCCTCCCTTTGGGTGTGGTTAGAGGACCTCGCCTGAGGAACTACTACTCAAGTCATAGCACATAAACACATCCTCATACTGGCTGGCACTAAATAACAGGGATGAGCTCAAGATCTGGTCCAGATACAGTTTAAGATTGAAATGTTCCTGTTTGGGCATTTGCCTTAGCGTTACTTTTTTTGATCTTTAGGTGGGAACCGGAGGTGATGTTAAGTAGCAGTATTTGTACTGTTGATGTGTTGTTGGAAAAATGAAAAGTTCTGCTATTAGGTAATGGCGGGATAGAATTCCCTGAAGAGTTTCCAGGGATCAACTGAGGCCTAGAGAGTGGGAAATAGACATATAGATTGGTGTAGGGAATTTAAGAGGATGGGAGAGCCCCTGGGGAAATCCCATATTGAGCATTGGAATAAGTGTTGAGGGAGCTAGCGAATAGGAATTCTTGGAAGGAGAGAACAGGGTGTTTTGTTTGATACCATCAGATAAGGTTGATGATGTAGCTAGGGGCAGAGTTGTGGGTGGCTTTTTATATTGTTAGTATTTTGAATTTGATTTGATGGGTGAACAGAAGCCAGGGAGAGATTGTCAGAGAGGTGGTGGCTGACACTTCTGCTGGTAAATGGTTGGTAAGGGGGATAAGACTGGCAGCAGCATATAAGATAGACTGAAGAGGCCATGGTCTGTTTAGAAGCAGGCCAAAGAGTAGGGAGTTGCAATAGTCAAGGCAAGACATATCAAGAGAGTGAAGTGGAAGTTTGGTGGTGTCATCAGTTAAGATGGGGCATTGTTTGGAAATCTAATTGAGGTGAAGGTAGCAAGATTTGGACAGTAAATGGTTGTGGGGCTGACAAGAGAGGACACAGTAAGAAGGAAGGGAACAATAGAATGCAGGTTAGCTTACAAATCCACCTCTTTGCTTTGAATTTCACAGGGTACCTCCAATTTTGCTGATATCAACTCTCAAGAGAAGCCTGAAACACTAGGCACTATTATTAGCTTATATGGCAAATCCACTTCACTACAGCTACCTTTTGAATGGAATCCATTAGTTGATAGCATTAGAGCAGCATGACTATAAACAAGGACTATATAAAACCGACTCTGGTGGGACTCGAACCCACAACCTTTGAATTACTACACTAACTAGAAGTCCAATGCGTTATCCATTGCGCCACAGAGCCCTACCTTTGGGTGCGGTTAGAGGACCTTGCCTGAGGAACTACTACTCAAGTCATAGCACATAAACACATCCTCATACTGGCTGGCACTAAATAACAGGGATGAGCTCAAGATCTGGTCCAGATACAGTTTAAGATTGAAATGTTCCTGTTTGGGCATTTGCCTTAGCGCTACTTTTTTTGATCTTTAGGTGGGAACCGGAGGTGATGTTAAGTAGCAGTATTTGTACTGTTGATGTGTTGTTGGAAAAATGAAAAGTTCTGCTATTAGGTAATGGCGGGATAGAATTCCCTGAAGAGTTTCCAGGGATCAACTGAGGCCTAGAGAGTGGGAAATAGACATATAGATTGGTGTAGGGAATTTAAGAGGATGGGAGAGCCCCTGGGGAAATCCCATAGGCGAGCATTGGAAGAAGTGTTGAGGGAGCTAGCGAATAGGAATTCTTGGAAGGAGAGAACAGGGTGTTTTGTTTGATACCATCAGATAAGGTTGATGATGTAGCTAGGGGCAGAGTTGTGGGTGGCTTTTTATATTGTTAGTATTTTGAATTTGATTTGATGGGTGAACAGAAGCCAGGGAGAGATTGTCAGAGAGGTGGTGGCTGACACTTCTGCTGGTAAATGGTTGGTAAGTGGGATAAGACTGGCAGCAGCATATAAGATAGACTGAAGAGGCCATGGTCTGTTTAGAAGCAGGCCAAAGAGTAGGGAGTTGCAATAGTCAAGGCAAGACATATCAAGAGAGTGAAGTGGAAGTTTGGTGGTGTCATCGGTTAAGATGGGGCATTGTTTGGAAATCTAATTGAGGTGAAGGTAGCAAGATTTGGACAGTAAATGGTTGTGGGGCTGACAAGAGATGACACAGTAAGAAGGAAGGGAACAATAGAATGCAGGTTAGCTTACAAATCCACCTCTTTGCTTTGAATTTCACAGGGTACCTCCAATTTTGCTGATATCAACTCTCAAGAGAAGCCTGAAACACTAGGCACTATTATTAGCTTATTTGGCAAATCCACTTCACTACAGCTACCTTTTGAATGGAATCCATTAGTTGATAGCATTAGAGCAGCATGACTATAAACAAGGACTATATAAAACCGACTCTGGTGGGATTCGAACCCACAACCTTTGAATTACTACACCAACTAGAAGTCCAATGCGCTATCCATTGCACCACAGAGCCCTCCCTTTGGGTGTGGTTAGAGGACCTCGCCTGAGGAACTACTACTCAAGTCATAGCACATAAACACATCCTCATACTGGCTGGCACTAAATAACAGGGATGAGCTCAAGATCTGGTCCAGATACAGTTTAAGATTGAAATGTTCCTGTTTGGGCATTTGCCTTAGCGCTACTTTTTTTGATCTTTAGGTGGGAACCGGAGGTGATGTTAAGTAGCCGTATTTGTACTGTTGATGTGTTGTTGGAAAAATGAAAAGTTCTGCTATTAGGTAATGGCGGGATAGAATTCCCTGAAGAGTTTCCAGGGATCAACTGAGGCCTAGAGAGTGGGAAATAGACATATAGATTGGAGTAGGGAATTTAAGAGGATGGGAGAGCCCCTGGGGAAATCCCATAGGCGAGCATTGGAAGAAGTGTTGAGGGAGCTAGCGAATAGGAATTCTTGGAAGGAGAGAACAGGGTGTTTTGTTTGATACCATCAGATAAGGTTGATGATGTAGCTAGGGGCAGAGTTGTGGGTGGCTTTTTATATTGTTAGTATTTTGAATTTGATTTGATGGGTGAACAGAAGCCAGGGAGAGATTGTCAGAGAGGTTGTGGCTGACACTTCTGCTGGTAAATGGTTGGTAAGGGGGATAAGACTGGCAGCAGCATATAAGATAGACTGAAGAGGCCATGGTCTGTTTAGAAGCAGGCCAAAGAGTAGGGAGTTGCAATAGTCAAGGCAAGACATATCAAGAGAGTGAAGTGGAAGTTTGGTGGTGTCATCGGTTAAGATGGGGCATTGTTTGGAAATCTAATTGAGGTGAAGGTAGCAAGATTTGGACAGTAAATGGTTGTGGGGCTGACAAGAGAGGACACAGTAAGAAGGAAGGGAACAATAGAATGCAGGTTAGCTTTCAAATCCACCTCTTTGCTTTGAATTTCACAGGGTACCTCCAATTTTGCTGATATCAACTCTCAAGAGAAGCCTGAAACACTAGGCACTATTATTAGCTTGTATGGCAAATCCACTTCACTACAGCTACCTTTTGATTGGAATCCATTAGTTGATAGCATTAGAGCAGCATGACTATAAACAAGGACTATATAAAACTGACTCTGGTGGGACTCGAACCCACAACCTTTGCATTACTACACTAACTAGAAGTCCAATGCACTATCCATTGCACCACAGATCCCTCCCTTTGGGTGTGTTTAGAGTACCTTGCCTGAGGAACTACTACTCAAGTCATAGCACATAAACACATCCTCATACTGGCTGGCACTAAATAACAGGGATGAGCTCAAGATCTGGTCCAGATACAGTTTAAGATTGAAATGTTCCTGTTTGGGCATTTGCCTTAGCGCTACTTTTTTTGATCTTTATGTGGGAACCGGAGGTGATGTTAAGTAGCAGTATTTGTACTGTTGATGTGTTGTTGGAAAAATGAAAAGCTCTGCTATTAGGTAATGGCGGGTTAGAATTCCCTGAAGAGTTTCCAGGGATCAACTGAGGCCTAGAGAGTGGGAAATAGACATATAGATTGGAGTAGGGAATTTAAGAGGATGGGAGAGCCCCTGGGGAAATCCCATAGGCGAGCATTGGAAAAAGTGTTGAGGGAGCTAGCGAATAGGAATTCTTGGAAGGAGAGAATAGGGTGTTTTCTTTGATACCATCAGATAAGGTTGATGATGTAGCTAGGGGCAGAGTTGTGGGTGGCTTTTTATATTGTTAGTATTTTGAATTTGATTTGATGGGTGAACAGAAGCCAGGGAGAGATTGTCAGAGAGGTGGTGGCTGACACTTCTGCTGGTAAATGGTTGGTAAGGGGGATAAGACTGGCAGCAGCATATAAGATAGACTGAAGAGGCCATGGTCTGTTTAGAAGCAGGCCAAAGAGTAGGGAGTTGCAATAGTCAAGGCAAGACATATCAAGAGAGTGAAGTGGAAGTTTGGTGGTGTCATCAGTTAAGATGGGGCATTGTTTGGAAATCTAATTTAGGTGAAGGTAGCAAGATTTGGACAGTAAATGGTTGTGGGGCTGACAAGAGAGGACACAGTAAGAAGGAAGGGAACAATAGAATGCAGGTTAGCTTACAAATCCACCTCTTTGCTTTGAATTTCACAGGGTACCTCCAATTTTGCTGATATCAACTCTCAAGAGAAGCCTGAAACACTAGGCACTATTATTAGCTTATATGGCAAATCCACTTCACTACAGCTACCTTTTGAATGGAATCCATTAGTTGATAGCATTAGAGCAGCATGACTATAAACAAGGACTATATAAAACTGACTCTGGTGGGACTCGAACCCACAACCTTTGAATTACTACACCAACTAGAAGTCCAATGCGCTATCCATTGCGCCACAGAGCCCTCCCCTTAGGTGCGGTTAGAGGACCTTGCCTGAGGAACTACTACTCAAGTCATAGCACATAAACACATCCTCATACTGGCTGGCACTAAATAACAGGGATGAGCTCAAGATCTGGTCCAGATACAGTTTAAGATTGAAATGTTCCTGTTTGGGCATTTGCCTTAGCGCTACTTTTTTTGATCTTTAGGTGGGAACCGGAGGTGATGTTATGTAGCAGTATTTGTACTGTTGATGTGTTGTTGGAAAAATGAAAAGTTCTGCTATTAGGTAATGGCGGGATAGAATTCCCTGAAGAGTTTCCAGGGATCAACTGAGGCCTAGAGAGTGGGAAATAGACATATAGATTGGAGTAGGGAATTAAGAGGATGGGAGAGCCCCTGGGGAAATCCCATAGGCGAGCATTGGAAGAAGTGTTGAGGGAGCTAGCGAATAGGAATTCTTGGAAGGAGAGAACAGGGTGTTTTGTTTGATACCATCAGATAAGGTTGATGATGTAGCTAGGGGCAGAGTTGTGGGTGGCTTTTTATATTGTTAGTAATTTGAATTTGATTTGATGGGTGAACAGAAGCCAGGGAGAGATTGTCAGAGAGGTGGTGGCTGACACTTCTGCTGGTAAATGGTTGGTAAGGGGGATAAGACTGGCAGCAGCATATAAGATAGACTGAAGAGGCCATGGTCTGTTTAGAAGCAGGCCAAAGAGTAGGGAGTTGCAATAGTCAAGGCAAGACATATCAAGAGAGTGAAGTGGAAGTTTGGTGGTGTCATCGGTTAAGATGGGGCATTGTTTGGAAATCTAATTGAGGTGAAGGTAGCAAGATTTGGACAGTAAATGGATGTGGGGCTGACAAGAGAGGACACAGTAAGAAGGAAGGGAACAATAGAATGCAGGTTAGCTTACAAATCCACCTCTTTGCTTTGAATTTCACAGGGAACCTCCAATTTTGCTGATATCAACTCTCAAGAGAAGCCTGAAACACTAGGCACTATTATTAGCTTATATGGCAAATCCACTTCACTACAGCTACCTTTTGAATGGATCCATTAGTTGATAGCATTAGAGAAGCATGACTATAAACAAGGACTATATAAAACTGACTCTGGTGGGACTCGAACCCACAACCTTTGAATTAATACACTAACTAGAAGTCCAATGCGCTATCCATGGCGCCACAGAGCCCTCCCTTTGGGTGAGAATAGAGGACCTTGCCTGAGGAACTACTACTCAAGTCATAGCACATAAACACATCCTCATACTGGCTGGCACTAAATAACAGGGATGAGCTCAAGATCTGGTCCAGATACAGTTTAAGATTGAAATGTTCCTGTTTGGGCATTTGCCTTAGCGCTACTTTTTTTGATCTTTAGGTGGGAACCGGAGGTGATGTTAAGTAGCAGTATTTGTACTGTTGATGTGTTGTTGGAAAAATGAAAAGTTCTGCTATTAGGTAATGGCGGGATAGAATTCCCTGAAGAGTTTCCAGGGATCAACTGAGGCCTAGAGAGTGGGAAATAGACATATAGATTGGTGTAGGGAATTTAAGAGGATGGGAGAGCCCCTGGGGAAATCCCATAGGCGAGCATTGGAAGAAGTGTTGAGGGAGCTAGCGAATAGGAATTCTTGGAAGGAGAGAACAGGGTGTTTTGTTTGATACCATCAGATAAGGTTGATGATGTAGCTAGGGGCAGAGTTGTGGGTGGCTTTTTATATTGTTAGTATTTTGAATTTGATTTGATGGGTGAACAGAAGCCAGGGAGAGATTGTCAGAGAGGTGGTGGCTGACACTTCTGCTGGTAAATGGTTGGTAAGTGGGATAAGACTGGCAGCAGCATATAAGATAGACTGAAGAGGCCATGGTCTGTTTAGAAGCAGGCCAAAGAGTAGGGAGTTGCAATAGTCAAGGCAAGACATATCAAGAGAGTGAAGTGGAAGTTTGGTGGTGTCATCGGTTAAGATGGGGCATTGTTTGGAAATCTAATTGAGGTGAAGGTAGCAAGATTTGGACAGTAAATGGTTGTGGGGCTGACAAGAGATGACACAGTAAGAAGGAAGGGAACAATAGAATGCAGGTTAGCTTACAAATCCACCTCTTTGCTTTGAATTTCACAGGGTACCTCCAATTTTGCTGATATCAACTCTCAAGAGAAGCCTGAAACACTAGGCACTATTATTAGCTTATTTGGCAAATCCACTTAACTACAGCTACCTTTTGAATGGAATCCATTAGTTGATAGCATTAGAGCAGCATGACTATAAACAAGGACTATATAAAACCGACTCTGGTGGAATTCGAACCCACAACCTTTGAATTACTACACCAACTAGAAGTCCAATGCGCTATCCATTGCACCACAGAGCCCTCCCTTTGGGTGTGGTTAGAGGACCTCACCTGAGGAACTACTACTCAAGTCATAGCACATAAACACATCCTCATACTGGCTGGCACTAAATAACAGGGATGAGCTCAAGATCTGGTCCAGATACAGTTTAAGATTGAAATGTTCCTGTTTGGGCATTTGCCTTAGCGCTACTTTTTTTGATCTTTAGGTGGGAACCGGAGGTGATGTTAAGTAGCAGTATTTGTACTGTTGATGTGTTGTTGGAAAAATGAAAAGTTCTGCTATTAGGTAATGGCGGGATAGAATTCCCTGAAGAGTTTCCAGGGATCAACTGAGGCCTAGAGAGTGGGAAATAGACATATAGATTGGAGTAGGGAATTTAAGAGGATGGGAGAGCCCCTGGGGAAATCCCATAGGCGAGCATTGGAAGAAGTGTTGAGGGAGCTAGCGAATAGGAATTCTTGGAAGGAGAGAACAGGGTGTTTTGTTTGATACCATCAGATAAGGTTGATGATGTAGCTAGGGGCAGAGTTGTGGGTGGCTTTTTATATTGTTAGTATTTTGAATTTGATTTGATGGGTGAACAGAAGCCAGGGAGAGATTGTCAGAGAGGTTGTGGCTGACACTTCTGCTGGTAAATGGTTGGTAAGGGGGATAAGACTGGCAGCAGCATATAAGATAGACTGAAGAGGCCATGGTCTGTTTAGAAGCAGGCCAAAGAGTAGGGAGTTGCAATAGTCAAGGCAAGACATATCAAGAGAGTGAAGTGGAAGTTTGGTGGTGTCATCGGTTAAGATGGGGCATTGTTTGGAAATCTAATTGAGGTGAAGGTAGCAAGATTTGGACAGTAAATGGTTGTGGGGCTGACAAGAGAGGACACAGTAAGAAGGAAGGGAACAATAGAATGCAGGTTAGCTTTCAAATCCACCTCTTTGCTTTGAATTTCACAGGGTACCTCCAATTTTGCTGATATCAACTCTCAAGAGAAGCCTGAAACACTAGGCACTATTATTAGCTTGTATGGCAAATCCACTTCACTACAGCTACCTTTTGATTGGAATCCATTAGTTGATAGCATTAGAGCAGCATGACTATAAACAAGGACTATATAAAACTGACTCTGGTGGGACTCGAACCCACAACCTTTGCATTACTACACTAACTAGAAGTCCAATGCACTATCCATTGCACCACAGATCCCTCCCTTTGGGTGTGTTTAGAGTACCTTGCCTGAGGAACTACTACTCAAGTCATAGCACATAAACACATCCTCATACTGGCTGGCACTAAATAACAGGGATGAGCTCAAGATCTGGTCCAGATACAGTTTAAGATTGAAATGTTCCTGTTTGGGCATTTGCCTTAGCGCTACTTTTTTTGATCTTTATGTGGGAACCGGAGGTGATGTTAAGTAGCAGTATTTGTACTGTTGATGTGTTGTTGGAAAAATGAAAAGCTCTGCTATTAGGTAATGGCGGGTTAGAATTCCCTGAAGAGTTTCCAGGGATCAACTGAGGCCTAGAGAGTGGGAAATAGACATATAGATTGGAGTAGGGAATTTAAGAGGATGGGAGAGCCCCTGGGGAAATCCCATAGGCGAGCTTTGGAAAAAGTGTTGAGGGAGCTAGCGAATAGGAATTCTTGGAAGGAGAGAACAGGGTGTTTTGTTTGATACCATCAGATAAGGTTGATGATGTAGCTAGGGGCAGAGTTGTGGGTGGCTTTTTATATTGTTAGTATTTTGAATTTGATTTGATGGGTGAACAGAAGCCAGGGAGAGATTGTCAGAGAGGTGGTGGCTGACACTTCTGCTGGTAAATGGTTGGTAAGGGGGATAAGACTGGCAGCAGCATATAAGATAGACTGAAGAGGCCATGGTCTGTTTAGAAGCAGGCCAAAGAGTAGGGAGTTGCAATAGTCAAGGCAAGACATATCAAGAGAGTGAAGTGGAAGTTTGGTGGTGTCATCGGTTAAGATGGGGCATTGTTTGGAAATCTAATTAAGGTGAAGGTAGCAAGATTTGGACAGTAAATGGTTGTGGGGCTGACAAGAGAGGACACAGTAAGAAGGAAGGGAACAATAGAACGAAGGTTAGCTTACAAATCCACCTCTTTGCTTTGAATTTCACAGGGTACCTCCAATTTTGCTGATATCAACTCTCAAGAGAAGCCTGAAACACTAGGCACTATTATTAGCTTGTATGGCAAATCCACTTCACTACAGCTACCTTTTGAATGGAATCCATTAGTTGATAGCATTAGAGCAGCATGACTATAAACAAGGACTATATAAAACTGACTCTGGTGGTAATTCAACCTTTGAATTACTACACCAACTAGAAGTCCAATGCACTATCCATTGCACCACAGATCCCTCCCTTTGGGTGTGTTTAGAGGACCTTGCCTGAGGAACTACTACTCAAGTCATAGCACATAAACACATCCTCATACTGGCTGGCACTAAATAACAGGGATGAGCTCAAGATCTGGTCCAGATACAGTTTAAGATTGAAATGTTCCTGTTTGGGCATTTTCCTTAGCGCTACTTTTTTGATCTTTAGGTGGGAACCGGAGGTGATGTTAAGTAGCAGTATTTGTACTGTTGATGTGTTGTTGGAAAAATTAAAAGTTCTGCTATTAGGTAATGGCGGGATAGAATTCCCTGAAGAGTTTCCAGGGATCAACTGAGGCCTAGAGAGTGGGAAATAGACATATAGATTGGAGTAGGGAATTTAAGAGGATGGGAGAGCCCCTGGGGATATCCCATAGGCGAGCATTGGAAGAAGTGTTGAGGGAGCTAGCGAATAGGAATTCTTGGAAGGAGAGAACAGGGTGTTTTGTTTGATACCATCAGATAAGGTTGATGATGTAGCTAGGGGCAGAGTTGTGGGTGGCTTTTTATATTGTTAGTATTTTGAATTTGATTTGATGGGTGAACAGAAGCCAGGGAGAGATTGTCAGAGAGGTTGTGGCTGACACTTCTGCTGATAAATGGTTGGTAAGGGGGATAAGACTGGCAGCAGCATATAAGATAGACTGAAGAGGCCATGGTCTGTTTAGAAGCAGGCCAAAGAGTAGGGAGTTGCAATAGTCAAGGCAAGACATATCAAGAGAGTGAAGTGGAAGTTTGGTGGTGTCATCGGTTAAGATGGGGCATTGTTTGGAAATCTAATTGAGGTGAAGGTAGCAAGATTTGGACAGTAAATGGTTGTGGGGCTGACAAGAGAGGACACAGTAAGAAGGAAGGGAACAATAGAATGCAGGTTAGCTTACAAATCCACCTCTTTGCTTTGAATTTCACAGGGTACCTCCAATTTTGCTGATATCAACTCTCAAGAGAAGCCTGAAACACTAGGCACTATTATTAGCTTATTTGGCAAATCCACTTCACTACAGCTACCTTTTGAATGGAATCCATTAGTTGATAGCATTAGAGCAGCATGACTATAAACAAGTACTATATAAAACTGACTCTGGTGGGACTCGAACCCACAACCTTTGAATTACTACACCAACTAGAAGTCCAATGCGCTATCCATTGCGCCACAGAGCCCTCCCTTTGGGTGCAGTTAGAGGACCTCGCCTGAGGAACTACTACTCAAGTCATAGCCCATAAACACATCCTCATACTGGCTGGCACTAAATAACAGGGATGAGCTCAAGATCTGGTCCAGATACAGTTTAAGATTGAAATGTTCCTGTTTGGGCATTTGCCTTAGCGTTACTTTTTTTGATCTTTAGGTGGGAACCGGAGGTGATGTTAAGTAGCAGTATTTCTACTGTTGATGTGTTGTTGGAAAAATGAAAAGTTCTGCTATTAGGTAATGGCGGGATAGAATTCCCTGAAGAGTTTCCAGTGATCAACTGAGGCCTAGAGAGTGGGAAATAGACATATAGATTGGTGTAGGGAATTTAAGAGGATGGGAGAGCCCCTGGGGAAATCCCATAGGCGAGCATTGGAATAAGTGTTGAGGGAGCTAGCGAATAGGAATTCTTGGAAGGAGAGAACAGGGTGTTTTGTTTGATACCATCAGATAAGGTTGATGATGTAGCTAGGGGCAGAGTTGTGGGTGGCTTTTTATATTGTTAGTATTTTGAATTTGATTTGATGGGTGAACAGAAGCCAGGGAGAGATTGTCAGAGAGGTGGTGGCTGACACTTCTGCTGGTAAATGGTTGGTAAGGGGGATAAGACTGGCAGCAGCATATAAGATAGACTGAAGAGGCCATGGTCTGTTTAGAAGCAGGCCAAAGAGTAGGGAGTTGCAATAGTCAAGGCAAGACATATCAAGAGAGTGAAGTGGAAGTTTGGTGGTGTCATCAGTTAAGATGGGGCATTGTTTGGAAATCTAATTGAGATGAAGGTAGCAAGATTTGGACAGTAAATGGTTGTGGGGCTGACAAGAGAGGACACAGTAAGAAGGAAGGGAACAATAGAATGCAGGTTAGCTTACAAATCCACCTCTTTGCTTTGAATTTCACAGGGTACCTCCAATTTTGCTGATATCAACTCTCAAGAGAAGCCTGAAACACTAGGCACTATTATTAGCTTATATGGCAAATCCACTTCACTACAGCTACCTTTTGAATGGAATCCATTAGTTGATAGCATTAGAGCAGCATGACTATAAACAAGGACTATATAAAACCGACTCTGGTGGGACTCGAACCCACAACCTTTGAATTACTACACCAACTAGAAGTCCAATGCGCTATCCATTGCGCCACAGAGCCCTCCCCTTGGGTGCCGTTAGAGGACCTTGCCTGAGGAACTACTACTCAAGTCATAGCACATAAACACATCCTCATACTGGCTGGCACTAAATAACAGGGATGAGCTCAAGATCTGGTCCAGATACAGTTTAAGATTGAAATGTTCCTGTTTGGGCATTTGCCTTAGCGCTACTTTTTTTGATCTTTAGGTGGGAACCGGAGGTGATGTTATGTAGCAGTATTTGTACTGTTGATGTGTTGTTGGAAAAATGAAAAGTTCTGCTATTAGGTAATGGCGGGATAGAATTCCCTGAAGAGTTTCCAGGGATCAACTGAAGCCTAGAGAGTGGGAAATTGACATATAGATTGGAGTAGGGAATTAAGAGGATGGGAGAGCCCCTGGGGAAATCCCATAGGCGAGCATTGGAATAAGTGTTGAGGGAGCTAGCGAATAGGAATTCTTGGAAGGAGAGAACAGGGTGTTTTGTTTGATACCATCAGATAAGGTTGATGATGTAGCTAGGGGCAGAGTTGTGGGTGGCTTTTTATATTGTTAGTATTTTGAATTTGATTTGATGGGTGAACAGAAGCCAGGGAGAGATTGTCAGAGAGGTGGTGGCTGACACTTCTGCTGGTAAATGGTTGGTAAGGGGGATAAGACTGGCAGCAGCATATAAGATAGACTGAAGAGGCCATGGTCTGTTTAGAAGCAGGCCAAAGAGTAGGGAGTTGCAATAGTCAAGGCAAGACATATCAAGAGAGTGAAGTGGAAGTTTGGTGGTGTCATCAGTTAAGATGGGGCATTGTTTGGAAATCTAATTGAGATGAAGGTAGCAAGATTTGGACAGTAAATGGTTGTGGGGCTGACAAGAGAGGACACAGTAAGAAGGAAGGGAACAATAGAATGCAGGTTAGCTTACAAATCCACCTCTTTGCTTTGAATTTCACAGGGTACCTCCAATTTTGCTGATATCAACTCTCAAGAGAAGCCTGAAACACTAGGCACTATTATTAGCTTATATGGCAAATCCACTTCACTACAGCTACCTTTTGAATGGAATCCATTAGTTGATAGCATTAGAGCAGCATGACTATAAACAAGGACTATATAAAACCGACTCTGGTGGGACTCGAACCCACAACCTTTGAATTACTACACCAACTAGAAGTCCAATGCGCTATCCATTGCGCCACAGAGCCCTCCCCTTGGGTGCCGTTAGAGGACCTTGCCTGAGGAACTACTACTCAAGTCATAGCACATAAACACATCCTCATACTGGCTGGCACTAAATAACAGGGATGAGCTCAAGATCTGGTCCAGATACAGTTTAAGATTGAAATGTTCCTGTTTGGGCATTTGCCTTAGCGCTACTTTTTTTGATCTTTAGGTGGGAACCGGAGGTGATGTTATGTAGCAGTATTTGTACTGTTGATGTGTTGTTGGAAAAATGAAAAGTTCTGCTATTAGGTAATGGCGGGATAGAATTCCCTGAAGAGTTTCCAGGGATCAACTGAAGCCTAGAGAGTGGGAAATTGACATATAGATTGGAGTAGGGAATTAAGAGGATGGGAGAGCCCCTGGGGAAATCCCATAGGCGAGCATTGGAAGAAGTGTTGAGGGAGCTAGCGAATAGGAATTCTTGGAAGGAGAGAACAGGGTGTTTTGTTTGATACCATCAGATAAGGTTGATGATGTAGCTAGGGGCAGAGTTGTGGGTGGCTTTTTATATTGTTAGTAATTTGAATTTGATTTGATGGGTGAACAGAAGCCAGGGAGAGATTGTCAGAGAGGTGGTGGCTGACACTTCTGCTGGTAAATGGTTGGTAAGGGGGATAAGACTGGCAGCAGCATATAAGATAGACTGAAGAGGCCATGGTCTGTTTAGAAGCAGGCCAAAGAGTAGGGAGTTGCAATAGTCAAGGCAAGACATATCAAGAGAGTGAAGTGGAAGTTTGGTGGTGTCATCGGTTAAGATGGGGCATTGTTTGGAAATCTAATTGAGGTGAAGGTAGCAAGATTTGGACAGTAAATGGTTGTGGGGCTGACAAGAGAGGACACAGTAAGAAGGAAGGGAACAATAGAATGCAGGTTAGCTTACAAATCCACCTCTTTGCTTTGAATTTCACAGGGAACCTCCAATTTTGCTGATATCAACTCTCAAGAGAAGCCTGAAACACTAGGCACTATTATTAGCTTATATGGCAAATCCACTTCACTACAGCTACCTTTTGAATGGATCCATTAGTTGATAGCATTAGAGAAGCATGACTATAAACAAGGACTATATAAAACTGACTCTAGTGGGACTCGAAACCACAACCTTTGAATTAATACACTAACTAGAAGTCCAATGCGCTATCCATTGCGCCACAGAGCCCTCCCTTTGGGTGAGTATAGAGGACCTTGCCTGAGGAACTACTACTCAAGTCATAGCACATAAACACATCCTCATACTAGCTGGCACTAAATAACAGGGATGAGCTCAAGATCTGGTCCAGATACAGTTTAAGATTGAAATGTTCCTGTTTGGGCATTTGCCTTAGCGTTACTTTTTTTGATCTTTAGGTGGGAACCGGAGGTCATGTTAAGTAGCAGTATTTGTACTGTTGATGTGTTGTTGTAAAAATGAAAAGTTCTGCTATTAGGTAATGGCGGGATAGAATTCCCTGAAGAGTTTCCAGGGATCAACTGAGGCCTAGAGAGTGGGAAATAGACATATAGATTGGAGTAGGGAATTTAAGAGGATGGGAGAGCCCCTGGGGAAATCCCATAGGCGAGCATTGGAAGAAGTGTTGAGGGAGCTAGCGAATAGGAATTCTTGGAAGGAGAGAACAGGGTGTTTTGTTTGATACCATCAGATAAGGTTGATGATGTAGCTAGGGGCAGAGTTGTGGGTGGCTTTTTATATTGTTAGTATTTTGAATTTGATTTGATGGGTGAACAGAAGCCAGGGAGAGATTGTCAGAGAGGTGGTGGCTGACACCTCTGCTGGTAAATGGTTGGTAAGGGGGATAAGACTGGCAGCAGCATATAAGATAGACTGAAGAGGCCATGGTCTGTTTAGAAGCAGGCCAAAGAGTAGGGAGTTGCAATAGTCAAGGCAAGACATATCAAGAGAGTGAAGTGGAAGTTTGGTGGTGTCATCGGTTAAGATGGGGCATTGTTTGGAAATCTAATTGAGGTGAAGGTAGCAAGATTTGGACAGTAAATGGTTGTGGGGCTGACAAGAGAGGACACAGTAAGAAGGAAGGGAACAATAGAATGCAGGTTAGCTTACAAATCCACCTCTTTGCTTTGAATTTCACAGGGTACCTCCAATTTTGCTGATATCAACTCTCAAGAGAAGCCTGAAACACTAGGCACTATTATTAGCTTATATGGCAAATCCACTTCACTACAGCTACCTTTTGAATGGAATCCATTAGTTGATAGCATTAGAGCAGCATGACTATAAACAAGGACTATATAAAACCGACTCTGGTGGGACTCGAACCCACAACCTTTGAATTACTACACCAACTAGAAGTCCAATGCGCTATCCATTGCGCCACAGAGCCCTCCCCTTTGGGTGTGGTTAGAGGACCTTGCCTGAGGAACTACTACTCAAGTCATAGCACATAAACACATCCTCATACTGGCTGGCACTAAATAACAGGGATGAGCTCAAGATCTGGTCCAGATACAGTTTAAGATTGAAATGTTCCTGTTTGGGCATTTGCCTTAGCGCTACTTTTTTTGATCTTTATGTGGGAACCGGAGGTGATGTTAAGTAGCAGTATTTGTACTGTTGATGTGTTGTTGGAAAAATGAAAAGCTCTGCTATTAGGTAATGGCGGGATAGAATTCCCTGAAGAGTTTCCAGGGATCAACTGAGGCCTAGAGAGTGGGAAATAGACATATAGATTGGAGTAGGGAATTTAAGAGGAAGGGGGAGCCCCTGGGGAAATCCCATAGGCGAGCATTGGAAAAAGTGTTGAGGGAGCTAGCGAATAGGAATTCTTGGAAGGAGAGAACAGGGTGTTTTGTTTGATACCATCAGATAAGGTTGATGATGTAGCTAGGGGCAGAGTTGTGGGTGGCTTTTTATATTGTTAGTATTTTGAATTTGATTTGATGGGTGAACAGAAGTCAGGGAGAGATTGTCAGAGAGGTGGTGGCTGACACTTCTGCTGCTAAATGGTTGGTAAGGGGGATAAGACTGGCAGCAGCATATAAGATAGACTGAAGAGGCCATGGTCTGTTTAGAAGCAGGCCAAAGAGTAGGGAGTTGCAATAGTCAAGGCAAGACATATCAAGAGAGTGAAGTGGAAGTTTGGTGGTGTCATCGGTTAAGATGGGGCATTGTTTGGAAATCTAATTAAGGTGAAGGTAGCAAGATTTGGACAGTAAATGGTTGTGGGGCTGACAAGAGAGGACACAGTAAGAAGGAAGGGAACAATAGAACGAAGGTTAGCTTACAAATCCACCTCTTTGCTTTGAATTTCACAGGGTACCTCCAATTTTGCTGATATCAACTCTCAAGAGAAGCCTGAAACACTAGGCACTATTATTAGCTTGTATGGCAAATCCACTTCACTACAGCTACCTTTTGAATGGAATCCATTAGTTGATAGCATTAGAGCAGCATGACTATAAACAAGGACTATATAAAACCGACTCTGGTGGTAATTCAACCTTTGAATTACTACACCAACTAGAAGTCCAATGCGCTATCCATTGCGCCACAGAGCCCTCCCCTTGGGTGCGGTTTGAGGACCTTGCCTGAGGAACTACTACTCAAGTCATAGCACATAAACACATCCTCATATTGGCTGGCACTAAATAACAGGGATGAGCTCAAGATCTGGTCCAGATACAGTTTAAGATTGAAATGTTCCTGTTTGGGCATTTGTTAGAGGACCTAGCCTGAGAAACTACTACTCAAGTCATAGCACATAAACACATCCTCATACTGGCTGGCACTAAATAACAGGGATGAGCTCAAGATCTGGTCCAGATACAGTTTAAGATTGAAATGTTCCAGTTTGGGCATTTGCCTTAGCGTTACTTTTTTTGATCTTTAGGTGGGAACCGGAGGTGATGTTAAGTAGCAGTATTTGTACTGTTGATGTGTTGTTGGAAAAATGAAAAGTTCTGCTATTAGGTAATGGCGGGATAGAATTCCCTGAAGAGTTTCCAGGGATCAACTGAGGCCTAGAGAGTGGGAAATAGACATATAGATTGGTGTAGGGAATTTAAGAGGATGTGAGAGCCCCTGGGGAAATCCCATAGGCGAGCATTGGAAGAAGTGTTGAGGGAGCTAGCGAATAGGAATTCTTGGAAGGAGAGAACAGGGTGTTTTGTTTGATACCATCA
Organism: Aquarana catesbeiana; assembly: GCF_042186555.1. Lineage (NCBI taxonomy): Eukaryota > Metazoa > Chordata > Amphibia > Anura > Ranidae > Aquarana > Aquarana catesbeiana. The sequence continues at coordinate 406,070,934 of NC_133324.1, forward strand.
GATAAGGTTGATGATGTAGCTAGGGGCAGAGTTGTGGGTGGCTTTTTATATTGTTAGTATTTTGAATTTGATTTGATAGGTGAACAGAAGCCAGGGAGAGATTGTCAGAGAGGTGGTGGCTGACACTTCTTCTGGTAAATGGTTGGTAAGGGGGATAAGTCTGGCAGCAGCATATAAGATAGACTGAAGAGGCCATGGTCTGTTTAGAAGCAGGCCAAAGAGTAGGGAGTTGCAATAGTCAAGGCAAGACATATCAAGAGAGTGAAGTGGAAGTTTGGTGGTGTCATCGGTTAAGATGGGGCATTGTTTGGAAATCTAATTGAGGTGAAGGTAGCAAGATTTTGACAGTAAATGGTTGTGGGGCTGACAAGAGAGGACACAGTAAGAAGGAAGGGAGCAATAGAATGCAGGTTAGCTTACAAATCCACCTCTTTGCTTTGAATTTCACAAGGTACCTCCAATTTTGCTGATATCAACTCTCAAGAGAAGCCTGAAACACTAGGCACTATTATTAGCTTGTATGGCAAATCCACTTCACTACAGCTACCTTTTGATTGGAATCCATTAGTTGATAGCATTAGAGCAGCATGACTATAAACAAGGACTATATAAAACTGACTCTGGTGGGACTCGAACCCACAACCTTTGAAGTACTACACTAACTAGAAGTCCAATGCACTATCCATTGCACCACAGATCCCTCCCTTTGGGTGTGGTTAGAGGACCTTGCCTGAGGAACTACTACTCAAGTCATAGCACATAAACACATCCTCATACTGGCTGGCACTAAATAACAGGGATGAGCTCAAGATCTGGTCCAGATACAGTTTAAGATTGAAATGTTCCTGTTTGGGCATTTGCCTTAGCGCTACTTTTTTTGATCTTTATGTGGGAACCGGAGGTGATGTTAAGTAGCAGTATTTGTACTGTTGATGTGTTGTTGGAAAAATGAAAAGCTCTGCTATTAGGTAATGGCGGGATAGAATTCCCTGAAGAGTTTCCAGGGATCAACTGAGGCCTAGAGAGTGGGAAATAGACATATAGATTGGAGTAGGGAATTTAAGAGGAAGGGGGAGCCCCTGGGGAAATCCCATAGGCGAGCATTGGAAAAAGTGTTGAGGGAGCTAGCGAATAGGAATTCTTGGAAGGAGAGAACAGGGTGTTTTGTTTGCTACCATCAGATAAGGTTGATGTTGTAGCTAGGGGCAGAGTTGTGGGTGGCTTTTTATATTGTTAGTATTTTGAATTTGATTTGATGGGTGAACAGAAGCCAGGGAGAGATTGTCAGAGAGGTGGTGGCTGACACTTCTGCTGGTAAATGGTTGGTAAGGGGGATAAGACTGGCAGCAGCATATAAGATAGACTGAAGAGGCCATGGTCTGTTTAGAAGCAGGCCAAAGAGTAGGGAGTTGCAATAGCCAAGGCAAGACATATCAAGAGAGTGAAGTGGAAGTTTGGTGGTGTCATCGGTTAAGATGGGGCATTGTTTGGAAATCTAATTGAGGTGAAGGTAGCAAGATTTGGACAGTAAATAGTTGTGGGGCTGACAAGAGAGGACACAGTAAGAAGGAAGGGAACAATAGAATGCAGGTTAGCTTACAAAACCACCTGTTTGCTTTGAATTTCACAGGGTACCTCCAATTTTGCTGATATCAACTCTCAAGAGAAGCCTGAAACACTAGGCACTATTATTAGCTTGTATGGCAAATCCACTTCACTACAGGTACCTTTTGAATGGAATCCATTAGTTGATAGCATTAGAGCAGCATGACTATAAACAAGGACTATATAAAACTGACTCTGGTGGGACTCGAACCCACAACCTTTGAATTACTACACTAACTAGAAGTCCAATGCGCTATCCATTGCGCCACAGAGCCCTCCCTTTGGGTGCGATTAGAGGACCTTGCCTGAGGAACTACTACTCAAGTCATAGCACATAAACACATCCTCATACTGGCTGGCACTAAATAACAGGGATGAGCTCAAGATCTGGTCCAGATACAGTTTAAGATTGAAATGTTCCAGTTTGGGCATTTGCCTTAGCGTTACTTTTTTTGATCTTTAGGTGGGAACCGGAGGTGATGTTAAGTAGCAGTATTTGTACTGTTGATGTGTTGTTGGAAAAATGAAAAGTTCTGCTATTAGGTAATGGCGGGATAGAATTCCCTGAAGAGTTTCCAGGGATCAATTTTGCTGATATCAACTCTCAAAGGAAGCCTGAAACACTAGGCACTATTATTAGCTTGTATGGCAAATCCACTTTACTACAGGTACCTTTTGAATGGAATCCATTAGTTGATAGCATTAGAGCAGCATGACTATAAACAAGGACTATATAAAACCGACTCTGGTGGGACTCGAACCCACAACCTTTGAATTACTACACTAACTAGAAGTCCAATGCACTATCCATTGCACCACAGATCCCTCCCTTTGGGTGTGTTTAGAGGACCTTGCCTGAGGAACTACTACTCAAGTCATAGCACATAAACACATCCTCATACTGGCTGGCACTAAATAACAGGGATGAGCTCAAGACCTGGTCCAGATACAGTTTAAGATTGAAATGTTCCTGTTTGGGCATTTGCCTTAGCGCTACTTTTTTTGATCTTTATGTGGGAACCGGAGGTGATGTTAAGTAGCAGTATTTGTACTGTTGATGTGTTGTTGGAAAAATGAAAAGCTCTGCTATTAGGTAATGGCGGGATAGAATTCCCTGAAGAGTTTCCAGGGATCAACTGAGGCCTAGAGAGTGGGAAATAGACATATAGATTGGAGTAGGGAATTTAAGAGGATGGGAGAGCCCCTGGGGAAATCCCATAGGCGAGCATTGGAAAAAGTGTTGAGGGAGCTAGCGAATAGGAATTCTTGGAAGGAGAGAACAGGGTGTTTTGTTTGATACCATCAGATAAGGTTGATGATGTAGCTAGGGGCAGAGTTGTGGGTGGCTTTTTATATTGTTAGTATTTTGAATTTGATTTAATGGGTGAACAGAAGCCAGGGAGAGATTGTCAGAGAGGTGGTGGCTGACACTTCTGCTGGTAAATGGTTGGTAAGGGGGATAAGACTGGCAGCAGCATATAAGATAGACTGAAGAGGCCATGGTCTGTTTAGAAGCAGGCCAAAGAGTAGGGAGTTGCAATAGTCAAGGCAAGACATATCAAGAGAGTGAAGTGGAAGTTTGGTGGTGTCATCGGTTAAGATGGGGCATTGTTTGGAAATCTAATTGAGGTGAAGGTAGCAAGATTTGGACAGTAAATGGTTGTGGGGCTGACAAGAGATGACACAGTAAGAAGGAAGGGAACAATAGAAAGCAGGTTAGCTTACAAATCCACCTCTTTGCTTTGAATTTCACAGGGTACCTCCAATTTTGCTGATATCAACTCTCAAGAGAGGCCTGAAACACTAGGCACTATTATTAGCTTATTTGGCAAATCCACTTCACTACAGCTACCTTTTGAATGGAATCCATTAGTTGATAGCATTAGAGCAGCATGACTATAAACAAGGACTATATAAAACCGATTCTGGTGGGACTCGAAGCCACAACCTTTGAATTACTACACCAACTAGAAGTCTAATGCGCTATCCATTGCGCAACAGAGTTTAGAGGACCTTGCCTGAGGAACTACTACTCAAGTCATAGCACATAAACACATCCTCATACTGGCTGGCACTAAATAACAGGGATGAGCTCAAGATCTGGTCCAGATACAGTTTAAGATTGAAATGTTCCTGTTTGGGCATTTGCCTTAGCGCTACTTTTTTTGATCTTTAGGTGGGAACCGGAGGTGATGTTAAGTAGCAGTATTTGTACTGTTGATGTGTTGTTGGAAAAATGAAAAGCTCTGCTATTAGGTAATGGCGGGATAGAATTCCCTGAAGAGTTTCCAGGGATCAACTGAGGCCTAGAGAGTGGGAAATAGACATATAGATTGGAGTAGGGAATTTAAGAGGATGGGAGAGCCCCTGGGGAAATCCCATAGGCGAGCATTGGAAAAAGTGTTGAGGGAGCTAGCGAATAGGAATTCTTGGAAGGAGAGAACAGGGTGTTTTGTTTGATACCATCAGATAAGGTTGATGATGTAGCTAGGGGCAGAGTTGTGGGTGGCTTTTTATATTGTTAGTATTTTGAATTTGATTTGATGGGTGAACAGAAGCCAGGGAGAGATTGTCAGAGAGGTGGTGGCTGACACTTCTGCTGGTAAATGGTTGGTAAGGGGGATAAGACTGGCAGCAGCATATAAGATAGACTGAAGAGGCCATGGTCTGTTTAGAAGCAGGCCAAAGAGTAGGGAGTTGCAATAGTCAAGGCAAGACATATCAAGAGAGTGAAGTGGAAGTTTGGTGGTGTCATCGGTTAAGATGGGGCATTGTTTGGAAATCTAATTGAGGTGAAGGTAGCAAGATTTGGACAGTAAATGGTTGTGGGGCTGACAAGAGATGACACAGTAAGAAGGAAGGGAACAATAGAATGCAGGTTAGCTTACAAATCCACCTCTTTGCTTTGAATTTCACAGGGTACCTCCAATTTTGCTGATATCAACTCTCAAGAGAAGCCTGAAACACTAGGCACTATTATTAGCTTATTTGGCAAATCCACTTCACTACAGCTACCTTTTGAATGGAATCCATTAGTTGATAGCATTAGAGCAGCATGACTATAAACAAGGACTATATAAAACCAACTCTGGTGGGACTCGAACCCACAACCTTTGAATTACTACACCAACTAGAAGTCCAATGCGCTATCCATTGCGCCACAGAGCCCTCCCCTTGTGTACAGTTAGAGGACCTTGCCTGAGGAACTACTACTCAAGTCATAGCACATAAACACATCCTCATACTGGCTGGCACTAAATAACAGGGATGAGCTCAAGATCTGGTCCAGATACAGTTTAAGATTGAAATGTTCCTGTTTGGGCATTTGCCTTAGCGTTACTTTTTTTGATCTTTAGGTGGGAACCGGAGGTCATGTTAAGTAGCAGTATTTGTACTGTTGATGTGTTGTTGTAAAAATGAAAAGTTCTGCTATTAGGTAATGGTGGGATAGAATTCCCTGAAGAGTTTCCAGGGATCAACTGAGGCCTAGAGAGTGGGAAATAGACATATAGATTGGAGTAGGGAATTTAAGAGGATGGGAGAGCCCCTGGGGAAATCCCATAGGCGAGCATTGGAAGAAGTGTTGAGGGAGCTAGCGAATAGGAATTCTTGGAAGGAGAGAACAGGGTGTTTTGTTTGATACCATCAGATAAGGTTGATGATGTAACTAGGGGCAGTGTTGTGGGCACTGCTGGCACTAAATAACAGGGATGAGCTCAAGATCTGGTCCAGATACAGTTTAAGATTGAAATGTTCCTGTTTGGGCATTTGCCTTAGCGTTACTTTTTTTGATCTTTAGGTGGGAACCGGAGGTGATGTTAAGTAGCATTATTTGTACTGTTGATGTGTTGTTGGAAAAATGAAAAGTTCGGCTATTAGGTAATGGCGGGATAGAATTCCCTGAAGAGTTTCCAGGGATCAACTGAGGCCTAGAGAGTGGGAAATAGACATATGGATTGGTGTAGGGAATTTAAGAGGATGGGAGAGCCCCTGGGGAAATCCCATAGGCGAGCATTGGAAAAAGTGTTGAGGGAGCTAGCGAATAGGAATTCTTGGAAGGAGAGAACAGGGTGTTTTGTTTGCTACCATCAGATAAGGTTGATGATGTAGCTAGGGGCAGAGTTGTGGGTGGCTTTTTATATTGTTAGTATTTTGAATTTGATTTGATGGGTGAACAGAAGCCAGGGAGAGATTGTCAGAGAGGTGGTGGCTGACACTTCTGCTGGTAAATGGTTGGTAAGGGGGATAAGACTGGCAGCAGCATATAAGATAGACTGAAGAGGCCATGGTCTGTTTAGAAGCAGGCCAAAGAGTAGGGAGTTGCAATAGTCAAGGCAAGACATATCAAGAGAGTGAAGTGGAAGTTTGGTGGTGTCATCGGTTAAGATGGGGCATTGTTTGGAAATCTAATTGAGGTGAAGGTAGCAAGATTTGGACAGTAAATGGTTGTGGGGATGACAAGAGAGGACACAGTAAGAAGGAAGGGAACAATAGAATGCAGGTTAGCTTACAAATCCACCTCTTTGCTTTGAATTTCACAGGGTACCTCCAATTTTGCTGATATCAACTCTCAAGAGAAGCCTGAGACACTAGGCACTATTATTAGCTTGTATGGCAAATGCACTTTACTACAGGTACCTTTTGAGTGGAATCCATTAGTTGATAGCATTAGAGCAGCATGACTATAAACAAGGACTATATAAAACCGACTCTGGTGGGACTCGAACCCACAACGTTTGAATTATTACACCAACTAGAAGTCCAATGCGCTATCCATTGCGCCACAGAGCCCTCCACTTGGGTGCGATTAGAGGACCTTGCCTGAGGAACTACTACTCAAGTCATAGCACATAAACACATCCTCATACTGGCTGGCACTAAATAACAGGGATGAGCTCAAGATCTGGTCCAGATACAGTTTAAGATTGAAATGTTCCAGTTTGGGCATTTGCCTTAGCGTTACTTTTTTTGATCTTTAGGTGGGAACCGGAGGTGATGTTAAGTAGCAGTATTTGTACTGTTGATGTGTTGTTGGAAAAATGAAAAGTTCTGCTATTAGGTAATGGCGGGATAGAATTCCCTGAAGAGTTTAGAGGGATCAACTGAGGCCTAGAGAGTGGGAAATAGACATATGGATTGGTGTAGGGAATTTAAGAGGAAGGGAGAGCCCCTGGGGAAATCCCATAGGCGAGCATTGGAAGAAGTGCTGAGGGAGCTAGCGAATAGGAATTCTTGGAAGGAGAGAACAGGGTGTTTTGTTTGATACCATCAGATAAGGTTGATGATGTAGCTAGGGGCAGAGTTGTGGGTGGCTTTTTATATTGTTAGTATTTTGAATTTGATTTGATGGGTGAACAGAAGCCAGGGAGAGATTGTCAGAGAGGTGGTGGCTGACACTTCTGCTGGTAAATGGTTGGTAAGGGGGATAAGACTGGCAGCAGCATATAAGATAGACTGAAGAGGCCATGGTCTGTTTAGAAGCAGGCCAAAGAGTAGGGAGTTGCAACAGTCAAGGCAAGACATATCAAGAGAGTGAAGTGGAAGTTTGGTGGTGTCATCGGTTAAGATGGGGCATTGTTTGGAAATCTAATTGAGGTGAAGGTAGCAAGATTTGGACAGTAAATGGTTGTGGGGCTGACAAGAGAGGACACAGTAAGAAGGAAGGGAACAAAAGAATGCAGGTTAGCTTACAAAACCACGTGTTTGCTTTGAATTTCACAGGGTACCTCCAATTTTGCTGATATCAACTCTCAAGAGAAGCCTGAAACACTAGGCACTATTATTAGCTTGTATGGCAAATCCACTTCACTACAGGTACCTTTTGAATGGAATCCATTAGTTGATAGCATTAGAGCAGCATGACTATAAATAAGGACTATATAAAACCGACTCTGGTGGGACTCGAACCCACAACCTTTGAATTACTACACTAACTAGAAGTCCAATGCGCTATCCATTGCGCCACAGAGCCCTCCCTTTGGGTGCGATTAGAGGACCTTGCCTGAGGAACTACTACTCAAGTCATAGCACATAAACACATCCTCATACTGGCTGGCACTAAATAACAGGGATGAGCTCAAGATCTGGTCCAGATACAGTTTAAGATTGAAATGTTCCAGTTTGGGCATTTGCCTTAGCGTTACTTTTTTTGATCTTTAGGTGGGAACCGGAGGTGATGTTAAGTAGCAGTATTTGTACTGTTGATGTGTTGTTGGAAAAATGAAAAGTTCTGCTATTAGGTAATGGCGGGATAGAATTCCCTGAAGAGTTTCCAGGGATCAACTGAGGCCTAGAGAGTGGGAAATAGACATATAGATTGGAGTAGGGAATTTAAGAGGATGGGAGAGCCCCTGGGGAAATCCCATAGGCGAGCATTGGAAAAAGTGTTGAGGGAGCTAGCGAATAGGAATTCTTGGAAGGAGAGAACAGGGTGTTTTGTTTGCTACCATCAGATAAGGTTGATGATGTAGCTAGGGGCAGAGTTGTGGGTGGCTTTTTATATTGTTAGTATTTTGAATTTGATTTGATGGGTGAACAGAAGCCAGGGAGAGATTGTCAGAGAGGTGGTGGCTGACACTTCTGCTGGTAAATGGTTGGTAAGGGGGATAAGACTGGCAGCAGCATATAAGATAGACTGAAGAGGCCATGGTCTGTTTAGAAGCAGGCCAAAGAGTAGGGAGTTGCAATAGTCAAGGCAAGACATATCAAGAGAGTGAAGTGGAAGTTTGGTGGTGTCATCGGTTAAGATGGGGCATTGTTTGGAAATCTAATTGAGGTGAAGGTAGCAAGATTTGGACAGTAAATAGTTGTGGGGCTGACAAGAGAGGACACAGTAAGAAGGAAGGGAACAATAGAATGCAGGTTAGCTTACAAATCCACCTCTTTGCTTTGAATTTCACAGGGTACCTCCAATTTTGCTGATATCAACTCTCAAGAGAAGCCTGAGACACTAGGCACTATTATTAGCTTGTATGGCAAATGCACTTTACTACAGGTACCTTTTGAGTGGAATCCATTAGTTGATAGCATTAGAGCAGCATGACTATAAACAAGGACTATATAAAACCAACTCTGGTGGGACTCGAACCCACAACCTTTGAATTATTACACCAACTAGAAGTCCAATGCGCTATCCATTGCGCCACAGAGCCCTCCACTTGGGTGCGATTAGAGGACCTTGCCTGAGGAACTACTACTCAAGTCATAGCACATAAACACATCCTCATACTGGCTGGCACTAAATAACAGGGATGAGCTCAAGATCTGGTCCAGATACAGTTTAAGATTGAAATGTTCCAGTTTGGGCATTTGCCTTAGCGTTACTTTTTTTGATCTTTAGGTGGGAACCGGAGGTGATGTTAAGTAGCAGTATTTGTACTGTTGATGTGTTGTTGGAAAAATGAAAAGTTCTGCTATTAGGTAATGGCGGGATAGAATTCCCTGAAGAGTTTAGAGGGATCAACTGAGGCCTAGAGAGTGGGAAATAGACATATGGATTGGTGTAGGGAATTTAAGAGGAAGGGAGAGCCCCTGGGGAAATCCCATAGGCGAGCATTGGAAGAAGTGCTGAGGGAGCTAGCGAATAGGAATTCTTGGAAGGAGAGAACAGGGTGTTTTGTTTGATACCATCAGATAAGGTTGATGATGTAGCTAGGGGCAGAGTTGTGGGTGGCTTTTTATATTGTTAGTATTTTGAATTTGATTTGATGGGTGAACAGAAGCCAGGGAGAGATTGTCAGAGAGGTGGTGGCTGACACTTCTGCTGGTAAATGGTTGGTAAGGGGGATAAGACTGGCAGCAGCATATAAGATAGACTGAAGAGGCCATGGTCTGTTTAGAAGCAGGCCAAAGAGTAGGGAGTTGCAACAGTCAAGGCAAGACATATCAAGAGAGTGAAGTGGAAGTTTGGTGGTGTCATCGGTTAAGATGGGGCATTGTTTGGAAATCTAATTGAGGTGAAGGTAGCAAGATTTGGACAGTAAATGGTTGTGGGGCTGACAAGAGAGGACACAGTAAGAAGGAAGGGAACAAAAGAATGCAGGTTAGCTTACAAAACCACGTGTTTGCTTTGAATTTCACAGGGTACCTCCAATTTTGCTGATATCAACTCTCAAGAGAAGCCTGAAACACTAGGCACTATTATTAGCTTGTATGGCAAATCCACTTCACTACAGGTACCTTTTGAATGGAATCCATTAGTTGATAGCATTAGAGCAGCATGACTATAAATAAGGACTATATAAAACCGACTCTGGTGGGACTCGAACCCACAACCTTTGAATTACTACACTAACTAGAAGTCCAATGCGCTATCCATTGCGCCACAGAGCCCTCCCTTTGGGTGCGATTAGAGGACCTTGCCTGAGGAACTACTACTCAAGTCATAGCACATAAACACATCCTCATACTGGCTGGCACTAAATAACAGGGATGAGCTCAAGATCTGGTCCAGATACAGTTTAAGATTGAAATGTTCCAGTTTGGGCATTTGCCTTAGCGTTACTTTTTTTGATCTTTAGGTGGGAACCGGAGGTGATGTTAAGTAGCAGTATTTGTACTGTTGATGTGTTGTTGGAAAAATGAAAAGTTCTGCTATTAGGTAATGGCGGGATAGAATTCCCTGAAGAGTTTAGAGGGATCAACTGAGGCCTAGAGAGTGGGAAATAGACATATGGATTGGTGTAGGGAATTTAAGAGGAAGGGAGAGCCCCTGGGGAAATCCCATAGGCGAGCATTGGAAGAAGTGCTGAGGGAGCTAGCGAATAGGAATTCTTGGAAGGAGAGAACAGGGTGTTTTGTTTGATACCATCAGATAAGGTTGATGATGTAGCTAGGGGCAGAGTTGTGGGTGGCTTTTTATATTGTTAGTATTTTGAATTTGATTTGATGGGTGAACAGAAGCCAGGGAGAGATTGTCAGAGAGGTGGTGGCTGACACTTCTGCTGGTAAATGGTTGGTAAGGGGGATAAGACTGGCAGCAGCATATAAGATAGACTGAAGAGGCCATGGTCTGTTTAGAAGCAGGCCAAAGAGTAGGGAGTTGCAACAGTCAAGGCAAGACATATCAAGAGAGTGAAGTGGAAGTTTGGTGGTGTCATCGGTTAAGATGGGGCATTGTTTGGAAATCTAATTGAGGTGAAGGTAGCAAGATTTGGACAGTAAATGGTTGTGGGGCTGACAAGAGAGGACACAGTAAGAAGGAAGGGAACAAAAGAATGCAGGTTAGCTTACAAAACCACGTGTTTGCTTTGAATTTCACAGGGTACCTCCAATTTTGCTGATATCAACTCTCAAGAGAAGCCTGAAACACTAGGCACTATTATTAGCTTGTATGGCAAATCCACTTCACTACAGGTACCTTTTGAATGGAATCCATTAGTTGATAGCATTAGAGCAGCATGACTATAAATAAGGACTATATAAAACCGACTCTGGTGGGACTCGAACCCACAACCTTTGAATTACTACACTAACTAGAAGTCCAATGCGCTATCCATTGCGCCACAGAGCCCTCCCTTTGGGTGCGATTAGAGGACCTTGCCTGAGGAACTACTACTCAAGTCATAGCACATAAACACATCCTCATACTGGCTCGCACTAAATAACAGGGATGAGCTCAAGATCTGGTCCAGATACAGTTTAAGATTGAAATGTTCCAGTTTGGGCATTTGCCTTAGCGTTACTTTTTTTGATCTTTAGGTGGGAACCGGAGGTGATGTTAAGTAGCAGTATTTGTACTGTTGATGTGTTGTTGGAAAAATGAAAAGTTCTGCTATTAGGTAATGGCGGGATAGAATTCCCTGAAGAGTTTCCAGGGATCAACTGAGGCCTAGAGAGTGGGAAATAGACATATAGATTGGAGTAGGGAATTTAAGAGGATGGGAGAGCCCCTGGGGAAATCCCATAGGCGAGCATTGGAAAAAGTGTTGAGGGAGCTAGCGAATAGGAATTCTTGGAAGGAGAGAACAGGGTGTTTTGTTTGCTACCATCAGATAAGGTTGATGATGTAGCTAGGGGCAGAGTTGTGGGTGGCTTTTTATATTGTTAGTATTTTGAATTTGATTTGATGGGTGAACAGAAGCCAGGGAGAGATTGTCAGAGAGGTGGTGGCTGACACTTCTGCTGGTAAATGGTTGGTAAGGGGGATAAGACTGGCAGCAGCATATAAGATAGACTGAAGAGGCCATGGTCTGTTTAGAAGCAGGCCAAAGAGTAGGGAGTTGCAATAGTCAAGGCAAGACATATCAAGAGAGTGAAGTGGAAGTTTGGTGGTGTCATCGGTTAAGATGGGGCATTGTTTGGAAATCTAATTGAGGTGAAGGTAGCAAGATTTGGACAGTAAATAGTTGTGGGGCTGACAAGAGAGGACACAGTAAGAAGGAAGGGAACAATAGAATGCAGGTTAGCTTACAAAACCACCTGTTTGCTTTGAATTTCACAGGGTACCTCCAATTTTGCTGATATCAACTCTCAAGAGAAGCCTGAAACACTAGGCACTATTATTAGCTTGTATGGCAAATCCACTTCACTACAGGTACCTTTTGAATGGAATCCATTAGTTGATAGCATTAGAGCAGCATGACTATAAACAAGGACTATATAAAACCGACTCTGGTGGGACTCGAACCCACAACCTTCGAATAACTACACTAACTAGAAGTCCAATGCGCTATCCATTGCGCCACAGAGCCCTCCCTTTGGGTGCGATTAGAGGACCTTGCCTGAGGAACTACTACTCAAGTCATAGCACATAAACACATCCTCATACTGGCTGGCACTAAATAACAGGGATGAGCTCAAGATCTGGTCCAGAGACAGTTTAAGATTGAAATGTTCCAGTTTGGGCATTTGCCTTAGCGTTACTTTTTTTGATCTTTAGGTGGGAACCGGAGGTGATGTTAAGTAGCAGTATTTGTACTGTTGATGTGTTGTTGGAAAAATGAAAAGTTCTGCTATTAGGTAATGGCGGGATAGAATTCCCTGAAGAGTTTCCAGGGATCAACTGAGGCCTAGAGAGTGGGAAATAGACATATGGATTGGTGTAGGGAATTTAAGAGGATGGGAGAGCCCCTGGGGAAATCCCATAGGCGAGCATTGGAAGAAGTGTTGAGGGAGCTAGCGAATAGGAATTCTTGGAAGGAGAGAACAGGGTGTTTTGTTTGATACCATCAGATAAGGTTGATGATGTAGCTAGGGGCAGAGTTGTGGGTGGCTTTTTATATTGTTAGTATTTTGAATTTGATTTGATGGGTGAACAGAAGCCAGGGAGAGATTGTCAGAGAGGTGGTGGCTGACACTTCTGCTGGTAAATGGTTGGTAAGGGGGGTAAGACTGGCAGCAGCATATAAGATAGACTGAAGAGGCCATGGTCTGTTTAGAAGCAGGCCAAAGAGTAGGGAGTTGCAATAGTCAAGGCAAGACATATCAAGAGAGTGAAGTGGAAGTTTGGTGGTGTCATCGGTTAAGATGGGGCATTGTTTGGAAATCTAATTGAGGTGAAGGTAGCAAGATTTGGACAGTAAATGGTTGTGGGGCTGACAAGAGAGGACACAGTAAGAAGGAAGGGAACAATAGAATGCAGGTTAGCTTACAAATCCACCTCTTTGCTTTGAATTTCACAGGGTACCTCCAATTTTGCTGATATCAACTCTCAAGAGAAGCTTGAAACACTAGGCACTATTATTAGCTTGTATGGCAAATCCACTTTACTACAGGTACCTTTTGAATGGAATCCATTAGTTGATAGCATTAGAGCAGCATGACTATAAACAAGGACTATATAAAACCGACTCTGGTGGGACTCGAACCCACAACCTTCGAATTACTACACTAACTAGAAGTCCAATGCGCTATCCATTGCGCCACAGAGCCCTCCCTTTGGGTGCGATTAGAGGACCTTGCCTGAGGAACTACTACTCAAGTCATAGCACATAAACACATCCTCATACTGGCTGGCACTAAATAACAGGGATGAGCTCAAGATCTGGTCCAGATACAGTTTAAGATTGAAATGTTCCAGTTTGGGCATTTGCCTTAGCGTTACTTTTTTTGATCTTTAGGTGGGAACCGGAGGTGATGTTAAGTAGCAGTATTTGTACTGTTGATGTGTTGTTGGAAAAATGAAAAGTTCTGCTATTAGGTAATGGCGGGATAGAATTCCCTGAAGAGTTTCCAGGGATCAACTGAGGCCTAGAGAGTGGGAAATAGACATATAGATTGGAGTAGGGAATTTAAGAGGATGGGAGAGCCCCTGGGGAAATCCCATAGGCGAGCATTGGAAAAAGTGTTGAGGGAGCTAGCGAATAGGAATTCTTGGAAGGAGAGAACAGGGTGTTTTGTTTGCTACCATCAGATAAGGTTGATGATGTAGCTAGGGGCAGAGTTGTGGGTGGCTTTTTATATTGTTAGTATTTTGAATTTGATTTGATGGGTGAACAGAAGCCAGGGAGAGATTGTCAGAGAGGTGGTGGCTGACACTTCTGCTGGTAAATGGTTGGTAAGGGGGATAAGACTGGCAGCAGCATATAAGATAGACTGAAGAGGCCATGGTCTGTTTAGAAGCAGGCCAAAGAGTAGGGAGTTGCAATAGTCAAGGCAAGACATATCAAGAGAGTGAAGTGGAAGTTTGGTGGTGTCATCGGTTAAGATGGGGCATTGTTTGGAAATCTAATTGAGGTGAAGGTAGCAAGATTTGGACAGTAAATGGTTGTGGGGCTGACAAGAGAGGACACAGTAAGAAGGAAGGGAACAATAGAATGCAGGTTAGCTTACAAATCCACCTCTTTGCTTTGAATTTCACAGGGTACCTCCAATTTTGCTGATATCAACTCTCAAGAGAAGCTTGAAACACTAGGCACTATTATTAGCTTGTATGGCAAATCCACTTTACTACAGGTACCTTTTGAATGGAATCCATTAGTTGATAGCATTAGAGCAGCATGACTATAAACAAGGACTATATAAAACCGACTATGGTGGGACTCGAACCCACAACCTTTGAATTACTACACTAACTAGAAGTCCAATGCGCTATCCATTGCGCCACAGAGCCCTCCCTTTGGGTGCGATTAGAGGACCTTGCCTGAGGAACTACTACTCAAGTCATAGCACATAAACACATCCTCATACTGGCTGGCACTAAATAACAGGGATGAGCTCAAGATCTGGTCCAGATACAGTTTAAGATTGAAATGTTCCAGTTTGGGTATTTGCCTTAGCGTTACTTTTTTTGATCTTTAGGTGGGAACCGGAGGTGATGTTAAGTAGCAGTATTTGTACTGTTGATGTGTTGTTGGAAAAATGAAAAGTTCTGCTATTAGGTAATGGCGGGATAGAATTCCCTGAAGAGTTTCCAGGGATCAACTGAGGCCTAGAGAGTGGGAAATAGACATATAGATTGGAGTAGGGAATTTAAGAGGATGGGAGAGCCCCTGGGGAAATCCCATAGGCGAGCATTGGAAAAAGTGTTGAGGGAGCTAGCGAATAGGAATTCTTGGAAGGAGAGAACAGGGTGTTTTGTTTGCTACCATTAGATAAGGTTGATGATGTAGCTAGGGGCAGAGTTGTGGGTGGCTTTTTATATTGTTAGTATTTTGAATTTGATTTGATGGGTGAACAGAAGCCAGGGAGAGATTGTCAGAGAGGTGGTGGCTGACACTTCTGCTGGTAAATGGTTGGTAAGGGGGATAAGACTGGCAGCAGCATATAAGATAGACTGAAGAGGCCATGGTCTGTTTAGAAGCAGGCCAAAGAGTAGGGAGTTGCAATAGTCAAGGCAAGACATATCAAGAGAGTGAAGTGGAAGTTTGGTGGTGTCATCGGTTAAGATGGGGCATTGTTTGGAAATCTAATTGAGGTGAAGGTAGCAAGATTTGGACAGTAAATAGTTGTGGGGCTGACAAGAGAGGACACAGTAAGAAGGAAGGGAACAATAGAATGCAGGTTAGCTTACAAAACCACCTGTTTGCTTTGAATTTCACAGGGTACCTCCAATTTTGCTGATATCAACTCTCAAGAGAAGCCTGAAACACTAGGCACTATTATTAGCTTGTATGGCAAATCCACTTCACTACAGGTACCTTTTGAATGGAATCCATTAGTTGATAGCATTAGAGCAGCATGACTATAAACAAGGACTATATAAAACCGACTCTGGTGGGACTCGAACCCACAACCTTTGAATTACTACACTAACTAGAAGTCCAATGCGCTATCCATTGCGCCACAGAGCCCTCCCTTTGGGTGTGGTTAGAGGACCTTGCCTGAGGAACTATTACTCAAGTCATAGCACATAAACACATCCTCATACTGGCTGGCACTAAATAACAGGGATGAGCTCAAGATCTGGTCCAGATACAGTTTAAGATTGAAATGTTCCAGTTTGGGCATTTGCCTTAGCGTTACTTTTTTTGATCTTTAGGTGGGAACCGGAGGTGATGTTAAGTAGCAGTATTTGTACTGTTGATGTGTTGTTGGAAAAATGAAAAGTTCTGCTATTAGGTAATGGCGGGATAGAATTCCCTGAAGAGTTTCCAGGGATCAACTGAGGCCTAGAGAGTGGGAAATAGACATATAGATTGGAGTAGGGAATTTAAGAGGATGGGAGAGCCCCTGGGGAAATCTCATAGGCGAGCATTGGAAAAAGTGTTGAGGGAGCTAGCGAATAGGAATTCTTGGAAGGAGAGAACAGGGTGTTTTGTTTGCTACCATCAGATAAGGTTGATGATGTAGATAGGGGCAGAGTTGTGGGTGGCTTTTTATATTGTTAGTATTTTGAATTTGATTTGATGGGTGAAGAGAAGCCAGGGAGAGATTGTCAGAGAGGTGGTGGCTGACACTTCTGCTGGTAAATGGTTGGTAAGGGGGATAAGACTGGCAGCAGCATATAAGATAGACTGAAGAGGCCATGGTCTGTTTAGAAGCAGGCCAAAGAGTAGGGAGTTGCAATAGTCAAGGCAAGACATATCAAGAGAGTGAAGTGGAAGTTTGGTGGTGTCATCGGTTAAGATGGGGCATTGTTTGGAAATCTAATTGAGGTGAAGGTAGCAAGATTTGGACAGTAAATAGTTGTGGGGCTGACAAGAGAGGACACAGTAAGAAGGAAGGGAACAATAGAATGCAGGTTAGCTTACAAAACCACCTGTTTGCTTTGAATTTCACAGGGTACCTCCAATTTTGCTGATATCATCTCTCAAGAGAAGCCTGAAACACTAGGCACTATTATTAGCTTATATGGCAAATCCACTTCACTACAGCTACCTTTTGAATGGAATCCATTAGTTGATAGCATTAGAGCAGCATGACTATAAACAAGGACTATATAAAACCGACTCTGGTGGGACTCGAACCCACAACCTTTGAATTACTACACCAACTAGAAGTCCAATGCGCTATCCATTGCGCCACAGAGCCCTCCCCTTGGGTGCCGTTAGAGGACCTTGCCTGAGGAACTACTACTCAAGTCATAGCACATAAACACATCCTCATACTGGCTGGCACTAAATAACAGGGATGAGCTCAAGATCTGGTCCAGATACAGTTTAAGATTGAAATGTTCCTGTTTGGGCATTTGCCTTAGCGCTACTTTTTTTGATCTTTAGGTGGGAACCGGAGGTGATGTTATGTAGCAGTATTTGTACTGTTCATGTGTTGTTGGAAAAATGAAAAGTTCTGCTATTAGGTAATGGCGGGATAGAATTCCCTGAAGAGTTTCCAGGGATCAACTGAAGCCTAGAGAGTGGGAAATTGACATATAGATTGGAGTAGGGAATTAAGAGGATGGGAGAGCCCCTGGGGAAATCCCATAGGCGAGCATTGGAAGAAGTGTTGAGGGAGCTAGCGAATAGGAATTCTTGGAAGGAGAGAACAGGGTGTTTTGTTTGATACCATCAGATAAGGTTGATGATGTAGCTAGGGGCAGAGTTGTGGGTGGCTTTTTATATTGTTAGTAATTTGAATTTGATTTGATGGGTGAACAGAAGCCAGGGAGAGATTGTCAGAGAGGTGGTGGCTGACACTTCTGCTGGTAAATGGTTGGTAAGGGGGATAAGACTGGCAGCAGCATATAAGATAGACTGAAGAGGCCATGGTCTGTTTAGAAGCAGGCCAAAGAGTAGGGAGTTGCAATAGTCAAGGCAAGACATATCAAGAGAGTGAAGTGGAAGTTTGGTGGTGTCATCGGTTAAGATGGGGCATTGTTTGGAAATCTAATTGAGGTGAAGGTAGCAAGATTTGGACAGTAAATGGTTGTGGGGCTGACAAGAGAGGACACAGTAAGAAGGAAGGGAACAATAGAATGCAGGTTAGCTTACAAATCCACCTCTTTGCTTTGAATTTCACAGGGAACCTCCAATTTTGCTGATATCAACTCTCAAGAGAAGCCTGAAACACTAGGCACTATTATTAGCTTATATGGCAAATCCACTTCACTACAGCTACCTTTTGAATGGATCCATTAGTTGATAGCATTAGAGAAGCATGACTATAAACAAGGACTATATAAAACTGACTCTAGTGGGACTCGAAACCACAACCTTTGAATTAATACACTAACTAGAAGTCCAATGCGCTATCCATTGCGCCACAGAGCCCTCCCTTTGGGTGAGTATAGAGGACCTTGCCTGAGGAACTACTACTCAAGTCATAGCACATAAACACATCCTCATACTAGCTGGCACTAAATAACAGGGATGAGCTCAAGATCTGGTCCAGATACAGTTTAAGATTGAAATGTTCCTGTTTGGGCATTTGCCTTAGCGTTACTTTTTTTGATCTTTAGGTGGGAACCGGAGGTCATGTTAAGTAGCAGTATTTGTACTGTTGATGTGTTGTTGTAAAAATGAAAAGTTCTGCTATTAGGTAATGGCGGGATAGAATTCCCTGAAGAGTTTCCAGGGATCAACTGAGGCCTAGAGAGTGGGAAATAGACATATAGATTGGAGTAGGGAATTTAAGAGGATGGGAGAGCCCCTGGGGAAATCCCATAGGCGAGCATTGGAAGAAGTGTTGAGGGAGCTAGCGAATAGGAATTCTTGGAAGGAGAGAACAGGGTGTTTTGTTTGATACCATCAGATAAGGTTGATGATGTAGCTAGGGGCAGAGTTGTGGGTGGCTTTTTATATTGTTAGTATTTTGAATTTGATTTGATGGGTGAACAGAAGCCAGGGAGAGATTGTCAGAGAGGTGGTGGCTGACACCTCTGCTGGTAAATGGTTGGTAAGGGGGATAAGACTGGCAGCAGCATATAAGATAGACTGAAGAGGCCATGGTCTGTTTAGAAGCAGGCCAAAGAGTAGGGAGTTGCAATAGTCAAGGCAAGACATATCAAGAGAGTGAAGTGGAAGTTTGGTGGTGTCATCGGTTAAGATGGGGCATTGTTTGGAAATCTAATTGAGGTGAAGGTAGCAAGATTTGGACAGTAAATGGTTGTGGGGCTGACAAGAGAGGACACAGTAAGAAGGAAGGGAACAATAGAATGCAGGTTAGCTTACAAATCCACCTCTTTGCTTTGAATTTCACAGGGTACCTCCAATTTTGCTGATATCAACTCTCAAGAGAAGCCTGAAACACTAGGCACTATTATTAGCTTATTTGGCAAATCCACTTCACTACAGCTACCTTTTGAATGGAATCCATTAGTTGATAGCATTAGAGCAGCATGACTATAAACAAGGACTATATAAAACCGACTCTGGTGGGACTCGAACCCACAACCTTTGAATTACTACACCAACTAGAAGTCCAATGCGCTATCCATTGCGCCACAGAGCCCTCCCTTTGGGTGCGGTTAGAGGACCTTGCCTGAGGAACTACTACTCAAGTCATAGCACATAAACACATCCTCATACTGGCTGGCACAAAATAACAGGGATGAGCTCAAGATCTGGTCCAGATACAGTTTAAGATTGAAATGTTCCTGTTTGGGCATTTGCCTTAGCGTTACTTTTTTTGATCTTTAGGTGGGAACCGGAGGTGATGTTAAGTAGCAGTATTTGTACTGTTGATGTGTTGTTGGAAAAATGAAAAGTTCTGCTATTAGGTAATGGCGAGATAGAATTCCCTGAAGAGTTTCCAGTGATCAACTGAGGCCTAGAGAGTGGGAAATAGACATATAGATTGGTGTAGGGAATTTAAGAGGATGGGAGAGCCCCTGGGGAAATCCCATAGGCGAGCATTGGAATAAGTGTTGAGGGAGCTAGCGAATAGGAATTCTTGGAAGGAGAGAATAGGGTGTTTTGTTTGATACCATCAGATAAGGTTGATGATGTAGCTAGGGGCAGAGTTGTGGGTGGCTTTTTATATTGTTAGTATTTTGAATTTGATTTGATGGGTGAACAGAAGCCAGGGAGAGATTGTCAGAGAGGTGGTGGCTGACACTTCTGCTGGTAAATGGTTGGTAAGGGGGATAAGACTGGCAGCAGCATATAAGATAGACTGAAGAGGCCATGGTCTGTTTAGAAGCAGCCCAAAGAGTAGGGAGTTGCAATAGTCAAGGCAAGACATATCAAGAGAGTGAAGTGGAAGTTTGGTGGTGTCATCAGTTAAGATGGGGCATTGTTTGGAAATCTAATTGAGGTGAAGGTAGCAAGATTTGGACAGTAAATGGTTGTGGGGCTGACAAGAGAGGACACAGTAAGAAGGAAGGGAACAATAGAATGCAGGTTAGCTTACAAATCCACCTCTTTGCTTAGAATTTCACAGGGTACCTCCAATTTTGCTGATATCAACTCTCAAGAGAAGCCTGAAACACTAGGCACTATTATTAGCTTGTATGGCAAATCCACTTTACTACAGGTACCTTTTGAATGGAATCCATTAGTTGATAGCATTAGAGCAGCATGACTATAAACAAGGACTATATAAATCCGACTCTGGTGGGACTCGAACCCACAACCTTTGAATTACTACACTAACTAGAAGTCCAATGCGCTATCCATTGCGCCATAGAGCCCTCCCTTTGGGTGTGGTTAGAGGACCTTGCCTGAGGAACTACTACTCAAGTCATAGCACATAAACACATCCTCATACTGGCTGGCACTAAATAACAGGGATGAGCTCAAGATCTGGTCCAGATACAGTTTAAGATTGAAATGTTCCTGTTTGGGCATTTGCCTTAGCGCTACTTTTTTTGATCTTTAGGTGGGAACCGGAGGTGATGTTAAGTAGCAGTATTTGTACTGTTGATGTGTTGTTGGAAAAATGAAAAGTTCTGCTATTAGATAATGGCGGGATAGAATTCCCTGAAGAGTTTCCAGGGATCAACTGAGGCCTAGAGAGTGGGAAATAGACATATATATTGGAGTAGGGAATTTAAGAGGATGGGAGAGCCCCTGGGGAAATCCCATAGGCGAGCATTGAAAGAAGTGTTGAGGGAGCTAGCGAATAGGAATTCTTGGAAGGAGAGAACAGGGTGTTTTGTTTGATACCATCAGATAAGGTTGATGATGTAGCTAGGGGCAGAGTTGTGGGTGGCTTTTTATATTGTTAGTATTTTGAATTTGATTTGATGGGTGAACAGAAGCCAGGGAGAGATTGTCAGAGAGGTGGTGGCTGACACTTCTGCTGGTAAATGGTTGGTAAGGGGGATAAGACTGGCAGCAGCATATAAGATAGACTGAAGAGGCCATGGTCTGTTTAGAAGCAGGCCAAAGAGTAGGGATTTGCAATAGTCAAGGCAAGACATATCAAGAGAGTGAAGTGGAAGTTTGGTGGTGTCATCGGTTAAGATGGGGCATTGTTTGGAAATCTAATTGAGGTGAAGGTAGCAAGATTTGGACAGTAAATGGTTGTGGGGCTGACAAGAGAGGACACAGTAAGAAGGAAGGGAACAATAGAATGCAGGTTAGCTTACAAATCCACCTCTTTGCTTTGAATTTCACAGGGTACCTCCAATTTTGCTGATATCAACTCTCATGAGAAGCCTGAAACACTAGGCACTATTATTAGCTTGTATGGCAAATCCACTTCACTACAGCTACCTTTTGATTGGAATCCATTAGTTGATAGCATTAGAGCAGCATGACTATAAACAAGGACTATATAAAACTGACTCTGGTGGGACTCGAACCCACAACCTTTGAATTACTACACTAACTAGAAGTCCAATGCACTATCCATTGCACCACAGATCCCTCCCTTTGGGTGTGGTTAGAGGACCTTGCCTGAGGAACTACTACTCAAGTCATAGCACATAAACACATCCTCATACTGGCTGGCACTAAATAACAGGGATGAGCTCAAGATCTGGTCCAGATACAGTTTAAGATTGAAATGTTCCTGTTTGGGCATTTGCCTTAGCGCTACTTTTTTTGATCTTTATGTGGGAACCGGAGGTGATGTTAAGTAGCAGTATTTGTACTGTTGATGTGTTGTTGGAAAAATGAAAAGCTCTGCTATTAGGTAATGGCGGGATAGAATTCCCTGAAGAGTTTCCAGGGATCAACTGAGGCCTAGAGAGTGGGAAATAGACATATAGATTGGAGTAGGGAATTTAAGAGGAAGGGGGAGCCCCTGGGGAAATCCCATAGGCGAGCATTGGAAAAAGTGTTGAGGGAGCTAGCGAATAGGAATTCTTGGAAGGAGAGAACAGGGTGTTTTGTTTGCTACCATCAGATAAGGTTGATGATGTAGCTAGGGGCAGAGTTGTGGGTGGCTTTTTATATTGTTAGTATTTTGAATTTGATTTGATGGGTGAACAGAAGCCAGGGAGAGATTGTCAGAGAGGTGGTGGCTGACACTTCTGCTGGTAAATGGTTGGTAAGGGGGATAAGACTGGCAGCAGCATATAAGATAGACTGAAGAGGCCATGGTCTGTTTAGAAGCAGGCCAAAGAGTAGGGAGTTGCAATAGTCAAGGCAAGACATATCAAGAGAGTGAAGTGGAAGTTTGGTGGTGTCATCGGTTAAGATGGGGCATTGTTTGGAAATCTAATTGAGGTGAAGGTAGCAAGATTTGGACAGTAAATAGTTGTGGGGCTGACAAGAGAGGACACAGTAAGAAGGAAGGGAACAATAGAATGCAGGTTGCCTTAGCGTTACTTTTTTTGATCTTTAGGTGGGAACCGGAGGTGATGTTAAGTAGCAGTATTTGTACTGTTGATGTGTTGTTGGAAAAATGAAAAGTTCTGCTATTAGGTAATGGCGGGATAGAATTCCCTGAAGAGTTTCCAGGGATCAACTGAGGCCTAGAGAGTGGGAAATAGACATATAGATTGGAGTAGGGAATTTAAAAGGGTGGGAGAGACCCTGGGGAAATCCCATAGGCGAGCATTGGAAGAAGTGTTGAGGGAGCTAGCGAATAGGAATTCTTGGAAGGAGAGAACAGGGTGTTTTGTTTGATACCATCAGATAAGGTTGATGATGTAGCTAGGGGCAGAGTTGTGGGTGGCTTTTTATATTGTTAGTATTTTGAATTTGATTTGATGGGTGAACAGAAGTCAGGGAGAGATTGTCAGAGAGGTGGTGGCTGACACTTCTGCTGCTAAATGGTTGGTAAGGGGCATAAGACTGGCAGCAGCATATAAGATAGACTGAAGAGGCCATGGTCTGTTTAGAAGCAGGCCAAAGAGTAGGGAGTTGCAATAGTCAAGGCAAGACATATCAAGAGAGTGAAGTGGAAGTTTGGTGGTGTCATCGGTTAAGATGGGGCATTGTTTGGAAATCTAATTAAGGTGAAGGTAGCAAGATTTGGACAGTAAATGGTTGTGGGGCTGACAAGAGAGGACACAGTAAGAAGGAAGGGAACAATAGAATGGAGGTTAGCTTACAAAACCACCTGTTTGCTTTGAATTTCACAGGGTACCTCCAATTTTGCTGATATCAATTCTCAAGAGAAGCCTGAAACACTAGGCACTATTATTAGCTTGTATGGCAAATCCACTTCACTACAGGTACCTTTTGAATGGAATCCATTAATTGATAGCATTAGAGCAGCATGACTATAAACAAGGACTATATAAAACCGACTCTGGTGGAACTCGAACCCACAACCTTTGAATTACTACACCAACTAGAAGTCCAATGCGCTATCCATTGCGCCACAGAGCCCTCCCCTTGGGTGCGGTTAGAGGACCTTGCCTGAGGAACTACTACTCAAGTCATAGCACATAAACACATCCTCATACTGGCTGGCACTAAATAACAGGGATGAGCTCAAGATCTGGTCCAGATACAGTTTAAGATTGAAATGTTCCAGTTTGGGCATTTGCCTTAGCGTTACTTTTTTTGATCTTTAGGTGGGAACCGGAGGTGATGTTAAGTAGCAGTATTTGTACTGTTGATGTGTTGTTGGAAAAATGAAAAGTTCTGCTATTAGGTAATGGCGGGATAGAATTCCCTGAAGAGTTTCCAGGGATCAACTGAGGCCTAGAGAGTGGGAAATAGACATATAGATTGGAGTAGGTAATCCACTTTACTACAGGTACCTTTTGAATGGAATCCATTAGTTGATAGCATTAGAGCAGCATGACTATAAACAAGGACTATATAAAACCGACTCTGGTGGGACTCGAACCCACAACCTTTGAATTACTACACTAACTAGAAGTCCAATGCGCTATCCATTGCGCCACAGAGCCCTCCCTTTGGGTGTGGTTAGAGGACCTTGCCTGAGGAACTACTACTCAAGTCATAGCACATAAACACATCCTCATACTGGCTGGCACTAAATAACAGGGATGAGCTCAAGATCTGGTCCAGATACAGTTTAAGATTGAAATGTTCCAGTTTGGGCATTTGCCTTAGCGTTACTTTTTTTGATCTTTAGGTGGGAACCAGAGGTGATGTTAAGTAGCAGTATTTGTACTGTTGATGTGTTGTTGGAAAAATTAAAAGTTCTGCTATTAGGTAATGGCGGGATAGAATTCCCTGAAGAGTTTCCAGGGATCAACTGAGGCCTAGAGAGTGGGAAATAGACATATAGATTGGAGTAGGGAATTTAAAAGGGTGGGAGAGACCCTGGGGAAATCCCATAGGCGAGCATTGGAAGAAGTGTTGAGGGAGCTAGCGAATAGGAATTCTTGGAAGGAGAGAACAGGGTGTTTTGTTTGATACCATCAGATAAGGTTGATGATGTAGCTAGGGGCAGAGTTGTGGGTGGCTTTTTATATTGTTAGTATTTTGAATTTGATTTGATGGGTGAACAGAAGTCAGGGAGAGATTGTCAGAGAGGTGGTGGCTGACACTTCTGCTGCTAAATGGTTGGTAAGGGGGATAAGACTGGCAGCAGCATATAAGATAGACTGAAGAGGCCATGGTCTGTTTAGAAGCAGGCCAAAGAGTAGGGAGTTGCAATAGTCAAGGCAAGACATATCAAGAGAGTGAAGTGGAAGTTTGGTGGTGTCATCGGTTAAGATGGGGCATTGTTTGGAAATCTAATTAAGGTGAAGGTAGCAAGATTTGGACAGTAAATGGTTGTGGGGCTGACAAGAGAGGACACAGTAAGAAGGAAGGGAACAATAGAACGAAGGTTAGCTTACAAATCCACCTCTTTGCTTTGAATTTCACAGGGTACCTCCAATTTTGCTGATATCAACTCTCAAGAGAAGCCTGAAACACTAGGCACTATTATTAGCTTGTATGGCAAATCCACTTCACTACAGCTACCTTTTGAATGGAATCCATTAGTTGATAGCATTAGAGCAGCATGACTATAAACAAGGACTATATAAAACCGACTCTGGTGGTAATTCAACCTTTGAATTACTACACCAACTAGAAGTCCAATGCGCTATCCATTGCGCCACAGAGCCCTCCCCTTGGGTGCGGTTTGAGGACCTTGCCTGACGAACTACTACTCAAGTCATAGCACATAAACACATCCTCATATTGGCTGGCACTAAATAACAGGGATGAGCTCAAGATCTGGTCCAGATACAGTTTAAGATTGAAATGTTCCTGTTTGGGCATTTGTTAGAGGACCTAGCCTGAGAAACTACTACTCAAGTCATAGCACATAAACACATCCTCATACTGGCTGGCACTAAATAACAGGGATGAGCTCAAGATCTGGTCCAGATACAGTTTAAGATTGAAATGTTCCTGTTTGGGCATTTGCCTTAGCGTTACTTTTTTTGATCTTTAGGTGGGAACCGGAGGTGATGTTAAGTAGCAGTATTTGTACTGTTGATGTGTTGTTGGAAAAATGAAAAGTTCTGCTATTAGGTAATGGCGGGATAGAATTCCCTGAAGAGTTTCCAGGGATCAACTGAGGCCTAGAGAGTGGGAAATAGACATATAGATTGGTGTAGGGAATTTAAGAGGATGGGAGAGCCCCTGGGGAAATCCCATAGGCGAGCATTGGAAGAAGTGTTGAGGGAGCTAGCGAATAGGAATTCTTGGAAGGAGAGAACAGGGTGTTTTGTTTGATACCATCAGATAAGGTTGATGATGTAGCTAGGGGCAGAGTTGTGGGTGGCTTTTTATATTGTTAGTATTTTGAATTTGATTTGATGGGTGAACAGAAGCCAGGGAGAGATTGTCAGAGAGGTGGTGGCTGACACTTCTGCTGGTAAATGGTTGGTAAGGGGGATAAGACTGGCAGCAGCATATAAGATAGACTGAAGAGGCCATGGTCTGTTTAGAAGCAGGCCAAAGAGTAGGGAGTTGCAATAGTCAAGGCAAGACATATCAAGAGAGTGAAGTGGAAGTTTGGTGGTGTCATCGGTTACGATGGGGCATTGTTTGGAAATCTAATTGAGGTGAAGGTAGCAAGATTTGGACAGTAAATGGTTGTGGGGCTGACAAGAGAGGACACAGTAAGATGGAAGGGAACAATAGAATGCAGGTTAGCTTACAAATCCACCTCTTTGCTTTGAATTTCACAGGGTACCTCCAATTTTGCTGATATCAACTCTCAAGAGAAGCCTGAAACACTAGGCACTATTATTAGCTTGTATGGCAAATCCACTTCACTACAGGTACCTTTTGAATGGAATCCATTAGTTGATAGCATTAGAGCAGCATGACTATAAATAAGGACTATATAAAACCGACTCTGGTGGGACTCGAACCCACAACCTTTGAATTACTACACTAACTAGAAGTCCAATGCGCTATCCATTGCGCCACAGAGCCCTCCCTTTGGGTGCGATTAGAGGACCTTGCCTGAGGAACTACTACTCAAGTCATAGCACATAAACACATCCTCATACTGGCTGGCACTAAATAACAGGGATGAGCTCAAGATCTGGTCCAGATACAGTTTAAGATTGAAATGTTCCAGTTTGGGCATTTGCCTTAGCGTTACTTTTTTTGATCTTTAGGTGGGAACCGGAGGTGATGTTAAGTAGCAGTATTTGTACTGTTGATGTGTTGTTGGAAAAATGAAAAGTTCTGCTATTAGGTAATGGCGGGATAGAATTCCCTGAAGAGTTTCCAGGGATCAACTGAGGCCTAGAGAGTGGGAAATAGACATATAGATTGGAGTAGGGAATTTAAGAGGATGGGAGAGCCCCTGGGGAAATCCCATAGGCGAGCATTGGAAAAAGTGTTGAGGGAGCTAGCGAATAGGAATTCTTGGAAGGAGAGAACAGGGTGTTTTGTTTGCTACCATCAGATAAGGTTGATGATGTAGCTAGGTGCAGAGTTGTGGGTGGCTTTTTATATTGTTAGTATTTTGAATTTGATTTGATGGGTGAACAGAAGCCAGGGAGAGATTGTCAGAGAGGTGGTGGCTGACACTTCTGCTGGTAAATGGTTGGTAAGGGGGGTAAGACTGGCAGCAGCATATAAGATAGACTGAAGAGGCCATGGTCTGTTTAGAAGCAGGCCAAAGAGTAGGGAGTTGCAATAGTCAAGGCAAGACATATCAAGAGAGTGAAGTGGAAGTTTGGTGGTGTCATCGGTTAAGATGGGGCATTGTTTGGAAATCTAATTGAGGTGAAGGTAGCAAGATTTGGACAGTAAATGGTTGTGGGGCTGACAAGAGAGGACACAGTAAGAAGGAAGGGAACAATAGAATGCAGGTTAGCTTACAAATCCACCTCTTTGCTTTGAATTTCACAGGGTACCTCCAATTTTGCTGATATCAACTCTCAAGAGAAGCTTGAAACACTAGGCACTATTATTAGCTTGTATGGCAAATCCACTTTACTACAGGTACCTTTTGAATGGAATCCATTAGTTGATAGCATTAGAGCAGCATGACTATAAACAAGGACTATATAAAACCGACTCTGGTGGGACTCGAACCCACAACCTTTGAATTACTACACTAACTAGAAGTCCAATGCGCTATCCATTGCGCCACAGAGCCCTCCCTTTGGGTGCGATTAGAGGACCTTGCCTGAGGAACTACTACTCAAGTCATAGCACATAAACACATCCTCATACTGGCTGGCACTAAATAACAGGGATGAGCTCAAGATCTGGTCCAGATACAGTTTAAGATTGAAATGTTCCAGTTTGGGTATTTGCCTTAGTGTTACTTTTTTTGATCTTTAGGTGGGAACCGGAGGTGATGTTAAGTAGCAGTATTTGTACTGTTGATGTGTTGTTGGAAAAATGAAAAGTTCTGCTATTAGGTAATGGCGGGATAGAATTCCCTGAAGAGTTTCCAGGGATCAACTGAGGCCTAGAGAGTGGGAAATAGGCATATAGATTGGAGTAGGGAATTTAAGAGGATGGGAGAGCCCCTGGGGAAATCCCATAGGCGAGCATTGGAAAAAGTGTTGAGGGAGCTAGCGAATAGGAATTCTTGGAAGGAGAGAACAGGGTGTTTTGTTTGCTACCATCAGATAAGGTTGATGATGTAGCTAGGGGCAGAGTTGTGGGTGGCTTTTTATATTGTTAGTATTTTGAATTTGATTTGATGGGTGAACAGAAGCCAGGGAGAGATTGTCAGAGAGGTGGTGGCTGACACTTCTGCTGGTAAATGGTTGGTAAGGGGGATAAGTCTGGCAGCAGCATATAAGATAGACTGAAGAGGCCATGGTCTGTTTAGAAGCAGGCCAAAGAGTAGGGAGTTGCAATAGTCAAGACAAGACATATCAAGAGAGTGAAGTGGAAGTTTGGTGGTGTCATCGGTTAAGATGGGGCATTGTTTGCAAATCTAATTGAGGTGAAGGTAGCAAGATTTTGACAGTAAATGGTTGTGGGGCTGACAAGAGAGGACACAGTAAGAAGGAAGGGAGCAATAGAATGCAGGTTAGCTTACAAATCCACCTCTTTGCTTTGAATTTCACAAGGTACCTCCAATTTTGCTGATATCAACTCTCAAGAGAAGCCTGAAACACTAGGCACTATTATTAGCTTGTATGGCAAATCCACTTCACTACAGCTACCTTTTGATTGGAATCCATTAGTTGATAGCATTAGAGCAGCATGACTATAAACAAGGACTATATAAAACTGACTCTGGTGGGACTCGAACCCACAACCTTTGAATTACTACACTAACTAGAAGTCCAATGCACTATCCATTGCACCACAGATCCCTCCCTTTGGGTGTGGTTAGAGGACCTTGCCTGAGGAACTACTACTCAAGTCATAGCACATAAACACATCCTCATACTGGCTGGCACTAAATAACAGGGATGAGCTCAAGATCTGGTCCAGATACAGTTTAAGATTGAAATGTTCCTGTTTGGGCATTTGCCTTAGCGCTACTTTTTTTGATCTTTATGTGGGAACCGGAGGTGATGTTAAGTAGCAGTATTTGTACTGTTGATGTGTTGTTGGAAAAATGAAAAGCTCTGCTATTAGGTAATGGCGGGATAGAATTCCCTGAAGAGTTTCCAGGGATCAACTGAGGCCTAGAGAGTGGGAAATAGACATATAGATTGGAGTAGGGAATTTAAGAGGAAGGGGGAGCCCCTGGGGAAATCCCATAGGCGAGCATTGGAAAAAGTGTTGAGGGAGCTAGCGAATAGGAATTCTTGGAAGGAGAGAACAGGGTGTTTTGTTTGATACCATCAGATAAGGTTGATGATGTAGCTAGGGGCAGAGTTGTGGGTGGCTTTTTATATTGTTAGTATTTTGAATTTGATTTGATGGGTGAACAGAAGTCAGGGAGAGATTGTCAGAGAGGTGGTGGCTGACACTTCTGCTGCTAAATGGTTGGTAAGGGGGATAAGACTGGCAGCAGCATATAAGATAGACTGAAGAGGCCATGGTCTGTTTAGAAGCAGGCCAAAGAGTAGGGAGTTGCAATAGTCAAGGCAAGACATATCAAGAGAGTGAAGTGGAAGTTTGGTGGTGTCATCGGTTAAGATGGGGCATTGTTTGGAAATCTAATTAAGGTGAAGGTAGCAAGATTTGGACAGTAAATGGTTGTGGGGCTGACAAGAGAGGACACAGTAAGAAGGAAGGGAACAATAGAACGAAGGTTAGCTTACAAATCCACCTCTTTGCTTTGAATTTCACAGGGTACCTCCAATTTTGCTGATATCAACTCTCAAGAGAAGCCTGAAACACTAGGCACTATTATTAGCTTGTATGGCAAATCCACTTCACTACAGCTACCTTTTGAATGGAATCCATTAGTTGATAGCATTAGAGCAGCATGACTATAAACAAGGACTATATAAAACCGACTCTGGTGGTAATTCAACCTTTGAATTACTACACCAACTAGAAGTCCAATGCGCTATCCATTGCGCCACAGAGCCCTCCCCTTGGGTGCGGTTTGAGGACCTTGCCTGAGGAACTACTACTCAAGTCATAGCACATAAACACATCCTCATATTGGCTGGCACTAAATAACAGGGATGAGCTCAAGATCTGGTCCAGATACAGTTTAAGATTGAAATGTTCCTGTTTGGGCATTTGTTAGAGGACCTAGCCTGAGAAACTACTACTCAAGTCATAGCACATAAACACATCCTCATACTGGCTGGCACTAAATAACAGGGATGAGCTCAAGATCTGGTCCAGATACAGTTTAAGATTGAAATGTTCCAGTTTGGGCATTTGCCTTAGCGTTACTTTTTTTGATCTTTAGGTGGGAACCGGAGGTGATGTTAAGTAGCAGTATTTGTACTGTTGATGTGTTGTTGGAAAAATGAAAAGTTCTGCTATTAGGTAATGGCGGGATAGAATTCCCTGAAGAGTTTCCAGGGATCAACTGAGGCCTAGAGAGTGGGAAATAGACATATAGATTGGTGTAGGGAATTTAAGAGGATGTGAGAGCCCCTGGGGAAATCCCATAGGCGAGCATTGGAAGAAGTGTTGAGGGAGCTAGCGAATAGGAATTCTTGGAAGGAGAGAACAGGGTGTTTTGTTTGATACCATCAGATAAGGTTGATGATGTAGCTAGGGGCAGAGTTGTGGGTGGCTTTTTATATTGTTAGTATTTTGAATTTGATTTGATAGGTGAACAGAAGCCAGGGAGAGATTGTCAGAGAGGTGGTGGCTGACACTTCTGCTGGTAAATGGTTGGTAAGGGGGATAAGTCTGGCAGCAGCATATAAGATAGACTGAAGAGGCCATGGTCTGTTTAGAAGCAGGCCAAAGAGTAGGGAGTTGCAATAGTCAAGGCAAGACATATCAAGAGAGTGAAGTGGAAGTTTGGTGGTGTCATCGGTTAAGATGGGGCATTGTTTGGAAATCTAATTGAGGTGAAGGTAGCAAGATTTTGACAGTAAATGGTTGTGGGGCTGACAAGAGAGGACACAGTAAGAAGGAAGGGAGCAATAGAATGCAGGTTAGCTTACAAATCCACCTCTTTGCTTTGAATTTCACAAGGTACCTCCAATTTTGCTGATATCAACTCTCAAGAGAAGCCTGAAACACTAGGCACTATTATTAGCTTGTATGGCAAATCCACTTCACTACAGCTACCTTTTGATTGGAATCCATTAGTTGATAGCATTAGAGCAGCATGACTATAAACAAGGACTATATAAAACTGACTCTGGTGGGACTCGAACCCACAACCTTTGAATTACTACACTAACTAGAAGTCCAATGCACTATCCATTGCACCACAGATCCCTCCCTTTGGGTGTGGTTAGAGGACCTTGCCTGAGGAACTACTACTCAAGTCATAGCACATAAACACATCCTCATACTGGCTGGCACTAAATAACAGGGATGAGCTCAAGATCTGGTCCAGATACAGTTTAAGATTGAAATGTTCCTGTTTGGGCATTTGCCTTAGTGCTACTTTTTTTGATCTTTATGTGGGAACCGGAGGTGATGTTAAGTAGCAGTATTTGTACTGTTGATGTGTTGTTGGAAAAATGAAAAGCTCTGCTATTAGGTAATGGCGGGATAGAATTCCCTGAAGAGTTTCCAGGGATCAACTGAGGCCTAGAGAGTGGGAAATAGACATATAGATTGGAGTAGGGAATTTAAGAGGAAGGGGGAGCCCCTGGGGAAATCCCATAGGCGAGCATTGGAAAAAGTGTTGAGGGAGCTAGCGAATAGGAATTCTTGGAAGGAGAGAACAGGGTGTTTTGTTTGCTACCATCAGATAAGGTTGATGATGTAGCTAGGGGCAGAGTTGTGGGTGGCTTTTTATATTGTTAGTATTTTGAATTTGATTTGATGGGTGAACAGAAGCCAGGGAGAGATTGTCAGAGAGGTGGTGGCTGACACTTCTGCTGGTAAATGGTTGGTAAGGGGGATAAGACTGGCAGCAGCATATAAGATAGACTGAAGAGGCCATGGTCTGTTTAGAAGCAGGCCAAAGAGTAGGGAGTTGCAATAGTCAAGGCAAGACATATCAAGAGAGTGAAGTGGAAGTTTGGTGGTGTCATCGGTTAAGATGGGGCATTGTTTGGAAATCTAATTGAGGTGAAGGTAGCAAGATTTGGACAGTAAATAGTTGTGGGGCTGACAAGAGAGGACACAGTAAGAAGGAAGGGAACAATAGAATGCAGGTTAGCTTACAAAACCACCTGTTTGCTTTGAATTTCACAGGGTACCTCCAATTTTGCTGATATCAACTCTCAAGAGAAGCCTGAAACACTAGGCACTATTATTAGCTTGTATGGCAAATCCACTTCACTACAGGTACCTTTTGAATGGAATCCATTAGTTGATAGCATTAGAGCAGCATGACTATAAACAAGGACTATATAAAACTGACTCTGGTGGGACTCGAACCCACAACCTTTGAATTACTACACTAACTAGAAGTCCAATGCGCTATCCATTGCGCCACAGAGCCCTCCCTTTGGGTGCGATTAGAGGACCTTGCCTGAGGAACTACTACTCAAGTCATAGCACATAAACACATCCTCATACTGGCTGGCACTAAATAACAGGGATGAGCTCAAGATCTGGTCCAGATACAGTTTAAGATTGAAATGTTCCAGTTTGGGCATTTGCCTTAGCGTTACTTTTTTTGATCTTTAGGTGGGAACCGGAGGTGATGTTAAGTAGCAGTATTTGTACTGTTGATGTGTTGTTGGAAAAATGAAAAGTTCTGCTATTAGGTAATGGCGGGATAGAATTCCCTGAAGAGTTTCCAGGGATCAATTTTGCTGATATCAACTCTCAAAGGAAGCCTGAAACACTAGGCACTATTATTAGCTTGTATGGCAAATCCACTTTACTACAGGTACCTTTTGAATGGAATCCATTAGTTGATAGCATTAGAGCAGCATGACTATAAACAAGGACTATATAAAACCGACTCTGGTGGGACTCGAACCCACAACCTTTGAATTACTACACTAACTAGAAGTCCAATGCACTATCCATTGCACCACAGATCCCTCCCTTTGGGTGTGTTTAGAGGACCTTGCCTGAGGAACTACTACTCAAGTCATAGCACATAAACACATCCTCATACTGGCTGGCACTAAATAACAGGGATGAGCTCAAGATCTGGTCCAGATACAGTTTAAGATTGAAATGTTCCTGTTTGGGCATTTGCCTTAGCGCTACTTTTTTTGATCTTTATGTGGGAACCGGAGGTGATGTTAAGTAGCAGTATTTGTACTGTTGATGTGTTGTTGGAAAAATGAAAAGCTCTGCTATTAGGTAATGGCGGGATAGAATTCCCTGAAGAGTTTCCAGGGATCAACTGAGGCCTAGAGAGTGGGAAATAGACATATAGATTGGAGTAGGGAATTTAAGAGGATGGGAGAGCCCCTGGGGAAATCCCATAGGCGAGCATTGGAAAAAGTGTTGAGGGAGCTAGCGAATAGGAATTCTTGGAAGGAGAGAACAGGGTGTTTTGTTTGATACCATCAGATAAGGTTGATGATGTAGCTAGGGGCAGAGTTGTGGGTGGCTTTTTATATTGTTAGTATTTTGAATTTGATTTAATGGGTGAACAGAAGCCAGGGAGAGATTGTCAGAGAGGTGGTGGCTGACACTTCTGCTGGTAAATGGTTGGTAAGGGGGATAAGACTGGCAGCAGCATATAAGATAGACTGAAGAGGCCATGGTCTGTTTAGAAGCAGGCCAAAGAGTAGGGAGTTGCAATAGTCAAGGCAAGACATATCAAGAGAGTGAAGTGGAAGTTTGGTGGTGTCATCGGTTAAGATGGGGCATTGTTTGGAAATCTAATTGAGGTGAAGGTAGCAAGATTTGGACAGTAAATGGTTGTGGGGCTGACAAGAGATGACACAGTAAGAAGGAAGGGAACAATAGAAAGCAGGTTAGCTTACAAATCCACCTCTTTGCTTTGAATTTCACAGGGTACCTCCAATTTTGCTGATATCAACTCTCAAGAGAGGCCTGAAACACTAGGCACTATTATTAGCTTATTTGGCAAATCCACTTCACTACAGCTACCTTTTGAATGGAATCCATTAGTTGATAGCATTAGAGCAGCATGACTATAAACAAGGACTATATAAAACCGATTCTGGTGGGACTCGAAGCCACAACCTTTGAATTACTACACCAACTAGAAGTCTAATGCGCTATCCATTGCGCAACAGAGTTTAGAGGACCTTGCCTGAGGAACTACTACTCAAGTCATAGCACATAAACACATCCTCATACTGGCTGGCACTAAATAACAGGGATGAGCTCAAGATCTGGTCCAGATACAGTTTAAGATTGAAATGTTCCTGTTTGGGCATTTGCCTTAGCGCTACTTTTTTTGATCTTTAGGTGGGAACCGGAGGTGATGTTAAGTAGCAGTATTTGTACTGTTGATGTGTTGTTGGAAAAATGAAAAGCTCTGCTATTAGGTAATGGCGGGATAGAATTCCCTGAAGAGTTTCCAGGGATCAACTGAGGCCTAGAGAGTGGGAAATAGACATATAGATTGGAGTAGGGAATTTAAGAGGATGGGAGAGCCCCTGGGGAAATCCCATAGGCGAGCATTGGAAAAAGTGTTGAGGGAGCTAGCGAATAGGAATTCTTGGAAGGAGAGAACAGGGTGTTTTGTTTGATACCATCAGATAAGGTTGATGATGTAGCTAGGGGCAGAGTATTGGGTGGCTTTTTATATTGTTAGTATTTTGAATTTGATTTGATGGGTGAACAGAAGCCAGGGAGAGATTGTCAGAGAGGTGGTGGCTGACACTTCTGCTGGTAAATGGTTGGTAAGGGGGATAAGACTGGCAGCAGCATATAAGATAGACTGAAGAGGCCATGGTCTGTTTAGAAGCAGGCCAAAGAGTAGGGAGTTGCAATAGTCAAGGCAAGACATATCAAGAGAGTGAAGTGGAAGTTTGGTGGTGTCATCGGTTAAGATGGGGCATTGTTTGGAAATCTAATTGAGGTGAAGGTAGCAAGATTTGGACAGTAAATGGTTGTGGGGCTGACAAGAGATGACACAGTAAGAAGGAAGGGAACAATAGAATGCAGGTTAGCTTACAAATCCACCTCTTTGCTTTGAATTTCACAGGGTACCTCCAATTTTGCTGATATCAACTCTCAAGAGAAGCCTGAAACACTAGGCACTATTATTAGCTTATTTGGCAAATCCACTTCACTACAGCTACCTTTTGAATGGAATCCATTAGTTGATAGCATTAGAGCAGCATGACTATAAACAAGGACTATATAAAACCAACTCTGGTGGGACTCGAACCCACAACCTTTGAATTACTACACCAACTAGAAGTCCAATGCGCTATCCATTGCGCCACAGAGCCCTCCCCTTGTGTACAGTTAGAGGACCTTGCCTGAGGAACTACTACTCAAGTCATAGCACATAAACACATCCTCATACTGGCTGGCACTAAATAACAGGGATGAGCTCAAGATCTGGTCCAGATACAGTTTAAGATTGAAATGTTCCTGTTTGGGCATTTGCCTTAGCGTTACTTTTTTTGATCTTTAGGTGGGAACCGGAGGTCATGTTAAGTAGCAGTATTTGTACTGTTGATGTGTTGTTGTAAAAATGAAAAGTTCTGCTATTAGGTAATGGTGGGATAGAATTCCCTGAAGAGTTTCCAGGGATCAACTGAGGCCTAGAGAGTGGGAAATAGACATATAGATTGGAGTAGGGAATTTAAGAGGATGGGAGAGCCCCTGGGGAAATCCCATAGGCGAGCATTGGAAGAAGTGTTGAGGGAGCTAGCGAATAGGAATTCTTGGAAGGAGAGAACAGGGTGTTTTGTTTGATACCATCAGATAAGGTTGATGATGTAACTAGGGGCAGTGTTGTGGGCACTGCTGGCACTAAATAACAGGGATGAGCTCAAGATCTGGTCCAGATACAGTTTAAGATTGAAATGTTCCTGTTTGGGCATTTGCCTTAGCGTTACTTTTTTTGATCTTTAGGTGGGAACCGGAGGTGATGTTAAGTAGCATTATTTGTACTGTTGATGTGTTGTTGGAAAAATGAAAAGTTCGGCTATTAGGTAATGGCGGGATAGAATTCCCTGAAGAGTTTCCAGGGATCAACTGAGGCCTAGAGAGTGGGAAATAGACATATGGATTGGTGTAGGGAATTTAAGAGGATGGGAGAGCCCCTGGGGAAATCCCATAGGCGAGCATTGGAAAAAGTGTTGAGGGAGCTAGCGAATAGGAATTCTTGGAAGGAGAGAACAGGGTGTTTTGTTTGCTACCATCAGATAAGGTTGATGATGTAGCTAGGGGCAGAGTTGTGGGTGGCTTTTTATATTGTTAGTATTTTGAATTTGATTTGATGGGTGAACAGAAGCCAGGGAGAGATTGTCAGAGAGGTGGTGGCTGACACTTCTGCTGGTAAATGGTTGGTAAGGGGGATAAGACTGGCAGCAGCATATAAGATAGACTGAAGAGGCCATGGTCTGTTTAGAAGCAGGCCAAAGAGTAGGGAGTTGCAATAGTCAAGGCAAGACATATCAAGAGAGTGAAGTGGAAGTTTGGTGGTGTCATCGGTTAAGATGGGGCATTGTTTGGAAATCTAATTGAGGTGAAGGTAGCAAGATTTGGACAGTAAATGGTTGTGGGGATGACAAGAGAGGACACAGTAAGAAGGAAGGGAACAATAGAATGCAGGTTAGCTTACAAATCCACCTCTTTGCTTTGAATTTCACAGGGTACCTCCAATTTTGCTGATATCAACTCTCAAGAGAAGCCTGAGACACTAGGCACTATTATTAGCTTGTATGGCAAATGCACTTTACTACAGGTACCTTTTGAGTGGAATCCATTAGTTGATAGCATTAGAGCAGCATGACTATAAACAAGGACTATATAAAACCGACTCTGGTGGGACTCGAACCCACAACCTTTGAATTATTACACCAACTAGAAGTCCAATGCGCTATCCATTGCGCCACAGAGCCCTCCACTTGGGTGCGATTAGAGGACCTTGCCTGAGGAACTACTACTCAAGTCATAGCACATAAACACATCCTCATACTGGCTGGCACTAAATAACAGGGATGAGCTCAAGATCTGGTCCAGATACAGTTTAAGATTGAAATGTTCCAGTTCGGGCATTTGCCTTAGCGTTACTTTTTTTGATCTTTAGGTGGGAACCGGAGGTGATGTTAAGTAGCAGTATTTGTACTGTTGATGTGTTGTTGGAAAAATGAAAAGTTCTGCTATTAGGTAATGGCGGGATAGAATTCCCTGAAGAGTTTCCAGGGATCAACTGAGGCCTAGAGAGTGGGAAATAGACATATGGATTGGTGTAGGGAATTTAAGAGGAAGGGAGAGCCCCTGGGGAAATCCCATAGGCGAGCATTGGAAGAAGTGCTGAGGGAGCTAGCGAATAGGAATTCTTGGAAGGAGAGAACAGGGTGTTTTGTTTGATACCATCAGATAAGGTTGATGATGTAGCTAGGGGCAGAGTTGTGGGTGGCTTTTTATATTGTTAGTATTTTGAATTTGATTTGATGGGTGAACAGAAGCCAGGGAGAGATTGTCAGAGAGGTGGTGGCTGACACTTCTGCTGGTAAATGGTTGGTAAGGGGGATAAGACTGGCAGCAGCATATAAGATAGACTGAAGAGGCCATGGTCTGTTTAGAAGCAGGCCAAAGAGTAGGGAGTTGCAATAGTCAAGGCAAGACATATCAAGAGAGTGAAGTGGAAGTTTGGTGGTGTCATCGGTTAAGATGGGGCATTGTTTGGAAATCTAATTGAGGTGAAGGTAGCAAGATTTGGACAGTAAATGGTTGTGGGGCTGACAAGAGAGGACACAGTAAGAAGGAAGGGAACAATAGAATGCAGGTTAGCTTACAAATCCACCTCTTTGCTTTGAATTTCACAGGGTACCTCCAATTTTGCTGATATCAACTCTCAAGAGAAGCTTGAAACACTAGGCACTATTATTAGCTTTTATGGCAAATCCACTTTACTACAGGTACCTTTTGAATGGAATCCATTAGTTGATAGCATTAGAGCAGCATGACTATAAACAAGGACTATATAAAACCGACTCTGGTGGGACTCGAACCCACAACCTTTGAATTACTACACTAACTAGAAGTCCAATGCGCTATCCATTGCGCCACAGAGCCCTCCCTTTGGGTGCGATTAGAGGACCTTGCCTGAGGAACTACTACTCAAGTCATAGCACATAAACACATCCTCATACTGGCTGGCACTAAATAACAGGGATGAGCTCAAGATCTGGTCCAGATACAGTTTAAGATTGAAATGTTCCAGTTTGGGCATTTGCCTTAGCGTTACTTTTTTTGATCTTTAGGTGGGAACCGGAGGTGATGTTAAGTAGCAGTATTTGTACTGTTGATGTGTTGTTGGAAAAATGAAAAGTTCTGCTATTAGGTAATGGCGGGATAGAATTCCCTGAAGAGTTTCCAGGGATCAACTGAGGCCTAGAGAGTGGGAAATAGACATATAGATTGGAGTAGGGAATTTAAGAGGATGGGAGAGCCCCTGGGGAAATCCCATAGGCGAGCATTGGAAAAAGTGTTGAGGGAGCTAGCGAATAGGAATTCTTGGAAGGAGAGAACAGGGTGTTTTGTTTGCTACCATCAGATAAGGTTGATGATGTAGCTAGGGGCAGAGTTGTGGGTGGCTTTTTATATTGTTAGTATTTTGAATTTGATTTGATGGGTGAACAGAAGCCAGGGAGAGATTGTCAGAGAGGTGGTGGCTGACACTTCTGCTGGTAAATGGTTGGTAAGGGGGATAAGACTGGCAGCAGCATATAAGATAGACTGAAGAGGCCATGGTCTGTTTAGAAGCAGGCCAAAGAGTAGGGAGTTGCAATAGTCAAGGCAAGACATATCAAGAGAGTGAAGTGGAAGTTTGGTGGTGTCATCGGTTAAGATGGGGCATTGTTTGGAAATCTAATTGAGGTGAAGGTAGCAAGATTTGGACAGTAAATAGTTGTGGGGCTGACAAGAGAGGACACAGTAAGAA
The DNA here is from genome assembly GCF_042186555.1 of Aquarana catesbeiana. Classification (NCBI taxonomy): domain Eukaryota; kingdom Metazoa; phylum Chordata; class Amphibia; order Anura; family Ranidae; genus Aquarana; species Aquarana catesbeiana. The sequence goes on from NC_133324.1 coordinate 406,110,210, forward strand.
GGAAGGGAACAATAGAATGCAGGTTAGCTTACAAAACCACCTGTTTGCTTTGAATTTCACAGGGTACCTCCAATTTTGCTGATATCAACTCTCAAGAGAAGCCTGAAACACTAGGCACTATTATTAGCTTGTATGGCAAATCCACTTCACTACAGGTACCTTTTGAATGGAATCCATTAGTTGATAGCATTAGAGCAGCATGACTATAAACAAGGACTATATAAAACCGACTCTGGTGGGACTCGAACCCACAACCTTCGAATTACTACACTAACTAGAAGTCCAATGCGCTATCCATTGCGCCACAGAGCCCTCCCTTTGGGTGCAATTAGAGGACCTTGCCTGAGGAACTACTACTCAAGTCATAGCACATAAACACATCCTCATACTGGCTGGCACTAAATAACAGGGATGAGCTCAAGATCTGGTCCAGATACAGTTTAAGATTGAAATGTTCCAGTTTGGGCATTTGCCTTAGCGTTACTTTTTTTGATCTTTAGGTGGGAACCGGAGGTGATGTTAAGTAGCAGTATTTGTACTGTTGATGTGTTGTTGGAAAAATGAAAAGTTCTGCTATTAGGTAATGGCGGGATAGAATTCCCTGAAGAGTTTCCAGGGATCAACTGAGGCCTAGAGAGTGGGAAATAGACATATAGATTGGAGTAGGGAATTTAAGAGGATGGGAGAGCCCCTGGGGAAATCTCATAGGCGAGCATTGGAAAAAGTGTTGAGGGAGCTAGCGAATAGGAATTCTTGGAAGGAGAGAACAGGGTGTTTTGTTTGCTACCATCAGATAAGGTTGATGATGTAGCTAGGGGCAGAGTTGTGGGTGGCTTTTTATATTGTTAGTATTTTGAATTTGATTTGATGGGTGAACAGAAGCCAGGGAGAGATTGTCAGAGAGGTGGTGGCTGACACTTCTGCTGGTAAATGGTTGGTAAGGGGGATAAGACTGGCAGCAGCATATAAGATAGACTGAAGAGGCCATGGTCTGTTTAGAAGCAGGCCAAAGAGTAGGGAGTTGCAATAGTCAAGGCAAGACATATCAAGAGAGTGAAGTGGAAGTTTGGTGGTGTCATCGGTTAAGATGGGGCATTGTTTGGAAATCTAATTGAGGTGAAGGTAGCAAGATTTGGACAGTAAATAGTTGTGGGGCTGACAAGAGAGGACACAGTAAGAAGGAAGGGAACAATAGAATGCAGGTTAGCTTACAAAACCACCTGTTTGCTTTGAATTTCACAGGGTACCTCCAATTTTGCTGATATCATCTCTCAAGAGAAGCCTGAAACACTAGGCACTATTATTAGCTTGTATGGCAAATCCACTTCACTACAGTTACCTTTTGAATGGAATCCATTAGTTGATAGCATTAGAGCAGCATGACTATAAACAAGGACTATATAAAACCGACTCTGGTGGGATTCGAACCCACAACCTTTGAATTACTACACCAACTAGAAGTCCAATGCGCTATCCATTGCACCACAGAGCCCTCCCTTTGGGTGTGGTTAGAGGACCTCGCCTGAGGAACTACTACTCAAGTCATAGCACATAAACACATCCTCATACTGGCTGGCACTAAATAACAGGGATGAGCTCAAGATCTGGTCCAGATACAGTTTAAGATTGAAATGTTCCTGTTTGGGCATTTGCCTTAGCGCTACTTTTTTTGATCTTTAGGTGGGAACCGGAGGTGATGTTAAGTAGCAGTATTTGTACTGTTGATGTGTTGTTGGAAAAATGAAAAGTTCTGCTATTAGGTAATGGCGGGATAGAATTCCCTGAAGAGTTTCCAGTGATCAACTGAGGCCTAGAGAGTGGGAAATAGACATATAGATTGGTGTAGGGAATTTAAGAGGATGGGAGAGCCCCTGGGGAAATCCCATAGGCGAGCATTGGAATAAGTGTTGAGGGAGCTAGCGAATAGGAATTCTTGGAAGGAGAGAACAGGGTGTTTTGTTTGATACCATCAGATAAGGTTGATGATGTAGCTAGGGGCAGAGTTGTGGGTGGCTTTTTATATTGTTAGTATTTTGAATTTGATTTGATGGGTGAACAGAAGCCAGGGAGAGATTGTCAGAGAGGTGGTGGCTGACACTTCTGCTGGTAAATGGTTGGTAAGGGGGATAAGACTGGCAGCAGCATATAAGATAGACTGAAGAGGCCATGGTCTGTTTAGAAGCAGGCCAAAGAGTAGGGAGTTGCAATAGTCAAGGCAAGACATATCAAGAGAGTGAAGTGGAAGTTTGGTGGTGTCATCAGTTAAGATGGGGCATTGTTTGGAAATCTAATTGAGATGAAGGTAGCAAGATTTGGACAGTAGATGGTTGTGGGGCTGACAAGAGAGGACACAGTAAGAAGGAAGGGAACAATAGAATGCAGGTTAGCTTACAAATCCACCTCTTTGCTTTGAATTTCACAGGGTACCTCCAATTTTGCTGATATCAACTCTCAAGAGAAGCCTGAAACACTAGGCACTATTATTAGCTTATATGGCAAATCCACTTCACTACAGCTACCTTTTGAATGGAATCCATTAGTTGATAGCATTAGAGCAGCATGACTATAAACAAGGACTATATAAAACCGACTCTGGTGGGACTCGAACCCACAACCTTTGAATTACTACACCAACTAGAAGTCCAATGCGCTATCCATTGCGCCACAGAGCCCTCCCCTTGGGTGCCGTTAGAGGACCTTGCCTGAGGAACTACTACTCAAGTCATAGCACATAAACACATCCTCATACTGGCTGGCACTAAATAACAGGGATGAGCTCAAGATCTGGTCCAGATACAGTTTAAGATTGAAATGTTCCTGTTTGGGCATTTGCCTTAGCGCTACTTTTTTTGATCTTTAGGTGGGAACCGGAGGTGATGTTATGTAGCAGTATTTGTACTGTTGATGTGTTGTTGGAAAAATGAAAAGTTCTGCTATTAGGTAATGGCGGGATAGAATTCCCTGAAGAGTTTCCAGGGATCAACTGAAGCCTAGAGAGTGGGAAATTGACATATAGATTGGAGTAGGGAATTAAGAGGATGGGAGAGCCCCTGGGGAAATCCCATAGGCGAGCATTGGAAGAAGTGTTGAGGGAGCTAGCGAATAGGAATTCTTGGAAGGAGAGAACAGGGTGTTTTGTTTGATACCATCAGATAAGGTTGATGATGTAGCTAGGGGCAGAGTTGTGGGTGGCTTTTTATATTGTTAGTAATTTGAATTTGATTTGATGGGTGAACAGAAGCCAGGGAGAGATTGTCAGAGAGGTGGTGGCTGACACTTCTGCTGGTAAATGGTTGGTAAGGGGGATAAGACTGGCAGCAGCATATAAGATAGACTGAAGAGGCCATGGTCTGTTTAGAAGCAGGCCAAAGAGTAGGGAGTTGCAATAGTCAAGGCAAGACATATCAAGAGAGTGAAGTGGAAGTTTGGTGGTGTCATCGGTTAAGATGGGGCATTGTTTGGAAATCTAATTGAGGTGAAGGTAGCAAGATTTGGACAGTAAATGGTTGTGGGGCTGACAAGAGAGGACACAGTAAGAAGGAAGGGAACAATAGAATGCAGGTTAGCTTACAAATCCACCTCTTTGCTTTGAATTTCACAGGGAACCTCCAATTTTGCTGATATCAACTCTCAAGAGAAGCCTGAAACACTAGGCACTATTATTAGCTTATATGGCAAATCCACTTCACTACAGCTACCTTTTGAATGGATCCATTAGTTGATAGCATTAGAGAAGCATGACTATAAACAAGGACTATATAAAACTGACTCTAGTGGGACTCGAAACCACAACCTTTGAATTAATACACTAACTAGAAGTCCAATGCGCTATCCATTGCGCCACAGAGCCCTCCCTTTGGGTGAGTATAGAGGACCTTGCCTGAGGAACTACTACTCAAGTCATAGCACATAAACACATCCTCATACTAGCTGGCACTAAATAACAGGGATGAGCTCAAGATCTGGTCCAGATACAGTTTAAGATTGAAATGTTCCTGTTTGGGCATTTGCCTTAGCGTTACTTTTTTTGATCTTTAGGTGGGAACCGGAGGTCATGTTAAGTAGCAGTATTTGTACTGTTGATGTGTTGTTGGAAAAATGAAAAGTTCTGCTATTAGGTAATGGCGGGATAGAATTCCCTGAAGAGTTTCCAGGGATCAACTGAGGCCTAGAGAGTGGGAAATAGACATATAGATTGGAGTAGGGAATTTAAGAGGATGGGAGAGCCCCTGGGGAAATCCCATAGGCGAGCATTGGAAGAAGTGTTGAGGGAGCTAGCGAATAGGAATTCTTGGAAGGAGAGAACAGGGTGTTTTGTTTGATACCATCAGATAAGGTTGATGATGTAGCTAGGGGCAGAGTTGTGGGTGGCTTTTTATATTGTTAGTATTTTGAATTTGATTTGATGGGTGAACAGAAGCCAGGGAGAGATTGTCAGAGAGGTGGTGGCTGACACCTCTGCTGGTAAATGGTTGGTAAGGGGGATAAGACTGGCAGCAGCATATAAGATAGACTGAAGAGGCCATGGTCTGTTTAGAAGCAGGCCAAAGAGTAGGGAGTTGCAATAGTCAAGGCAAGACATATCAAGAGAGTGAAGTGGAAGTTTGGTGGTGTCATCGGTTAAGATGGGGCATTGTTTGGAAATCTAATTGAGGTGAAGGTAGCAAGATTTGGACAGTAAATGGTTGTGGGGCTGACAAGAGAGGACACAGTAAGAAGGAAGGGAACAATAGAATGCAGGTTAGCTTACAAATCCACCTCTTTGCTTTGAATTTCACAGGGTACCTCCAATTTTGCTGATATCAACTCTCAAGAGAAGCCTGAAACACTAGGCACTATTATTAGCTTATTTGGCAAATCCACTTCACTACAGCTACCTTTTGAATGGAATCCATTAGTTGATAGCATTAGAGCAGCATGACTATAAACAAGGACTATATAAAACCGACTCTGGTGGGACTCGAACCCACAACCTTTGAATTACTACACCAACTAGAAGTCCAATGCGCTATCCATTGCGCCACAGAGCCCTCCCTTTGGGTGCGGTTAGAGGACCTTGCCTGAGGAACTACTACTCAAGTCATAGCACATAAACACATCCTCATACTGGCTGGCACAAAATAACAGGGATGAGCTCAAGATCTGGTCCAGATACAATTTAAGATTGAAATGTTCCTGTTTGGGCATTTGCCTTAGCGTTACTTTTTTTGATCTTTAGGTGGGAACCGGAGGTGATGTTAAGTAGCAGTATTTGTACTGTTGATGTGTTGTTGGAAAAATGAAAAGTTCTGCTATTAGGTAATGGCGAGATAGAATTCCCTGAAGAGTTTCCAGTGATCAACTGAGGCCTAGAGAGTGGGAAATAGACATATAGATTGGTGTAGGGAATTTAAGAGGATGGGAGAGCCCCTGGGGAAATCCCATAGGCGAGCATTGGAATAAGTGTTGAGGGAGCTAGCGAATAGGAATTCTTGGAAGGAGAGAATAGGGTGTTTTGTTTGATACCATCAGATAAGGTTGATGATGTAGCTAGGGGCAGAGTTGTGGGTGGCTTTTTATATTGTTAGTATTTTGAATTTGATTTGATGGGTGAACAGAAGCCAGGGAGAGATTGTCAGAGAGGTGGTGGCTGACACTTCTGCTGGTAAATGGTTGGTAAGGGGGATAAGACTGGCAGCAGCATATAAGATAGACTGAAGAGGCCATGGTCTGTTTAGAAGCAGCCCAAAGAGTAGGGAGTTGCAATAGTCAAGGCAAGACATATCAAGAGAGTGAAGTGGAAGTTTGGTGGTGTCATCAGTTAAGATGGGGCATTGTTTGGAAATCTAATTGAGGTGAAGGTAGCAAGATTTGGACAGTAAATGGTTGTGGGGCTGACAAGAGAGGACACAGTAAGAAGGAAGGGAACAATAGAATGCAGGTTAGCTTACAAATCCACCTCTTTGCTTTGAATTTCACAGGGTACCTCCAATTTTGCTGATATCAACTCTCAAGAGAAGCCTGAAACACTAGGCACTATTATTAGCTTGTATGGCAAATCCACTTTACTACAGGTACCTTTTGAATGGAATCCATTAGTTGATAGCATTAGAGCAGCATGACTATAAACAAGGACTATATAAATCCGACTCTGGTGGGACTCGAACCCACAACCTTTGAATTACTAAACTAACTAGAAGTCCAATGCGCTATCCATTGCGCCATAGAGCCCTCCCTTTGGGTGTGGTTAGAGGACCTTGCCTGAGGAACTACTACTCAAGTCATAGCACATAAACACATCCTCATACTGGCTGGCACTAAATAACAGGGATGAGCTCAAGATCTGGTCCAGATACAGTTTAAGATTGAAATGTTCCTGTTTGGGCATTTGCCTTAGCGCTACTTTTTTTGATCTTTAGGTGGGAACCGGAGGTGATGTTAAGTAGCAGTATTTGTACTGTTGATGTGTTGTTGGAAAAATGAAAAGTTCTGCTATTAGATAATGGCGGGATAGAATTCCCTGAAGAGTTTCCAGGGATCAACTGAGGCCTAGAGAGTGGGAAATAGACATATATATTGGAGTAGGGAATTTAAGAGGATGGGAGAGCCCCTGGGGAAATCCCATAGGCGAGCATTGAAAGAAGTGTTGAGGGAGCTAGCGAATAGGAATTCTTGGAAGGAGAGAACAGGGTGTTTTGTTTGATACCATCAGATAAGGTTGATGATGTAGCTAGGGGCAGAGTTGTGGGTGGCTTTTTATATTGTTAGTATTTTGAATTTGATTTGATGGGTGAACAGAAGCCAGGGAGAGATTGTCAGAGAGGTGGTGGCTGACACTTCTGCTGGTAAATGGTTGGTAAGGGGGATAAGACTGGCAGCAGCATATAAGATAGACTGAAGAGGCCATGGTCTGTTTAGAAGCAGGCCAAAGAGTAGGGATTTGCAATAGTCAAGGCAAGACATATCAAGAGAGTGAAGTGGAAGTTTGGTGGTGTCATCGGTTAAGATGGGGCATTGTTTGGAAATCTAATTGAGGTGAAGGTAGCAAGATTTGGACAGTAAATGGTTGTGGGGCTGACAAGAGAGGACACAGTAAGAAGGAAGGGAACAATAGAATGCAGGTTAGCTTACAAATCCACCTCTTTGCTTTGAATTTCACAGGGTACCTCCAATTTTGCTGATATCAACTCTCATGAGAAGCCTGAAACACTAGGCACTATTATTAGCTTATATGGCAAATCCACTTCACTACAGCTACCTTTTGAATGGAATCCATTAGTTGATAGCATTAGAGCAGCATGACTATAAACAAGGACTATATAAAACAGACTCTAGTGGGACTTGAACCCACAACCTTTAAATTACTACACCAACTAGAAGTCCAATGCGCTATCCATTGGCCCACAGAGCTCTCCACTTGGGTGCGTTTAGAGGACCTTGCCTGAGGAACTACTACTCAAGTCATAGCACATAAACACATCCTCATACTGGCTGGCACTAAATAACAGGGATGAGCTCAAGATCTGGTCCAGATACAGTTTAAGATTGAAATGTTCCTGTTTGGGCATTTGCCTTAGCGTTACTTTTTTTGATCTTTAGGTGGGAACCGGAGGTGATGTTAAGTAGCAGTATTTGTACTGTTGATGTGTTGTTGGAAAAATGAAAAGTTCTGCTATTAGGTAATGGCGGGATAGAATTCCCTGAAGAGTTTCCAGTGATCAACTGAGGCCTAGAGAGTGGGAAATAGACATATAGATTGGTGTAGGGAATTTAAGAGGATGGGAGAGCCCCTGGGGAAATCCCATAGGCGAGCATTGGAATAAGTGTTGAGGGAGCTAGCGAATAGGAATTCTTGGAAGGAGAGAACAGGGTGTTTTGTTTGATACCATCAGATAAGGTTGATGATGTAGCTAGGGGCAGAGTTGTGGGTGGCTTTTTATATTGTTAGTATTTTGAATTTGATTTGATGGGTGAACAGAAGCCAGGGAGAGATTGTCAGAGAGGTGGTGGCTGACACTTCTGCTGGTAAATGGTTGGTAAGGGGGATAAGACTGGCAGCAGCATATAAGATAGACTGAAGAGGCCATGGTCTGTTTAGAAGCAGGCCAAAGAGTAGGGAGTTGCAATAGTCAAGGCAAGACATATCAAGAGAGTGAAGTGGAAGTTTGGTGGTGTCATCAGTTAAGATGGGGCATTGTTTGGAAATCTAATTGAGGTGAAGGTAGCAAGATTTGGACAGTAAATGGTTGTGGGGCTGACAAGAGAGGACACAGTAAGAAGGAAGGGAAGAATAGAATGCAGGTTAGCTTACAAATCCACCTCTTTGCTTTGAATTTCACAGGGTACCTCCAATTTTGCTGATATCAACTCTCAAGAGAAGCCTGAAACACTAGGCACTATTATTAGCTTGTATGGCAAATGCACTTTACTACAGGTACCTTTTGAATGGAATCCATTAGTTGATAGCATTAGAGCAGCATGACTATAAACAAGGACTATATAAAACCGACTCTGGTGGGACTCGAAGCCACAACCTTTGAATTACTACACTAACTAGAAGTCCAATGACGCTATCCATTGCGCCACAGAGCCCTCCCTTGGGGTGTGTTTAGAGGACCTTGCCTGAGGAACTACTACTCAAGTCATAGCACATAAACACATCCTCATACTGGCTGGCACTAAATAACAGGGATGAGCTCAAGATCTGGTCCAGATACAGTTTAAGATTGAAATGTTCCAGTTTGGGCATTTGCCTTAGCGTTACTTTTTTTGATCTTTAGGTGGGAACCGGAGGTGATGTTAAGTAGCAGTATTTGTACTGTTGATGTGTTGTTGGAAAAATGAAAAGTTCTGCTATTAGGTAATGGCGGGATAGAATTCCCTGAAGAGTTTCCAGGGATCAACTGAGGCCTAGAGAGTGGGAAATAGACATATGGATTGGTGTAGGGAATTTAAGAGGATGGGAGAGCCCCTGGGGAAATCCCATAGGCGAGCATTGGAAAAAGTGTTGAGGGAGCTAGCGAATAGGAATTCTTGGAAGGAGAGAACAGGGTGTATTGTTTGATACCATCAGATAAGGTTGATGATGTAGCTAGGGGCAGAGTTGTGGGTGGCTTTTTATATTGTTAGTATTTTGAATTTGATTTGATGGGTGAACAGAAGCCAGGGAGAGATTGTCAGAGAGGTGGTGGCTGACACTTCTGCTGGTAAATGGTTGGTAAGGGGGATAAGACTGGCAGCAGCATATAAGATAGACTGAAGAGGCCATGGTCTGTTTAGAAGCAGGCCAAAGAGTAGGGAGTTGCAATAGTCAAGGCAAGACATATCAAGAGAGTGAAGTGGAAGTTTGGTGGTGTCATCGGTTAAGATGGGGCATTGTTTGGAAATCTAATTGAGGTGAAGGTAGCAAGATTTGGACAGTAAATGGTTGTGGGGCTGACAAGAGAGGACACAGTAAGAAGGAAGGGAACAATAGAATGCAGGTTAGCTTACAAATCCACCTCTTTGACTTTGAATTTCACAGGGTACCTCCAATTTTGCTGATATCAACTCTCAAGAGAAGCCTGAAACACTAGGCAATATTATTAGCTTATTTGGCAAATCCACTTCACTACAGCTACCTTTTGAATGGAATCCATTAGTTGATAGCATTAGAGCAGCATGACTATAAACAAGGACTATATAAAACCGACTCTGGTAGGACTCGAACCCACAACCTTTGAATTACTACACCAACTAGAAGTCCAATGCGCTATCCATTGCGCCACAGAGCCCTCCACTTGGGTGCAGTTAGAGGACCTTACCTGAGGAACATCTACTCAAGTCATAGCACATAAACACATCCTCATACTGGCTGGCACTAAATAACAGGGATGAGCTCAAGATCTGGTCCAGATACAGTTTAAGATTGAAATGTTCCTGTTTGGGCATTTGCCTTAGCGCTACTTTTTTTGATCTTTAGGTGGGAACCGGAGGTGATGTTAAGTAGCAGTATTTGTACTGTTGATGTGTTGTTGGAAAAATGAAAAGCTCTGCTATTAGGTAATGGCGGGATAGAATTCCCTGAAGAGTTTCCAGGGATCAACTGAGGCCTAGAGAGTGGGAAATAGACATATAGATTGGAGTAGGGAATTTAAGAGGATGGGAGAGCCCCTGGGGAAATCCCATAGGCGAGCATTGGAAAAAGTGTTGAGGGAGCTAGCGAATAGGAATTCTTGGAAGGAGAGAACAGGGTGTTTTGTTTGCTACCATCAGATAAGGTTGATGATGTAGCTAGGGGCAGAGTTGTGGGTGGCTTTTTATATTGTTAGTATTTTGAATTTGATTTGATGGGTGAACAGAAGCCAGGGAGAGATTGTCAAAGAGGTTGTGGCTGACACTTCTGCTGGTAAATGGTTGGTAAGGGGGATAAGACTGACAGCAGCATATAAGATAGACTGAAGAGGCCATGGTCTGTTTAGAAGCAGGCCAAAGAGTAGGGAGTTGCAATAGTCAAGGCAAGACATATCAAGAGAGTGAAGTGGAAGTTTGGTGGTGTCATCGGTTAAGATGGGGTATTGTTTGGAAATCTAATTGAGGTGAAGGTAGCAAGATTTGGACAGTAAATAGTTGTGGGGCTGACAAGAGAGGACACAGTAAGAAGGAAGGAAACAATAGAATGCAGGTTAGCTTACAAATCCACCTCTTTGCTTTGAATTTCACAGGGTACCTCCAATTTTGCTGATATCAATTCTCAAAGGAAGCCTGAAACACTAGGCACTATTATTAGCTTGTATGGCAAATCCACTTCACTACAGGTACCTTTTGAATGGAATCCATTAGTTGATAGCATTAGAGCAGCATGACTATAAACAAGGACTATATAAAAGCGACTCTGGTGGGACTCGAACCGACAACCTTTGAATTAATACACTAACTAGAAGTCCAATGCGCTATCCATTGCGCCACAGAGCCCTCCCTTTGGGTGTGGTTAGAGGACCTTGCCTTAGGAACTACTACTCAAGTCATAGCACATAAACACATCCCCATACTGGCTGGCACTAAATAACAGGGATGAGCTCAAGATCTGGTCCAGATACAGTTTAAGATTGAAATGTTCCTGTTTGGGCATTTGCCTTAGCGCTACTTTTTTTGATCTTTATGTGGGAACCGGAGGTGATGTTAAGTAGCAGTATTTGTACTGTTGATGTGTTGTTGGAAAAATGAAAAGCTCTGCTATTAGGTAATGGCGGGATAGAATTCCCTGAAGAGTTTCCAGGGATCAACTGAGGCCTAGAGAGTGGGAAATAGACATATAGATTGGAGTAGGGAATTTAAGAGGGTGGGAGAGCCCCTGGGGAAATCCCATAGGCGAGCATTGGAAAAAGTGTTGAGGGAGCTAGCGAATAGGAATTCTTGGAAGGAGAGAACAGGGTGTTTTGTTTGCTACCATCAGATAAGGTTGATGATGTAGCTAGGGGCAGAGTTGTGGGTGGCTTTTTATATTGTTAGTATTTTGAATTTGATTTGATGGGTGAACAGAAGCCAGGGAGAGATTGTCAGAGAGGTGGTGGCTGACACTTCTGCTGGTAAATGGTTGGTAAGGGGGATAAGTCTGGCAGCAGCATATAAGATAGACTGAAGAGGCCATGGTCTGTTTAGAAGCAGGCCAAAGAGTAGGGAGCTGCAATAGTCAAGGCAAGACATATCAAGAGAGTGAAGTGGAAGTTTGGTGGTGTCATCGGTTAAGATGGGGCATTGTTTGGAAATCTAATTGAGGTGAAGGTAGCAAGATTTGGACAGTAAATAGTTGTGGGGCTGACAAGAGAGGACACAGTAAGAAGGAAGGAAACAATAGAATGCAGGTTAGCTTACAAATCCACCTTTTTGCTTTGAATTTCACAGGGTACCTCCAATTTTGCTGATATCAACTCTCAAGAGAAGCCTGAAACACTAGGCACTATTATTAGCTTGTATGGCAAATCCACTTCACTACAGGTACCTTTTGAATGGAATCCATTAGTTGATAGCATTAGAGCAGCATGACTATAAACAAGGACTATATAAAACCGACTCTGGTGGGACTCGAACCCACAACCTTTGAATTACTACACTAACTAGAAGTCCAATGCGCTATCCATTGTGCCACAGAGCCCTCCCTTTGGGTGCGATTAGAGGACCTTGCCTGAGGAACTACTACTCAAGTCATAGCACATAAACACATCCTCATACTGGCTGGCACTAAATAACAGGGATGAGCTCAAGATCTGGTCCAGATACAGTTTAAGATTGAAATGTTCCAGTTTGGGCATTTGCCTTAGCGTTACTTTTTTTGATCTTTAGGTGGGAACCGGAGGGGATGTTAAGTAGCAGTATTTGTACTGTTGATGTGTTGTTGGAAAAATGAAAAGCTCTGCTATTTGGTAATGGCGGGATAGAATTCCCTGAAGAGTTTCCAGGGATCAACTGAGGCCTAGAGAGTGGGAAATAGACATATAGATTGGAGTAGGGAATTTAAGAGGATGGGAGAGCCCCTGGGGAAATCCCATAGGCGAGCATTGAAAGAAGTGTTGAGGGAGCTAGCGAATAGGAATTCTTGGAAGGAGAGAACAGGGTGTTTTGTTTGATACCATCAGATAAGGTTGATGATGTAGCTAGGGGCAGAGTTGTGGGTGGCTTTTTATATTGTTAGTATTTTGAATTTGATTTGATGGGTGAACAGAAGCCAGGGAGAGATTGTCAGAGAGGTTGTGGCTGACACTTCTGCTGGTAAATGGTTGGTAAGGGGGATAAGACTGGCAGCAGCATATAAGATAGACTGAAGAGGCCATGGTCTGTTTAGAAGCAGGCCAAAGAGTAGGGAGTTGCAATAGTCAAGGCAAGACATATCAAGAGAGTGAAGTGGAAGTTTGGTGGTGTCATCGGTTAAGATGGGGCATTGTTTGGAAATCTAATTGAGGTGAAGGTAGCAAGATTTGGACAGTAAATGGTTGTGGGGCTGACAAGAGAGGACACAGTAAGAAGGAAGGGAACAATAGAATGCAGGTTAGCTTACAAATCCACCTCTTTGCTTTGAATTTCACAAGGTACCTCCAATTTTGCTGATATCAACTCTCAAGGGAAGCCTGAAACACTAGGCACTATTATTAGCTTGTATGGCAAATCCACTTCACTACAGCTACCTTTTGATTGGAATCCATTAGTTGATAGCATTAGAGCAGCATGACTATAAACAAGGACTATATAAAACTGACTCTGGTGGGACTCGAACCCACAACCTTTGAATTACTACACTAACTAAAAGTCCAATGCACTATCCATTGCACCACAGATCCCTCCCTTTGGGTGTGGTTAGAGGACCTTGCCTGAGGAACTACTACTCAAGTCATAGCACATAAACACATCCTCATACTGGCTGGCACTAAATAACAGGGATGAGCTCAAGATCTGGTCCAGATACAGTTTAAGATTGAAATGTTCCTGTTTGGGCATTTGCCTTAGCGCTACTTTTTTTGATCTTTATGTGGGAACCGGAGGTGATGTTAAGTAGCAGTATTTGTACTGTTGATGTGTTGTTGGAAAAATGAAAAGCTCTGCTATTAGGTAATGGCGGGATAGAATTCCCTGAAGAGTTTCCAGGGATCAACTGAGGCCTAGAGAGTGGGAAATAGACATATAGATTGGAGTAGGGAATTTAAGAGGATGGGAGAGCCCCTGGGGAAATCCCATAGGCGAGCATTGGAAAAAGTGTTGAGGGAGCTAGCGAATAGGAATTCTTGGAAGGAGAGAACAGGGTGTTTTGTTTGCTACCATCAGATAAGGTTGATGATGTAGCTAGGGGCAGAGTTGTGGGTGGCTTTTTATATTGTTAGTATTTTGAATTTGATTTGATGGGTGAACAGAAGCCAGGGAGAGATTGTCAGAGAGGTGGTGGCTGACACTTCTGCTGGTAAATGGTTGGTAAGGGGGATAAGACTGGCAGCAGCATATAAGATAGACTGAAGAGGCCATGGTCTGTTTAGAAGCAGGCCAAAGAGTAGGGAGTTGCAATAGTCAAGGCAAGACATATCAAGAGAGTGAAGTGGAAGTTTGGTGGTGTCATCGGTTAAGATGGGGCATTGTTTGGAAATCTAATTGAGGTGAAGGTAGCAAGATTTGGACAGTAAATAGTTGTGGGGCTGACAAGAGAGGACACAGTAAGAAGGAAGGGAACAATAGAATGGAGGTTAGCTTACAAAACCACCTGTTTGCTTTGAATTTCACAGGGTACCTCCAATTTTGCTGATATCAACTCTCAAGAGAAGCCTGAAACACTAGGCACTATTATTAGCTTGTATGGCAAATCCACTTCACTACAGGTACCTTTTGAATGGAAACCATTAGTTGATAGCATTAGAGCAGCATGACTATAAACAAGGACTATATAAAACCGACTCTGGTGGGACTCGAACCCACAACCTTTGAATTACCACACTAACTAGAAGTCCAATGCGCTATCCATTGCGCCACAGAGTTTAGAGGACCTTGCATGAGGAACTACTACTCAAGTCATAGCACATAAACACATCCTCATACTGGCTGGCACTAAATAACAGGGATGAGCTCAAGATCTGGTCCAGATACAGTTTAAGATTGAAATGTTCCTGTTTGGGCATTTGCCTTAGCGCTACTTTTTTGATCTTTAGGTGGGAACCGGAGGTGATGTTAAGTAGCAGTATTTGTACTGTTGATGTGTTGTTGGAAAAATGAAAAGTTCTGCTATTAGGTAATGGCGGGATAGAATTCCCTGAAGAGTTTCCAGGGATCAACTGAGGCCTAGAGAGTGGGAAATAGACATATAGATTGGAGTAGGGAATTTAAAAGGGTGGGAGAGACCCTGGGGAAATCCCATAGGCGAGCATTGGAAGAAGTGTTGAGGGAGCTAGCGAATAGGAATTCTTGGAAGGAGAGAACAGGGTGTTTTGTTTGATACCATCAGATAAGGTTGATGATGTAGCTAGGGGCAGAGTTGTGGGTGGCTTTTTATATTGTTAGTATTTTGAATTTGATTTGATGGGTGAACAGAAGTCAGGGAGAGATTGTCAGAGAGGTGGTGGCTGACACTTCTGCTGCTAAATGGTTGGTAAGGGGGATAAGACTGGCAGCAGCATATAAGATAGACTGAAGAGGCCATGGTCTGTTTAGAAGCAGGCCAAAGAGTAGGGAGTTGCAATAGTCAAGGCAAGACATATCAAGAGAGTGAAGTGGAAGTTTGGTGGTGTCATCGGTTAAGATGGGGCATTGTTTGGAAATCTAATTAAGGTGAAGGTAGCAAGATTTGGACAGTAAATGGTTGTGGGGCTGACAAGAGAGGACACAGTAAGAAGGAAGGGAACAATAGAACGAAGGTTAGCTTACAAATCCACCTCTTTGCTTTGAATTTCACAGGGTACCTCCAATTTTGCTGATATCAACTCTCAAGAGAAGCCTGAAACACTAGGCACTATTATTAGCTTGTATGGCAAATCCACTTCACTACAGCTACCTTTTGAATGGAATCCATTAGTTGATAGCATTAGAGCAGCATGACTATAAACAAGGACTATATAAAACCGACTCTGGTGGTAATTCAACCTTTGAATTACTACACCAACTAGAAGTCCAATGCGCTATCCATTGCGCCACAGAGCCCTCCCCTTGGGTGCGGTTTGAGGACCTTGCCTGAGGAACTACTACTCAAGTCATAGCACATAAACACATCCTCATATTGGCTGGCACTAAATAACAGGGATGAGCTCAAGATCTGGTCCAGATACAGTTTAAGATTGAAATGTTCCTGTTTGGGCATTTGTTAGAGGACCTAGCCTGAGAAACTACTACTCAAGTCATAGCACATAAACACATCCTCATACTGGCTGGCACTAAATAACAGGGATGAGCTCAAGATCTGGTCCAGATACAGTTTAAGATTGAAATGTTCCTGTTTGGGCATTTGCCTTAGCGTTACTTTTTTTGATCTTTAGGTGGGAACCGGAGGTGATGTTAAGTAGCAGTATTTGTACTGTTGATGTGTTGTTGGAAAAATGAAAAGTTCTGCTATTAGGTAATGGCGGGATAGAATTCCCTGAAGAGTTTCCAGGGATCAACTGAGGCCTAGAGAGTGGGAAATAGACATATAGATTGGTGTAGGGAATTTAAGAGGATGGGAGAGCCCCTGGGGAAATCCCATAGGCGAGCATTGGAAGAAGTGTTGAGGGAGCTAGCGAATAGGAATTCTTGGAAGGAGAGAACAGGGTGTTTTGTTTGATACCATCAGATAAGGTTGATGATGTAGCTAGGGGCAGAGTTGTGGGTGGCTTTTTATATTGTTAGTATTTTGAATTTGATTTGATGGGTGAACAGAAGCCAGGGAGAGATTGTCAGAGAGGTGGTGGCTGACACTTCTGCTGGTAAATGGTTGGTAAGGGGGATAAGACTGGCAGCAGCATATAAGATAGACTGAAGAGGCCATGGTCTGTTTAGAAGCAGGCCAAAGAGTAGGGAGTTGCAATAGTCAAGGCAAGACATATCAAGAGAGTGAAGTGGAAGTTTGGTGGTGTCATCGGTTAAGATGGGGCATTGTTTGGAAATCTAATTGAGGTGAAGGTAGCAAGATTTGGACAGTAAATGGTTGTGGGGCTGACAAGAGAGGACACAGTAAGATGGAAGGGAACAATAGAATGCAGATTAGCTTACAAATCCACCTCTTTGCTTTGAATTTCACAGGGTACCTCCAATTTTGCTGATATCAACTCTCAAGAGAAGCCTGAAACACTAGGCACTATTATTAGCTTATTTGGCAAATCCACTTCACTACAGCTACCTTTTGAATGGAATCCATTAATTGATAGCATTAGAGCAGCATGACTATAAACAAGGACTATATAAAACCGACTCTGGTGGGACTCGAACCCACAACCTTTGAATTACTATACCAACTAGAAGTCCAATGCGCTATCCATTGCGCCACAGAGCCCTCCACTTGGGTGCTGTTAGAGGACCTTGCCTGAGGAACTACTACTCAAGTCATAGCACATAAACACATCCTCATACTGGCTGGCACTAAATAACAGGGATGAGCTCAAGATCTGGTCCAGATACAGTTTAAGATTGAAATGTTCCTGTTTGGGCATTTGCCTTAGCGCTACTTTTTTTGATCTTTAGGTGGGAACCGGAGGTGATGTTAAGTAGCAGTATTTGTTCTGTTGATGTGTTGTTGGAAAAATGAAAAGCTCTGCTATTAGGTAATGGCGGGATAGAATTCCCTGAAGAGTTTCCAGGGATCAACTGAGGCCTAGAGAGTGGGAAATAGACATATAGATTGGAGTAGGGAATTTAAGAGGGTGGGAGAGCCCCTGGGGAAATCCCATAGGCGAGCATTGGAAAAAGTGTTGAGGGAGCTAGCGAATAGGAATTCTTGGAAGGAGAGAACAGGGTGTTTTGTTTGCTACCATCAGATAAGGTTGATGATGTAGCTAGGGGCAGAGTTGTGGGTGGCTTTTTATATTGTTAGTATTTTGAATTTGATTTGATGGGTGAACAGAAGCCAGGGAGAGATTGTCAGAGAGGTGGTGGCTGATACTTCTGCTGGTAAATGGTTGGTAAGGGGGATAAGACTGGCAGCAGCATATAAGATAGACTGAAGAGGCCATGGTCTGTTTAGAAGCAGGCCAAAGAGTAGGGAGTTGCAATAGTCAAGGCAAGACATATCAAGAGAGTGAAGTGGAAGTTTGGTGGTGTCATCGGTTAAGATGGGGCATTGTTTGGAAATCTAATTGAGGTGAAGGTAGCAAGATTTGGACAGTAAATGGTTGTGGGGCTGACAAGAGAGGACACAGTAAGAAGGAAGGAAACAATAGAATGCAGGTTAGCTTACAAATCCACCTCTTTGCTTTGAATTTCACAGGGTACCTCCAATTTTGCTGATATCAACTCTCAAGAGAAGCCTGAAACACTAGGCACTATTATTAGCTTGTATGGCAAATCCACTTCACTACAGGTACCTTTTGAATGGAATCCATTAGTTGATAGCATTAGATCAGCATGACTATAAACAAGGACTATATAAAACCGACTCTGGTGGGACTCGAACCCACAACCTTTGAATTACTACACTAACTAGAAGTCCAATGCGCTATCCATTGCGCCACAGAGCCCTCCCTTTGCGTGTGGTTAGAGGACCATGCCTGAGGAACTACTACTCAAGTCATAGCACATAAACACATCCTCATACTGGCTGGCACTAAATAACAGGGATGAGCTCAAGATCTGGTCCAGATACAGTTTAAGATTGAAATGTTCCTGTTTGGGCATTTGCCTTAGCGCTACTTTTTTTGATCTTTAGGTGGGAACCGGAGGTGATGTTAAGTAGCAGTATTTGTACTGTTGATGTGTTGTAAAAATGAAAAGTTCTGCTATTAGGTAATGGCGGGATAGAATTCCCTGAAGAGTTTCCAGGGATCGACTGAGGCCTAGAGAGTGGGAAATAGACATATAGATTGGAGTAGGGAATTTAAGAGGATGGGAGAGCCCCTGGGGAAATCCCATAGGCGAGCATTGGAAGAAGTGTTGAGGGAGCTAGCGAATAGGAATTCTTGGAAGGAGAGAACAGGGTGTTTTGTTTGATACCATCAGATAAGGTTGATGATGTAGCTAGGGGCAGAGTTGTGGGTGGCTTTTTATATTGTTAGTATTTTGAATTTGATTTGATGGGTGAACAGAAGCCAGGGAGAGATTGTCAGAGAGGTGGTGGCTGACACTTCTGCTGGTAAATGGTTGGTAAGGGGGATAAGACTGGCAACAGCATATAAGATAGACTGAAGAGACCATGGTCTGTTTAGAAGCAGGCCAAAGAGTAGGGAGTTGCAATAGTCAAGGCAAGACATATCAAGAGAGTGAAGTGGAAGTTTGGTGGTGTCATCGGTTAAGATGGGGCATTGTTTGGAAATCTAATTGAGGTGAAGGTAGCAAGATTTGGACAGTAAATGGTTGTGGGGCTGAAAAGAGAGGACACAGTAAGAAGGAAGGGAACAATAGAATGCAGGTTAGCTTACAAATCCACCTCTTTGCTTTGAATTTCACAGGGTACCTCCAATTTTGCTGATATCAACTCTCAAGAGAAGCCTGAAACACTAGGCACTATTATTAGCTTATTTGGCAAATCCACTTCACTACAGCTACCTTTTGAATGGAATCCATTAGTTGATAGCATTAGAGCAGCATGACTATAAACAAGGACTATATAAAACCGACTCTGGGGGGACTCGAACCCACAACCTTTCAATTACTACACTAACTAGAAGTCCAATGCGCTATCCATTGCGCCACAGAGCCCTCCCTTTGGGTGCGATTGGCGGACCTTGCCTGACAAACTACTACTCAAGTCATAGCACATAAACACATCCTCATACTGGCTGGCACTAAATAACAGGGATTAGCTCAAGATCTGGTCCAGATACAGTTTAAGATTGACTGAAACTATCCATTGCACCACAGATCCCTCCCATTGGGTGTGGTTAGAGGACCTTGCCTGAGGAACTACTACTCAAGTCATAGCACATAAACACATCCTCATACTGGCTGGCACTAAATAACAGGGATGAGCTCAAGATCTGGTCCAGATACAGTTTAAGATTGAAATGTTCCTGTTTGGGCATTTGCCTTAGCGCTACTTTTTTTGATCTTTATGTGGGAACCGGAGGTGATGTTAAGTAGCAGTATTTGTACTGTTGATGTGTTGTTGGAAAAATGAAAAGCTCTGCTATTAGGTAATGGCGGGATAGAATTCCCTGAAGAGTTTCCAGGGATCAACTGAGGCCTAGAGAGTGGGAAATAGACATATAGATTGGAGTAGGGAATTTAAGAGGAAGGGAGAGCCCCTGGGGAAATCCCATAGGCGAGCATTGGAAAAAGTGTTGAGGGAGCTAGTGAATAGGAATTCTTGGAAGGAGAGAACAGGGTGTTTTGTTTGATACCATCAGATAAGGTTGATGATGTAGCTAGGGGCAGAGTTGTGGGTGGCTTTTTATATTGTTAGTATTTTGAATTTGATTTGATGGGTGAACAGAAGCCAGGGAGAGATTGTCAGAGAGGTGGTGGCTGACACTTCTGCTGGTAAATGGTTGGTAAGGGGGATAAGACTGGCAGCAGCATATAAGATAGACTGAAGAGGCCATGGTCTGTTTAGAAGCAGGCCAAAGAGTAGGGAGTTGCAATAGTCAAGGCAAGACATATCAAGAGAGTGAAGTGGAAGTTTGGTGGTGTCATCGGTTAAGATGGGGCATTGTTTGGAAATCTAATTGAGGTGAAGGTAGCAAGATTTGGACAGTAAATGGTTGTGGGGCTGAAAAGAGAGGACACAGTAAGAAGGAAGGGAACAATAGAATGCAGGTTAGCTTACAAATCCACCTCTTTGCTTTGAATTTCACAGGGTACCTCCAATTTTGCTGATATCAACTCTCAAGAGAAGCCTGAAACACTAGGCACTATTATTAGCTTATTTGGCAAATCCACTTCACTACAGCTACCTTTTGAATGGAATCCATTAGTTGATAGCATTAGAGCAGCATGACTATAAACAAGGACTATATAAAACCGACTCTGGGGGGACTCGAACCCACAACCTTTCAATTACTACACTAACTAGAAGTCCAATGCGCTATCCATTGCGCCACAGAGCCCTCCCTTTGGGTGCGATTGGAGGACCTTGCCTGACGAACTACTACTCAAGTCATAGCACATAAACACATCCTCATACTGGCTGGCACTAAATAACAGGGATTAGCTCAAGATCTGGTCCAGATACAGTTTAAGATTGACTGAAACTATCCATTGCACCACAGATCCCTCCCATTGGGTGTGGTTAGAGGACCTTGCCTGAGGAACTACTACTCAAGTCATAGCACATAAACACATCCTCATACTGGCTGGCACTAAATAACAGGGATGAGCTCAAGATCTGGTCCAGATACAGTTTAAGATTGAAATGTTCCTGTTTGGGCATTTGCCTTAGCGCTACTTTTTTTGATCTTTATGTGGGAACCGGAGGTGATGTTAAGTAGCAGTATTTGTACTGTTGATGTGTTGTTGGAAAAATGAAAAGCTCTGCTATTAGGTAATGGCGGGATAGAATTCCCTGAAGAGTTTCCAGGGATCAACTGAGGCCTAGAGAGTGGGAAATAGACATATAGATTGGAGTAGGGAATTTAAGAGGAAGGGAGAGCCCCTGGGGAAATCCCATAGGCGAGCATTGGAAAAAGTGTTGAGGGAGCTAGTGAATAGGAATTCTTGGAAGGAGAGAACAGGGTGTTTTGTTTGATACCATCAGATAAGGTTGATGATGTAGCTAGGGGCAGAGTTGTGGGTGGCTTTTTATATTGTTAGTATTTTGAATTTGATTTGATGGGTGAACAGAAGCCAGGGAGAGATTGTCAGAGAGGTGGTGGCTGACACTTCTGCTGGTAATTGGTTGGTAAGGGGGATAAGACTGGCAGCAGCATATAAGATAGACTGAAGAGGCCATGGTCTGTTTAGAAGCAGGCCAAAGAGTAGGGAGTTGCAATAGTCAAGGCAAGTCATATCAAGAGAGTGAAGTGGAAGTTTGGTGGTGTCATCGATTAGGATGGTGCATTGTTTGGAAATCTAATTGAGGTGAAGGTAGCAAGATTTGGACAGTAAATGGTTGTGGGGCTGACAAGAGAGGACACAGTAAGAAGGAAGGGAACAATAGAATGCAGGTTAGCTTACAAATTCACCTCTTTGCTTTGAATTTCACAGGGTACCTCCAATTTTGCTGATATCAACTCTCAAGAGAAGCATGAAACACTCGTCACTATTATTAGCTTGTATGGCAAATCCTCTTCACTACAGGTACCTTTTGAATGGAATCCATTAGTTGATAGCATTAGAGCAGCATGACTATAAACAAGGACTATATAAAACCGACTCTGGTGGGACTCGAACCCACAACCTTTGAATTACTACACTAACTAGAAGTCCAATGCGCTATCCATTGCACCACAGAGCCCTCCCTTTGGGTGCGATTAGAGGACCTTGCCTGAGGAACTACTACTCAAGTCATAGCACATAAACACATCCTCATACTGGCTGGCACTAAATAACAGGGATGAGCTCAAGATCTGGTCCAGATACAGTTTAAGATTGAAATGTTCCAGTTTGGGCATTTGCCTTAGCGTTACTTTTTTTGATCTTTAGGTGGGAACCGGAGGTGATGTTAAGTAGCAGTATTTGTACTGTTGATGTGTTGTTGGAAAAATGAAAAGTTCTGCTATTAGGTAATGGCGGGCTAGAATTCCCTGAAGAGTTTCCAGGGATCAACTGAGGCCTAGAGAGTGGGAAATAGACATATGGATTGGTGTAGGGAATTTAAGAGGATGGGAGAGCCCCTGGGGAAATCCCATAGGCGAGCATTGGAAGAAGTGTTGAGGGAGCTAGCGAATAGGAATTCTTGGAAGGAGAGAACAGGGTGTTTTGTTTGATACCATCAGATAAGGTTGATGATGTAGCTAGGGGCAGAGTTGTGGGTGGCTTTTTATATTGTTAGTATTTTGAATTTGATTTGATAGGTGAACAGAAGCCAGGGAGAGATTGTCAGAGAGGTGGTGGCTGACACTTCTGCTGGTAAATGGTTGGTAAGGGGGATAAGTCTGGCAGCAGCATATAAGATAGACTGAAGAGGCCATGGTCTGTTTAGAAGCAGGCCAAAGAGTAGGGAGTTGCAATAGTCAAGGCAAGACATATCAAGAGAGTGAAGTGGAAGTTTGGTGGTGTCATCGGTTAAGATGGGGCATTGTTTGGAAATCTAATTGAGGTGAAGGTAGCAAGATTTGGACAGTAAATGGTTGTGGGGCTGACAAGAGAGGACACAGTAAGAAGGAAGGGAGCAATAGAATGCAGGTTAGCTTACAAATCCACCTCTTTGCTTTGAATTTCACAAGGTACCTCCAATTTTGCTGATATCAACTCTCAAGAGAAGCCTGAAACACTAGGCACTATTATTAGCTTGTATGGCAAATCCACTTCACTACAGCTACCTTTTGATTGGAATCCATTAGTTGATAGCATTAGAGCAGCATGACTATAAACAAGGACTATATAAAACTGACTCTGGTGGGACTCGAACCCACAACCTTTGAATTACTACACTAACTAGAAGTCCAATGCACTATCCATTGCACCACAGATCCCTCCCTTTGGGTGTGGTTAGAGGACCTTGCCTGAGGAACTACTACTCAAGTCATAGCACATAAACACATCCTCATACTGGCTGGCACTAAATAACAGGGATGAGCTCAAGATCTGGTCCAGATACAGTTTAAGATTGAAATGTTCCTGTTTGGGCATTTGCCTTAGCGCTACTTTTTTTGATCTTTATGTGGGAACCGGAGGTGATGTTAAGTAGCAGTATTTGTACTGTTGATGTGTTGTTGGAAAAATGAAAAGCTCTGCTATTAGGTAATGGCGGGATAGAATTCCCTGAAGAGTTTCCAGGGATCAACTGAGGCCTAGAGAGTGGGAAATAGACATATAGATTGGAGTAGGGAATTTAAGAGGAAGGGGGAGCCCCTGGGGAAATCCCATAGGCGAGCATTGGAAAAAGTGTTGAGGGAGCTAGCGAATAGGAATTCTTGGAAGGAGAGAACAGGGTGTTTTGTTTGCTACCATCAGATAAGGTTGATGATGTAGCTAGGGGCAGAGTTGTGGGTGGCTTTTTATATTGTTAGTATTTTGAATTTGATTTGATGGGTGAACAGAAGCCAGGGAGAGATTGTCAGAGAGGTGGTGGCTGACACTTCTGCTGGTAAATGGTTGGTAAGGGGGATAAGACTGGCAGCAGCATATAAGATAGACTGAAGAGGCCATGGTCTGTTTAGAAGCAGGCCAAAGAGTAGGGAGTTGCAATAGTCAAGGCAAGACATATCAAGAGAGTGAAGTGGAAGTTTGGTGGTGTCATCGGTTAAGATGGGGCATTGTTTGGAAATCTAATTGAGGTGAAGGTAGCAAGATTTGGACAGTAAATAGTTGTGGGGCTGACAAGAGAGGACACAGTAAGAAGGAAGGGAACAATAGAATGCAGGTTGCCTTAGCGTTACTTTTTTTGATCTTTAGGTGGGAACCGGAGGTGATGTTAAGTAGCAGTATTTGTACTGTTGATGTGTTGTTGGAAAAATGAAAAGTTCTGCTATTAGGTAATGGCGGGATAGAATTCCCTGAAGAGTTTCCAGGGATCAACTGAGGCCTAGAGAGTGGGAAATAGACATATAGATTGGAGTAGGGAATTTAAAAGGGTGGGAGAGACCCTGGGGAAATCCCATAGGCGAGCATTGGAAGAAGTGTTGAGGGAGCTAGCGAATAGGAATTCTTGGAAGGAGAGAACAGGGTGTTTTGTTTGATACCATCAGATAAGGTTGATGATGTAGCTAGGGGCAGAGTTGTGGGTGGCTTTTTATATTGTTAGTATTTTGAATTTGATTTGATGGGTGAACAGAAGTCAGGGAGAGATTGTCAGAGAGGTGGTGGCTGACACTTCTGCTGCTAAATGGTTGGTAAGGGGCATAAGACTGGCAGCAGCATATAAGATAGACTGAAGAGGCCATGGTCTGTTTAGAAGCAGGCCAAAGAGTAGGGAGTTGCAATAGTCAAGGCAAGACATATCAAGAGAGTGAAGTGGAAGTTTGGTGGTGTCATCGGTTAAGATGGGGCATTGTTTGGAAATCTAATTAAGGTGAAGGTAGCAAGATTTGGACAGTAAATGGTTGTGGGGCTGACAAGAGAGGACACAGTAAGAAGGAAGGGAACAATAGAATGGAGGTTAGCTTACAAAACCACCTGTTTGCTTTGAATTTCACAGGGTACCTCCAATTTTGCTGATATCAACTCTCAAGAGAAGCCTGAAACACTAGGCACTATTATTAGCTTGTATGGCAAATCCACTTCACTACAGGTACCTTTTGAATGGAATCCATTAATTGATAGCATTAGAGCAGCATGACTATAAACAAGGACTATATAAAACCGACTCTGGTGGAACTCGAACCCACAACCTTTGAATTACTACACCAACTAGAAGTCCAATGCGCTATCCATTGCGCCACAGAGCCCTCCCCTTGGGTGCGGTTAGAGGACCTTGCCTGAGGAACTACTACTCAAGTCATAGCACATAAACACATCCTCATACTGGCTGGCACTAAATAACAGGGATGAGCTCAAGATCTGGTCCAGATACAGTTTAAGATTGAAATGTTCCAGTTTGGGCATTTGCCTTAGCGTTACTTTTTTTGATCTTTAGGTGGGAACCGGAGGTGATGTTAAGTAGCAGTATTTGTACTGTTGATGTGTTGTTGGAAAAATGAAAAGTTCTGCTATTAGGTAATGGCGGGATAGAATTCCCTGAAGAGTTTCCAGGGATCAACTGAGGCCTAGAGAGTGGGAAATAGACATATAGATTGGAGTAGGGAATCCACTTTACTACAGGTACCTTTTGAATGGAATCCATTAGTTGATAGCATTAGAGCAGCATGACTATAAACAAGGACTATATAAAACCGACTCTGGTGGGACTCGAACCCACAACCTTTGAATTACTACACTAACTAGAAGTCCAATGCGCTATCCATTGCGCCACAGAGCCCTCCCTTTGGGTGTGGTTAGAGGACCTTGCCTGAGGAACTACTACTCAAGTCATAGCACATAAACACATCCTCATACTGGCTGGCACTAAATAACAGGGATGAGCTCAAGATCTGGTCCAGATACAGTTTAAGATTGAAATGTTCCAGTTTGGGCATTTGCCTTAGCGTTACTTTTTTTGATCTTTAGGTGGGAACCAGAGGTGATGTTAAGTAGCAGTATTTGTACTGTTGATGTGTTGTTGGAAAAATGAAAAGTTCTGCTATTAGGTAATGGCGGGATAGAATTCCCTGAAGAGTTTCCAGGGATCAACTGAGGCCTAGAGAGTGGGAAATAGACATATAGATTGGAGTAGGGAATTTAAAAGGGTGGGAGAGACCCTGGGGAAATCCCATAGGCGAGCATTGGAAGAAGTGTTGAGGGAGCTAGCGAATAGGAATTCTTGGAAGGAGAGAACAGGGTGTTTTGTTTGATACCATCAGATAAGGTTGATGATGTAGCTAGGGGCAGAGTTGTGGGTGGCTTTTTATATTGTTAGTATTTTGAATTTGATTTGATGGGTGAACAGAAGTCAGGGAGAGATTGTCAGAGAGGTGGTGGCTGACACTTCTGCTGCTAAATGGTTGGTAAGGGGGATAAGACTGGCAGCAGCATATAAGATAGACTGAAGAGGCCATGGTCTGTTTAGAAGCAGGCCAAAGAGTAGGGAGTTGCAATAGTCAAGGCAAGACATATCAAGAGAGTGAAGTGGAAGTTTGGTGGTGTCATCGGTTAAGATGGGGCATTGTTTGGAAATCTAATTAAGGTGAAGGTAGCAAGATTTGGACAGTAAATGGTTGTGGGGCTGACAAGAGAGGACACAGTAAGAAGGAAGGGAACAATAGAACGAAGGTTAGCTTACAAATCCACCTCTTTGCTTTGAATTTCACAGGGTACCTCCAATTTTGCTGATATCAACTCTCAAGAGAAGCCTGAAACACTAGGCACTATTATTAGCTTGTATGGCAAATCCACTTCACTACAGCTACCTTTTGAATGGAATCCATTAGTTGATAGCATTAGAGCAGCATGACTATAAACAAGGACTATATAAAACCGACTCTGGTGGTAATTCAACCTTTGAATTACTACACCAACTAGAAGTCCAATGCGCTATCCATTGCGCCACAGAGCCCTCCCCTTGGGTGCGGTTTGAGGACCTTGCCTGACGAACTACTACTCAAGTCATAGCACATAAACACATCCTCATATTGGCTGGCACTAAATAACAGGGATGAGCTCAAGATCTGGTCCAGATACAGTTTAAGATTGAAATGTTCCTGTTTGGGCATTTGTTAGAGGACCTAGCCTGAGAAACTACTACTCAAGTCATAGCACATAAACACATCCTCATACTGGCTGGCACTAAATAACAGGGATGAGCTCAAGATCTGGTCCAGATACAGTTTAAGATTGAAATGTTCCTGTTTGGGCATTTGCCTTAGCGTTACTTTTTTTGATCTTTAGGTGGGAACCGGAGGTGATGTTAAGTAGCAGTATTTGTACTGTTGATGTGTTGTTGGAAAAATGAAAAGTTCTGCTATTAGGTAATGGCGGGATAGAATTCCCTGAAGAGTTTCCAGGGATCAACTGAGGCCTAGAGAGTGGGAAATAGACATATAGATTGGTGTAGGGAATTTAAGAGGATGGGAGAGCCCCTGGGGAAATCCCATAGGCGAGCATTGGAAGAAGTGTTGAGGGAGCTAGCGAATAGGAATTCTTGGAAGGAGAGAACAGGGTGTTTTGTTTGATACCATCAGATAAGGTTGATGATGTAGCTAGGGGCAGAGTTGTGGGTGGCTTTTTATATTGTTAGTATTTTGAATATGATTTGATGGGTGAACAGAAGCCAGGGAGAGATTGTCAGAGAGGTGGTGGCTGACACTTCTGCTGGTAAATGGTTGGTAAGGGGGATAAGACTGGCAGCAGCATATAAGATAGACTGAAGAGGCCATGGTCTGTTTAGAAGCAGGCCAAAGAGTAGGGAGTTGCAATAGTCAAGGCAAGACATATCAAGAGAGTGAAGTGGAAGTTTGGTGGTGTCATCGGTTAAGATGGGGCATTGTTTGGAAATCTAATTGAGGTGAAGGTAGCAAGATTTGGACAGTAAATGGTTGTGGGGCTGACAAGAGAGGACACAGTAAGATGGAAGGGAACAATAGAATGCAGGTTAGCTTACAAATCCACCTCTTTGCTTTGAATTTCACAGGGTACCTCCAATTTTGCTGATATCAACTCTCAAGAGAAGCCTGAAACACTAGGCACTATTATTAGCTTATTTGGCAAATCCACTTCACTACAGCTACCTTTTGAATGGAATCCATTAATTGATAGCATTAGAGCAGCATGACTATAAACAAGGACTATATAAAACCGACTCTGGTGGAACTCGAACCCACAACCTTTGAATTACTACACCAACTAGAAGTCCAATGCGCTATCCATTGCGCCACAGAGCCCTCCCCTTGGGTGCGGTTAGAGGACCTTGCCTGAGGAACTACTACTCAAGTCATAGCACATAAACACATCCTCATACTGGCTGGCACTAAATAACAGGGATGAGCTCAAGATCTGGTCCAGATACAGTTTAAGATTGAAATGTTCCTGTTTGGGCATTTGCCTTAGCGCTACTTTTTTTGATCTTTAGGTGGGAACCGGAGGTGATGTTAAGTAGCAGTATTTGTACTGTTGATGTGTTGTTGGAAAAATGAAAAGTTCTGCTATTAGGTAATGGCGGGATAAAATTCCCTGAAGAGTTTCCAGGGATCAACTGAGGCCTAGAGAGTGGGAAATAGACATATATATTGGAGTAGGGAATTTAAGAGGATGGGAGAGCCCCTGGGGAAATCCCATAGGCGAGCATTGGAAGAAGTGTTGAGGGAGCTAGCGAATAGGAATTCTTGGAAGGAGAGAACAGGGTGTTTTGTTTGATACCATCAGATAAGGTTGATGATGTAGCTAGGGGCAGAGTTGTGGGTGGCTTTTTATATTGTTAGTATTTTGAATTTGATTTGATGGGTGAACAGAAGCCAGGGAGAGATTGTCAGAGAGGTGGTGGCTGACACTTCTGCTGGTAAATGGTTGGTAAGGGGGATAAGACTGGCAGCAGCATATAAGATAGACTGAAGAGGCCATGGTCTGTTTAGAAGCAGGCCAAAGAGTAGGGAGTTGCAACAGTCAAGGCAAGACATATCAAGAGAGTGAAGTGGAAGTTTGGTGGTGTCATCGGTTAAGATGGGGCATTGTTTGGAAATCTAATTGAGGTGAAGGTAGCAAGATTTGGACAGTAAATGGTTGTGGGGCTGACAAGAGAGGACACAGTAAGAAGGAAGGGAACAATAGAATGCAGGTTAGCTTACAAATCCACCTCTTTGCTTTGAATTTCACAGGGTACCTCCAATTTTGCTGATATCAACTCTCAAGAGAAGCTTGAAACACTAGGCACTATTATTAGCTTGTATGGCAAATCCACTTTACTACAGGTACCTTTTGAATGGAATCCATTAGTTGATAGGATTAGAGCAGCATGACTATAAACAAGGACTATATAAAACCGACTCTGGTGGGACTCGAACCCACAACCTTTGAATTACTACACTAACTAGAAGTCCAATGCGCTATCCATTGCGCCACAGAGCCCTCCCTTTGGGTGTGGTTAGAGGACCTTGCCTGAGGAACTACTACTCAAGTCATAGCACATAAACACATCCTCATACTGGCTGGCACTAAATAACAGGGATGAGCTCAAGATCTGGTCCAGATACAGTTTAAGATTGAAATGTTCCAGTTTGGGCATTTGCCTTAGCGTTACTTTTTTTGATCTTTAGGTGGGAACCGGAGGTGATGTTAAGTAGCAGTATTTGTACTGTTGATGTGTTGTTGGAAAAATGAAAAGTTCTGCTATTAGGTAATGGCGGGATAGAATTCCCTGAAGAGTTTCCAGGGATCAACTGAGGCCTAGAGAGTGGGAAATAGACATATAGATTGGTGTAGGGAATTTAAGAGGATGTGAGAGCCCCTGGGGAAATCCCATAGGCGAGCATTGGAAGAAGTGTTGAGGGAGCTAGCGAATAGGAATTCTTGGAAGGAGAGAACAGGGTGTTTTGTTTGATACCATCAGATAAGGTTGATGATGTAGCTAGGGGCAGAGTTGTGGGTGGCTTTTTATATTGTTAGTATTTTGAATTTGATTTGATAGGTGAACAGAAGCCAGGGAGAGATTGTCAGAGAGGTGGTGGCTGACACTTCTGCTGGTAAATGGTTGGTAAGGGGGATAAGTCTGGCAGCAGCATATAAGATAGACTGAAGAGGCCATGGTCTGTTTAGAAGCAGGCCAAAGAGTAGGGAGTTGCAATAGTCAAGACAAGACATATCAAGAGAGTGAAGTGGAAGTTTGGTGGTGTCATCGGTTAAGATGGGGCATTGTTTGGAAATCTAATTGAGGTGAAGGTAGCAAGATTTTGACAGTAAATGGTTGTGGGGCTGACAAGAGAGGACACAGTAAGAAGGAAGGGAGCAATAGAATGCAGGTTAGCTTACAAATCCACCTCTTTGCTTTGAATTTCACAAGGTACCTCCAATTTTGCTGATATCAACTCTCAAGAGAAGCCTGAAACACTAGGCACTATTATTAGCTTGTATGGCAAATCCACTTCAATACAGCTACCTTTTGATTGGAATCCATTAGTTGATAGCATTAGAGCAGCATGACTATAAACAAGGACTATATAAAACTGACTCTGGTGGGACTCAAACCCACAACCTTTGAATTACTACACTAACTAGAAGTCCAATGCACTATCCATTGCACCACAGATGCCTCCCTTTGGGAGTGGTTAGAGGACCTTGCCTGAGGAACTACTACTCAAGTCATAGCACATAAACACATCCTCATACTGGCTGGCACTAAATAACAGGGATGAGCTCAAGATCTGGTCCAGATACAGTTTAAGATTGAAATGTTCCTGTTTGGGCATTTGCCTTAGCGCTACTTTTTTTGATCTTTATGTGGGAACCGGAGGTGATGTTAAGTAGCAGTATTTGTACTGTTGATGTGTTGTTGGAAAAATGAAAAGCTCTGCTATTAGGTAATGGCGGGATAGAATTCCCTGAAGAGTTTCCAGGGATCAACTGAGGCCTAGAGAGTGGGAAATAGACATATAGATTGGAGTAGGGAATTTAAGAGGAAGGGGGAGCCCCTGGGGAAATCCCATAGGCGAGCATTGGAAAAAGTGTTGAGGGAGCTAGCGAATAGGAATTCTTGGAAGGAGAGAACAGGGTGTTTTGTTTGATACCATCAGATAAGGTTGATGATGTAGCTAGGGGCAGAGTTGTGGGTGGCTTTTTATATTGTTAGTATTTTGAATTTGATTTGATGGGTGAACAGAAGTCAGGGAGAGATTGTCAGAGAGGTGGTGGCTGACACTTCTGCTGCTAAATGGTTGGTAAGGGGGATAAGACTGGCAGCAGCATATAAGATAGACTGAAGAGGCCATGGTCTGTTTAGAAGCAGGCCAAAGAGTAGGGAGTTGCAATAGTCAAGGCAAGACATATCAAGAGAGTGAAGTGGAAGTTTGGTGGTGTCATCGGTTAAGATGGGGCATTGTTTGGAAATCTAATTAAGGTGAAGGTAGCAAGATTTGGACAGTAAATGGTTGTGGGGCTGACAAGAGAGGACACAGTAAGAAGGAAGGGAACAATAGAACGAAGGTTAGCTTACAAATCCACCTCTTTGCTTTGAATTTCACAGGGTACCTCCAATTTTGCTGATATCAACTCTCAAGAGAAGCCTGAAACACTAGGCACTATTATTAGCTTGTATGGCAAATCCACTTCACTACAGCTACCTTTTGAATGGAATCCATTAGTTGATAGCATTAGAGCAGCATGACTATAAACAAGGACTATATAAAACCGACTCTGGTGGTAATTCAACCTTTGAATTACTACACCAACTAGAAGTCCAATGCGCTATCCATTGCGCCACAGAGCCCTCCCCTTGGGTGCGGTTTGAGGACCTTGCCTGAGGAACTACTACTCAAGTCATAGCACATAAACACATCCTCATATTGGCTGGCACTAAATAACAGGGATGAGCTCAAGATCTGGTCCAGATACAGTTTAAGATTGAAATGTTCCTGTTTGGGCATTTGTTAGAGGACCTAGCCTGAGAAACTACTACTCAAGTCATAGCACATAAACACATCCTCATACTGGCTGGCACTAAATAACAGGGATGAGCTCAAGATCTGGTCCAGATACAGTTTAAGATTGAAATGTTCCAGTTTGGGCATTTGCCTTAGCGTTACTTTTTTTGATCTTTAGGTGGGAACCGGAGGTGATGTTAAGTAGCAGTATTTGTACTGTTGATGTGTTGTTGGAAAAATGAAAAGTTCTGCTATTAGGTAATGGCGGGATAGAATTCCCTGAAGAGTTTCCAGGGATCAACTGAGGCCTAGAGAGTGGGAAATAGACATATAGATTGGTGTAGGGAATTTAAGAGGATGTGAGAGCCCCTGGGGAAATCCCATAGGCGAGCATTGGAAGAAGTGTTGAGGGAGCTAGCGAATAGGAATTCTTGGAAGGAGAGAACAGGGTGTTTTGTTTGATACCATCAGATAAGGTTGATGATGTAGCTAGGGGCAGAGTTGTGGGTGGCTTTTTATATTGTTAGTATTTTGAATTTGATTTGATAGGTGAACAGAAGCCAGGGAGAGATTGTCAGAGAGGTGGTGGCTGACACTTCTGCTGGTAAATGGTTGGTAAGGGGGATAAGTCTGGCAGCAGCATATAAGATAGACTGAAGAGGCCATGGTCTGTTTAGAAGCAGGCCAAAGAGTAGGGAGTTGCAATAGTCAAGGCAAGACATATCAAGAGAGTGAAGTGGAAGTTTGGTGGTGTCATCGGTTAAGATGGGGCATTGTTTGGAAATCTAATTGAGGTGAAGGTAGCAAGATTTTGACAGTAAATGGTTGTGGGGCTGACAAGAGAGGACACAGTAAGAAGGAAGGGAGCAATAGAATGCAGGTTAGCTTACAAATCCACCTCTTTGCTTTGAATTTCACAAGGTACCTCCAATTTTGCTGATATCAACTCTCAAGAGAAGCCTGAAACACTAGGCACTATTATTAGCTTGTATGGCAAATCCACTTCACTACAGCTACCTTTTGATTGGAATCCATTAGTTGATAGCATTAGAGCAGCATGACTATAAACAAGGACTATATAAAACTGACTCTGGTGGGACTCGAACCCACAACCTTTGAATTACTACACTAACTAGAAGTCCAATGCACTATCCATTGCACCACAGATCCCTCCCTTTGGGTGTGGTTAGAGGACCTTGCCTGAGGAACTACTACTCAAGTCATAGCACATAAACACATCCTCATACTGGCTGGCACTAAATAACAGGGATGAGCTCAAGATCTGGTCCAGATACAGTTTAAGATTGAAATGTTCCTGTTTGGGCATTTGCCTTAGCGCTACTTTTTTTGATCTTTATGTGGGAACCGGAGGTGATGTTAAGTAGCAGTATTTGTACTGTTGATGTGTTGTTGGAAAAATGAAAAGCTCTGCTATTAGGTAATGGCGGGATAGAATTCCCTGAAGAGTTTCCAGGGATCAACTGAGGCCTAGAGAGTGGGAAATAGACATATAGATTGGAGTAGGGAATTTAAGAGGAAGGGGGAGCCCCTGGGGAAATCCCATAGGCGAGCATTGGAAAAAGTGTTGAGGGAGCTAGCGAATAGGAATTCTTGGAAGGAGAGAACAGGGTGTTTTGTTTGCTACCATCAGATAAGGTTGATGATGTAGCTAGGGGCAGAGTTGTGGGTGGCTTTTTATATTGTTAGTATTTTGAATTTGATTTGATGGGTGAACAGAAGCCAGGGAGAGATTGTCAGAGAGGTGGTGGCTGACACTTCTGCTGGTAAATGGTTGGTAAGGGGGATAAGACTGGCAGCAGCATATAAGATAGACTGAAGAGGCCATGGTCTGTTTAGAAGCAGGCCAAAGAGTAGGGAGTTGCAATAGTCAAGGCAAGACATATCAAGAGAGTGAAGTGGAAGTTTGGTGGTGTCATCGGTTAAGATGGGGCATTGTTTGGAAATCTAATTGAGGTGAAGGTAGCAAGATTTGGACAGTAAATAGTTGTGGGGCTGACAAGAGAGGACACAGTAAGAAGGAAGGGAACAATAGAATGCAGGTTAGCTTACAAAACCACCTGTTTGCTTTGAATTTCACAGGGTACCTCCAATTTTGCTGATATCAACTCTCAAGAGAAGCCTGAAACACTAGGCACTATTATTAGCTTGTATGGCAAATCCACTTCACTACAGGTACCTTTTGAATGGAATCCATTAGTTGATAGCATTAGAGCAGCATGACTATAAACAAGGACTATATAAAACTGACTCTGGTGGGACTCGAACCCACAACCTTTGAATTACTACACTAACTAGAAGTCCAATGCGCTATCCATTGCGCCACAGAGCCCTCCCTTTGGGTGCGATTAGAGGACCTTGCCTGAGGAACTACTACTCAAGTCATAGCACATAAACACATCCTCATACTGGCTGGCACTAAATAACAGGGATGAGCTCAAGATCTGGTCCAGATACAGTTTAAGATTGAAATGTTCCAGTTTGGGCATTTGCCTTAGCGTTACTTTTTTTGATCTTTAGGTGGGAACCGGAGGTGATGTTAAGTAGCAGTATTTGTACTGTTGATGTGTTGTTGGAAAAATGAAAAGTTCTGCTATTAGGTAATGGCGGGATAGAATTCCCTGAAGAGTTTCCAGGGATCAATTTTGCTGATATCAACTCTCAAAGGAAGCCTGAAACACTAGGCACTATTATTAGCTTGTATGGCAAATCCACTTTACTACAGGTACCTTTTGAATGGAATCCATTAGTTGATAGCATTAGAGCAGCATGACTATAAACAAGGACTATATAAAACCGACTCTGGTGGGACTCGAACCCACAACCTTTGAATTACTACACTAACTAGAAGTCCAATGCACTATCCATTGCACCACAGATCCCTCCCTTTGGGTGTGTTTAGAGGACCTTGCCTGAGGAACTACTACTCAAGTCATAGCACATAAACACATCCTCATACTGGCTGGCACTAAATAACAGGGATGAGCTCAAGATCTGGTCCAGATACAGTTTAAGATTGAAATGTTCCTGTTTGGGCATTTGCCTTAGCGCTACTTTTTTTGATCTTTA
Source organism: Aquarana catesbeiana (assembly GCF_042186555.1). Lineage (NCBI taxonomy): Eukaryota > Metazoa > Chordata > Amphibia > Anura > Ranidae > Aquarana > Aquarana catesbeiana. The sequence goes on from NC_133324.1 coordinate 406,145,105, forward strand.
TGTGGGAACCGGAGGTGATGTTAAGTAGCAGTATTTGTACTGTTGATGTGTTGTTGGAAAAATGAAAAGCTCTGCTATTAGGTAATGGCGGGATAGAATTCCCTGAAGAGTTTCCAGGGATCAACTGAGGCCTAGAGAGTGGGAAATAGACATATAGATTGGAGTAGGGAATTTAAGAGGATGGGAGAGCCCCTGGGGAAATCCCATAGGCGAGCATTGGAAAAAGTGTTGAGGGAGCTAGCGAATAGGAATTCTTGGAAGGAGAGAACAGGGTGTTTTGTTTGATACCATCAGATAAGGTTGATGATGTAGCTAGGGGCAGAGTTGTGGGTGGCTTTTTATATTGTTAGTATTTTGAATTTGATTTAACGGGTGAACAGAAGCCAGGGAGAGATTGTCAGAGAGGTGGTGGCTGACACTTCTGCTGGTAAATGGTTGGTAAGGGGGATAAGACTGGCAGCAGCATATAAGATAGACTGAAGAGGCCATGGTCTGTTTAGAAGCAGGCCAAAGAGTAGGGAGTTGCAATAGTCAAGGCAAGACATATCAAGAGAGTGAAGTGGAAGTTTGGTGGTGTCATCGGTTAAGATGGGGCATTGTTTGGAAATCTAATTGAGGTGAAGGTAGCAAGATTTGGACAGTAAATGGTTGTGGGGCTGACAAGAGATGACACAGTAAGAAGGAAGGGAACAATAGAAAGCAGGTTAGCTTACAAATCCACCTCTTTGCTTTGAATTTCACAGGGTACCTCCAATTTTGCTGATATCAACTCTCAAGAGAGGCCTGAAACACTAGGCACTATTATTAGCTTATTTGGCAAATCCACTTCACTACAGCTACCTTTTGAATGGAATCCATTAGTTGATAGCATTAGAGCAGCATGACTATAAACAAGGACTATATAAAACCGATTCTGGTGGGACTCGAACCCACAACCTTTGAATTACTACACCAACTAGAAGTCTAATGCGCTATCCATTGCGCAACAGAGTTTAGAGGACCTTGCCTGAGGAACTACTACTCAAGTCATAGCACATAAACACATCCTCATACTGGCTGGCACTAAATAACAGGGATGAGCTCAAGATCTGGTCCAGATACAGTTTAAGATTGAAATGTTCCTGTTTGGGCATTTGCCTTAGCGCTACTTTTTTTGATCTTTAGGTGGGAACCGGAGGTGATGTTAAGTAGCAGTATTTGTACTGTTGATGTGTTGTTGGAAAAATGAAAAGCTCTGCTATTAGGTAATGGCGGGATAGAATTCCCTGAAGAGTTTCCAGGGATCAACTGAGGCCTAGAGAGTGGGAAATAGACATATAGATTGGAGTAGGGAATTTAAGAGGATGGGAGAGCCCCTGGGGAAATCCCATAGGCGAGCATTGGAAAAAGTGTTGAGGGAGCTAGCGAATAGGAATTCTTGGAAGGAGAGAACAGGGTGTTTTGTTTGATACCATCAGATAAGGTTGATGATGTAGCTAGGGGCAGAGTTGTGGGTGGCTTTTTATATTGTTAGTATTTTGAATTTGATTTGATGGGTGAACAGAAGCCAGGGAGAGATTGTCAGAGAGGTGGTGGCTGACACTTCTGCTGGTAAATGGTTGGTAAGGGGGATAAGACTGGCAGCAGCATATAAGATAGACTGAAGAGGCCATGGTCTGTTTAGAAGCAGGCCAAAGAGTAGGGAGTTGCAATAGTCAAGGCAAGACATATCAAGAGAGTGAAGTGGAAGTTTGGTGGTGTCATCGGTTAAGATGGGGCATTGTTTGGAAATCTAATTGAGGTGAAGGTAGCAAGATTTGGACAGTAAATGGTTGTGGGGCTGACAAGAGATGACACAGTAAGAAGGAAGGGAACAATAGAATGCAGGTTAGCTTACAAATCCACCTCTTTGCTTTGAATTTCACAGGGTACCTCCAATTTTGCTGATATCAACTCTCAAGAGAAGCCTGAAACACTAGGCACTATTATTAGCTTATTTGGCAAATCCACTTCACTACAGCTACCTTTTGAATGGAATCCATTAGTTGATAGCATTAGAGCAGCATGACTATAAACAAGGACTATATAAAACCAACTCTGGTGGGACTCGAACCCACAACCTTTGAATTACTACACCAACTAGAAGTCCAATGCGCTATCCATTGCGCCACAGAGCCCTCCCCTTGTGTACAGTTAGAGGACCTTGCCTGAGGAACTACTACTCAAGTCATAGCACATAAACACATCCTCATACTGGCTGGCACTAAATAACAGGGATGAGCTCAAGATCTGGTCCAGATACAGTTTAAGATTGAAATGTTCCTGTTTGGGCATTTGCCTTAGCGCTACTTTTTTGATCTTTAGGTGGGAACCGGAGGTGATGTTAAGTAGCAGTATTTGTACTGTTGATGTGTTGTTGTAAAAATGAAAAGTTCTGCTATTAGGTAATGGCGGGATAGAATTCCCTGAAGAGTTTCCAGGGATCAACTGAGGCCTAGAGAGTGGGAAATAGACATATAGATTGGAGTAGGGAATTTAAGAGGATGGGAGAGCCCCTGGGGAAATCCCATAGGCGAGCATTGGAAGAAGTGTTGAGGGAGCTAGCGAATAGGAATTCTTGGAAGGAGAGAACAGGGTGTTTTGTTTGATACCATCAGATAAGGTTGATGATGTAGCTAGGGGCAGAGTTGTGGGTGGCTTTTTATATTGTTAGTATTTTGAATTTGATTTGATGGGTGAACAGAAGCCAGGGAGAGATTGTCAGAGAGGTTGTGGCTGACACTTCTGCTGGTAAATGGTTGGTAAGGGGGATAAGACTGGCAGCAGCATATAAGATAGACTGAAGAGGCCATGGTCTGTTTAGAAGCAGGCCAAAGAGTAGGGAGTTGCAATAGTCAAGGCAAGACATATCAAGAGAGTGAAGTGGAAGTTTGGTGGTGTCATCGGTTAAGATGGGGCATTGTTTGGAAATCTAATTGAGGTGAAGGTAGCAAGATTTGGACAGTAAATGGTTGTGGGGCTGACAAGAGAGGACACAGTAAGAAGGAAGGGAACAATAGAATGCAGGTTAGCTTTCAAATCCACCTCTTTGCTTTGAATTTCACAGGGTACCTCCAATTTTGCTGATATCAACTCTCAAGAGAAGCCTGAAACACTAGGCACTATTATTAGCTTATTTGGCAAATCCACTTCACTACAGCTACCTTTTGAATGGAATCCATTAGTTGATAGCATTAGAGCAGCATGACTATAAACAAGGACTATATAAAACCAACTCTGGTGGGACTCGAACCCACAACCTTTGAATTACTACACCAACTAGAAGTCCAATGCGCTATCCATTGCGCCACAGAGCCCTCCCCTTGTGTACAGTTAGAGGACCTTGCCTGAGGAACTACTACTCAAGTCATAGCACATAAACACATCCTCATACTGGCTGGCACTAAATAACAGGGATGAGCTCAAGATCTGGTCCAGATACAGTTTAAGATTGAAATGTTCCTGTTTGGGCATTTGCCTTAGCGCTACTTTTTTGATCTTTAGGTGGGAACCGGAGGTGATGTTAAGTAGCAGTATTTGTACTGTTGATGTGTTGTTGTAAAAATGAAAAGTTCTGCTATTAGGTAATGGCGGGATAGAATTCCCTGAAGAGTTTCCAGGGATCAACTGAGGCCTAGAGAGTGGGAAATAGACATATAGATTGGAGTAGGGAATTTAAGAGGATGGGAGAGCCCCTGGGGAAATCCCATAGGCGAGCATTGGAAGAAGTGTTGAGGGAGCTAGCGAATAGGAATTCTTGGAAGGAGAGAACAGGGTGTTTTGTTTGATACCATCAGATAAGGTTGATGATGTAGCTAGGGGCAGAGTTGTGGGTGGCTTTTTATATTGTTAGTATTTTGAATTTGATTTGATGGGTGAACAGAAGCCAGGGAGAGATTGTCAGAGAGGTTGTGGCTGACACTTCTGCTGGTAAATGGTTGGTAAGGGGGATAAGACTGGCAGCAGCATATAAGATAGACTGAAGAGGCCATGGTCTGTTTAGAAGCAGGCCAAAGAGTAGGGAGTTGCAATAGTCAAGGCAAGACATATCAAGAGAGTGAAGTGGAAGTTTGGTGGTGTCATCGGTTAAGATGGGGCATTGTTTGGAAATCTAATTGAGGTGAAGGTAGCAAGATTTGGACAGTAAATGGTTGTGGGGCTGACAAGAGAGGACACAGTAAGAAGGAAGGGAACAATAGAATGCAGGTTAGCTTTCATATCCACCTCTTTGCTTTGAATTTCACAGGGTACCTCCAATTTTGCTGATATCAACTCTCAAGAGAAGCCTGAAACACTAGGCACTATTATTAGCTTGTATGGCAAATCCACTTCACTACAGCTACCTTTTGATAGCACTATATAAAACTGACTCTGGTGGGACTCGAACCCACAACCTTTGAATTACTACACTAACTAGAAGTCCAATGCACTATCCATTGCACCACAGATCCCTCCCTTTGGGGGTGTTTAGAGGACCTTGCCTGAGGAACTACTACTCAAGTCATAGCACATAAACACATCCTCATACTGGCTGGCACTAAATAACAGGGATGAGCTCAAGATCTGGTCCAGATACAGTTTAAGATTGAAATGTTCCTGTTTGGGCATTTGCCTTAGCGCTACTTTTTTTGATCTTTAGGTGGGAACCGGAGGTGATGTTATGTAGCAGTATTTGTACTGTTGATGTGTTGTTGGAAAACTGAAAAGTTCTGCTATTAGGTAATGGCGGGATAGAATTCCCTGAAGAGTTTCCAGGGATCAACTGAGGCCTAGAGAGTGGGAAATAGACATATAGATTGGAGTAGGGAATTAAGAGGATGGGAGAGCCCCTGGGGAAATCCCATAGGCGAGCATTGGAAGAAGTGTTGAGGGAGCTAGCGAATAGGAATTCTTGGAAGGAGAGAACAGGGTGTTTTGTTTGATACCATCAGATAAGGTTGATGATGTAGCTAGGGGCAGAGTTGTGGGTGGCTTTTTATATTGTTAGTAATTTGAATTTGATTTGATGGGTGAACAGAAGCCAGGGAGAGATTGTCAGAGAGGTGGTGGCTGACACTTCTGCTGGTAAATGGTTGGTAAGGGGGATAAGACTGGCAGCAGCATATAAGATAGACTATTATTAGCTTGTATGGCAAATCCACTTCACTACAGGTACCTTTTGAATGGAATCCATTAGTTGATAGCATTAGAGCAGCATGACTATAAACAAGGACTATATAAAACAGACTCTGGTGGGACTTGAACCCACAACCTTTAAATTACTACACCAACTAGAAGTCCAATGCGCTATCCATTGGCCCACAGAGCCCTCCACTTGGGTGCGGTTCGAGGACCTTGCCTGAGGAACTACTACTCAAGTCATAGCACATAAACACATCCTCATACTGGCTGGCACTAAATAACAGGGATGAGCTCAAGATCTGGTCCAGATACAGTTTAAGATTGAAATGTTCCTGTTTGGGCATTTGCCTTAGCGCTACTTTTTTTGATCTTTAGGTGGGAACCGGAGGTGATGTTAAGTAGCAGTATTTGTACTGTTGATGTGTTGTTGTAAAAATGAAAAGTTCTGCTATTAGGTAATGGCGGAATAGAATTCCCTGAAGAGTTTCCAGGGATCAACTGAGGCCTAGAGAGTGGGAAATAGACATATAGATTGGAGTAGGGAATTTAAGAGGATGGGAGAGCCCCTGGGGAAATCCCATAGGCGAGCATTGGAAGAAGTGTTGAGGGAGCTAGCGAATAGGAATTCTTGGAAGGAGAGAACAGGGTGTTTTGTTTGATAACATCAGATAAGGTTGATGATGTAGCTAGGGGCAGAGTTGTGGGTGGCTTTTTATATTGTTAGTATTTTGAATTTGATTTGATGGGTGAACAGAAGCCAGGGAGAGATTGTCAGAGAGGTAGTGGCAGACACTTCTGCTGGTAAATGGTTGGTAAGGGGGATAAGACTGGCAGCAGCATATAAGATAGACTGAAGAGGCCATGGTCTGTTTAGAAGCAGGCCAAAGAGTAGGGAGTTGCAATAGTCAAGGCAAGACATATCAAGAGAGTGAAGTGGAAGTTTGGTGGTGTCATCGGTTAAGATGGGGCATTGTTTGGAAATCTAATTGAGGTGAAGGTAGCAAGATTTGGACAGTAAATGGTTGTGGGGCTGACAAGAGAGGACACAGTAAGAAGGAAGGGAACAATAGAATGCAGGTTAGCTTACAAATCCACCTCTTTGCTTTGAATTTCACAGGGTACCTCCAATTTTGCTGATATCAACTCTCAAGAGAAGCCTGAAACACTAGGCACTATTATTAGCTTATTTGGCAAATCCACTTCACTACAGCTACCTTTTGAATGGAATCCATTAGTTGATAGCATTAGAGCAGCATGACTATAAACAAGGACTATATAAAACCGACTCTGGTGGGACTCGAACCCACAACCTTTGAATTGCTACACCAACTAGAAGTCCAATGCGCTATCCATTGCGCCACAGAGCCCTCCCTTTGGGTGCGGTTAGAGGACCTCGCCTGAGGAACTACTACTCAAGTCATAGCACATAAACACATCCTCATACTGGCTGGCACTAAATAACAGGGATGAGCTCAAGATCTGGTCCAGATACAGTTTAAGATTGAAATGTTCCTGTTTGGGCATTTGCCTTAGCGTTACTTTTTTTGATCTTTAGGTGGGAACCGGAGGTCATGTTAAGTAGCAGTATTTGTACTGTTGATGTGTTGTTGTAAAAATGAAAAGTTCTGCTATTAGGTAATGGTGGGATAGAATTCCCTGAAGAGTTTCCAGGGATCAACTGAGGCCTAGAGAGTGGGAAATAGACATATAGATTGGAGTAGGGAATTTAAGAGGATGGGAGAGCCCCTGGGGAAATCCCATAGGCGAGCATTGGAAGAAGTGTTGAGGGAGCTAGCGAATAGGAATTCTTGGAAGGAGAGAACAGGGTGTTTTGTTTGATACCATCAGATAAGGTTGATGATGTAACTAGGGGCAGTGTTGTGGGCACTGCTGGCACTAAATAACAGGGATGAGCTCAAGATCTGGTCCAGATACAGTTTAAGATTGAAATGTTCCTGTTTGGGCATTTGCCTTAGCGTTACTTTTTTTGATCTTTAGGTGGGAACCGGAGGTGATGTTAAGTAGCAGTATTTGTACTGTTGATGTGTTGTTGGAAAAATGAAAAGTTCGGCTATTAGGTAATGGCGGGATAGAATTCCCTGAAGAGTTTCCAGGGATCAACTGAGGCCTAGAGAGTGGGAAATAGACATATGGATTGGTGTAGGGAATTTAAGAGGATGGGAGAGCCCCTGGGGAAATCCCATAGGCGAGCATTGGAAAAAGTGTTGAGGGAGCTAGCGAATAGGAATTCTTGGAAGGAGAGAACAGGGTGTTTTGTTTGCTACCATCAGATAAGGTTGATGATGTAGCTAGGGGCAGAGTTGTGGGTGGCTTTTTATATTGTTAGTATTTTGAATTTGATTTGATGGGTGAACAGAAGCCAGGGAGAGATTGTCAGAGAGGTGGTGGCTGACACTTCTGCTGGTAAATGGTTGGTAAGGGGGATAAGACTGGCAGCAGCATATAAGATAGACTGAAGAGGCCATGGTCTGTTTAGAAGCAGGCCAAAGAGTAGGGAGTTGCAATAGTCAAGGCAAGACATATCAAGAGAGTGAAGTGGAAGTTTGGTGGTGTCATCGGTTAAGATGGGGCATTGTTTGGAAATCTAATTGAGGTGAAGGTAGCAAGATTTGGACAGTAAATGGTTGTGGGGATGACAAGAGAGGACACAGTAAGAAGGAAGGGAACAATAGAATGCAGGTTAGCTTACAAATCCACCTCTTTGCTTTGAATTTCACAGGGTACCTCCAATTTTGCTGATATCAACTCTCAAGAGAAGCCTGAGACACTAGGCACTATTATTAGCTTGTATGGCAAATGCACTTTACTACAGGTACCTTTTGAGTGGAATCCATTAGTTGATAGCATTAGAGCAGCATGACTATAAACAAGGACTATATAAAACCGACTCTGGTGGGACTCGAACCCACAACCTTTGAATTATTACACCAACTAGAAGTCCAATGCGCTATCCATTGCGCCACAGAGCCCTCCACTTGGGTGCGATTAGAGGACCTTGCCTGAGGAACTACTACTCAAGTCATAGCACATAAACACATCCTCATACTGGCTGGCACTAAATAACAGGGATGAGCTCAAGATCTGGTCCAGATACAGTTTAAGATTGAAATGTTCCAGTTTGGGCATTTGCCTTAGCGTTACTTTTTTTGATCTTTAGGTGGGAACCGGAGGTGATGTTAAGTAGCAGTATTTGTACTGTTGATGTGTTGTTGGAAAAATGAAAAGTTCTGCTATTAGGTAATGGCGGGATAGAATTCCCTGAAGAGTTTCCAGGGATCAACTGAGGCCTAGAGAGTGGGAAATAGACATATGGATTGGTGTAGGGAATTTAAGAGGAAGGGAGAGCCCCTGGGGAAATCCCGTAGGCGAGCATTGGAAGAAGTGCTGAGGGAGCTAGCGAATAGGAATTCTTGGAAGGAGAGAACAGGGTGTTTTGTTTGATACCATCAGATAAGGTTGATGATGTAGCTAGGGGCAGAGTTGTGGGTGGCTTTTTATATTGTTAGTATTTTGAATTTGATTTGATGGGTGAACAGAAGCCAGGGAGAGATTGTCAGAGAGGTGGTGGCTGACACTTCTGCTGGTAAATGGTTGGTAAGGGGGATAAGACTGGCAGCAGCATATAAGATAGACTGAAGAGGCCATGGTCTGTTTAGAAGCAGGCCAAAGAGTAGGGAGTTGCAACAGTCAAGGCAAGACATATCAAGAGAGTGAAGTGGAAGTTTGGTGGTGTCATCGGTTAAGATGGGGCATTGTTTGGAAATCTAATTGAGGTGAAGGTAGCAAGATTTGGACAGTAAATGGTTGTGGGGCTGACAAGAGAGGACACAGTAAGAAGGAAGGGAACAAAAGAATGCAGGTTAGCTTACAAAACCACGTGTTTGCTTTGAATTTCACAGGGTACCTCCAATTTTGCTGATATCAACTCTCAAGAGAAGCCTGAAACACTAGGCACTATTATTAGCTTGTATGGCAAATCCACTTCACTACAGGTACCTTTTGAATGGAATCCATTAGTTGATAGCATTAGAGCAGCATGACTATAAACAAGGACTATATAAAACCGACTCTGGTGGGACTCGAACCCACAACCTTCGAATTACTACACTAACTAGAAGTCCAATGCGCTATCCATTGCGCCACAGAGCCCTCCCTTTGGGTGCGATTAGAGGACCTTGCCTGAGGAACTACTACTCAAGTCATAGCACATAAACACATCCTCATACTGGCTGGCACTAAATAACAGGGATGAGCTCAAGATCTGGTCCAGATACAGTTTAAGATTGAAATGTTCCAGTTTGGGCATTTGCCTTAGCGTTACTTTTTTTGATCTTTAGGTGGGAACCGGAGGTGATGTTAAGTAGCAGTATTTGTACTGTTGATGTGTTGTTGGAAAAATGAAAAGTTCTGCTATTAGGTAATGGCGGGATAGAATTCCCTGAAGAGTTTCCAGGGATCAACTGAGGCCTAGAGAGTGGGAAATAGACATATGGATTGGTGTAGGGAATTTAAGAGGATGGGAGAGCCCCTGGGGAAATCCCATAGGCGAGCATTGGAAGAAGTGTTGAGGGAGCTAGCGAATAGGAATTCTTGGAAGGAGAGAACAGGGTGTTTTGTTTGATACCATCAGATAAGGTTGATGATGTAGCTAGGGGCAGAGTTGTGGGTGGCTTTTTATATTGTTAGTATTTTGAATTTGATTTGATGGGTGAACAGAAGCCAGGGAGAGATTGTCAGAGAGGTGGTGGCTGACACTTCTGCTGGTAAATGGTTGGTAAGGGGGATAAGACTGGCAGCAGCATATAAGATAGACTGAAGAGGCCATGGTCTGTTTAGAAGCAGGCCAAAGAGTAGGGAGTTGCAATAGTCAAGGCAAGACATATCAAGAGAGTGAAGTGGAAGTTTGGTGGTGTCATCGGTTAAGATGGGGCATTGTTTGGAAATCTAATTGAGGTGAAGGTAGCAAGATTTGGACAGTAAATGGTTGTGGGGCTGACAAGAGAGGACACAGTAAGAAGGAAGGGAACAATAGAATGCAGGTTAGCTTACAAATCCACCTCTTTGCTTTGAATTTCACAGGGTACCTCCAATTTTGCTGATATCAACTCTCAAGAGAAGCCTGAAACACTAGGCACTATTATTAGCTTGTATGGCAAATCCACTTCACTACAGCTACCTTTTGATTGGAATCCATTAGTTGATAGCATTAGAGCAGCATGACTATAAACAAGGACTATATAAAACTGCCTCTGGTGGGACTCGAACCCACAGCCTTTGAATTACTACACCAACTAGAAGTCCAATGCGCTATCCATTGCGTCACAGATCCCTACCTTTGGGTGCGGTTAGAGGACCTTGCCTGAGGAACTATTACTCAAGTCATAGCACATAAACACATCCTCATACTGGCTGGCACTAAATAACAGGGATGAGCTCAAGATCTGGTCCAGATACAGTTTAAGATTGAAATGTTCCTGTTTGGGCATTTGCCTTAGCGCTACTTTTTTTGATCTTTAGGTGGGAACCGGAGGTGATGTTAAGTAGCAGTATTTGTACTGTTGATGTGTTGTTGGAAAAATGAAAAGTTCTGCTATTAGGTAATGGCGGGATAGAATTCCCTGAAGAGTTTCCAGGGATCAACTGAGGCCTAGAGAGTGGGAAATAGACATATATATTGGAGTAGGGAATTTAAGAGGATGGGAGAGCCCCTGGGGAAATCCCATAGGCGAGCATTGAAAGAAGTGTTGAGGGAGCTAGCGAATAGGAATTCTTGGAAGGAGAGAACAGGGTGTTTTGTTTGATACCATCAGATAAGGTTGATGATGTAGCTAGGGGCAGAGTTGTGGGTGGCTTTTTATATTGTTAGTATTTTGAATTTGATTTGATGGGTGAACAGAAGCCAGGGAGAGATTGTCAGAGAGGTGGTGGCTGACACTTCTGCTGGTAAATGGTTGGTAAGGGGGATAAGACTGGCAGCAGCATATAAGATAGACTGAAGAGGCCATGGTCTGTTTAGAAGCAGGCCAAAGAGTAGGGAGTTGCAATAGTCAAGGCAAGACATATCAAGAGAGTGAAGTGGAAGTTTGGTGGTGTCATCGGTTAAGATGGGGCATTGTTTGGAAATCTAATTGAGGTGAAGGTAGCAAGATTTGGACAGTAAATGGTTGTGGGGCTGACAAGAGAGGACACAGTAAGAAGGAAGGGAACAATAGAATGCAGGTTAGCTTACAAATCCACCTCTTTGCTTTGAATTTCACAGAGTACCTCCAATTTTGCTGATATCAACTCTCAAGAGAAGCCTGAAACACTAGGCACTATTATAAGCTTATTTGGCAAATCCACTTCACTACAGCTACCTTTTGAATGGAATCCATTAGTTGATAGCATTAGAGCAGCATGACTATAAACAAGGACTATATTAAACTGACTCTGGTGGGACTCGAACCCACAGCCTTTGAATTACTACACCAACAAGAAGTCCAATGCGCTATCCATTGCGTCACAGAGCCCTCCCCTTGGGTGCGGTTAGAGGACCTTGCCTGAGGAACTATTACTCAAGTCATAGCACATAAACACATCCTCATACTGGCTGGCACTAAATAACAGGGATGAGCTCAAGATCTGGTCCAGATACAGTTTAAGATTGAAATGTTCCAGTTTGGGCATTTGCCTTAGCGTTACTTTTTTTGATCTTTAGGTGGGAACCGGAGGTGATGTTAAGTAGCAGTATTTGTACTGTTGATGTGTTGTTGGAAAAATGAAAAGTTCTGCTATTAGGTAATGGCGGGATAGAATTCCCTGAAGAGTTTCCAGGGATCAACTGAGGCCTAGAGAGTGGGAAATAGACATATGGATTGGTGTAGGGAATTTAAGAGGATGGGAGAGCCCCTGGGGAAATCCCATAGGCGAGCATTGGAAGAAGTGTTAAGGGAGCTAGCGAATAGGAATTCTTGGAAGGAGAGAACAGGGTGTTTTGTTTGATACCATCAGATAAGGTTGATGATGTAGCTAGGGGCAGAGTTGTGGGTGGCTTTTTATATTGTTAGTATTTTGAATTTGATTTGATGGGTGAACAGAAGCCAGGGAGAGATTGTCAGAGAGGTGGTGGCTGACACTTCTGCTGGTAAATGGTTGGTAAGGGGGATAAGACTGGCAGCAGCATATAAGATAGACTGAAGAGGCCATGGTCTGTTTAGAAGCAGGCCAAAGAGTAGGGAGTTGCAATAGTCAAGGCAAGACATATCAAGAGAGTGAAGTGGAAGTTTGGTGGTGTCATCGGTTAAGATGGGGCATTGTTTGGAAATCTAATTGAGGTGAAGGTAGCAAGATTTGGACAGTAAATGGTTGTGGGGCTGACAAGAGAGGACACAGTAAGAAGGAAGGGAACAATAGAATGCAGGTTAGCTTACAAATCCACCTCTTTGCTTTGAATTTCACAGGGTACCTCCAATTTTGCTGATATCAACTCTCAAGAGAAGCCTGAAACACTAGGCACTATTATTAGCTTGTATGGCAAATCCACTTCACTACAGCTACCTTTTGATTGGAATCCATTAGTTGATAGCATTAGAGCAGCATGACTATAAACAAGGACTATATAAAACTGCCTCTGGTGGGACTCGAACCCACAACCTTTGAATTACTACACCAACTAGAAGTCCAATGCGCTATCCATTGCGTCACAGAGCCCTCCCCTTGGGTGCGGTTAGAGGACCTTGCCTGAGGAACTATTACTCAAGTCATAGCACATAAACACATCCTCATACTGGCTGGCACTAAATAACAGGGATGAGCTCAAGATCTGGTCCAGATACAGTTTAAGATTGAAATGTTCCTGTTTGGGCATTTGCCTTAGCGCTACTTTTTTTGATCTTTAGGTGGGAACCGGAGGTGATGTTAAGTAGCAGTATTTGTACTGTTGATGTGTTGTTGGAAAAATGAAAAGTTCTGCTATTAGGTAATGGCGGGATAGAATTCCCTGAAGAGTTTCCAGGGATCAACTGAGGCCTAGAGAGTGGGAAATAGACATATATATTGGAGTAGGGAATTTAAGAGGATGGGAGAGCCCCTGGGGAAATCCCATAGGCGAGCATTGAAAGAAGTGTTGAGGGAGCTAGCGAATAGGAATTCTTGGAAGGAGAGAACAGGGTGTTTTGTTTGATACCATCAGATAAGGTTGATGATGTAGCTAGGGGCAGAGTTGTGGGTGGCTTTTTATATTGTTAGTATTTTGAATTTGATTTGATGGGTGAACAGAAGCCAGGGAGAGATTGTCAGAGAGGTGGTGGCTGACACTTCTGCTGGTAAATGGTTGGTAAGGGGGATAAGACTGGCAGCAGCATATAAGATAGACTGAAGAGGCCATGGTCTGTTTAGAAGCAGGCCAAAGAGTAGGGAGTTGCAATAGTCAAGGCAAGACATATCAAGAGAGTGAAGTGGAAGTTTGGTGGTGTCATCGGTTAAGATGGGGCATTGTTTGGAAATCTAATTGAGGTGAAGGTAGCAAGATTTGGACAGTAAATGGTTGTGGGGCTGACAAGAGAGGACACAGTAAGAAGGAAGGGAACAATAGAATGCAGGTTAGCTTACAAATCCACCTCTTTGCTTTGAATTTCACAGAGTACCTCCAATTTTGCTGATATCAACTCTCAAGAGAAGCCTGAAACACTAGGCACTATTATAAGCTTATTTGGCAAATCCACTTCACTACAGCTACCTTTTGAATGGAATCCATTAGTTGATAGCATTAGAGCAGCATGACTATAAACAAGGACTATATTAAACTGACTCTGGTGGGACTCGAACCCACAGCCTTTGAATTACTACACCAACTAGAAGTCCAATGCGCTATCCATTGCGTCACAGAGCCCTCCCCTTGGGTGCGGTTAGAGGACCTTGCCTGAGGAACTATTACTCAAGTCATAGCACATAAACACATCCTCATACTGGCTGGCACTAAATAACAGGGATGAGCTCAAGATCTGGTCCAGATACAGTTTAAGATTGAAATGTTCCAGTTTGGGCATTTGCCTTAGCGTTACTTTTTTTGATCTTTAGGTGGGAACCGGAGGTGATGTTAAGTAGCAGTATTTGTACTGTTGATGTGTTGTTGGAAAAATGAAAAGTTCTGCTATTAGGTAATGGCGGGATAGAATTCCCTGAAGAGTTTCCAGGGATCAACTGAGGCCTAGAGAGTGGGAAATAGACATATGGATTGGTGTAGGGAATTTAAGAGGATGGGAGAGCCCCTGGGGAAATCCCATAGGCGAGCATTGGAAGAAGTGTTAAGGGAGCTAGCGAATAGGAATTCTTGGAAGGAGAGAACAGGGTGTTTTGTTTGATACCATCAGATAAGGTTGATGATGTAGCTAGGGGCAGAGTTGTGGGTGGCTTTTTATATTGTTAGTATTTTGAATTTGATTTGATGGGTGAACAGAAGCCAGGGAGAGATTGTCAGAGAGGTGGTGGCTGACACTTCTGCTGGTAAATGGTTGGTAAGGGGGATAAGACTGGCAGCAGCATATAAGATAGACTGAAGAGGCCATGGTCTGTTTAGAAGCAGGCCAAAGAGTAGGGAGTTGCAATAGTCAAGGCAAGACATATCAAGAGAGTGAAGTGGAAGTTTGGTGGTGTCATCGGTTAAGATGGGGCATTGTTTGGAAATCTAATTGAGGTGAAGGTAGCAAGATTTGGACAGTAAATGGTTGTGGGGCTGACAAGAGAGGACACAGTAAGAAGGAAGGGAACAATAGAATGCAGGTTAGCTTACAAATCCACCTCTTTGCTTTGAATTTCACAGGGTACCTCCAATTTTGCTGATATCAACTCTCAAGAGAAGCCTGAAACACTAGGCACTATTATTAGCTTGTATGGCAAATCCACTTCACTACAGCTACCTTTTGATTGGAATCCATTAGTTGATAGCATTAGAGCAGCATGACTATAAACAAGGACTATATAAAACTGCCTCTGGTGGGACTCGAACCCACAACCTTTGAATTACTACACCAACTAGAAGTCCAATGCGCTATCCATTGCGTCACAGAGCCCTCCCCTTGGGTGCGGTTAGAGGACCTTGCCTGAGGAACTATTACTCAAGTCATAGCACATAAACACATCCTCATACTGGCTGGCACTAAATAACAGGGATGAGCTCAAGATCTGGTCCAGATACAGTTTAAGATTGAAATGTTCCTGTTTGGGCATTTGCCTTAGCGCTACTTTTTTTGATCTTTAGGTGGGAACCGGAGGTGATGTTAAGTAGCAGTATTTGTACTGTTGATGTGTTGTTGGAAAAATGAAAAGTTCTGCTATTAGGTAATGGCGGGATAGAATTCCCTGAAGAGTTTCCAGGGATCAACTGAGGCCTAGAGAGTGGGAAATAGACATATATATTGGAGTAGGGAATTTAAGAGGATGGGAGAGCCCCTGGGGAAATCCCATAGGCGAGCATTGAAAGAAGTGTTGAGGGAGCTAGCGAATAGGAATTCTTGGAAGGAGAGAACAGGGTGTTTTGTTTGATACCATCAGATAAGGTTGATGATGTAGCTAGGGGCAGAGTTGTGGGTGGCTTTTTATATTGTTAGTATTTTGAATTTGATTTGATGGGTGAACAGAAGCCAGGGAGAGATTGTCAGAGAGGTGGTGGCTGACACTTCTGCTGGTAAATGGTTGGTAAGGGGGATAAGACTGGCAGCAGCATATAAGATAGACTGAAGAGGCCATGGTCTGTTTAGAAGCAGGCCAAAGAGTAGGGAGTTGCAATAGTCAAGGCAAGACATATCAAGAGAGTGAAGTGGAAGTTTGGTGGTGTCATCGGTTAAGATGGGGCATTGTTTGGAAATCTAATTGAGGTGAAGGTAGCAAGATTTGGACAGTAAATGGTTGTGGGGCTGACAAGAGAGGACACAGTAAGAAGGAAGGGAACAATAGAATGCAGGTTAGCTTACAAATCCACCTCTTTGCTTTGAATTTCACAGAGTACCTCCAATTTTGCTGATATCAACTCTCAAGAGAAGCCTGAAACACTAGGCACTATTATAAGCTTATTTGGCAAATCCACTTCACTACAGCTACCTTTTGAATGGAATCCATTAGTTGATAGCATTAGAGCAGCATGACTATAAACAAGGACTATATTAAACTGACTCTGGTGGGACTCGAACCCACAGCCTTTGAATTACTACACCAACAAGAAGTCCAATGCGCTATCCATTGCGTCACAGAGCCCTCCCCTTGGGTGCGGTTAGAGGACCTTGCCTGAGGAACTATTACTCAAGTCATAGCACATAAACACATCCTCATACTGGCTGGCACTAAATAACAGGGATGAGCTCAAGATCTGGTCCAGATACAGTTTAAGATTGAAATGTTCCAGTTTGGGCATTTGCCTTAGCGTTACTTTTTTTGATCTTTAGGTGGGAACCGGAGGTGATGTTAAGTAGCAGTATTTGTACTGTTGATGTGTTGTTGGAAAAATGAAAAGTTCTGCTATTAGGTAATGGCGGGATAGAATTCCCTGAAGAGTTTCCAGGGATCAACTGAGGCCTAGAGAGTGGGAAATAGACATATGGATTGGTGTAGGGAATTTAAGAGGATGGGAGAGCCCCTGGGGAAATCCCATAGGCGAGCATTGGAAGAAGTGTTAAGGGAGCTAGCGAATAGGAATTCTTGGAAGGAGAGAACAGGGTGTTTTGTTTGATACCATCAGATAAGGTTGATGATGTAGCTAGGGGCAGAGTTGTGGGTGGCTTTTTATATTGTTAGTATTTTGAATTTGATTTGATGGGTGAACAGAAGCCAGGGAGAGATTGTCAGAGAGGTGGTGGCTGACACTTCTGCTGGTAAATGGTTGGTAAGGGGGATAAGACTGGCAGCAGCATATAAGATAGACTGAAGAGGCCATGGTCTGTTTAGAAGCAGGCCAAAGAGTAGGGAGTTGCAATAGTCAAGGCAAGACATATCAAGAGAGTGAAGTGGAAGTTTGGTGGTGTCATCGGTTAAGATGGGGCATTGTTTGGAAATCTAATTGAGGTGAAGGTAGCAAGATTTGGACAGTAAATGGTTGTGGGGCTGACAAGAGAGGACACAGTAAGAAGGAAGGGAACAATAGAATGCAGGTTAGCTTACAAATCCACCTCTTTGCTTTGAATTTCACAGGGTACCTCCAATTTTGCTGATATCAACTCTCAAGAGAAGCCTGAAACACTAGGCACTATTATTAGCTTGTATGGCAAATCCACTTCACTACAGCTACCTTTTGATTGGAATCCATTAGTTGATAGCATTAGAGCAGCATGACTATAAACAAGGACTATATTAAACTGCCTCTGGTGGGACTCGAACCCACAACCTTTGAATTACTACACCAACTAGAAGTCCAATGCGCTATCCATTGCGTCACAGAGCCCTCCCCTTGGGTGCGGTTAGAGGACCTTGCCTGAGGAACTATTACTCAAGTCATAGCACATAAACACATCCTCATACTGGCTGGCACTAAATAACAGGGATGAGCTCAAGATCTGGTCCAGATACAGTTTAAGATTGAAATGTTCCTGTTTGGGCATTTGCCTTAGCGCTACTTTTTTTGATCTTTAGGTGGGAACCGGAGGTGATGTTAAGTAGCAGTATTTGTACTGTTGATGTGTTGTTGGAAAAATGAAAAGTTCTGCTATTAGGTAATGGCGGGATAGAATTCCCTGAAGAGTTTCCAGGGATCAACTGAGGCCTAGAGAGTGGGAAATAGACATATATATTGGAGTAGGGAATTTAAGAGGATGGGAGAGCCCCTGGGGAAATCCCATAGGCGAGCATTGAAAGAAGTGTTCAGGGAGCTAGCGAATAGGAATTCTTGGAAGGAGAGAACAGGGTGTTTTGTTTGATACCATCAGATAAGGTTGATGATGTAGCTAGGGGCAGAGTTGTGGGTGGCTTTTTATATTGTTAGTATTTTGAATTTGATTTGATGGGTGAACAGAAGCCAGGGAGAGATTGTCAGAGAGGTGGTGGCTGACACTTCTGCTGGTAAATGGTTGGTAAGGGGGATAAGACTGGCAGCAGCATATAAGATAGACTGAAGAGGCCATGGTCTGTTTAGAAGCAGGCCAAAGAGTAGGGAGTTGCAATAGTCAAGGCAAGACATATCAAGAGAGTGAAGTGGAAGTTTGGTGGTGTCATCGGTTAAGATGGGGCATTGTTTGGAAATCTAATTAAGGTGAAGGTAGCAAGATTTGGACAGTAAATGGTTGTGGGGCTGACAAGAGAGGACACAGTAAGAAGGAAGGGAACAATAGAATGCAGGTTAGCTTACAAATCCACCTCTTTGCTTTGAATTTCACAGAGTACCTCCAATTTTGCTGATATCAACTCTCAAGAGAAGCCTGAAACACTAGGCACTATTATAAGCTTATTTGGCAAATCCACTTCACTACAGCTACCTTTTGAATGGAATCCATTAGTTGATAGCATTAGAGCAGCATGACTATAAACAAGGACTATATTAAACTGACTCTGGTGGGACTCGAACCCACAGCCTTTGAATTACTACACCAACTAGAAGTCCAATGCGCTATCCATTGCGTCACAGAGCCCTCCCCTTGGGTGCGGTTAGAGGACCTTGCCTGAGGAACTATTACTCAAGTCATAGCACATAAACACATCCTCATACTGGCTGGCACTAAATAACAGGGATGAGCTCAAGATCTGGTCCAGATACAGTTTAAGATTGAAATGTTCCAGTTTGGGCATTTGCCTTAGCGTTACTTTTTTTGATCTTTAGGTGGGAACCGGAGGTGATGTTAAGTAGCAGTATTTGTACTGTTGATGTGTTGTTGGAAAATTGAAAAGTTCTGCTATTAGGTAATGGCGGGATAGAATTCCCTGAAGAGTTTCCAGGGATCAACTGAGGCCTAGAGAGTGGGAAATAGACATGGATTGGTGTAGGGAATTTAAGAGGATGGGAGAGCCCCTGGGGAAATCCCATAGGCGAGCATTGGAAGAAGTGTTAAGGGAGCTAGCGAATAGGAATTCTTGGAAGGAGAGAACAGGGTGTTTTGTTTGATACCATCAGATAAGGTTGATGATGTAGCTAGGGGCAGAGTTGTGGGTGGCTTTTTATATTGTTAGTATTTTGAATTTGATTTGATGGGTGAACAGAAGCCAGGGAGAGATTGTCAGAGAGGTGGTGGCTGACACTTCTGCTGGTAAATGGTTGGTAAGGGGGATAAGACTGGCAGCAGCATATAAGATAGACTGAAGAGGCCATGGTCTGTTTAGAAGCAGGCCAAAGAGTAGGGAGTTGCAATAGTCAAGGCAAGACATATCAAGAGAGTGAAGTGGAAGTTTGGTGGTGTCATCGGTTAAGATGGGGCATTGTTTGGAAATCTAATTGAGGTGAAGGTAGCAAGATTTGGACAGTAAATGGTTGTGGGGCTGACAAGAGAGGACACAGTAAGAAGGAAGATTGGAAGAAGTGTTAAGGGAGCTAGCGAATAGGAATTCTTGGAAGGAGAGAACAGGGTGTTTTGTTTGATACCATCAGATAAGGTTGATGATGTAGCTAGGGGCAGAGTTGTGGGTGGCTTTTTATATTGTTAGTATTTTGAATTTGATTTGATGGGTGAACAGAAGCCAGGGAGAGATTGTCAGAGAGGTGGTGGCTGACACTTCTGCTGGTAAATGGTTGGTAAGGGGGATAAGACTGGCAGCAGCATATAAGATAGACTGAAGAGGCCATGGTCTGTTTAGAAGCAGGCCAAAGAGTAGGGAGTTGCAATAGTCAAGGCAAGACATATCAAGAGAGTGAAGTGGAAGTTTGGTGGTGTCATCGGTTAAGATGGGGCATTGTTTGGAAATCTAATTGAGGTGAAGGTAGCAAGATTTGGACAGTAAATGGTTGTGGGGCTGACAAGAGAGGACACAGTAAGAAGGAAGGGAACAATAGAATGCAGGTTAGCTTACAAATCCACCTCTTTGCTTTGAATTTCACAGGGTACCTCCAATTTTGCTGATATCAACTCTCAAGAGAAGCCTGAAACACTAGGCACTATTATTAGCTTGTATGGCAAATCCACTTCACTACAGCTACCTTTTGATTGGAGTCCATTAGTTGATAGCATTAGAGCAGCATGACTATAAACAAGGACTATATAAAACTGCCTCTGGTGGGACTCGAACCCACAGCCTTTGAATTACTACACTAACTAGAAGTCCAATGCACTATCCATTGCACCACAGATCCCTCCCTTTTGGTGTGGTTAGAGGACCTTGCCTGAGGAACTACTACTCAAGTCATAGCACATAAACACATCCTCATACTGGCTGGCACTAAATAACAGGGATGAGCTCAAGATCTGGTCCAGATACAGTTTAAGATTGAAATGTTCCTGTTTGGGCATTTGCCTTAGCGCTACTTTTTTTGATCTTTAGGTGGGAACCGGAGGTGATGTTAAGTAGCAGTATTTGTACTGTTGATGTGTTGTTGGAAAAATGAAAAGTTCTGCTATTAGGTAATGGCGGGATAGAATTCCCTGAAGAGTTTCCAGGGATCAACTGAGGCCTAGAGAGTCGGAAATAGACATATATATTGGAGTAGGGAATTTAAGAGGATGGGAGAGCCCCTGGGGAAATCCCATAGGCGAGCATTGAAAGAAGTGTTGAGGGAGCTAGCGAATAGGAATTCTTGGAAGGAGAGAACAGGGTGTTTTGTTTGATACCATCAGATAAGGTTGATGATGTAGCTAGGGGCAGAGTTGTGGGTGGCTTTTTATATTGTTAGTATTTTGAATTTGATTTGATGGGTGAACAGAAGCCAGGGAGAGATTGTCAGAGAGGTTGTGGCTGACACTTCTGCTGGTAAATGGTTGGTAAGGGGGATAAGACTGGCAGCAGCATATAAGATAGACTGAAGAGGCCATGGTCTGTTTAGAAGCAGGCCAAAGAGTAGGGAGTTGCAATAGTCAAGGCAAGACATATCAAGAGAGTGAAGTGGAAGTTTGGTGGTGTCATCGGTTAAGATGGGGCATTGTTTGGAAATCTAATTGAGTTGAAGGTAGCAAGATTTGGACAGTAAATGGTTGTGGGGCTGACAAGAGAGGACACAGTAAGAAGGAAGGGAACAATAGAATGCAGGTTAGCTTACAAATCCACCTCTTTGCTTTGAATTTCACAGGGTACCTCCAATTTTGCTGATATCAACTCTCAAGAGAAGCCTGAAACACTAGGCACTATTATAAGCTTATTTGGCAAATCCACTTCACTACAGCTACCTTTTGAATGGAATCCATTAGTTGATAGCATTAGAGCAGCATGACTATAAACAAGGACTATATTAAACTGACTCTGGTGGGACTCGAACCCACAACCTTTGAATTACTACACCAACTAGAAGTCCAATGCGCTATCCATTGCGTCACAGAGCCCTGCTTTGAATTTCATAAGGTACCTCCAATTTTGCTGATATCAACTCTCAAGAGAAGCCTGAAACTCTAGGCACTATTATAAGCTTATTTGGCAAATCCACTTCACTACAGCTACCTTTTGAATGGAATCCATTAGTTGATAGCATTAGAGCAGCATGACTATAAACAAGGACTATATTAAACTGACTCTGGTGGGACTCGAACCCACAGCCTTTGAATTACTACACCAACTAGAAGTCCAATGCGCTATCCATTGCGTCACAGAGCCCTCCCCTTGGGTGCGGTTAGAGGACCTTGCCTGAGGAACTATTACTCAAGTCATAGCACATAAACACATCCTCATACTGGCTGGCACTAAATAACAGGGATGAGCTCAAGATCTGGTCCAGATACAGTTTAAGATTGAAATGTTCCTGTTTGGGCATTTGCCTTAGCGCTACTTTTTTTGATCTTTATGTGGGAACCGGAGGTGATGTTAAGTAGCAGTATTTGTACTGTTGATGTGTTGTTGGAAAAATGAAAAGCTCTGCTATTAGGTAATGGCGCTATAGAATTCCCTGAAGAGTTTCCAGGGATCAACTGAGGCCTAGAGAGTGGGAAATAGACATATAGATTGGAGTAGGGAATTTAAGAGGAAGGGAGAGCCCCTGGGGAAATCCCATAGGCGAGCATTGGAAAAAGTGTTGAGGGAGCTAGTGAATAGGAATTCTTGGAAGGAGAGAACAGGGTGTTTTGTTTGATACCATCAGATAAGGTTGATGATGTAGCTAGGGGCAGAGTTGTGGGTGGCTTTTTATATTGTTAGTATTTTGAATTTGATTTGATGGGTGAACAGAAGCCAGGGAGAGATTGTCAGAGAGGTGGTGGCTGACACTTCTGCTGGTAAATGGTTGGTAAGGGGGATAAGACTGGCAGCAGCATATAAGATAGACTGAAGAGGCCATGGTCTGTTTAGAAGCAGGCCAAAGAGTAGGGAGTTGCAATAGTCAAGGCAAGACATATCAAGAGAGTGAAGTGGAAGTTTGGTGGTGTCATCGGTTAACCACTTGACGACCGCCTCACGCCGATTTACGTCGGCAAGGTGGCACGGACAGGCAAAATCACGTATATATACGTGATTTGCCTTCCGCGGGTGGGGGGTCCGATCGGACCCCCCCCCCCGGTGCCTGAGGTGGTCGTCTTTGGTCCCACGGCGATCGGAGATGAGGGGGAGGCCATCCGTTCGTGGCCCCCCCCCCTCGCGATCGCCGCCGGCCAATCAGATAACTTCCATTGCTGCTGTATGCTAAACAGCAGCAAAGGAAATTATGTCATCTCTCCTCGGCTCGGTATTCCGTTGCAGCGCCGAGGAGAGAAGACATCACTGTGAGTGCACTAACACTACACACACAGTAGAACATGCCAGGCACACAAAACACCCCGATCGCCCCCCGATCCCCCCCCCAATCACCCCCCCCTCCCTGTCACAAACTGACACCAGCAGTTTTTTGCTTTTTTTTGTTTTTTTTTCTGATTACTGCATTGGTGTCAGTTTGTGACAGTTACAGTGTTGGGACAGTGAATATTACCCCCCTTTAGGTCTAGGATACCCCCCTAACCCCCCCCTAATAAAGTTTTAACCCCTTGATCACCCCCTGTCACCAGTGTCGCTAAGCGATCATTTTTCTGATCGCTGTATTAGTGTCGCTGGTGACCCTAGTTAGGGACGTAAATATTTAGGTTCGCCGTCAGCGTTTTATAGCGACAGGGACCCCCATATACTATCTAATAAATGTTTTAACCCCTTGATTGCCCCCTAGTTAACCCTTTCACCACTGATCACCGTATAAGTGTTACGGGTGACGCTGGTTAGTTTGTTTATTTTTTTTAGTGTGAGGGCACCCGCCGTTTATTACCGAATAAAGGTTTAGCCCCCTGATCGCCCGGCAGTGATATGCGTCGCCCCAGGCAGCGTCAGATTAGCGCCAGTACCGCTAACACCCACGCACGCAGCATACGCCTCCCTTAGTGGTATAGTATCTGATCGGATCAATATCTGATCCGATCAGATCTATACTAGCGTCCCCAGCAGTTTAGGGTTCCCAAAAACACAGTGTTAGCGGGATCAGCCCAGATACCTGCTAGCACCTGCGTTTTGCCCCTCCGCCCGGCCCAGCTCAGCCCACCCAAGTGCAGTATCGATCGATCACTGTCACTTACAAAACACTAAACGCATAACTGCAGCGTTCGCAGAGTCAGGCCTGATCCCTGCGATCGCTAACAGTTTTTTTGGTAGTATTTTGGTGAACTGGCAAGCACCAACCCCAAGCAGCGTCAGATTAGCGCCAGTACCGCTAACACCCACGCATGCAGCATACGCCTCCCTTAGTGGTATAGTATCTGAACGGATCAATATCTGATCCGATCAGATCTATACTAGCGTCCCCAGCAGTTTAGGGTTCCCAAAAACGCAGTGTTAGCGGGATCAGCCCAGATACCTGCTAGCACTTGCGTTTTGCCCCTCCGCCCGGCCCAGCCCAGCCCACCCAAGTGCAGTATCGATCGATCACTGACACTTACAAAACACTAAATGCATAACTGCAGCGTTCGCAGAGTCAGGCCTGATCCCTGCGATCGCTAACAGTTTTTTTGGTAGTATTTTGGTGAACTGGCAAGCACCAGCCCCAAGCAGCGTCAGATTAGCGCCAGTACCGCTAACACCCACGCATGCAGCATACGCCTCCCTTAGTGGTATAGTATCTGAACGGATCAATATCTGATCCGATCAGATCTATACTAGCGTCCCCAGCAGTTTAGGGTTCCCAAAAACGCAGTGTTAGCGGGATCAGCCCAGATACCTGCTAGCACCTGCATTTTGCCCCTCCGCCCGGCCCACCCAAGTGCAGTATCGATCGATCACTGACACTTACAAAACACTAAATGCATAACTGCAGCGTTCGCAGAGTCAGGCCTGATCCCTGCGATCGCTAACAGTTTTTTTGGTAGTATTTTGGTGAACTGGCAAGCACCAGCCCCAAGCAGCGTCAGATTAGCGCCAGTACCGCTAACACCCACGCATGCAGCATACGCCTCCCTTAGTGGTATAGTATCTGAACGGATCAATATCTGATCCGATCAGATCTATACTAGCGTCCCCAGCAGTTTAGGGTTCCCAAAAACGCAGTGTTAGCGGGATCAGCCCAGATACCTGCTAGCACCTGCATTTTGCCCCTCCGCCCGGCCCAGCCCAGCCCACCCAAGTGCAGTATCGATCGATCACTGTCACTTACAAAACACTAAACTAAACTGCAGCGTTCGCAGAGTCAGGCCTGATCCCTGCGATCGCTAACAGTTTTTTTGGTAGCTTTTTATTGAACTGGCAAGCGCCAGCGGCCTAGTACACCCCGGTCGTAGTCAAACCAGCACTGCAGTAACACTTGGTGACGTGGTGAGTCCCATAAGTGCAGTTCAAGCTGGTGAGGTGGCAAGCACAAGTAGTGTCCCGCTGCCACCAAGAAGACAAACACAGGCCCGTCGTGCCCATAATGCCCTTCCTGCTGCATTCGCCAGTCCTAATTGGGAACCCACCACTTCTGCAGCACCCGTACTTCCCCCATTCACATCCCCAACCCAATGCAGTCGGCTGCATGAGAGGCATTTTCTTTATGTCCTCCCGAGTACCCCTACCCAACGCCCCCCAAAAAAGATGTTGTGTCTGCAGCAAGCGCGGATATAGGCGTGACACCCGCTATTATTGTCCCTCCTGTCCTGACAATCCTGGTCTTTGCATTGGTGAATGTTTTGAACGCTACCATTCACTAGTTGAGTATTAGCGTAGGGTACAGCATTGCACAGACTAGGCACACTTTCACAGGGTCTCCCAAGATGCCATCGCATTTTGAGAGACCCGAACCTGGAACCGGTTACCGTTATAAAAGTTAGTTACAAAAAAAGTGTAAAAAAAAAAAAAATATATATATAAAATAAAAAAAAATAGTTGTCGTTTTATTGTTCTCTCTCTCTCTATTCTCTCTCTCTTGTTCTGCTCTTTTTTACTGTATTCTATTCTGCAATGTTTTATTGTTATTATGTTTTATCATGTTTGTTTTTCAGGTATGTAATTATTTATACTTTACCGTTTACTGTGCTTTATTGTTAACCATTTTTTTGTCTTCAGGTACGCCATTCACGACTTTGAATGGTTATACCAGAATGATGCCTGCAGGTTTAGGTATCATCTTGGTATCATTCTTTTCAGCCAGCGGTCGGCTTTCATGTAAAAGCAATCCTAGCGGCTAATTAGCCTCTAGACTGCTTTTACAAGCCGTGGGAGGGAATGCCCCCCCCACCGTCTTCCGTGTTTTTCTCTGGCTCTCCTGTCTCAACAGGGAACCTGAGAATGCAGCCGGTGATTCAGCCAGCTGACCATAGAGCTGATCAGAGACCAGAGTGGCTCCAAACATCTCTATGGCCTAAGAAACCGGAAGCTACGAGCATTTTATGACTTAGATTTCGCCAGATGTAAATAGCGCCATTGGGAAATTGGGGAAGCACTTTATCACACCGATCTTGGTGTCATCAGATGCTTTGAGGGCAGAGGAGAGATCTAGGGTCTAATAGACCCCAATTTTTTCAAAAAAGAGTACCTGTCACTACCTATTGCTATCATAGGGGATATTTACATTCCCCGAGATAACAATAAAAATGATTTAAAAAAAAAAAAAATGAAAGGAACAGTTTAAAAATAAGATAAAAAAGCAAAAAAATAATAAAGAAAAAAAAAAAAAAAAAAAAAGCACCCCTGTCGCCCCCTGCTCTCGCGCTAAGGCGAATGCAAGCGGCGGTCTGTCGTCAAACGTAAACAGCAATTGCACCATGCATGTGAGGTATCGCCGCGAAGGTCAGATCGAGTGCAGTAATTTTTGCAGTAGACCTCCTCTGTAAATCTAAAGTGGTAACCTGTAAAGGCTTTTAAAGGCTTTTAAAAATGTATTTATTTTGTTGCCACTGCACGTTTGTGCGCAATTTTAAAGCATGTCATGTTTGGTATCCATGTACTCGGCCTAAGATCATCTTTTTTATTTCATCAAACATTTGGGCAATATAGTGTGTTTTAGTGCATTAAAATTTAAAAAAGTGTGTTTTTTCCCCAAAAAATGCGTTTGAAAAATCGCTGCGCAAATACTGTGTGAAAAAAAAAAATGAAACACCCACCATTTAAATCTGTAGGGCATTTGCTTTAAAAAAATATATAATATTTGGGGGTTCAAAGTAATTTTTTTGGTAAAAAAAATATCTTTTTCATGTAAACAAAAAGTGTCAGAAAGGGCTTTGTCTTCAAGTGGTTAGAAGAGTGAGTGATGTGTGACATAAGCTTCTAAATGTTGTGCATAAAATGCCAGGACAGTTCAAAACCCCCCCAAATGACCCCATTTTGGAAAGTAGACACCCCAAGCTATTTGCTGAGAGGCATGTCGAGTCCATGGAATATTTTATATTGCGACACAAGTTGCGGGAAAGAGACAAAATTTTTTTTTTTTTTTTTTGCACAAAGTTGTCACTAAATGATATATTGCTCAAACATGCCATGGGGATATGTGAAATTACACCCCAAAATACATTCTGCTGCTTCTCCTGAGTACGGGGATACCACATGTGTGAGACTTTTTGGGAGCCTAGCCGCGTACGGGACCCTGAAAACCAAGCACCGCCTTCAGGCTTTCTAAGGGCGTGAATTTTTGATTTCACTCTTCACTGCCTATCACAGTTTCGGAGGCCATGGAAAGCCCAGGTGGCACAAAACCCCCCCAAATGACCCCATTTTGGAAAGTAGACACCCCAAGCTATTTGCTGAGAGGTATAGTGAGTATTTTGCAGACCTCACTTTTTGTCACAAAGTTTTGAAAATTGAAAAAAGAAAAAAAAAAAAGTTTTTTCTTGTCTTTCTTCATTTTCAAAAACAAACGAGAGCTGCAAAATACTCACCATGCCTCTCAGCAAATAGCTTGGGGTGTCTACTTTCCAAAATGGGGTCATTTGGGGGGGTTTTGTGCCACCTGGGCATTCCATGGCCTCCGAAACTGTGATAGGCAGTGAAGAGTGAAATCAAAAATTTACACCCTTAGAAATCCTGAAGGCGGTGCTTGGTTTTCGGGGCCCCGTACGCGGCTAAGCTCCCAAAAAGTCCCACACATGTGGTATCCCCATACTCAGGAGAAGCAGCTAAATGTATTTTGGGGTGCAATTCCACATAGGCCCATGGCCTGTGTGAGCAATATATCATTTAGTGACAACTTTTTGTAAATATTTTTTTTTTTTTTTTTTTTGTCATTATTCAATCACTTGGGACAAAAAAATAAATATTCAATGGGTTCAACATGCCTCTCAGCAATTTCCTTGGGGTGTCTACTTTCCAAAATGGGGTCATTTGGGGGGGTTTTGTACTGCCCTGCCATTTTAGCACCTCAAGAAATGACATAGGCAGTCATAAACTAAAAGCTGTGTAAATTACAGAAAATGTACCCTAGTTTGTAGACGCTATAACTTTTGCGCAAACCAATAAATATATGCTTATTGACATTTTTTTTACCAAAGACATGTGGCCGAATACATTTTGGCCTAAATGTATGACTAAAATTTAGTTTATTGGATTTTTTTTATAACAAAAAGTAGAAAATATCATTTTTTTTTAAATTTTCGGTCTTTTTCCGTTTATAGCGCAAAAAATAAAAACTGCAGAGGTGATCAAATACCATCAAAAGAAAGCTCTATTTGTGGGAAGAAAAGGACGCAAATTTCGTTTGGGTACAGCATTGCATGACCGCGCAATTAGCAGTTAAAGCGACGCAGTGCCAAATTGGAAAAAGACCTCTGGTCCTTAGGCAGCATAATGGTCCGGGGCTCAAGTGGTTAAGATGGGGCATTGTTTGGAAATCTAATTGAGGTGAAGGTAGCAAGATTTGGACAGTAAATGGTTGTGGGGCTGACAAGAGAGGACACAGTAAGAAGGAAGGGAACAATAGAATGCAGGTTAGCTTACAATTCCACCTCTTTGCTTTGAATTTCACAGGGTACCTCCAATTTTGCTGATATCAACTCTCATGAGAAGCCTGAAACACTAGGCACTCTTTTTAGCTTATATGGCAAATCCACTTCACTACAGCTACCTTTTGAATGGAATACATTAGTTGATAGCATTAGAGCAGCATGACTATAAACAAGGACTATATAAAACAGACTCTGGTGGGACTCGAACCCACAACCTTTGAATTACTACACCAACTAGAAGTCCAATGCGCTATCCATTGCGCCACAGAGCCCTCCCCTTGGGTGCGGCTAGAGGACCTTGCCTGAGGAACTACTACTCAAGTCATAGCACATAAACACATCCTCATACTAGCTGGCACTAAATAACAGGGATGAGCTCAAGATCTGGTCCAGATACAGTTTAAGATTGAAATGTTCCTGTTTGGGCATTTGCCTTAGCGCTACTTTTTTTGATCTTTAGGTGGGAACCGGAGGTGATGTTAAGTAGCAGTATTTGTACTGTTGATGTGTTGTTGGAAAAATGAAAAGTTCTGCTATTAGGTAATGGCGGGATAGAATTCCCTGATATCAGCAAAATTACCTCCAATTTTGCTGATATCAACTCTCAAGAGAAGCCTGAAACACTAGGCACTATTATTAGCTTGTATGGCAAATCCACTTCACTACAGGTACCTTTTGAATGGAATCCATTAGTTGATAGCATTAGAGCAGCATGACTATAAACAAGGACTATATAAAACCAACTCTGGTGGGACTCGAACCCACAACCTTTGAATTACTACACTAACTAGAAGTCCAATGCGCTATCCATTGCGCCACAGAGCCCTCCCTTTGGGTGCGATTAGAGGACCTTGCCTGAGGAACTACTACTCAAGTCATAGCACATAAACACATCCTCATACTGGCTGGCACTAAATAACAGGGATGAGCTCAAGATCTGGTCCAGATACAGTTTTAGTTTGAAATGTTCCAGTTTGGGCATTTGCCTTACCGTTACTTTTTTTGATCTTTAGGTGGGAACCGGAGGTGATGTTAAGTAGCAGTATTTGTACTGTTGATGTGTTGTTGGAAAAATGAAAAGTTCTGCAATTAGGTAATGGAGGGATAGAATTCCCTGAAGAGTTTCCAGGGATCAACTGAGGCCTAGAGAGTGGGAAATAGACATATGGATTGGTGTAGGGAATTTAAGAGGATGGGAGAGCCCCTGGGGAAATCCCATAGGCGAGCATTGGAAAAAGTGTTGAGGGAGCTAGCGAATAGGAATTCTTGGAAGGAGAGAACAGGGTGTTTTGTTTGATACCATCAGATAAGGTTGATGATGTAGCTAGGGGCAGAGTTGTGGGTGGCTTTTTATATTGTTAGTATTTTGAATTTGATTTGATGGGTGAACAGAAGCCAGGGAGAGATTGTCAGAGAGGTGGTGGCTGACACTTCTGCTGGTAAATGGTTGGTAAGGGGGATAAGACTGGCAGCAGCATATAAGATAGACTGAAGAGGCCATGGTCTGTTTAGAAGCAGGCCAAAGAGTAGGGGGTTGCAATAGTCAAGGCAAGACATATCAAGAGAGTGAAGTGGAAGTTTGGTGGTGTCATCGGTTAAGATGAGGCATTGTTTGGAAATCTAATTGAGGTGAAGGTAGCAAGATTTGGACAGTAAATGGTTGTGGGGCTGACAAGAGAGGACACAGTAAGAAGGAAGGTAACAATAGAATGCAGGTTAGCTTACAAATCCACCTCTTTGCTTTGAATTTCACAGGGTACCTCCAATTTTGCTGATATCAACTCTCATGAGAAGCCTGAAACACTAGGCAATATTATTAGCTTATTTGGCAAATCCACTTCACTACAGCTACCTTTTGAATGGAATCCATTAGTTGATAGCATTAGAGCAGCATGACTATAAACAAGGACTATATAAAACCGACTCTGGTGGGACTCGAAGCCACAACCTTTGAATTACTGCACTAACTAGAAGTCCAATGCACTATCCATTGCACCACAGATCCCTCCCTTTGGGTGTGGTTGGAGGACCTTGCCTGAGGAACTACTACTCAAGTCATAGCACATAAACACATCCTCATACTGGCTGGCACTAAATAACAGGGATGAGCTCAAGATCTGGTCCAGATACAGTTTAAGATTGAAATGTTCCTGTTTGGGCATTTGCCTTAGCGCTACTTTTTTTGATCTTTATGTGGGAACCGGAGGTGATGTTAAGTAGCAGTATTTGTACTGTTGATGTGTTGTTGGAAAAATGAAAAGTTCTGCTATTAGGTAATGGCGGGATAGAATTCCCTGAAGAGTTTCCAGGGATCAACTGAGGCCTAGAGAGTGGGAAATAGACATATAGATTGGAGTAGGGAATTTAAGAGGATGGGAGAGCCCCTGGGGAAATCCCATAGGCGAGCATTGGAAAAAGTGTTGAGGGAGCTAGCGAATAGGAATTCTTGGAAGGAGAGAACAGGGTGTTTTGTTTGATACCATCAGATAAGGTTGATGATGTAGCTAGGGGCAGAGTTGTGGGTGGCTTTTTATATTGTTAGTATTTTGAATTTGATTTGATGGGTGAACAGAAGCCAGGGAGAGATTGTCAGAGAGGTGGTGGCTGACACTTCTGCTGGTAAATGGTTGGTAAGGGGGATAAGACTGGCAGCAGCATATAAGATAGACTGAAGAGGCCATGGTCTGTTTAGAAGCAGGCCAAAGAGTAGGGAGTTGCAATAGTCAAGGCAAGACATATCAAGAGAGTGAAGTGGAAGTTTGGTGGTGTCATCGGTTAAGATGAGGCATTGTTTGGAAATCTAATTGAGGTGAAGGTAGCAAGATTTGGACAGTAAATGGTTGTGGGGCTGACAAGAGAGGACACAGTAAGAAGGAAGGTAACAATAGAATGCAGGTTAGCTTACAAATCCACCTCTTTGCTTTGAATTTCACAGGGTACCTCCAATTTTGCTGATATCAACTCTCATGAGAAGCCTGAAACACTAGGCAATATTATTAGCTTATTTGGCAAATCCACTTCACTACAGCTACCTTTTGAATGGAATCCATTAGTTGATAGCATTAGAGCAGCATGACTATAAACAAGGACTATATAAAACCGACTCTGGTGGGACTCGAAGCCACAACCTTTGAATTACTGCACTAACTAGAAGTCCAATGCACTATCCATTGCACCACAGATCCCTCCCTTTGGGTGTGGTTGGAGGACCTTGCCTGAGGAACTACTACTCAAGTCATAGCACATAAACACATCCTCATACTGGCTGGCACTAAATAACAGGGATGAGCTCAAGATCTGGTCCAGATACAGTTTAAGATTGAAATGTTCCTGTTTGGGCATTTGCCTTAGCGCTACTTTTTTTGATCTTTATGTGGGAACCGGAGGTGATGTTAAGTAGCAGTATTTGTACTGTTGATGTGTTGTTGGAAAAATGAAAAGTTCTGCTATTAGGTAATGGCGGGATAGAATTCCCTGAAGAGTTTCCAGGGATCAACTGAGGCCTAGAGAGTGGGAAATAGACATATAGATTGGAGTAGGGAATTTAAGAGGATGGGAGAGCCCCTGGGGAAATCCCATAGGCGAGCATTGGAAAAAGTGTTGAGGGAGCTAGCGAATAGGAATTCTTGGAAGGAGAGAACAGGGTGTTTTGTTTGATACCATCAGATAAGGTTGATGATGTAGCTAGGGGCAGAGTTGTGGGTGGCTTTTTATATTGTTAGTATTTTGAATTTGATTTGATGGGTGAACAGAAGCCAGGGAGAGATTGTCAGAGAGGTGGTGGCTGACACTTCTGCTGGTAAATGGTTGGTAAGGGGGATAAGACTGGCAGCAGCATATAAGATAGACTGAAGAGGTCATGGTCTGTTTAGAAGCAGGCCAAAGAGTAGGGAGTTGCAATAGTCAAGGCAAGACATATCAAGAGAGTGAAGTGGAAGTTTGGTGGTGTCATCGGTTAAGATGGGGCATTGTTTGGACATCTAATTGAGGTGAAGGTAGCAAGATTTGGACAGTAAATGGTTGTGGGGCTGACAAGAGAGGACACAGTAAGAAGGAAGGGAACAATAGAATGCAGGTTAGCTTACAAATCCACCTCTTTGCTTTGAATTTCACAGGGTACCTCCAATTTTGCTGATATCAACTCTCAAGAGAAGCCTGAAACACTAGGCACTATTATTAGCTTGTATGGCAAATCCACTTTACTACAGGTACCTTTTGAATGGAATCCATTAGTTGATAGCATTAGAGCAGCATGACTATAAACAAGGACTATATAAAACCGACTCTGGTGGGACTCGAACCCACAACCTTTGAATTACTACACTAACTAGAAGTCCAATGCGCTATCCATTGCGCCACAGAGCCCTCCCTTTGGGTGTAGCTAGAGGACCTTGCCTGAGGAACTACTACTCAAGTCATAGCACATAAACACATCCTCATACTGGCTGGCACTAAATAACAGGGATGAGCTCAAGATCTGGTCCAGATACAGTTTAAGATTGAAATGTTCCTGTTTGGGCATTTGCCTTAGCGCTACTTTTTTTGATCTTTAGGTGGGAACCGGAGGTGATGTTAAGTAGCAGTATTTGTACTGTTGATGTGTTGTTGGAAAAATGAAAAGTTCTGCTATTAGGTAATGGCGGGATAGAATTCCCTGAAGAGTTTCCAGGGATCAACTGAGGCCTAGAGAGTGGGAAATAGACATATAGATTGGTGTAGGGAATTTAAGAGGATGGGAGAGCCCCTGGGGAAATCCCATAGGCGAGCATTGGAAGAAGTGTTGAGGGAGCTAGCGAATAGGAATTCTTGGAAGGAGAGAACAGGGTGTTTTGTTTGATACCATCAGATAAGGTTGATGATGTAGCTAGGGGCAGAGTTGTGGGTGGCTTTTTATATTGTTAGTATTTTGAATTTGATTTGATGGGTGAACAGAAGCCAGGGAGAGATTGTCAGAGAGGTGGTGGCTGACACTTCTGCTGGTAAATGGTTGGTAAGGGGGATAAGTCTGGCAGCAGCATATAAGATAGACTGAAGAGGCCATGGTCTGTTTAGAAGCAGGCCAAAGAGTAGGGAGTTGCAATAGTCAAGGCAAGACATATCAAGAGAGTGAAGTGGAAGTTTGGTGGTGTCATCGGTTAAGATGGGGCATTGTTTGGAAATCTAATTGAGGTGAAGGTAGCAAGATTTGGACAGTAAATGGTTGTGGGGCTGACAAGAGAGGACACAGTAAGAAGGAAGGGAACAATAGAATGCAGGTTAGCTTACAAATCCACCTCTTTGCTTTGAATTTCACAGGGTACCTCCAATTTTGCTGATATCAACTCTCAAGAGAAGCCTGAAACACTAGGCAATATTATTAGCTTATTTGGCAAATCCACTTCACTACAGCTACCTTTTGAATGGAATCCATTAGTTGATAGCATTAGAGCAGCATGACTATAAACAAGGACTATATAAAACCGACTCTGGTGGGACTCGAACCCACAACCTTTGAATTACTACACCAACTAGAAGTCCAATGCGCTATCCATTGCGCCACAGAGCCCTCCACTTGGGCGCGGTTAGAGGACCTTGCCTGAGGAACTACTACTCAAATCATAGCACATAAACACATCCTCATACTGGCTGGCACTAAATAACAGGGATGAGCTCAAGATCTGGTCCAGATACAGTTTAAGATTGAAATGTTCCTGTTTGGGCATTTGCCTTAGCGCTACTTTTTTTGATCTTTAGGTGGGAACCGGAGGTGATGTTAAGTAGCAGTATTTGTACTGTTGATGTGTTGTTGGAAAAATGAAAAGTTCTGCTATTAGGTAATGGCGGGATAGAATTCCCTGAAGAGTTTCCAGGGATCAGCTGAGGCCTAGAGAGTGGGAAATAGACATATATATTGGAGTAGGGAATTTAAGAGGATGGGAGAGCCCCTGGGGAAATCCCATAGGCGAGCATTGAAAGAAGTGTTGAGGGAGCTAGCGAATAGGAATTCTTGGAAGGAGAGAACAGGGTGTTTTGTTTGATACCATCAGATAAGGTTGATGATGTAGCTAGGGGCAGAGTTGTGGGTGGCTTTTTATATTGTTAGTATTTTGAATTTGATTTGATGGGTGAACAGAAGCCAGGGAGAGATTGTCAGAGAGGTGGTGGCTGACACTTCTGCTGGTAAATGGTTGGTAAGGGGGATAAGACTGGCAGCAGCATATAAGATAGACTGAAGAGGCCATGGTCTGTTTAGAAGCAGGCCAAAGAGTAGGGAGTTGCAATAGTCAAGGCGAGACATATCAAGAGAGTGAAGTGGAAGTTTGGTGGTGTCATCGGTTAAGATGGGGCATTGTTTGGAAATCTAATTGAGGTGAAGGTAGCAAGATTTGGACAGTAAATGGTTGTGGGGCTGACAAGAGAGGACACAGTAAGAAGGAAGGGAACAATAGAATGCAGGTTAGCTTACAAATCCACCTCTTTGCTTAGAATTTCACAGGGTACCTCCAATTTTGCTGAAATCAACTCTCAAGAGAAGCCTGAAACACTAGGCACTATTATTAGCTTGTATGGCAAATCCACTTCACTACAGCTACCTTTTGATTGGAATCCATTAGTTGATAGCATTAGAGCAGCATGACTATAAACAAGGACTATATAGAACTGACTCTGGTGGGACTCAAACCCACAATCTTTGAATTACTACACTAACTAGAAGTCCAATGCGTTATCCATTGCGCCACAGAGCCCTCCCTTTGGGTGCGTTTAGAGGACCTTGCCTGAGGAACTACTACTCAAGTCATAGCACATAAACACATCCTCATACTGGCTGGCACTAAATAACAGGGATGAGCTCAAGATCTGGTCCAGATACAGTTTAAGATTGAAATGTTCCTGTTTGGGCATTTGCCTTAGCGCTACTTTTTTTGATCTTTATGTGGGAACCGGAGGTGATGTTAAGTAGCAGTATTTGTACTGTTGACGTGTTGTTGGAAAAATGAAAAGCTCTGCTATTAGGTAATGGCGGGATAGAATTCCCTGAAGAGTTTCCAGGGATCAACTGAGGCCTAGAGAGTGGGAAATAGACATATAGATTGGAGTAGGGAATTTAAGAGGATGGGAGAGCCCCTGGGGAAATCTCATAGGCGAGCATTGGAAAAAGTGTTGAGGGAGCTAGCGAATAGGAATTCTTGGAAGGAGTCAACAGGGTGTTTTGTTTGATACCATCAGATAAGGTTGATGATGTAGCTAGGGGCAGAGTTGTGGGTGGCTTTTTATATTGTTAGTATTTTGAATTTGATTTGATGGGTGAACAGAACCCAGGGAGAGATTGTCAGAGAGGTGGTGGCTGACACTTCTGCTGGTAAATGGTTGGTAAGGGGGATAAGACTGGCAGCAGCATATAAGATAGACTGAAGAGGCCATGGTCTGTTTAGAAGCAGGCCAAAGAGTAGGGAGTTGCAATAGTCAAGGCAAGACATATCAAGAGAGTGAAGTGGAAGTTTGGTGGTGTCATCGGTTAAGATGGGGCATTGTTTGGAAATCTAATTGAGGTGAAGGTAGCAAGATTTGGACAGTAAACGGTTGTGGGGCTGACAAGAGAGGACACAGTAAGAAGGAAGGGAACAATAGAATGCAGGTTAGCTTACAAATCCACCTCTTTGCTTTGAATTTCACAGGGTACCTCCAATTTTGCTGATATCAACTCTCAAGAGAAGCCTGAAACACTAGGCAATATTATTAGCTTATTTGGCAAATCCACTTCACTACAGCTACCTTTTGAATGGAATCCATTAGTTGATAGCATTAGAGCAGCATGACTATAAACAAGGACTATATAAAACCGACTCTGGTGGGACTCGAACCCACATCCTTTGAATTACTACACCAACTAGAAGTCCAATGCGCTATCCATTGCGCCACAGAGCCCTCCCTTTGGGTGTAGTTAGAGGACCTTGCCTGAGGAACTACTACTCAAGTCATAGCACATAAACACATCCTCATACTGGCTGGCACTAAATAACAGGGATGAGCTCAAGATCTGGTCCAGATACAGTTTAAGATTGAAATGTTCCTGTTTGGGCATTTGCCTTACCGTTACTTTTTTTGATCTTTATGTGGGAACCGGAGGTGATGTTAAGTAGCAGTATTTGTACTGTTGATGTGTTGTTGGAAAAATGAAAAGCTCTGCTATTAGGTAATGGCGGGATAGAATTCCCTGAAGAGTTTCCAGGGATCAACTGAGGCCTAGAGAGTGGGAAATAGACATATAGATTGGAGTAGAGAATTTAAGAGGAAGGGAGAGCCCCTGGGGAAATCCCATAGGCGAGCATTGGAAAAAGTGTTGAGGGAGCTAGTGAATAGGAATTCTTGGAAGGAGAGAACAGTGTGTTTTGTTTGATACCATCAGATAAGGTTGATGATGTAGCTAGGGGCAGAGTTGTGGGTGGCTTTTTATATTGTTAGTATTTTGAATTTGATTTGATGGGTGAACAGAAGCCAGGGAGAGATTGTCAGAGAGGTGGTGGCTGACACTTCTGCTGGTAAATGGTTGGTAAGGGGGATAAGACTGGCAGCAGCATATAAGATAGACTGAAGAGGCCATGGTCTGTTTAGAAGCAGGCCAAAGAGTAGGGAGTTGCAATAGTCAAGGCAAGACATATCAAGAGAGTGAAGTGGAAGTTTGGTGGTGTCATCGGTTAAGATGGGGCATTGTTTGGAAATCTAATTGAGGTGAAGGTAGCAAGATTTGGACAGTAAATGGTTGTGGGGCTGACAAGAGAGGACACAGTAAGAAGGAAGGGAACAATAGAATGCAGGTTAGCTTACAAATCCACCTCTTTGCTTTGAATTTCACAGGGTACCTCCAATTTTGCTGATATCAACTCTCAAGAGAAGCCTGAAACACTAGGCACTATTATTAGCTTGTATGGCAAATCCACTTCACTACAGGTACCTTTTGAACGGAATCCATTAGTTGATAGCATTAGAGCAGCATGACTATAAACAAGGACTATATAAAACTGACTCTGGTGGGACTCGAACCCACAACCTTTGAATTACTACACTAACTAGAAGTCCAATGCGCTATCCATTGCGCCACAGAGCCCTCCCTTTGGGTGTGGTTAGAGGACCTTGCCTGAGGAACTACTACTCAAGTCATAACACATAAACACATCCTCATACTGGCTGGCACTAAATAACAGGGATGAGCTCAAGATCTGGTCCAGATACAGTTTAAGATTGAAATGTTCCTGTTTGGGCATTTGCCTTAGCGCTACTTTTTTTGATCTTTAGGTGGGAACCGGAGGTGATGTTAAGTAGCAGTATTTGTACTGTTGATGTGTTGTTGGAAAAATGAAAAGTTCTGCTATTAGGTAATGGTGGGATAGAATTCCCTGAAGAGTTTCCAGGGATCAACTGAGGCCTAGAGAGTGGGAAATAGACATATAGATTGGAGTAGGGAATTTAAGAGGATGGGAGAGCCCCTGGGGAAATCCCATAGGCGAGCATTGGAAAAAGTGTTGAGGGAGCTAGCGAATAGGAATTCTTGGAAGGAGAGAACAGGGTGTTTTGTTTGATACCATCAGATAAGGTTGATGATGTAGCTAGGGGCAGAGTTGTGGGTGGCTTTTTATATTGTTAGTATTTTGAATTTGATTTGATGGGTGAACAGAAGCCAGGGAGAGATTGTCAGAGAGGTGGTGGCTGACACTTCTGCTGGTAAATGGTTGGTAAGGGGGATAAGACTGGCAGCAGCATATAAGATAGACTGAAGAGGTCATGGTCTGTTTAGAAGCAGGCCAAAGAGTAGGGAGTTGCAATAGTCAAGGCAAGACATATCAAGAGAGTGAAGTGGAAGTTTGGTGGTGTCATCGGTTAAGATGGGGCATTGTTTGGAAATCTAATTGAGGTGAAGGTAGCAAGATTTGGACAGTAAATGGTTGTGGGGCTGACAAGAGAGGACACAGTAAGAAGGAAGGGAACAATAGAATGCAGGTTAGCTTACAAATCCACCTCTTTGCTTTGAATTTCACAGGGTACCTCCAATTTTGCTGATATCAACTCTCATGAGAAGCCTGAAACACTAGGCAATATTATTAGCTTATTTGGCAAATCCACTTCACTACAGCTACCTTTTGAATGGAATCCATTAGTTGATAGCATTAGAGCAGCATGACTATAAACAAGGACTACATAAAACCGACTCTGGTGGGACTCAAAGCCACAACCTTTGAATTACTGCACTAACTAGAAGTCCAATGCACTATCCATTGCACCACAGATCCCTCCCTTTGGGTGTGGTTAGAGGACCTTGCCTGAGGAACTACTACTCAAGTCATAGCACATAAACACATCCTCATACTGGCTGGCACTAAATAACAGGGATGAGCTCAAGATCTGGTCCAGATACAGTTTAAGATTGAAATGTTCCTGTTTGGGCATTTGCCTTAGCGCTACTTTTTTTGATCTTTATGTGGGAACCGGAGGTGATGTTAAGTAGCAGTATTTGTACTGTTGATGTGTTGTTGGAAAAATGAAAAGTTCTGCTATTAGGTAATGGCGGGATAGAATTCCCTGAAGAGTTTCCAGGGATCAACTGAGGCCTAGAGAGTGGGAAATAGACATATAGATTGGAGTAGGGAATTTAAGAGGAAGGGAGAGCCCCTGGGGAAATCCCATAGGCGAGCATTGGAAAAAGTGTTGAGGGAGCTAGTGAATAGGAATTCTTGGAAGGAGAGAACAGTGTGTTTTGTTTGATACCATCAGATAAGGTTGATGATGTAGCTAGGGGCAGAGTTGTGGGTGGCTTTTTATATTGTTAGTATTTTGAATTTGATTTGATGGGTGAACAGAAGCCAGGGAGAGATTGTCAGAGAGGTGGTGGCTGACACTTCTGCTGGTAAATGGTTGGTAAGGGGGATAAGACTGGCAGCAGCATATAAGATAGACTGAAGAGGCCATGGTCTGTTTAGAAGCAGGCCAAAGAGTAGGGAGTTGCAATAGTCAAGGCAAGACATATCAAGAGAGTGAAGTGGAAGTTTGGTGGTTTCATCGGTTAAGATGAGGCATTGTTTGGAAATCTAATTGAGGTGAAGGTAGCAAGATTTGGACAGTAAATGGTTGTGGGGCTGACAAGAGAGGACACAGTAAGAAGGAAGGGAACAATAGAATGCAGGTTAGCTTACAAATCCACCTCTTTGCTTTGAATTTCACAGGGTACCTCCAATTTTGCTGATATCAACTCTCATGAGGAGCCTGAAACACTAGGCAATATTATTAGCTTATTTGGCAAATCCACTTCACTACAGCTACCTTTTGAATGGAATCCATTAGTTGATAGCATTAGAGCAGCATGACTATAAACAAGGACTATATAAAACCGACTCTGGTGGGACTCGAAGCCACAACCTTTGAATTACTGCACTAACTAGAAGTCCAATGCACTATCCATTGCACCACAGATCCCTCCCTTTGTGTGTGGTTGGAGGACCTTGCCTGAGGAACTACTACTCAAGTCATAGCACATAAACACATCCTCATACTGGCTGGCACTAAATAACAGGGATGAGCTCAAGATCTGGTCCAGATACAGTTTAAGATTGAAATGTTCCTGTTTAGGCATTTGCCTTAGCGCTACTTTTTTTGATCTTTATGTGGGAACCGGAGGTGATGTTAAGTAGCAGTATTTGTACTGTTGATGTGTTGTTGGAAAAATGAAAAGTTCTGCTATTAGGTAATGGCGGGATAGAATTCCCTGAAGAGTTTCCAGGGATCAACTGAGGCCTAGAGAGTGGGAAATAGACATATAGATTGGAGTAGGGAATTTAAGAGGATGGGAGAGCCCCTGGGGAAATCCCATAGGCGAGCATTGGAAAAAGTGTTGAGGGAGCTAGCGAATAGGAATTCTTGGAAGGAGAGAACAGGGTGTTTTGTTTGATACCATCAGATAAGGTTGATGATGTAGCTAGGGGCAGAGTTGTGGGTGGCTTTTTATATTGTTAGTATTTTGAATTTGATTTGATGGGTGAACAGAAGCCAGGGAGAGATTGTCAGAGAGGTGGTGGCTGACACTTCTGCTGGTAAATGGTTGGTAAGGGGGATAAGACTGGCAGCAGCATATAAGATAGACTGAAGAGGTCATGGTCTGTTTAGAAGCAGGCCAAAGAGTAGGGAGTTGCAATAGTCAAGGCAAGACATATCAAGAGAGTGAAGTGGAAGTTTGGTGGTGTCATCGGTTAAGATGGGGCATTGTTTGGACATCTAATTGAGGTGAAGGTAGCAAGATTTGGACAGTAAATGGTTGTGGGGCTGACAAGAGAGGACACAGTAAGAAGGAAGGGAACAATAGAATGCAGGTTAGCTTACAAATCCACCTCTTTGCTTTGAATTTCACAGGGTACCTCCAATTTTGCTGATATCAACTCTCAAGAGAAGCCTGAAACACTAGGCACTATTATTAGCTTGTATGGCAAATCCACTTTACTACAGGTACCTTTTGAATGGAATCCATTAGTTGATAGCATTAGAGCAGCATGACTATAAACAAGGACTATATAGAACTGACTCTGGTGGGACTCAAACCCACAATCTTTGAATTACTACACTAACTAGAAGTCCAATGCGTTATCCATTGCGCCACAGAGCCCTCCCTTTGGGTGTAGTTAGAGGACCTTGCCTGAGGAACTACTACTCAAGTCATAGCACATAAACACATCCTCATACTGGCTGGCACTAAATAACAGGGATGAGCTCAAGATCTGGTCCAGATACAGTTTAAGATTGAAATGTTCCTGTTTGGGCATTTGCCTTACCGTTACTTTTTTTGATCTTTATGTGGGAACCGGAGGTGATGTTAAGTAGCAGTATTTGTACTGTTGATGTGTTGTTGGAAAAATGAAAAGCTCTGCTATTAGGTAATGGCGGGATAGAATTCCCTGAAGAGTTTCCAGGGATCAACTGAGGCCTAGAGAGTGGGAAATAGACATATAGATTGGAGTAGAGAATTTAAGAGGAAGGGAGAGCCCCTGGGGAAATCCCATAGGCGAGCATTGGAAAAAGTGTTGAGGGAGCTAGTGAATAGGAATTCTTGGAAGGAGAGAACAGTGTGTTTTGTTTGATACCATCAGATAAGGTTGATGATGTAGCTAGGGGCAGAGTTGTGGGTGGCTTTTTATATTGTTAGTATTTTGAATTTGATTTGATGGGTGAACAGAAGCCAGGGAGAGATTGTCAGAGAGGTGGTGGCTGACACTTCTGCTGGTAAATGGTTGGTAAGGGGGATAAGACTGGCAGCAGCATATAAGATAGACTGAAGAGGCCATGGTCTGTTTAGAAGCAGGCCAAAGAGTAGGGAGTTGCAATAGTCAAGGCAAGACATATCAAGAGAGTGAAGTGGAAGTTTGGTGGTGTCATCGGTTAAGATGGGGCATTGTTTGGAAATCTAATTGAGGTGAAGGTAGCAAGATTTGGACAGTAAATGGTTGTGGGGCTGACAAGAGAGGACACAGTAAGAAGGAAGGGAACAATAGAATGCAGGTTAGCTTACAAATCCACCTCTTTGCTTTGAATTTCACAGGGTACCTCCAATTTTGCTGATATCAACTCTCAAGAGAAGCCTGAAACACTAGGCACTATTATTAGCTTGTATGGCAAATCCACTTCACTACAGGTACCTTTTGAACGGAATCCATTAGTTGATAGCATTAGAGCAGCATGACTATAAACTAGGACTATATAAAACTGACTCTGGTGGGACTCGAACCCACAACCTTTGAATTACTACACTAACTAGAAGTCCAATTCGCTATCCATTGCGCCACAGAGCCCTCCCTTTGGGTGTGGTTAGAGGACCTTGCCTGAGGAACTACTACTCAAGTCATAACACATAAACACATCCTCATACTGGCTGGCACTAAATAACAGGGATGAGCTCAAGATCTGGTCCAGATACAGTTTAAGATTGAAATGTTCCTGTTTGGGCATTTGCCTTAGCGCTACTTTTTTTGATCTTTAGGTGGGAACCGGAGGTGATGTTAAGTAGCAGTATTTGTACTGTTGATGTGTTGTTGGAAAAATGAAAAGTTCTGCTATTAGGTAATGGCGGGATAGAATTCCCTGAAGAGTTTCCAGGGATCAACTGAGGCCTAGAGAGTGGGAAATAGACATATAGATTGGAGTAGGGAATTTAAGAGGATGGGAGAGCCCCTGGGGAAATCCCATAGGCGAGCATTGGAAAAAGTGTTGAGGGAGCTAGCGAATAGGAATTCTTGGAAGGAGAGAACAGGGTGTTTTGTTTGATACCATCAGATAAGGTTGATGATGTAGCTAGGGGCAGAGTTGTGGGTGGCTTTTTATATTGTTAGTATTTTGAATTTGATTTGATGGGTGAACAGAAGCCAGGGAGAGATTGTCAGAGAGGTGGTGGCTGACACTTCTGCTGGTAAATGGTTGGTAAGGGGGATAAGACTGGCAGCAGCATATAAGATAGACTGAAGAGGTCATGGTCTGTTTAGAAGCAGGCCAAAGAGTAGGGAGTTGCAATAGTCAAGGCAAGACATATCAAGAGAGTGAAGTGGAAGTTTGGTGGTGTCATCGGTTAAGATGGGGCATTGTTTGGAAATCTAATTGAGGTGAAGGTAGCAAGATTTGGACAGTAAATGGTTGTGGGGCTGACAAGAGAGGACACAGTAAGAAGGAAGGGAACAATAGAATGCAGGTTAGCTTACAAATCCACCTCTTTGCTTTGAATTTCACAGGGTACCTCCAATTTTGCTGATATCAACTCTCATGAGAAGCCTGAAACACTAGGCACTATTATTAGCTTATTTGGCAAATCCACTTCACTACAGCTACCTTTTGAATGGAATCCATTAGTTGATAGCATTAGAGCAGCATGACTATAAACAAGGACTATATAAAACCAACTCTGGTGGGACTCGAACACATAACCTTTGAATGACTACACCAACTAGAAGAC
Source organism: Aquarana catesbeiana (assembly GCF_042186555.1). Taxonomy (NCBI): domain Eukaryota; kingdom Metazoa; phylum Chordata; class Amphibia; order Anura; family Ranidae; genus Aquarana; species Aquarana catesbeiana. The sequence continues at coordinate 406,188,665 of NC_133324.1, forward strand.
CAATGCACTATCCATTGCGCCACAGAGCCCTCCCCTTGATTGTGGTTAGAGGACCTTCCCTGAGGAACTACTACTCAAGTCATAGCACATAAACACATCCTCATACTGGCTGGCACTAAATAACAGGGATGAGCTCAAGATCTGGTCCAGATACAGTTTAAGATTGAAATGTTCCAGTTTGGGCATTTGCCTTAGCGCTACTTTTTTTGATCTTTAGGTGGGAACCGGAGGTGATGTTAAGTAGCCCTATTTGTACTATTGATGTGTTGTTGGAAAAATGAAAAGTTCTGCTATTAGGTAATGGCGGGATAGAATTCCCTGAAGAGTTTCCAGGGATCAACTGAGGCCTAGAGAGTGGGAAATAGACATATAGATTGGAGTAGGAAATTTAAGAGGATGGGAGAGCCCCTGGGGAAATCCCATAGGCGAGCATTGGAAGAAGTGTTGAGGGAGCTAGCGAATAGGAATTCTTGGAAGGAGAGAACAGGGTGTTTTGTTTGATACCATCAGATAAGGTTGATGATGTAGCTAGGGGCAGAGTTGTGGGTGGCTTTTTATATTGTTAGTATTTTGAATTTGATTTGATGGGTGAACAGAAGCCATAGAGAGATTGTCAGAGAGGTGGTGGCTGACACTTCTGTTGGTAAATGGTTGGTAAGGGAGATAAGACTGGCAGCAGCATATAAGATAGACTGAAGAGGCCATGGTCTGTTTAGAAGCAGGCCAAAGAGTAGGGAGTTGCAATAGTCAAGGCAAGACATGTAAGGAGAGTGAAGTGGAAGTTTATTGGTGTCATCGGTTAAGATGGGGTATTGTTTGGAAATCTAATTGAGGTGAAGGTAGCAAGATTTGGACAGTAAATGGTTGTGGGGCTGACAAGAGAGGACACAGTAAGAAGGAAGGGAACAATAGAATGAAGGTTAGCTCTACAAATCCACCTCTTTGCTTTGAATTTCACAGTGTACCTCCAATTTTGCTGATATCAACTCTCAAGAGAAGCCTGAAACACTAGGCACTATTATTAGCTTGTATGGCAAATACACTTCACCACAGCTACCTTTTGAATGGAGTCCATTAGTTGATAGCATTAGAACAGCATGACTATAAACAAGGACTATATAAAACTGACTCTGGTGGGACTCAAAACCACAACCTTTGAATTACTACACCAACCAGAATTTCAATATGATATCCATTGCGCCACAGAGACCTCCCTTTGGGTGCAGTTAGAGGACCTAGCCTGAGAAACTACTACTCAAGTCAAAGCAGATAAACACATCCTCATACTGGCTGGCACTAAATAACAGGGATGAGCTCAAGATCTGGTCCAGATACAGTTTAAAATTGAAATGTTCCTGTTTGGGCATTTGCCTTAGCGCTACTTTTTTTGATCTTTATCTGGGAACCGGAGGTGATGTTAAGTAGCAGTATTTGTACTGTTGATGTGTTGTTGGAAAAATGAAAAGCTCTGCTATTAGGTAATGGCGGGATAGAATTCCCTGTAGAGTTTCCAGGGATCAACTGAGGCCTAGAGAGTGGGAAATAGACATATAGATTGGAGTAGGGAATTTAAGAGGATGGGAAAGCCCCTGGGGAAATCCCATAGGCGAGCATTGGAAAAAGTGTTGAGGGAGCTAGTGAATAGGAATTCTTGGAAGGAGAGAACAGGGTGTTTTGTTTGATACCATCAGATAAGGTTGATGATGTAGCTAGGGGCAGAGTTGTGGGTGGCTTTTTATATTGTTAGTATTTTGAATTTGATTTGATGGGTGAACAGAAGCCAGGGAGAGATTGTCAGAGAGGTGGTGGCTGACACTTCTGCTGGTAAATGGTTGGTAAGAAGGAAGGGAACAATAGAATGAAGGTTAGCTTACAAATCCACCTCTTTGCTTTGAATTTCACAGGGTACCTCCAATTTTGCTGATATCAACTCTCAAGAGAAGCCTGAAACACTAGGCACTATTATTAGCTTATATGGCAAATCCACTTCACTACAGCTACCTTTTGAATGGAATCCATTAGTTGATAGCATTAGAGCAGCATGACTATAAACAAGGACTATATAAAACCGACTCTGGTGGTAATTCAACCTTTGAATTACTACACCAACTAGAAGTCCAATGCGCTATCCATTGCGCCACAGAGCCCTCCCCTTGGGTGCTGTTAGAGGACCTTGCCTGAGGAACTACTACTCAAGTCATAGCACATAAACACATCCTCATACTGGCTGGCACTAAATAACAGGGATGAGCTCAAGATCTGGTCCAGATACAGTTTAAGATTGAAATGTTCCTGTTTGGGCATTTGCCTTAGCGTTACTTTTTTTGATCTTTAGGTGGGAACCGGAGGTGATGTTAAGTAGCAGTATTTGTACTGTTGATGTGTTGTTGGAAAAATGAAAAGTTCTGCTATTAGGTAATGGCGGGATAGAATTCCCTGAAGAGTTTCCAGGGATCAACTGAGGCCTAGAGAGTGCTAAATAGACATATAGATTGGAGTAGGGAATTTAAGAGGATGGGAGAGCCCCTGGGGAAATCCCATAGGCGAGCATTGGAAGAAGTGTTGAGGGAGCTAGCAAATAGGAATTCTTGGAAGGAGAGAACAGGGTGTTTTGTTTGATACCATCAGATAAGGTTGATGATGTAGCTAGGGGCAGAGTTGTGGGTGGCTTTTTATATTGTTAGTATTTTGAATTTGATTTGATGGGTGAACAGAAGCCAGGGAGAGATTGTCAGAGAGGTGGTGGCTGACACTTCTACTGGTAAATGGTTGGTAAGGGGGATAAGACTGGCAGCAGCATATAAGATAGACTGAAGAGGCCATGGTCTGTTTAGAAGCAGGCCAAAGAGTAGGGAGTTGCAATAGTCAAGGCAAGACATATCAAGAGAGTGAAGTGGAAGTTTGGTGGTGTCATCGGTTAAGATGGGGCATTGTTTGGAAATCTAATTGAGGTGAAGGTAGCAAGATTTGGACAGTAAATGGTTGTGGGGCTGACAAGAGAGGACACAGTAAGAAGGAAGGGAACAATAGAATGCAGGTTAGCTTACAAATCCACCTCTTTGCTTTGAATTTCACAGGGTACCTCCAATTTTGCTGATATCAACTCTCAAGAGAAGCCTGAAACACTAGGCACTATTATTAACTTATATGGCAAATCCACTTCACTACAGCTACCTTTTGAATGGAATCCATTAGTTGATAGCATTAGAGCAGCATGACTATAAACAAGGACTATATAAAACCGACTCTGGTGGTAATTCAACCTTTGAATTACTACACCAACTAGAAGTCCAATGCGCTATCCATTGCGCCACAGACCCCTCCCCTTGGGTACGGTTAGAGGACCTTGCCTGAGGAACTACTACTCAAGTCATAGCACATAAACACATCCTCATACTGGCTGGCACTAAATAACAGGGATGAGCTCAAGATCTGGTCCAGATACAGTTTAAGATTGAAATGTTCCTGTTTGGGCATTTGCCTTAGCGCTACTTTTTTTGATCTTTAGGTGGGAACCGGAGGTGATGTTAAGTAGCAGTATTTGTACTGTTGATGTGTTGTTGGAAAAATGAAAAGTTCTGCTATTAGGTAATGGCGGGATAGAATTCCCTGAAGAGTTTCCAGGGATCAACTGAGGCCTAGAGAGTGGGAAATAGTAATATAGATTGGAGTAGGGAATTTAAGAGGATGGGAGAGCCCCTGGGGAAATCCCATAGGCGAGCATTGGAAGAAGTGTTGAGGGAGCTAGCGAATAGGAATTCTTGGAAGGAGAGAACAGGGTGTTTTGTTTGATACCATCAGATAAGGTTGATGATGTAGCTAGGGGCAGAGTTGTGGGTGGCTTTTTATATTGTTAGTATTTTGAATTTGATTTGATGGGTGAACAGAAGCCAGGTAGAGATTGTCAGAGAGGGGGTGGCTGACACTTCTGCTGGTAAATGGTTGGTAAGGGGGATAAGACTGGCAGCAGCATATAAGATAGACTGAAGAGGCCATGGTCTGTTTAGAAGCAGGCCAAAGAGTAGGGAGTTGCAATAGTCAAGGCAAGACATATCAAGAGAGTGAAGTGGAAGTTTGGTGGTGTCATCGGTTAAGATGGAGCATTGTTTGGAAATCTAATTGAGGTGAAGGTAGCAAGATTTGGACAGTAAATGGTTGTGGGGCTGACAAGAGAGGACACAGTAAGAAGGAAGGGAACAATAGAATGCAGGTTAGCTTACAAATCCACCTCTTTGCTTTGAATTTCACAGGGTACCTCCAATTTTGCTGATATCAACTCTCAAGAGAAGCCTGAAACACTAGGCACTATTTTTAGCTTATATGGCAAATCCACTTCACTGCAGCTACCTTTTGAATGGAATCCATTAGTTGATAGCATTAGAGCAGCATGACTATAAACAAGGACTATATAAAACCGACTCTGGTGGGACTCGAACCCACAACCTTTGAATTACTACACCAACTAGAAGTCCAATGCGCTAACCATTGCACCACAGAGCCCTCCCCTTGGGTGTGGTTAGAGGACCTTGCCTGAGGAACTACTACTCAAGTCATAGCACATAAACACATCCTCATACTGGCTGGCACTAAATAACAGGGATGAGCTCAAGATCTGGTCCAGATGCAGTTTAAGATTGAAATGTTCCTGTTCGGGCATTTGCCTTAGCGTTACTTTTTTTGATCTGTAGGTGGGAACCGGAGGTGAAGGGAACAAATAGAATGCAGGTTAGCTTACCAATCCATCTCTTATGCTTTGAATTTCACAGGGTAGCTCCAAATTTGCTGATATCAACTCTCAAGAGAAGCCTGAAACACTAGGCAGTATTATTAGCTTGTATGGCAAATCCACTTCACCACAGCTACCTTTTGAATGGAGTCCATTAGTTGATAGCATTAGAGCAGCATGACTATAAACAAGGACTATATAAAACCGACTCTGGAGGGACTTGAACCCACAACCTTTGAATTACTACACCAACCAGAATTTCAATGTGATATCCATTGCGCCACAGAGCCATCCCCTTAGGTGTGGTTTGAGGACCTTGCCTGAGGAACTACTCAAGTCATAGCACATAAACACATCCTCATACTGGCTGGCACTAAATAACAGGGATGAGCTCAAGATCTGGTCCAGATACAGTTTAAGATTGAAATGTTCCTGTTTGGGCATTTCCCTTAGCGCTACTTTTTTTGATCTTTAGGTGGGAACCGGAGGTGATGTTAAGTAGCAGTATTTGTACTGTTGATGTGTTGTTGGAAAAAGGAAAAGCTCTGTTATTAGGTGATGGCGGGATAGAATTGCCTGAAGATTTTCCAGGGATCAACTGAGGCCTAGAGAGTGGGAAATAGCCATATCGATTGGAGTAGGGAATTTAAGAGGATGGGAAATCCCAGAGGCGAGCATGGGAAGAAGTGTTGAGGGAGATAGCGAACAGAAATTCTTGGAAGGAGAGAACAGGGTGTTTTGTTTGATACCATCATATAAGGTTGATGATGTAGCTAGGAGCAGAGTTGTGGGTGGCTTTTTATATTGTTAGTATTTTGAATTTGATTTGATGGGTGAACAGAAGCCAGGGAGAGATTGGCAGAGAGGTGGTGGCTGACACTTCTGCTGGTAAATGGTTGGTAAGGGGGATAAGACTGGCAGCAGCATATAAGATAGACTGAAGAGGCCATGGTCTGTTTAGAAGCAGGCCAAAGAGTAGGGAGTTGCAATAGTCAAGGCAAGACATATCAAGAGAGTGAAGTGGAAGTTTGGTGGTGTCATCGGTTAAGATGGGGCATTGTTTGGAAATCTAATTGAGGTGAAGGTAGCATGATTTGGACAGTAAATGGTTGTGGGGCTGACAAGAGAGGACACAGTAAGAAGGAAGGGAACAATAGAATGCAGGTTAGCTTACCAATCCACCTCTTTGCTTTGAATTTCACAGGGTACCTCCAATTTTGCTGATATCAACTCTCAAGAGAAGCCTGAAACACTAGGCACTATCATTAGCTTGTATGGCAAATCCACTTCACTACAGCTACCTTTTGAATGGAATCCATTAGTTGATAGCATTAGAGCAGCATGACTATAAACAAGGACTATATAAAACCAACTGTGGTGGGACTCGAACCCACAACCTTTGAATTACTACACCAACTAGAAGTCCATTGCACCACAGAGCCCTCCCTTTGAGTGCATTTAGAGAACCTTGCCTGAGGAACTACTACTCAAGTCATAGCAGATAAACACATCCTCATACTGGCTGGCACTAAATAACAGGGATGAGCTCAAGATCTGGTCCAGATACAGTTTAAGATTGAACTGTTCCTGTTTGGGCATTTGCCTTAGCGCTACTTTTTTTGATCTTTAGGTGGGAACCGGAGGTGATGTTAAGTAGCAGTATTTGTACTGTTGATGTGTTGTTGGAAAAAGGAAAAGCTCTGCTATTAGGTAAAGGCGGGATAAAATTCCCTCAAGAGTTTCCAGGGATCAGCTGAGGCCTAGACAATGGGAAATAGCCATATAGATTGGAGTAGGGAATTTAAGAGGATGGGAGAGCCCCTGGGGAAATCCCAGAGGCCAGCATGGGAAGAAGTGTTGAGGGAGCTAGCGAACATTAATTCTTGGAAGGAGAGAACACCCAAAAGGGTGACGCTGGGGGCGTAGCCTTCAGGCCCTTGTGGGTATATCTGGACGTTCAGCACGGCTGGAATTCTGATTCACAACTTGACGATTGGATAGAGCGGTCATATCTCTAAGAACAGACAACCATTGGATATTTTTCACTCCATTGAGACATTTTCTAGACATGATTTTCAAGGGGCCAAGCGGAGACCGCAGTGAGAAATACCTCTATCCAGACTGTTCTGATCCTCCGGATGTTCCCCTGCTGTGACTTTTGTTTGTTCCGCCTCCTCAGCCACCGAGCTTGATGCACTCTACGACCGCCATCTTGATATCCAGCGTTTGGTGATTTATCTCAGCCATTTGATACAACATTCATGCATCCGCCCCTGAAGAAGCGAGCAGGGTCTCACGAAATGCATAGGGCTTTATTGATGCTTGTTTTATGCCGGTACATGCTGGGTATTATTGATGTCTGCATTATGTCTACATACTTACTTGTCCCTATGTATGTACATTTTATTTTCTTATTGTATATGTGTATTTACTGACCTAGCAACTTTCAAGTTTCTTTTGTTGCTCATTGATGTATAATACTTGTAATAAATCTTTGTATATTTACTTTCATCCGTGTTGTGTGCATTGGCTATTTTCCGGGCAACTCACAATCATTGTTGTTGCCACTCCGTCACATAACATTTTGAAATTAATAAATTGATTTTGTCTCAGTGTTCGCTGTGAACATTGGCTAAACCTCTCTCACCTCATCTAAAGTCCCAGGGCTATTTCTCTTGTTTTTTCTTTTTTTGCACTATTAGGGATGGAGGTGTCAGAGGGGTCACACCAGACCTTAATCTCCTTTTTTAGATGGAAGTGTTCCGCTCTGAAGGGCCGTGCGCTGGCGTGTGACGTCACCGGAGTGTAGAGGAAAAAACAACGCGTTTCAGAGCATATTTCCTACAGTTATCTCCTTCAGTGGAAGAGAGATTTTATTTGTGTTTTCTTGATGTCAGAATACCTTGTTTTTTTTGTATCTCATTATGCTACCATGTAATTTTTCGGATTGTCTTTATCTTATGTTAGTGATCGCTTCTATTCTTTATTGTTCTGCTCCGATGGATGCTTTGTTCCTTTATATAAATAAATTTGAAAAAAAAAATTGCCATGCAAATGCAAATTCACACAGCCCTAATGCAGTATTTTCCCGATTGTGGTATTTCAGTAAAATAATGCATTATGGCCACTAGACAAAAACAGCAATGATTGTGCAGATGTATTGTACAATAAATCACTCAGTGATCCAACACACCACTAGTCAAAAAGATAAAAAAAAAAAATAGTCCATAGCACAATGTCTAAAGCACAGTAATGCCCTGTACACACGGTCGGACTTTGTTCGGACATTCCGACAACAAAATCCTAGGATTTTTTCCGATGGATGTTGGCTCAAACTTGTCTTGCATACACACGGTCACACAAAGTTGTCCGAAAATCCGATCGTTCTAAACGCATCGACGTAAAACACGTACGTCGGGACTATAAACGGGGCAGTGGCCAATAGCTTTCATCTCTTTATTTATTCTGAGCATGCGTGGCACTTTGTCCGTCGGATTTGTGTACACACGATCGGAATTTTGTTTTCGGAAAATTTTATATCCTGCTCTCAAACTTTGTGTGTCGGAAAATCCGATGGAAAATGTGTGATGGAGCCTACACACGGTCGGAATTTCCGACAACAAGGTCCTATCACACATTTTCCGTCGGAAAATCCGACCGTGTGTATGGGGCATAAGAATGGGAACAAATGGTCCTGTAGCTCCTGTTCACTCCTGTTCACAGATCCTGTGTACCATGGAATAAAACAGAAAAGAGCAAGAATATCAGTATTAAATATAAATAATTTATGGACAAATAGTATCACTCACATGTAGGCAGAAAAAAAAATCCAGTTTGTGATGCCAAGAGCAGTATAGATCAACAGCCAGGCCCCCCCCCCCGTGTAAACAATACATAAAGTTAGTAAAAGCCAAGATCGGTATAAATATACAGGGAAATCCTGTCTTACCTTAGAGGTCCAGGTTTCCCCCATCAAAATTAGCATGTCCCCAATGAGTTTTCAGGGTCTTGGAACCATAGAAATGGACACAGCCCTGGACCTGTATAGCACCCTGTGGCTAACTACACATATTAGACTACATGCCAAAGTGCGTGCCTAATGCAGGATCCAGTGCCTGAGGTGAGGTTATATGGTGCTCTCTTTAGGGGCGGCTCTAGAAAGTTTTCTGCAAGTCTTCAGTCACCTGAAGGTAGCGGCATATAACCCATAGTCTCTAATGTATGGTAGACACGGGGAGTTTTTTTTTTTCATTCAACCAAGCGGGCTGAATGAAAAAAAACCTGACAGATCATTGTGCTAACAGAAGCAATGTTAGTACAGCGATCTCTCCGCTGAGCTATCGTGTTCTGACATGGGGACTGCCTCCCTGCCAGAACACAGCGATCAGCGCTTACAGACATTGGCTGCAAGTTCTGATTGCATGCTGGTTTTCCAGCATGCCTGTTTGATAAAAGCTGGTTGTTAGACCAGCTTCTGTTGGACCGGCTGCTGTACACACGGGCCGTGTGTACCAGCCTTAAGTCCAGTCCTGTGTCCTGATCTGTACAATTAAAATACAGGGTTTTTCAAGGCAATTCAAGAATGTAGGTCCAGGGAAACCCACCAGACACTTAATGAAACTCATATGGAGTTACTAGTGCCTTAAGGAGGTCTAGGGCTCTGTCTGTCACATGGTGTGCTAGGTTCTTGTATTAAGAGTTCTGAGTTTGTGACAAATTTTGGTAGCTGTTTTTCCTGTGTTGCTAAGTTCACTGATGGCAGTGTTTCTATGAAAGATCTGTCAGACGATAAACTCTGGAATACATGGACTTGTGACCCTTCTATGCTACAATGAAACAGCCCTAGGGGTTTTGACGAAAGTGTTTAACTGTAGAGGCAGGGCTTCTTCTATCACAGCCCCTGGCAGCAGGTCACTGTCCGGCTGCAATGAATTACCCAGTCTTTCATCAAATCCTACTAGTGTAGAACTAATTTGTTTTCCAAACTCGGGAAAGTGAGTTACATTGCTAGATAAGGCAGCCACTTGTTCATTCTCCTTGAAAAGAAAAGTTCCAGAGAACCTATTTATGCAGCAGGAGATTACATTTGAACTTTGTAGTTACAACCAGTGCCAGGACAAGGTTATCTAGAACCCAGGGCAAACATAATAAACTACACACCCCCACGTTTCAGCAACCCCCCCCCCCAAGATGCCCCCTTGCTAAAGTCCCCCCTGCCTGCACAAATCTTTGCCCCTATCCCCCCTCCGAGCTCAAATTCTCTCTCTCTCCAAATCCCCCAAACACAAATCCCCCCACCTGCAAAAGAAAACACCCCTCCTAGCACAAATCCTCTACCACTCAAATTTCCCCTGGAGCACAAATCCTCTCGCTCCACTTCAAATAACCCCTCCCAGCACGAATTCTTCCCCCAAATCCCCTGTTCTATCACAAATCCCCCCACCCAAATTTCCCCTCCTAGCACAAATACCCCCCATTCATCCCTACCAGAATGAATTGCCCGTCCCCTCAAAAAATGTCCCCATCTAGCATAAATTCCCTCCCCCCTACACCATATCACCTCTTCTAAAACAAACCGCCCAAATCCCCCTCCTAGCACAAATCTTCTTCCCCCATCTCCCTCCAACACAAATCACCATTCCTAACCAACCATTCCCCCAACTTCCGTTTCTAGAATAATTCTTATCCTCTGCCACCCTCCAAATCCCCCTCTCAACACAAATTCTCCCCCCCAAAACCCCTGCTCGGTGCTCCCCCCCAAACTCACATGATATCACAGTGTCCAGGGCAGCCACCCCTTCTGCCCACCCCTTGTCCTGGCCCTGGTTACAACTGACAATGGAGTTTCTATGACTTTATACTGGAGTCAGAATTGGGTTTGTATGTTATATTTTCGGGCTGGTGTTTTTCTGCTTACTGATCTATTTTTTCTGCAGTCTTGGTTGTATGTGTCCTGTCTTTCTGTTGCTTTGCTCTGTCTTCTTATTGTGCTAGCCTTTTTTCACTTCGTACACTTCATATTCTGCCACTAGCAAAACATTAGCCTTAGGGAACTGGGGAGCATTGCAGCTCCTCAAATTTGAGGTCTGTCCACCACCTTACAGTGTGCCATTTATAATGGACAGAGGCGGCGCTAGGCTTTGTGAGGCCTTAGGCAAAGCCTAGAGATGAGGCCCCATTAACGCCCATAATGGGAAAAATTATTCAAGCGATAAAAAAAAATAAACTGTATAAAATACATATACTAAGAGCTTTAAAGTGCTGGTGTCAGTTCTCTCTATCTCGGTGCTGGTGTCAGCGTTCTCTATCTCAGTGCTGATGTCAGCACTCTCTAGCTCAGTGCTGGTGTCAGCTTTCTCTATCTCAGTGCTGATGTCAGCGCTCTCTAGCTCAGTGCTGATGTCAGCGCTCTCTAGCTCAGTGCTGGTGTCAGCTTTGTCTATCAGTGCTGATGTCAGCGCTCTCTAGCTCAGTGCTGGTGTCAGCGCTCTCTAGCTCAGTGCTGGTGTCAGCATTCTCTATCTCGGTGCTGGTGTCAGCTCTATCTCGGTGCTGGTGTCAGTGAAGGAGATAGCAGCGGAGAAGCCAATCAGCAGGCAGTGCCGGCGCAGGATACGGAGCACCCGGTCCACCATGGTTGGACCTACCAACCACCCCCCACCCACAGTGGAGCCCTGCATAGGCAGGGTAAGGGCAGGGTGGAGGGATGGGTCAGGGGCTGCCAATCACAGGTGGGCACACTGGGACACTGGCACAGGAATAAGCTGTCCTTACTGTTAGTGACACATTATCAGGAGGAGGGGAGTGGAGGGGATGGGACAGGGAGTGGATATAAAGACCAGTCTCTGGCTGTGGCTGAGGGATGCTGCAGGAACATGGAAGGGGGGGCTGGCTCTCTCTCATGGAGGTGGTCGCTGGCTGCAGAAAGGGGTTGTGGCATGGTAGCTGTGCCTCTCCCCGCACTGATTGACAGCTCCATAGAGGGGAGGCCCGGACACCTCTTCTCTCCTACCTTCCCTTCCATCTTCTCCATACAGCGCTCATGAGGACTCCTCCGCAGTACCTTCCTCTTCTCCTCCTTGCCACTGCATGCTAGATGCCTCCTCCAGCTCCACTGAGCACTCCAGTGGTGGGGGGTGACGGCTGGGGGGGGCGCGGTCTGTGTCTCCGGAGCAGCGGGAATTGTTCTACGGCTGCTGGAATCTCCTCCCCTTCCGGACAACACAGCACTGGCCCCGCCTCCTCCCCAAGACACAGCCACGCTCCACCCCCTCTCTCCACTGCCTTCCCGTGGAGTTCACAGGCAATGTTAACCCGCTGCTGGCCGGAGCATAACGGCGCAGCGATATTGTTGTCAGCTCTTCAATTAGGCGGTTGCGAGGCCGCTGTGAGTGCGAGGCCTTAGGCGACCGCCTTATTTGCCTAATTAGAGAGCTGCCTCTGATAATGGGGTAGGTAACAGAGGGGAAGGGGGTTAGTGTCTAATTCAGTCAATAGGTTATAGCATTGTAGTAAACTGTGGTTTTGCAGTTTTAACTAGGAAGATAGAGTATTCTTGAAGATATAAAAGAACCAGCCAATAAAACCATGTTTTTCAGAATTTTTTCTCTTCTGTTTCATGGCATTAAATTAATTTATTAAAAAGAGGAAAGGAGGCTCTTACTGCATTTATCAGCTCATTAATTAAAGTGCATCTAAATCCAGGAACAAAAATTGATAGTATTGCAGCTTACCAGTCTTTATATTTGGTGGCTGCATTTGCTTTTTTTTACCTGTTGATTCTGCCATTAACCACTTCAGCCCCGGAAAGTTTTACCCCCTTAATGACCAGGCCATTTTTTAGCAATACAGCACCGTGCTATTTTAACTGACAATTGCGCAGTTGTGCGACACTGTACCAAAATAAAATTGATGTCCTTTTTTTCCCCACAAATAGAGCTTTCTTTTGGTGGCTCCAATCACAGGGGGTGCGTGGCTCCGGCAACTCGCGCACCCCAGATCCGATGACGTACAGGTATGTGATTATGCACTTAAGGGTTGCCCTGCCACAGTACATGGGGCGGTCCTTAACCACTTAACCACCAGCCACTGCAGTTATACCGGGGCAGGTTGGCTCAGCTGTGCAAATCCGCAGAGGTTTACGTCGGGATCATACATGGCTTTCTGTGGGGGCGCGTGCCAATCAGCGAGTCCGGCGGACTCGATGTCCGCCCGCAATCGTTCCCCACAGAGACAGAACAGGGATCTGCCAAAATAAACAAGGCAGATCTCCATTGTGTCAGGGTATAACACAGAGATCCTGTCTTTCTGCTATGCAGGAAGACAGATCTGTGTGTTGTCCCAGGCAGCCCATCCCCCATACAGTAAGACCCCTTTCACACTGGGGCGCTTTGCAGGCGGTACAGCGCTAAAAATAGCATCTGCAAAGTGCTCTGAAAGAGCCACTGCTTTGTCTCCAATGTGAAACCCTCGAGGGCTTTCACACTGGAGTGGTGCGCTGGCAGGACGGGAAAAAAAAGTCCTGCTAGCAGCATCTTTGGAGCGGGGAAGGAGCAATGTATACCGCTCCTGCCCATTGAAATCAATGGGGCACAGTGGCTATACTGCTTTTACTATACAAAGTTAAAACAACAAGGGCAGAAGATTTAATAGATGGAAAGATGAAAAAATGACTGAAGTTCCCCTTTAATTTATTCAGCTTTAATTCAAGATCATCATTCATTGTGCTTACATGCAGTTGTTTGGATTGTATTCATAACTATGTTACCATACATCAGAACACAAGTGAAGTGTTATATTAGACAAATTTGAACATGATGGACATTTACCAGCCTCTTCTCAGTAGCAGCAGTAAGCAAAGGTACACAATGATATGTATACCCAAATACACAGCCTTGGGACAAAAGTAAATGAACCCCCCTTTTTTACAGGTGATTGATGCTACTTTCCCTAAGGCTATGTTTCCACTAGTGCGACTTTTCATGCGACTTGGGACTGAAAAGTCGCATGACAAATTGTATCCCATGATTTCCAATGAGTACCGTTCATATCTGTGCGACTTCAAGTCGCAGCGACTTCAAAGTAGTCCCTGCACTACTTTGGTCCCACTTTGATGCGACTTGAGGTCCATAGATACAGGCATTGCTTCAAATCGCGGTAAAAAGTCGCAGTAAAATCGCGGTAAAAAATCGCGGCAAAATCGCGCGACTTTGGGGACGCAATAGTGGAAACATAGCCTAAATGAAGCCTGTTTTCTGTCCAGCTGAGGAGTCTTGCAGGTGTCACAATAAACACTACCTTAAAGTGGAGTTCCACCCACTTTTACACCTCTTCAGCATCCCTTACTAAACAGTGCACTGTAAACGAATTGGATATTTAAAAAAAAAATTTCTCAGCACCTACTGTATATCTGCTGTATTCATTTTTCACTTCCTCCTCCCTGGCCGCGGCCCATCGCATCATTTCCTGTTTGCAATGCCTTCTGGGAAGGGGCAGCAACTTCCTCTGACAATGCCGTTGCTATGGAAACCTGACCTGAAACCTATTACACTGCTTGTGCTGCACTGAGCACATAGTTGCCAACATTGTAAAAAAAAAATGTGGGACACTTTTGTGGCTGTAGGTGGAGCTGTCCAATAATTAGGGGGCGGGGCATTCGTCAGCAGGCGTGGCCTAGCAAAAATAGACAAGTGCGGTGTGCGAAAAATGGGCGTGGTTTACGCGAAATTGTGGGCGTGGCTTAAATGGGCGTGGCTCTAGAGGGTGTGGTTAGAGTCTGAAATGAATGAGGGATGGAGAGGGGGAGAGCGAGGGAAATGACGGGACAGCAGCCCCAGATCCTACACAATAGAAATGTGTGTATCCTAGAAAGTTTAACAATCAGCAGATAAAGATACTCCAAACACCTGGTGTTAGCACTTCAATCATCCCGGCACCATGGTTGTTATGGTGTCAGGATGATTGAAGCGCATTATTTCTATTATTATATTGTAATATAAAATGAAATCATTCAACTAACCATAATGCAGAATCAGTGGGATCCCTGAGCGTGTCACCAGCCACGTCGCCTGCCACCAGCCGTCCGTCCTTGCTTCAGATGTCCGAGCAGAGTCCGTCCTTGCATCAGATGTCCCCAGCGGAGCCCCCCCTCACACCAGGAGTCCCCGGCGGAGCCCCCCCTCACACCAGGAGTCCCCGGCGGAGCCCCCCCTCACACCAGGAGTCCCCGGCGGAGTCCCCCCTCACACCAGGAGACCCCGGCGGAGTCCCCCCTCACACCAGGAGTCCCCGGCGGAGCCCCCCCTCACACCAGGAGTCCTCGGCGGAGCCCCCCTCACATCAGGAGTCCCCGGCGGAGCCCCCCTCACATCAGGAGTCCCCGGCGGAGCCCCCCCTCACATCAGGAGTCCCCGGCGGAGCCCCCCCTCACATCAGCAGTCCCCGGCGGAGCCCCCCCTCACATCAGGAGTCCCCGGCGGAGCCCCCCCTCACATCAGGTGTCCCCGGCGGAGCTCCCCCTCACATTAGGAGTCCCCAGTGCCCCCCCTCACATCAGGTGTCCCCAGTGCCCCCCCTCACATCAGGTGTCCCCAGTGCCCCCCCCTCACATCAGGTGTCCCCAGTGCCCCCCCCACTCACATCAGGAGTCCCCAGTGCCCCCCCCACTCACATCAGGTGTCCCCAGTGCCCCCCCCGCTCACATCAGGTGTCCCCAGTGCCCCCCCCTCACATCAGATGTCCCCAGTGCCCCCCCTCACATCAGGTGTCCCCAGTGCCCCCCCCTCACATCAGGTGTCCCCAGTGCCCCCCCTCACATCAGGTGTCCCCAGTGCCCCCCCACTCACATCAGGTGTCCCCAGTGCCCCCCCCACTCACATCAGGTGTCCCCAGTGCCCCCCCCACTCACATCAGGTGTCCCCAGTGCCCCCCCCCACTCACATCAGGTGTCCCCAGTGCCCCCCCCACTCACATCAGGTGTCCCCAGTGCCCCCCCCCACTCACATCAGGTGTCCCACAGCGGTGCGCGCGCTCCCCCCCACCTAGAACCCCCGCCCCTTTCCATATCAGACTGGCAGCGGGGCGGGGGGTAGGCGGGCCGAGGCGGAGCGGGGTGAGGCGGAGCGGGGCGGGCCGAGCGGGGCAGGGGGTGGGCGGCGATGCAGAAGCTTCGTCTAGCCCCCCCCAGCCGTCTTCCTGAACTTCCACAAAATGGCGGCCGGCAATGTCTCCGCCGGCCGCCGACCTCTAGCGGCGGCGGCTTCAAAAACGGGAACCGGATTTTTCGGGACATTTCCCGGGACACCACAAATCCGGGAATGAAGTCCAAGTGACGGGAATGTCCCGGGAAATCCGGGACAGTTGGCAGCTATGTGAGCATGTGCGAGATCTGCAAGGATGAGATCCAGAAAGAAATACAGTCTGGCCTCAGATGCCCACACTTAAGATGGCCACGGCCTGCTGTAAGTTTATAAAATAACAAACTACTGCTATAAACTAACAAAACAAACCTTAGTTTACAGACTAACTTTACTAGAATACATTAAGCTTGTGTATTATAGGGGTATTTTTATTTAAAAAGTATAATTTCGTCCGGAACACCACTTTAATACATAGTAAAACCATCTTTTCCTCTTGTGCAGTTATCCATCTGTTGCTGCACTGGAGCAACAAGCATATTGCTCTCTTGGCAAATGTGGTGTCCGTACCCTCCCTAGTCCAAATGTGAGGAAAGAAAACTCACTTGGGTGGGAGGTGTTGCAGGAGCCAGTTTTGGCTTCTGCCTCTTCCTCCTGATACAGTGAGACCCCGGCTGCCTGAAATCAAAACATGGTGGCAGAGGATGGGGTTGGATACAGAGCAGATGCAGCAGGATTGGCTGAGCCAGCAGTAAGAGGAGCAGGTGATCCCACAGTTCCCACCCTCTTCATACAGGCTGGGGCACTGGAGATTAAAGAAGGACATCCTCCAGCCCAAAAACTGCCAGCTGCCGGCCAAATTCAGATTTACCGGATATTTTCTTCCATCCACGCACATTTACGGAGGGGAGAAAACAGGGTTGGCAACCCTGCATCTGCGGTACACTTGTGTATTTTTAATATACAGCACATGGCTTTGGCACTAAGGGGGAAAATACACTGGCAATGGACCAGAGATAGAGAACCAGCAGCTGATAAGTGAAAGCTTAGTGGCTGCATACAAATCCTGTCCATATTAAACATTGTTCTCTGTGTATATTTTGCATTATAATTTGAACCTTAGGTATATCTAAAATGAAACACTGCATGAACATGCTGCATCATTTTGACCACTGGGCACACTTTCACACAAATAGAGCTTTCTTTTGGTGATATTTAATCACCGCTGGGTTTTTTTATTTTTTGCGCAATAAAAGAAAAAAAGACCCAAAATTCTGTAAAAAAAAATGCATTTTTCTTTGTTTCTGTTATAGTAATTAGTAAAGTAGTAATTTTTCTTCATACATTTTGGCTAAAATTTATACTGCTACATATCTTTGGTAAAAATAACCCAAATCGGTGTATATTATTTGGTCTTTGTGAAAGTTAGGCCCCTTTCACACTGGACGGATCCGTGTTGATCCGACCCGTGAACATCCGCTGCTCAGCGGGGATCTCTCCGTTTTTCCCAGCTGAGCCGGCGGATGACAGGGCGGGACCCGCACACTGTGCAGGGACCACCCCGTCAGATCTCCGCTCTCCCCTATGGGGGATCGGATGAACATGGACCGTCTGTCCATGTTCATCCGATCCGCTCTGCAGACGGATAGAAAAATAGGATTTTCTTCCGTCTGCAGAATCGGACAAAAGCGGGGCTGGATGATATCGGGTGTTAGCGGATGTTCATCCGCTGACACCCGCTATCCCATAGGGATGCATGTATGTCCGTATTTCATCCGAAAACGGATGGATGAAATACGGACATACGGTCTGCACGTGTGAAAGGGGCCTAATAGAGTCCACAAGCTATGGTGCCAATCTCTGAAAACTGATCACACCTGATGGTGTTCTAGGGACATAAGTTTCAAATCTAATTTGACTACCTTTTACACTTTTGTGAGGCACTCTAGTGGCATGGATGAGAACTGATGTGGCATGGATGAGCATGAATGGGGATGGATGAGCCATGGATGGGGATGGCTGAGTATGAATGAGTATGGCTGAGTATGGCTGGGTACAGCTGAGTGTGGCTGGGTACAGCTGGGTATGGCTGAGTATGACTGGGTATGGCTGAGTATTGCTGGGTATGGCTGAGTATTGCTGGGTATGACTGGGTATGGCTGAGTATGGATGGGATGGCTGAGCATGGATGGATGGATGAGTATTGCTGAGTATGGATGGATGGCTGAGCATGGATGGATGGATGAGTATTGCTGAGTATGGATGGATGAGCATGGATGAGTATTGCTGAGTATGGATGGATGGCTAAGCATGGATGGATGGATGGCTGGATGAGGCTGGTATTGTCACATATCAGCGCTGTGGGCACTACACATCCAGCCCACAGCACTGTAGCACCTGATCTCTCCCCTCTCTGCTCACACTGTACCGATCGGTACAGAGAGGGGAGAGAGGAACCGGACATGATGCCGGTTTGTTTACAAGTGATCGCTCCGTCATTGGTTGACTGGTTAACTGCTTAAATAATTTATTTCAACGTTTACAAGAAAATATGAACATGTTAATTGAGCATACAATTTCCATGAACAAAACTGAGTTTCTGTACTACAGTTATCAAATGCTGCTTAAAAATTCATAACACAGTATGTAGTATTTATAGTCTAATTTCCTTTTATCATAAATCATCAACAGATCCCAGAACTAAAACTCAAAACAGTACAAAACTGCATATGCTTTATGAGGCACAACTGTAGAAGTGCTATACAACCCAGTTTTTACTGTTAACTACCACTAAAACATTCATGCACAAGAAGGTTTAAATTTGTTGTAAAGGTGCTCATATGCAGTAAATATTTTTGCAATTATTAAGAACCCAATACCTATTCTCACGGCTGCATTTGGTGAAAAATATTCGCTATAATTCAATCCTCTTTTTTTAGAGTGCAAAAAAATAACAATATAAGCTCTAGGTTGTAGATCATTGTACACTGCTGCTATACTGCTGCAGATCAAAGCAATAACCCAGATTGCTGTACCAAATGGCAGCAATACAGATTGTGTAACCAATCTCGGACTCTTTATTATGTAGTTCGAGCTTGAGACTGCTACTGCCCACCTCAATGTCCAGACATCTCCACCACTGTTTGTTTTAGACATTAAGGCTAACCTTACTTTTCTCCCTCCTTGTGCACAGCAATTGTGTAGAGAGATTTGTAGAGTGCAAACCAAGGAACACGGTTTAAAAGTATTTGTCAGATTAGCACCAGGCAAAGCTATTTATTTTTACTTTCAAAAGGTTTTTATTTTATTTTCAATAGAACAGAAATGAAAAATAAAAATAAAGCAACAACCAAATAGTTGTACATACACTTAATGGTGTGTGACATTATCAAACATATTCCTAACGCAGTAAAATGAATTCAATAAACATGGTACCAATAAGCTGTATAGCCCCGCCCCCGAGAATCACTGTATGCTCCTGTTATCGTTGATGGGGGGATCAACAAGGGAGGCCGAGGGGCACTCGGGGCACCCCTTCTGGGGATCATGCTGTGCCCAGGAAATACCCCTCTAACTCCCCCCGTGGCTCCCCGCTTACTGGGCCCCAAAGGTCTTGGTCATTGGGTGAAAAATATTGGAGCCATGGCCCCAAGTCTTTGGAGCCGGGGATCCATTACATTATACTCCCATAGGCGGTTGGATCAAATGTCTCCTAGGTGAGAAGAGAATGCGTTCAGTGTATGGTAAAGGAAGGGAAGGGTATAGAATAGAAGAGAAAGGGGAAGAGTAAGGGTGGAGAGGAGGAAAGGAAAAGAAGCCAGTCAACAGTCCGGGTTTGTTGGAAGAAGTCCCTTAGGCTGTTATCCCAGGTATGAGGGCTATGCCCAAATATTTGGCCCAGGGCTCCCAGGTGGCTTCAAATTCATTGGTTTTGTCTAGGAGTATGCCTGTGAGTTTTTCTTGGGACATAATCCATGAAATTTTGCGTTTTGTGGACATCAGAGATACTCTGGGTTGTTTCCAAGCTTTGGCTATCTTAGCTTCGCTCCCACCAACATGAAATGTATCAGTTTGCGTGAAGCTATTTATTTTTAGGTGAGCACCAAATATGCCAATCCATGAAAACAAAAGACACAACAAGGGCAAGTTACTAAAGGAAGCATTTTATATTAAATAATGATTCAGAATATTATCTTTAAATAACAGCTTTAATTTCTTTGCAATAAAAAATACCCCCTGATATTTGTTGTCAAAATTCAAGTTGTAGTTGTAGTAATTTGCTTGTATTGTATTTGCTTGTATTTCAGTATGACTGTTATCCACAGCATTACAGAATAATATACATTGGTATCAAACACTGTGTAAACAGTTGGCAGGAAGAAGCTTTGAGTTTTATATTTCCTTGGAAGGATTTATGTCCTCTTACTTATCTACAAAGAATTTTCTTTGTGCTTTTCTGGCTTTTTCAATCAACTCAAAAGTTGGCAATCCTTGTGGCAACTCAAGTAAATTACTTTCATTTTCAATAATATTCTCGGCACTACCTGGAATGAAAGAGAACAGATGTATATTCATTCATCAATGTACACAGTAACAAAGGGAATTTAAACTACATTCGTCTGTAAGAGTTGTCAGTATAATCATAAGGTATTACAAAATGAAAGTTTAAGGTGAAACTCAAGTCTTGTTGCAAAAACAATAAGCAATTGCCCTAGTAAACTTTTTATCTGTTAGTAAACTATGTGTTTCTATTCTGTAGATATTGTGGGTCTCACTAGCACTTTCTGATTGTGACTGCTAATTGGGAGTCTCTCTTCACTATAATCACAGGATCAACCTTGGGGTGCATAAGCATCCCTGTTGTGGGGCTCAGGTGAGGATTGGGCTGTTTGGGAAAGCTATAAACAGCCCAAACCTCCATCTAGGGCTGCCTATGCACCTTCTAGACCAGGGATATGCAATTAGCAGACCTCCAGCTGTTGCAGAACTACAAGTCCCATGAGGCATAGGAAGACTCTGACAGCATGAAACCCAGAGGCAGAGGCATGATGGGACTTGTAGTTTTGCAACAGCTGGAGGTCTGCTAATTGCATATTCCTGTTCTAGACCAAAACTTTGTTAAAGCGAAAGTAAAGTCCACTATAAAAAACTTTTTAAGGCCCCCCAGGTGGGTTATGCCATAATGTACTATGCACAGCATATAAGTATATTATGGCAGACTTATCTGTCATATGTTGTCCTCAAGCGCAGCGATGGGACCGATCTGGCGGGCCCCTGGTGCTTCCATCTTCGCCTGCTCTTCCTTCTGGGTCCCGTGCCTTCGGTCGCTTGATAGGACAGACCACGATGATGCCACTCCCGCGCATTCCCACAGGAGTCACATCACTACAACACAGATCGGGGCCGTTCAGGTCAATAAATGTTCTCTGATTCCCCTAATGCCCCCTCCATGCCTGCATTCCTCCTTCCCTCCCACCGCCTGCAGCTTCTCCCTGCACTAAACTCTGACGAGCTGCCAGGCTGGGGAGCGTGGGCGGGGGGGGGGGGGGGGAGTGGTGCAGGTGGGGGTGAAGTTAAGGCTTGGGGGCTTGGTAAACATGTGTTTACCAAGCCCTCCCCACCCTGTAGTAGAGTAGGCGCAGGCAGCGATCACTACAGATCGCTCCCAGATGTCCCACTAACAGCTGATCATAGTAAACCGCGAGTGTTACTATGCACCAGACTGTCATTTTATAAATGAATTAGGATTCTGTATACAGA
This sequence comes from Aquarana catesbeiana, assembly GCF_042186555.1. NCBI lineage: Eukaryota > Metazoa > Chordata > Amphibia > Anura > Ranidae > Aquarana > Aquarana catesbeiana. Next base: position 406,210,286 of record NC_133324.1, read on the forward strand.
TTCATTCAAGTATGGACGCCCTCCCAGAATAAGCCGACCGCGCTGTAGCCTTCTTTCGGCTATGGCCTGGTCGGCAAGTGGTTAATATGCCACATGTGAACGATGCTTTAGTAGTAATTTTGTTGTGTTTATGTGCACTATTAATGATTTTAGTGTATTTTAAGTGAAACTAGCGATATGACATTTGCGCAATTATTGCGGAGCCGAAAAAGTCTGTAGCACTTTTTTTTTATTCTACAGGTCATGTGCTTTCAGAAAATCTCTAATTTGAGGGGTCTTTTCAAATTCTGAAAGCTGTAAGTGAAAAATGGTAACCTCCGGATTTTTAGAGTAAATCGTTTTTATTTACAGTTTTACATTCCTTCAGTTTTCACCATTTCACAAAAAGGTGCAATTTAAAATGTACAAATATTTGTTATTTATTAACTCAATACAGTTTTCATTTTTATATTTACTAGGAATTTAGCAGGAATTTTGTACATTTTGCAATATATGAACCCAATTGTGCAAATATCATTGTGCCCTAAAAGTAGCACCTTTTTTGTATTCTACTGGTCAAGTGCTTTCAGAAAATATATGGTTTGGGGGGAATCTTTAAAAAAAACTCTAAAAGCTGTAAGGGGAAAATCAAAAAGCAATGTAAAAATTGCAAAAATGGCCTGGCCACCTGAGTGTACAAAATAAAGCACAGGGCCTGGCAGCGAAAGGGTTAAACCTTACTAAGTCCTCATGCACACGGACGTTTTTACAGCTGCTTTTTTTAGCTTTTTTTGCAGCTTAAAAAGGCCTGTCTATGTTAGTCTATGGCTTCGTGCCCACCTAGGCGTTTTTGAGCTGCAAGTGGCATAGGCGTTTTTAAGCTGTAAAAAAAACCCAGGACCAGTGGGTTCTGAGAGACGTTTTTCTAGCTGTAAAAACGCTCTAACGCTGAAAAACGCTGAAAAACGCTGAAAAACGCTCAAAAACGTCATTCACCAACGTTTTTTAGCGTTTTTGATCCATTGAAAAGAAAAAAAAAAAAAAAAAAAATTTGAAAAAAAAAAAAAGCTCAAAAACGCTAACGCGGAAAAACGCTCAAAAACGCTAAAAAACGCTATTACAAAAACGCTGAAAAAAGCTGAAAAAAGTCACTGCTAAAATACTGGCGTTTTCATAACGTTTTTTTAACAGCCTGTGTGCATGAGGGCTTACAGTTAACAGTAAAGTATGGCTCTAGAAATTTTGTTCTGACCCTGCAGCAGTAGCTTATATGTGTGGTGCAACTTTCATTTCCTATGTGTACACACCTGATGCAGGCTTTTGCATTCTTATGTGCGTGTATATTTTTTTAATGTATTTTAGTAAACTTTACTTTTTTACTTAACTTTATTGCTATCGCAAAGGGGCTGATGAGCCCCCATGTAATAAAATTGTACAGGTGACAGATTCTAATTAAGGAGACATCAGGGGTCTATTAGACCCTCAATGTCACCTCTGCGCTTTCGCTTGACTTGCTTGATCAGCTTCTTCTCTGGCCAGAAACTGACAGTTCTGAACCAGGAAGTGATCAGAGCTGAGTGCATCCGGGTTCATTCTTCACAAGGGAGATCAGCTAATGGATGTTCACTGATCTTCCACCACTTTTCATCCTGACACCCACCATGGAGATCCCACGTACCCAGAGGGACAGGGTGAGCCTGTGGCACACAGCAGAGGGGGCAGCACCTTCCTTCACATGTAGATGGGGTGGATTTACAGCCAGACTTGTTCTGTTTATATTACATGCCAGCGCTGCCTCCAACCTAAGCTACATCAGCGGCAGTGTAAGGGTTAATTTGATCTTAATGAGGAACTGCAGTCTGCTCACATAATTTCTAAAAGAAAAATCTTTGCCATTCTGAAGCTTCCCTCCAACCACTTTGCATATTATTTTATATATATTGTGATTCTGTACTTGCCAAATATGCTGCAGAAATCTCCCTCCACTGAATCTGGCTGCATCAATTTTAACTGTGGGCAGCTGAAGCTGCTGCCTGTTCACTTCCTGGAATTACACAGACACACACACCTCCAGCTCTGCAGCTCTCATTGGCCCTCTTATGACTCACCATCCCCCCCCACCCCCCTTCCTGGCAAACTTCCACGAGAGTGAGAGAGAGCGCTGTGCATGATGTCATAAGCCTACACTTTTTTCCAGACAAGAAGGAGGAAGTGGGCTTTATAAGGTATTTGTTGGCAGAAAAAAAATGTTTTACTATCCAAAGTAAAAACAACAAGGGCAGAAGATTTAATAGATGGAAAGATGAAAAAATTACTGAAGTTCCGCTTTAAAAAAGTAAGTTAACAATGGGCATTTTTATGAATCTGAACTATATCAGTACACCCACATATCTCAAAGAGAGCCTTTTTTTTTGATAGGTTAAATCTGTGATTTATGACAGCTTTTAGTTTTCTTTCATGTAATGCAGACAAACACCTAAGGGCTCTTTCACACGGGGGATCCGTATGTCCGTTTTTCATCCTTCCGTTTTCGGATGAAAAACGGACATACATGTATCCCCATGGAGCGTCGGATGTCAGCGGTGACATGTCCGCTGACATCCGACGCCGCTCCGATCCGAAAAGTGTAAGGGCTCTTTCACACGGGGCGGATCAGTGATGATCCGCCCCGTGAACACCCGCTGGCTCAGCGGGGATCGCTCCGCCGATCCCCGCTGAGCAGAAAGATGACAGGTCCATCGCTGCACGCTGTGCAGCGACGGACCTGTCAGAGCGCCGCTCTCCCCTATGGGGGATCGGATGATGACGGACCGTAGTGTCCGTCGTCACCCGATCCGATCCGAAAACGGATGGAAAAGTAGGTTTTTCCTCCGTTACACTTTTCGGATCGGAGCGGCGTCGGATGTCAGCGGACATGTCACCGCTGACATCCGACGCTCCATAGGGATACATGTATGTCCGTTTTTCATCCGAAAACGGAAGGATGAAAAACGGACATACGGATCCCCCGTGTGAAAGAGCCCTAACGGAGGAAAAACCTACTTTTCCATCCGTTTTCGGATCGGATGGGGTGACGACGGACACTACGGTCCGTCATCATCCGATCCCCCATAGGGGAGAGCGGCGCTCTGACAGGTCCGTCGCTGCACAGCGTGCAGCGATGGACCTGTCATCTTTCTGCTCAGCGGGGATCGGCGGAGCGATCCCCGCTGAGCCAGCGGGTGTTCACGGGGCGGATCATCACTGATCCGCCCCGTGTGAAAGAGCCCTAAGTTATATTTCAGTATGTTCTCAGCACTGACAAATAACAGGATTACTTTGCAACCTGACACTTAGCTCTGCAGTTTGTTTTTATAAATACACTATTATTTGTCTTGTAAAACTGCATGCACATTCAGTCTGTGCAAATATGCACAAAAATGAATGTTATTAGACTATTTTCTCTCTGGGTTAAATGTTTTTCCATTTATAGAGTAGAGCGGTTTTTGGAAAATATTGCATTATGGCCAGAAGATGGAGCCGGCATTTGCGGTAAATAAATATTTATGATCATCAGCTCTAGTTAGTGGCCATTTTGCGGTAGTTTCCCAATTCACTCACTTCTGTATGAATGAAAAACATAAAATGAATGTAATTCCTGAAAGGTGAGCGTTTAGTAACAGCTCAAGGGTGGAAACACAGCTGATGAAACAAAGACTGGTTCTCTTTAAACCCTCTGTAGAACAATTTTATGAAGTTGTGTAATATAATTAATATTTCCATGTTTGCAAGGAAGACATTTTTGGCTCTTTTGGAAAAGCACAATTGGCTGCAGATTAAAATACACAATGGCTTGCACAGCAATTTTAGTAAAAATAATTTCCTGTTAGTAGATTTTATTAAAACTAGGCAGCACAAAAAAAATGAACGATTGTTATAATTCTGTAACTAGGGTAAAATTAAACCCATCCACATAATATACATATATGTTTTTTTAAAATTTAGAAATAAAAGGGCCATTGACGTTTATGCTGTTAATACGATTAGTTATGTCAACAGCAGCTGTTCTTTAGTGTTTCAGGTATTAATGTATATCTTTAATACAACAGTCACAAAATAATCCCCATTTTAAGTTTTAACATACATAATGTAACAGGCAGATGTTTTTTACAAACTGTAGGTAACACACAATTTCCATGACATCAATTTTAATTTCAGTGATGCACACATTTGTTATGCAGACAACTCCTTACATGTATAATGGATTATTACTAGTTAGGAAACAGAAACTTGCTGCCAGAATATACTTACTACAATAATGTGTGGCAAACTATTAACTATGATGTAAGGAGAAATATGTCAAGACTAGAGGGGTCTGCACATCGTGTTACAGTTTTGTTTCAAACTCATTTTGTATACTTACAAGAATCAGGTTTAACCACTTCAATACCGGGCCTATTCTGGCACTTCTCTCCTACATGTAAAAATCATCATTTTTTTGCTGGAAAATTACCCAGAACCCCCAAACATTATATATGTTTTTTTAGCAGACACCCTAGGGAATAAAATGGCGGTCATTGCAACTTTTTACCTTGCACGGTATTTGCGCAATAATTTTTCAAATGCCTTTTTTTGAAAAAAAAAAAATGGTTTTATGAATTAAAAAATAACAAAACAGTAAAGTTAGCCCAATTTTTTTGTATAATGTGAAAGATGATGTTATGCTGAGTAAACAGATACCTATCATGTCACGCTTTAAAATTGCGCATACTCATGGAATGGCGTCAAACTTCGGTACCTAAAAATCTCCATAGGCGACGCTTTGAAACTTTTTACAGGTTACCAGTTTAGAGTTACAGAGGAGGTCTAGTGCTAGAATTGTTGCACACGCTCTAACCCACGCAGTGATACCTCACACGTGTGGTTTGAACAACGTTTATATATGTGAGCGCAAGCTACCGGGGACAGGGGCGTTTAAAAAATTTTTTTTTATTATTTTATTTTTTATTTTACTTAAATTTTTTTTATTTTTACACTTTTTTTTACATTTTTGATCAATTGTATTCCTATTACAAGGAATGTAAACATCCCTTGTAATATGAATCAATTTGACAGGTCCTCTTTATGGAGAGATGCGGGGTCAATAAAACCCCACATCTCTCCTCCAGGCTGGAAAGCATGAGATTGTGAAAAAAAATTCACCGATCTCATGCTGACAGCCGCGATCGCGGCTTTATTTATTTAAATCCGGGAACCCGGGTGTGATGTCATAACGTCGCAACGGGCCTCCGGCGGTCATAGAGATGACTGGTGACCATGTGGTCACCGGAAATTTCTATCGTCGTCATCTGGCGCTGGCCGATTTTTTCTCCGGGCCCCCGATGGCACGGGAGAGCCCTGAGAAGCACCGGATGGCGGCAGGAGGGCGTCCCCTCCCGTCGCCTATAAGAACGATCAAGCGGTGGAACTGCCGAGAATCGCCGGCTGGAAAGAATGGTATCTGAATGATGCATGTAGCTGCAGGCATCATTCAGATATCCCTGCACAAAGTTAAGGACATCATTTGACTATGTGCGGTATTGAAGTGGTTTTAAAGCAGAGTTCCAGCCTCTGAAAAAAAAAAAAAACGTAAAAGTGAAGTCAGCAGCTACAAATACTGTAACTGCTGACTTTTAATATAAGGACAATTACCTGTCCAGGGATCCCGCGATGTCGGCACCCAAAGACGATTCGTCCATCGACTCGGGTGCAGGCGCTGGCATTGCAACTAAGGGAAACCAGCAGTGAAGCCTTCAGGCTTTACTGCCAGTTTCCTACTGCGGCGAGTAGCGCTGTGCTTTCTGAATGGCCCCATTGTCTTCTGGGACACACACAGGTCCCAGAAGGCAGTGGGGGGGAGGGGCTGATACAAATGAAGAAATGACGTACCTCGGACTAGGAGCAGCGAGGTAGGACGGAAGTCCTGCAGGAGAACAAAAAAAAGGGACAAAACAGCAAAAAAAAAAAAAAATGCGAAAACGAGGGGCGGGGGACGGGGTGGGGTGGTTGGGTTGTAGGATGCTCGATTGATTAAGACCTAGTTTCAATTTAGCTTGGAACTCCGCTTTGAATCAAATATTTGAGCAAAAACTGAAATGTGAATGGCAAACATGACCTGTGTGGGTCAAAACCTAGACATGAGGCCCCACTCACGCCCATAATGCGAAAAATAATTCAAGCGATAAAAAAAATTAACTGTATAAATTACATATATTAAGAGCTTTAAAGTGCTGGTGTCAGTTCTCTCTATCTTGGTGCTGGTGTCACTGCTCTCTAGCTCAGTGCTGGTGTCAGTGCTCTCTAGCTCAGTGCTGGTGTCAGCACTCTCTAGCTCAGTGCTGGTGTCAGCACTCTCTAGATCAGTGCTGGTGTCAGCACTCTCTAGCTCGGTGCTGGTGTCAGCGCTCTCTATCTCGGTGCTGGTGTCAGCGCTCTCTATCTCGGTGCTGGTGTCATCGCTCTCTATATCGGTGCTGGTGTCAGCGCTCTCTATCTCGGTGCTGGTGTCAGCGCTCTCTATCTCGGTACTGGTGTCAGCGCTCTCTATCTCGGTGCTGGTGTCAGCGCTCTCTATCTCGGTACTGGTGTCAGCGCTCTCTATCTCGGTGCTGGTGTCAGCGCTCTCTAGCTCAGTGCTGGTGTCAGTTCTCTCTATCTCGGTGCTGGTGTCAGTGCTCTCTATCTCGGTGCTGGTGTCAGTGCTCTCTATCTTGGTGAAGGTGTCAGTTCTCTCTATTCCAGTGCTGGTGTCAGCGTTCTCTATCTCGGTGCTGGTGTCAGCGCTCTCTAGCTCTGTGCTGGAGTCAGCGCTCTCTAGCTCGGTGCTGGAGTCAGCGCTCTCTAGCTCGGTGCTGGAGTCAGCGCTCTCTAGCTCGGTGCTGGTGTCAGCGTTCACTATCTCAGTGCTGATGTCAGCGCTCTTTAGCTCAGTGCTGGTGTCAGCGTTCCCTATCTCAGTGATGATGTCAGCGCTCTCTAGCCCCATGCTGGTGTCAGTGCTCTCTAGCTCAGTGCTGGTGTCAGCGCTCTCTAGCTCGGTGCTGGTGTCAGCGCTCTCTAGCTCAGTGCTGGTGTCAGCGCTCTCTAGCTCAGTGCTGGTGTCAGCACTCTCTAGCTCAGTGCTGGTGTCAGTGTTCTCTATCTCACTACTGGTGTCAGTACTCTATCGCAGTACTGGTGTCAGCGTTCTCTATCTCGGTGCTGGTGTCAGCGTTCTCTATCTCGGTGCTGGTGTCAGCACACTCCGGCTCAGTGTTGGTGTCAGCGCTCTCCAGCTCAGTGCTGGTGTCAGCGCTCTCCAGCTCAGTGCTGGTGTCAGCGCTCTCTAGCTCAGTGCTGGTGTCAGCGCTCTCTAGCTCAGTGCTGGTGTCAGCACTCTCTAGCTCAGTACTGGTGTCAGTATTCTCTATCTCGGTGCTGGTGTCAGCTCTCTCTATCTCAGTGCTGGTGTCAGTGAAGGAGAAAGCAGTGGAGAAGCCAGTCAGCAGGCAGTGGACCTACCAACCACCCCCCCTGTAGTGGAGGCCTGCATAGGCGGGGTAAGGGCAGGGTGGAGGGAGGGGTCAGGGGCTGCCAATCACAGGTCCCGTGACCACGTCCTGTTGTGACGAAACGAGGTAGGGAGGAGGAGCCACGCCCCGACGACACCGCGATTTGAATACCCGAAAGGAACGGGTTGTTTTGGAGCAGGCCGGCTTTTTCTGTATACGCTCATTTACCACTAACGTCTGTAAGTGCATTTCTGATCTTGCCATTCAATAAATGTAAGGTTTTACGCTATGTGGAGCTGTTTATGTCTTTTTGGTGACCTATCCTAACCATCCTGGTGCGGCCGGCTGAGGAGGTTTTTTGCAGACCGGATGACATCTAGTGCCTGACACACAGATCCCGGGCTGGGGTTACAGCCATCCGCCCAGTAAGCAAATGGATAGGTAAAATACCGCGCCAATCTAATAACGCCTATACAAGTGGGGAAAGGCAGCAGTAATCAAGTCTAAAGGTAAGCAAATGGATAGGTAAAATACCGCGAGTACTCCTCAGTCTGGGAAGGAGACAGGACTTCTCTGCTAGAGATAAAGACCTTCAGGACAGGTTCCGGGCCCCCCATCCAAGGAGGATACCTTCCGGTGCACAACCCATCTTTACACTGTCATTCATCGTGAGACAGTACAAGCTCTTTTGACTCACCGCCCACGGCTTGTGAGTCCACCGAAGTTGGTAAGAGTATTCTACCTTTCACTTTAATTTGGAGTCTCTTTACTGTGAGGATATCTGCCTTGGGTTCCATTTGTTTCAACTGCACTATGCAACATATGGACTAAATTATTAAGTCTTTATTATTCACTTGGGATTTACACTTCCCCACCATCATTGTGGACATTTTTTATATTTCTTCACTATCAAAAATGTGGACTTTTGAGAATAGTATTTGTTGATATATTTTACTTTATTTTCACTTTCATGTATATCTGCATCTTTCCTAAAAGAAAGAGCATTGCACCTTTTTATTTAGGTGGTGATATTGTTTGTTTACACACCTATTTGGTTTTGGCCTGGATGGGGTTACGTGCCACTTCAAATGTGGATTGACCTCCCCCTGCTCTAAAACCCCTTTTTTCCACAGCATATACTTTAGCGCTACACTTTTTTGTTTATTTATCCGCCCAGTAAGGTCTCCTATCATTTAGAGACCAACATCTTTTGGTAAGAGGCAGGAGTTTTTGAAGGTGGAGGTTCACCAACGCACCCTATTCACTGCAGCAAGATTACTAATATTCACCTGTCACTTGGGGATATCTAATTTTTTCTCATTCAGCCTTTTGGACTATTATCAATTTTGCTTTATGTACTGTTATTAGGGACATCATTTGCACCTTGAAGATTATTTAACTCACATTTTTTTCATGGTTTTTCTGAGATACTTATGTGTTACAGTGATGTTTGTTTGCCATATTTTCGTTTGAGTGTTTTGAGGCATCTATTTGTCACCTTATCACGTTCCAATTTGTCTATTTATATATTATATATATTATATTTTTTGTAGACATAGGAGCAATTCTTGTGTTTCACCACTTTAATTTTTAGGCACAGTGATTACCACTTATGTGCATATATCCCTCTAGGCTATAGACATTCGATTCTGGCCTTTTTCACATTTTAAGCGTGACTTTCTTATTTTACAGAATAGGCGGGGTAAGGGCAGGGTGGAGAGAGGGGTCAGGGGCTGCCAATCACAGATGGGCACACTGGGACACTGGCACAGGACTGAGCTGTCCTTACTGTTAGTGACACATGATCAGGAGAAAGGGGGTTGAGGGGATGGGACAGGGAGTGGATATAAAGACCAGTCTCTGGCTGTGGCTGAGGGATGCTGCAGGAACATGGATGGGGGGGCTGCCTCTCTCTCATGTTGGTGGTCGCTTGCTGCAGAAATGGGTTGTGGCATTGTAGCTGTGCCTCTCCCTGTAGCTGAAGCCCCGGTCTCCCCCCCCCCGTACAGATTGACAGTGCGGGGGGGGGGGCCAGACACCTCTTCTCTCCTACCTTCCCTTCCATTGGCTCCATACAGCGCTTGTGAGGCCTCCTCCGTGGTACCTTCCTCTTCTCCTCCTTGCCACTGCATGTCAGATGCCTCCTCCGGGTGTGCGGGGACCACTCCACTGAGCACTCCAGTGGTGGGAGGTGACGGCTGGGGGGGGGGCGGTCTGTGTCTCCGAAGCAGCGGGAATTGTCCTCTGGCTGCTGGAATCTCCTCCCCTTCTCCTCCCCCGGACAACACAAGATTTGGCCCCACCTCCTCCCCAAGATACAGCCACGCTCCGTCCCCTCTCTCCACTGCCTGCCCATGGAGCTCACAGGCAATGTTAACCCGCTGCTGGCCAGAGCTTAACGCAGCAGCGGCATTATTGTCAGCAGAGGCGGCTCTTCAATTAGCTGGTCGCGAGGTCCCTGTGAGTGCGAGGGCTTATTTGCCTAATAAGATCCGCCTCTACGAGTGAATAGAAAATATATGTATTATGCATTATGTAAATGAAAAACTGTGCTTCCATCTATTTAAATATGACATCTTCATAGCATGTTGACATGTCAGTAGACAGCATGATCAATACACATGTCTGCGTTATAACAGAGAAGACATCACCAGTCATACTGTATAGATGCTTGACTATGTCAGAAAACATTATCTGTGATTATGACAGAGTGTTCAATGCAGACAGCATTACTCCTGCCAGAGGCCCAAATTTTCTTCCAACATTTTCCTGGAAAGGAATTACATGTGCGCTGAATGTCCAAAGGATAGTCTTCAATATTATCAGCATTTCCCTGTCAAAATCCTGAAGCTCTTCAACATGTCCCTGGGCTATATAGTAGAAACAGCATTTGTCCCAAATGGAAAGAGGCCTCCCAGAGTGAATCCCAGGAAATTCCTGTTTTTCATATTAACCAACTAAGGACATACTACACACATCTCAAAAAAGAAAAAAAAAACTCACCATAGTACACAGGACGTACGTAGCGTGCCCAGTCCTTCTGCCAACCTGCCATGTCCCCCTCTCCAAACTACTGACAATTCTTGGCATTAAAAATGAATTAGAGAGTTGCCCTGTATATACAGCAGCTCTAGTTGTCGAAAAAAAAACCATCTGAATCACAGAGTTCAGGCACGAAATAGAGAGATACAGAGTTATTTTGACTACTCGGCTTTATTCATTGTCAGATAAAAAGAATGAACTTTGATCTGCAAATGCTGTCAGTTAAAGCAACCAGACAAGTAAAAAGTATTTATTTAAATAAATACTGTCTATTTAACCCCTGTATTAACCTTTAGTGTACCCTAATCAGTCTCCATTAATTCCCTTTTCCCCTTCTCTCTTCAACTATTATTTTGCTGCAGTTTTTTTTTTTGTTTCATGGATGCTTAGGAGAAGGGCACAATGATGACAGAATAATATTCTCATTGAGATCGAAATCTGAAACCACCTTAGGAAGAAAAGATGGTCTTGGGCGAAATACAATCTTATCATGGTCTTGGGCCACCAAAACACGTCTAACAGATGTTTCAGCAACCAAAAAGGCTAATTTGCTGTCAGGAATCTCCAAAGGGAATATCCTTGATTAGTTCAAAGAGTGGTTTTTGCAAGGAAGCGAGAAACAAATTAAGTTTCTAGGGAACCATTGGGTGCTGCAAAGGCACCTGATACAAAACATACATCTTGAATAAATGTATTTACAAGAATGTGTAGCCAAAGGCTTGATAAGACTGAAATCTATGTAGAGAAAGCTGAAAATGCCCTTTGAGGGTGCTGAGAAGAATCTGGTCAAGACCTGTTTGTAGGAAGGCCACAAAGTGAAGGACAGAGTAATCACTGGTATTGAATTGACTACGCTCACACCTGATGAAATAAAATTTCCAAGTACCCAGAAGTTGCTTTTCTTACCTTTAGCAAGATAGGAATCAGAGATTTAGAACCCCTTCTATACTTTAAGACCTGGATTTCAACAGCCATGCCATTAAAGCCAGAATATGTGAAGCAGGAAGGAATAGAGGGCCTTGGGATAGCAGATCTAGTCTGTTGGGAAGAGGCCAGGTCATTTGCAAGTGGTCTACATATATCTCTGTACCGGGTTCTTCTGGGCCAGTTCAGTGAAGAATCGCTGTCTTCCTCTCTTAATTTTGTGGAGCATATAAGGGGGCTGCACATACAGGGGTTCTTCCAAAGAAGTGGGGTTCTTTAAATAAGTGGCACTTCTGCTCTTGCACCATTCATCTGAACATTTTCTTCTCTCTTCACAGGTAAACCTACGTTTTTACCTCCATATACCTTTTAAACTGTACATTGACTGACTGCTCAAATGCATATTTGGTAAACCTGCGTTTATACCTCCATATACCTTTTAAACTGAACATTGACTGACTGCTCAAATGCATATTTGGTAAATCTGTTTGTCACCACTGTTTCAACTCCATCTGTAGCCCTGCTCACATTTTTCAATGTTTATTTAGCCATTAAGTCTTACCAAAATTATGGGTTCCCTTATCTTTACAATTTTGGCCTTTTAGTCCCCTTGCAGTTTGATTGTGGTGTGAAAGTTATGCCCTGCTAGCTGTGTTCCTAATATGCCCTCTTAATTGATTAATTGCCAGATTCTATCCACACCCAACACACAGTATAAAAACAAGGCCTTCTTTACGGGGGAACACATACAGGGGGCTGCACATACAGGGGTTCTTCCAAAGAAGTGGGGTTCTTTAAATAAGTTGCACTTCTGCTCTTGCACTTCAGCGATTTGCACTATGCAAACTACAACAGACAGCAGATGACCTCTATTCCTAATTATCTCACCTTCCTCTCTGGAACATGCTCTTTACCTCTCCTCCTTTTCACAATTGCTGCCTCTCTCCTCAAACTCTCTTTTCTTCGCCCTTCTGCTCCACCCCACAATCTGTACCTATCACCCTCACTTCTCCCCTCCTCCTATTACTGCACTCATCATCTCTTTCTAACTCTAAGCCCACTTGCTAACAAACCCCCCAGGATACTGAAGCATGTCCCCTCATATAAATCATATTCTCATATTACCTCCCTTACTCTTCTGCTTCTCCTAACTGCTGGAGATATTTCCCCAAACCCTGGGCCTCCCTTATTTAACTGTGCTCAACACACCCATCACCCTACACCCTCTGGCAGTAGTCGCAATCTACGCAATTTAGTCTCCATTCCTCTTCTTCCCAACACCAGCCTCCCTCTCTCCTGCGCTCTCTGGAACGCCCGCTCTGTCTGCAACAAACTCACTGCTGTTCATGACCTCTTTGTCACTAATTCCTTCAATCTACTTGCTCTGACCGAAACCTGGCTCCACGAATATGACACCCCTTCTCCTGCTTCCCTATCCCAGGGTGGCCTTCACTGGACTCACTCCCCTAGGCCTAACGGACGCAAGGGAGGTGGAGTGGGATTCCTCCTATCCCCCCAATGCACCTTCCAGGTTATTCACTCTCCTCCCTCTTTTTCCCTCTCATCATTTGAAGCCCACTGTATATGTCTATTCTCTCCTACTTCCCTAAGAATTGCTGTGATTTACCGGCCCCCTGGACCATTATCAACTTTTCTTGATGAGTTTTCTGCCTGGCTACCCTACTTCCTCTCTTCAGAAATTCCAACAATCCTTCTCAGTGATTTTAACATCCCTGCTAATAAAAACACTCCTGCTACTTCTAAACTTCTTAGTCTAACCTCTTCATTTGACCTAAAACAATGGGTACAGGCTTCTACTCACTCTGATGGCAACACCCTTGACCTTGTATTCTCCTACCTATGCACTCCATGCAACTTCTCAAACAAACCTTTTCCTCTCTCCAACCATCACCTTATTAGTTTCTCCCTCCCCCTGTCTTCCACCACCTTTCCCTCCAATGGCCTAACCATCACCCGTAGAAATTTTCGCAACTTCAACTCCTATCTGCTCTATTCTGCTACTGACCACCTCTATGACAAAATCTCTCCCCTGTCCTGCCCCAACCAAGCCACGTCCATCTACAATAAATCCCTGTCCTCCACCCTGGACAAGCTCGCTCCCCTCACTACACGCAGAATCAGGCCTCGACCCCCACAACCCTGGCAAACAGATGACACTAAAATTCTCAAAAAACGTAGTCACGCTCTTGAGCGTCTGTGGCACAAGACTTATGCCCCGTACACATGGTCGGATTTTCCGACGGAAAATGTGTGATAGGACCTTGTTGTCGGAAATTCCGACCGTGTGTAGGCTCCATCACATATTTTCCATCGGATTTTCCGACACACAAAGTTTGAGAGCAGGCTATAAAATTTTCCGACAACAAAATCCGTTGTCGGAATTTCCGATCGTGTGTACACAAATTCGACGCACAAAGTGCCACGCATGCTCAGAATAAATAAAGAGATGAAAGCTTTTGGCTACTGCCCCGTTTATAGTCCCGACGTACGTGTTTTACGTCACCGCGTTCAGAACGATCGGATTTTCCGACAACTTTGTGTGACCGTGTGGATGCAAGACAAGTTTGAGCCAACATCCGTTGGAAAAAATCCTAGGATTTTGTTGTCAGAATGTCCGATCAATGTCCGACCAAGTGTACGGGGCATAAGTCTCTCAAAGACTTCAACCAATACAAATCTGCCCTCCAAAAATACTATTCTTTCCTCCACACTGCCAAGCAAACCTATTTTACAGCTCTTATTAACACCTTCTCATCTAGTCCCCGTAAACTCTTCTCTACCTTCAACCCTCCAATTTGTCATCCACCGCCTCCACCTACTGACTCACTCATTGCCCAGGAGATCGCTAATCACTTCAAAAACAAGATACAATCCGCGATGAAATCTCCACTCTACAGGTATCTCCCCCAGCTAAGACCCCATGTCAACAGATACAACTGACACTCCCCCTATTCAAATCTGCTACTACGGACGAAGTTGCTAAACTCCTTTCTATCGCCCACCTATCCACCTGTCCCCTGGACCCTATTCCTCTCATATGCTACAGTTGCCCTCAGACTCCATCCTACACTCCCTAACCCACATCTTCAATCTCTCCCTCACCTCTGGCGTCTTCCCCAATGCTCTAAAACATGCACTGGTCACCCCCATACTTAAAAAGCCGTCCTTGGACCCTACCAATCTTAACAACCTACGCCCTATCTCCTTGCTCCCCTTTTCCTCTAAACTCCTTGAACGCCTGGTTTACAACCAACTGAGTGACCACCTCATTAAAAACAACCTTCTTGATCCCCTTCAATCTGGATTTCGCCCTCAACACTCCACATAAACTGCTCTTTTAAAACTCAGAAATGACCTACTACTTCTGGATCTTTCAGCTGCCTTTGACACGGTTGACCACCCCCTCCTCCTCAAAAAACTTTACTCCCTCGCTCTCCGTGACTGTGCTCTTCAGTGGCTCTCATCCTACCTATCCCAACGCACCTTCAGTGTCACTTACAATTCTACTTCCTCCACTCCTCTTCCCTTCTTTGTCGGGGTCCCCCAAGGTTCTGTTCTTGGACCTCTTTTATTTTCAATCTACACCTCTTCCCTGGGTCACGGCTTTCAATATCATTTCTATGCTGACGACACACAAATCTATCTCTCCACCCCTCAACTCACTCCATCAGTCTCCTCACGCATCACTAACTTACTAACCGACATATCTGTATGGATGTCACACCACTTCCTCAAACTCAACTTGTCCAAAACCGAGCTTATAATATTTCCTCCCTCACGTGCCTCTTCCCCTGACTTGTCTGTCTAGAGCAATGGCACAACCATCCACCCGTTCCCACATGTCAGGGTACTAGGTGTTATCCTGGATTCTGAACTCTCCTTTCAGCCCCACATCCAATCACTTTCCAAAGCTTGCCGCCTCAACCTCCGCAACATCTCTAAACTATGTCCCTTTCTAACCAATGAAACCACAAAGCTCCTGATTCACTCCCTGGTTATCTCTCGCCTCGACTACTGCAACTCCCTCCTCATTGGCTTACCTTTAAATAGACTATCCCCCCTTCAGTCCATCATGAATGCTGCTGCCAGACTCATTCACCTTACAAACCGCCCAGTGTCTGCTACCCCTCTCTGCCAATCCCTCCATTGGCTACCACTCGCCCAACAAATTAAATTCAAAATATTAACAATAAGTTACAAAGCCATCCACAACTCTGCCCCCAGCTACATCACTAGCCTAGTCTCAAAATACCAACCTAATCGCCCTCTCCGTTCCTCCCAGGACCTCCTGCTCTCTAGCTCCCTCATCACCTCCTCCCATATCCGCCTCCAGGACTTCTCCCAAGCCTCGCCCATCCTCTGGAATTCCCTACCCCAATCTGTCAGACTGTCTCCAAATTTATCCACATTTAGGCAATCCCTGAAAACTTTCCTCTTCAGAGAAGCCTATCCTGCCTCCATCTAACAACTGCATTATTTTCTCCATTAGCTAATCCCCCACAGCTATTACCCTTTTGTATAACTTGACCCTCCCTCCTAGATTCAGGGGCGGATCCAGGGGGGGGGCAACGGGGCAATTGCTCCCCCCGAGAAATATTACTGATTGCTGAGTGTCTCTCTCAATGTTTAGAATCAGCAGCAGCGCCGGTGTTGTTGAACGGCCATGATTCTGGCCTGGACTCTCACTGGTTGCTAACGCCTGCCCGCCTGGCGTGTAGCAACCAGTGATGTCATGTCAGAGCCAAGGAGGAGGAGAGGGAGGTCCCAGCTTTCAGAGTGGAGCGGAGGATTTAACTTCCTCCTCCACGCCTAGTGTGTGAATGTTGGCTCCACCCACCTCCTCCCTCTATCTTCTCCAGGGACAGCTCCAGCGTGGCGTGAGTGAGTGAGGGAAGGGAACTTCCTTGGCTGTAGCAGGTGAGAGGATTGTATGCACTTTGCATGCCACTTTGCAAACAGCATGCCTACCAATGCCTGACTCCTATCACAGCATCTGTTACACTGACACAGATCCTCTGTGTCTGGGAGCTGTCTGGGGGAGGGGCGCTGATGCTCTCCTAACCAGCAGGAGCCCGGGAGGAAGGACATCTTACATGCTGTTATGATAAGGTCAGTACATTTGTTAGGGAGGTATTGTGTAATTATTGTGCTAGGGGACAGACTGCCAGCTTCCCCCCATGTAATGTGCTCTCTTGTGCCCACCATGTCATGTGCTGTGCATTGCAGTGCCCACTATGTTGTGCTGTGCCTTGCAGTGCCCCCATGTAATGTGCTGTGCCCACCATGTAATGTCATGTGCATTGCAGTGCCCCCATGTAATGTGCTGTGCCGACCATGTCATGTGCTGTGCATTGCATTGCCCTTCATGTGATGTGCAGTGCCCCCTATGTTGTGCTGTGCCTTGCAGTGCCCACCATGTAATGTGAAGTGCCCACCATGTCATGTGCTGTGCCTTGCAGTGTCTACCATGTAATGTGCAGTGCCCACCATGTCATGTGCTGTGCCATGCAGTGCCCACCATGTCATGTGCTGTGCCATGCAGTGCCCACCATGTCATGTGCTGTGCCTTGCAGTGTCCACCATGTAATGTGCAGTGCCCACCATGTCATGTGATGTGCCATTCAGTGCCCACCATGTAATGTGCAGTGCCCACCATGTCATGTGCCATGCAGTGCCCGCCATGTCATGCACTGTGCCCGCCATGTAATGTGCAGTGCACACCATGTCATGTGATGTGCCCACCATGTCATGTGCAATGCCCACCATGTCATGGGCTGTGCCATTCAGTGTTCGCCATGTAATGTGCAGTGCCCACCATGTCATGTGCTGTGCCTTGCAATGCCCACTATGTAATTTGCAGTGTCCACCATGTCATGTGCTGTGCCATGCAGTGATCCCATCATGTAATGTGCAGTGCCCACCATGTAATGCGCTGTGCCATGCAGTGCCCACCATGTCATGTGCAGTTCCCACCATGTCATGTGCTGTGCCCACCCTGCCATGTGTTGTGCCCAGCATGTAGTGTGTTGTGCCCACTATGTAATGTGCTGTGCTGTTCAGCAGTGCCCACCATGTCATGTGCAGTTCCTAACATGTAATGTGCAGTTGCATTGTCCACAATGAAATGTGCTATGCCATGCAGTGCCCACCATGTAATGTTTTGTGCCCACCATGTAATGTGCTGTGCCATTCAGTGCCCACCATGTAATGCGCTGTATCCACCATGTAATGTACTGTGCTATTCCCCCCCCCCCCCCCCGTGTTATGTACTATGCTGTGCCTCCCACAGACTCACCCACTCAATCTCACCCCCCTCTCTCTTTCACCCCCCTCACCCCCTCTTTCTCTCATCCCCTCTCTTTCGCCCTGTTCTCTCTCTCACCCCCTTCACCCCCTACCACCCTCTCTCTTTCACCCTCTTTCTATTCCCCTTTTTATCGTCCCCTCTCTCTCGTCCCCTCTCTCTCGTCCCCTCTCTCTCGTCCCCTCTCTCTCTCTCTTATTCACCCCCTTTCTCTCTCTTTCCCCCTCCCTCTCATCCCCTCTCTTTCAACCCCCCCCATCTCGCTATCACACCCCCCCCCCCTCCTCTCTCAACCACTGTCTCACACCCCTCTCTCTCTTTAATTTAAATTTAACAAAAAATTGTTTGTATTTTCATTTTATTTATTTCCATAAAAAGGCCCACCAAAATCCTTAGCACCAGGCCCATGTTGCTCTTAATCTGGCCCTGTAAGCAACACCTTTTTTTCTGCCAGTGCCCCTCCCGAGAATAGGATCTGCCCCTGCCTAGATTGTAAGCTCTAACAAGCAGGGCCTTCTGATTCCTCCTGTATTGAATTGTATTGTACTTGTACTGTCCTCCCTATTGTTGTAAAGCGCTGCGTAAACTGTTGGCGCTATATAAATCCTGTATAATAATAATAATGCGGGAAAGCATAAATTAGCCCGAAATTAGACCAGGTGATAACTAGAGCACCTGAGGCCAGAGCTAGAGGATCCCTTGTTCTGAATATTAACAGAGGAAGTTTTGTTGTATCTGGAGGCTAGGATGTCCACATCTGGAATCCTACATTTTTTAAATATTGGATCGAACACGCCTGGATGAAGAGACTATTTATTGAGATAATCTGCCTGCCAGTTGTCCACTCTTCCTTAAGACAGCCAGGCTCCTTGTGCCCCTTTAATAATTGAACAAAGCCACTAAGTCCCTTTAGAAGAGGGGTCCGGTCACCAAGACCTTTGCTTGGGATGTATCCAGGATCAAACACAAGCATTCTAGGCACAGGAAAAGCTGGGGAGCAGATTTTTTGGAGTTGAGCACCCAGCCAAAGTCCTGAAGCAGCTGAATTGTCTGTATGCCTGTGACATTTGCTTTCTGTGACATTTGCTGAGAGTTGTAAAGGAGATGAATCCTTCAGGAGAAGGTTGTCTAAACAAGCAGTTTGACACACAGAAAGAGTGGCAAGTGCTGGTTGCAGGCCTTGCAGGTTAAGAAAAACTTATAAGAGTGTCTTAAATTTTCTGTCCTCTTGAAAAGAAGGAACATCTTCAATAGGTAGAGTGAGATGTTGGTTTAGGACAGAGATGGCAGGGTCTACTACAGGAAGAGCCCACTTTTTTTACAAACTCTTTTACCACTGGACAGAGTGTAGCAAAGACTTTTGAGGGAGTGAAAATCATTTCAGAAGCGACCCAATTATCAGGAGTAGACATTCTATCTTTTCATGAACAGGAAACATTTTGGAAGCTTTTGTAGGTCTCTTAGTGCCCAAGGGGGAGTGAATTGATGAAGGAGAGTCAACCTGCACAGTGCAAAGGCTTTTGCAGAGGCATTGAGCTTAACATTAGCAGCCATATTGTATAAAGCTCCCTCTTCAATATATTTATTGAATATTAATTTATAATTTAACTCCAGCAAGGATGCTCATGAGTTACATCAACAACAGCTGTCCAATGGCTAACCCAAAAAATGCTGAACAATGACAGAAGATGTCAGTGGCAGTAACTGAGTGACAAAGCAAAGCCCAGACACTACATCAAAGGAGGAGGGCACATTGGAGGAGAAGTGTGTCATAATGTGCATACTTGCACATTATGGCAAGAACGCATGAATCTCAAAAGCGATAAAGTTTCACATTAATGCAATAATTTGCACATGGTTAGGACAATGAGGAAAAGCAAAAATTGTGTTGGGTAAACTAAGTAAAATAAATGTATTACCTTTCATCCTTTGAATTAGGGTTCCATAGGCCATATCATATTGGTATGCACCAACAAGTCCTAGCGGTATAAGAGGGGCAAATAAAGCTGGTTTCTTTCCTTTGATGGCCCTGCACACAAAAAATAACATGAGTTATTTAGGTTATGAGTTATAATCTGATCATCATGTCAATTTGTTGATATATGGTAAATTCTGCTTGCAATATTCTGCTTAGATTGCTATGCAAAGTTCCATTCTGCTGCTGTAAATACATTTCTTTAGAGTTCTCTAAGGAATGGCTGAAAGAGAGAGCCATCTTTGAACCATTACCGTATTTATCGGCGTATAACATGCACAGGTGTATAACACGCACATTAATTTTAAGAGGGAAGTTTCAGGAAAAAAACTTAAATTTTAAATAAGGAACTTTGAAGCAAAATAAGGGTCAGTGCCCATCTGCAGTCTCACCATTGCCATCAATACAGCCTGATCAATGCCCATCTGCAGCCTCACCATTGCCATCAATGCAACCTCATCAGTCCACATCAATGCCACAGCCTCACCATTGCCATCAATGCAGCAGCCTCACCATTGCCATCAATGCAGCAGCCTCACCATTGCCATCAGTGCAGCAGCCTCACCATTGCCATCAGTGCAGCCTGATCGATGCCCATCTGCAGCCTAGAGGGGACAGGGAGGGGGCGGGACGAGCACCGACAGATTATATACAGTGAGAATCTCCTATGATAGACAGAACAGTGGTCCAATGGCGGCCCAGGAGACGGGACTTCCTATTACAGAGGCCGCCAAGTAAACAGGAGATTCTCACTGTATGTAATCTGCCAGCGCTCGTCCTGCCCCCCTCCCTGTCCCCTCCGAGGCAGCTAAAATTGAAGTATTGGCGTATAACACGCATGTGCTATTTGCACCCAATTTTTAGGGCGAAAAAGTGAGTGTTATACGCCAATAAATACAGTATATAATGGCCAATGCCTACTTGTAAAATGGTTTGTTTTTCTAAGATGGTTCTATGAGTCTCCTATGCTATCTGGTTTCATTTTCATTACACTGCTAGAGATGCAGACAGCAGAGACTTTTATGTCAACCA
The DNA here is from genome assembly GCF_042186555.1 of Aquarana catesbeiana. Taxonomy (NCBI): domain Eukaryota; kingdom Metazoa; phylum Chordata; class Amphibia; order Anura; family Ranidae; genus Aquarana; species Aquarana catesbeiana. The sequence continues at coordinate 406,231,071 of NC_133324.1, forward strand.
CACGTACTATCTCACCTGCTTTCATATTTCAGCAGCCAGTTAGTGCATGCACTTTCATATTTGGCCAGATTTAAAATTTGTTGTGGAAATTCTTACTTTACATATCATACTTACATTCGTAGCTAACAATTACAATATTTTTTGTTTTAAAAAACAAATTGTTTCTTAATTTTAGTCTGAAAAAATAGGAATTTCGACCTATAAGTTTCTTATCTTGGAGTACGGTACATGACACATGACTTGTATTCATAGACAATAGGTCACCTTTAGGTGATTGGCAAAAAAGCTTGCTGGGAAGCCCACCCACTCCATGTGACTCAAAATTTGATTTAAAGTGATCAGGACACAAAGGGGAGGGGCCTGTGTTCAAAATGTAGAATTTACAGGCAAGTCAAAATTTCTATTATCTTAATTGTAAAGTACAGAACATGTATTCATAGACCACATAATGTACCCAAGCAACAAACTGAGGGGTGGGTAACAAAAGAGCAAACAGGACACAAAAACAGGTTTTAAGAACCCGAACAAAGCACTCACATAACAGTTAGAAGTACCTTGTGGTTGAAGCTTGCATCAGCTGATGCTGGAACATCCATCTGGTAAAGCCTGGAGAACACGTGAACAGAGAATCAGGTGGTGGCCTTGCAAATTTAGGAAGCAGAAGCTGGAAAGCCCAAGAGACACCAACAGCCCTGATGGAATGGGCTCTGCTAGAGAAAGGAAGAAACCTTTCCTTAAAAGGTGTATGCCCTGGAAATAAGTTGCCCCATCTACCTAGAATGAGAACAGGAAGCAAGATGTCCTTTATGAAGGACCATAGGCAGGACAAAGAAGGGAACCAGTCTTGCGAATAGAGGTTGTATCTTTTAGGTAAACCTTGAAAGCCCTGATGATATCCAGGAATTGTAGGGCAATTTCCTTATCGTGTTTTGGGGCAGGACAGAGAAAAAGAAGAACAATGTCCTCCTTGAGGCGGAAAGAAGAGGCCATCTTGGGTAGAAAGAAAAGTTTTAGTCCCAAAACCACAGCAGCCAAATCAGAAACATGCCTAAAAGATGTAATGACTACCAGGAAGGTAATCTTCCAACAAAGTATCTCTAACTGGTTCAAAGGAAGGTCTCTGAAATACAAAGTGCCAGAATGAGATCCCAAAGTGAAACAAGAGGTCACATTGCGGGATTAATTTGAGCAACCCCTTGAAGAAAAGATAAGGGATTGTAAGGAAAGAGGTTTTTAGAAAAAGATAAATAGATGGATAAAGCAAAAATCTGTCCCTTGAGGGTATTCAAGGCCAGGAGCTGGTCAAGACCAGTCTGAAGAAAAGGCCAATATTTGAGTAATAAAAGTATTCCCTGGGATTCACCTTCCTGTCCTCACACCAGGCAAAGTAAGCTTTCTACGCGCAATTGTAAACTTTGTGGGACTTGGATTTTCTTGTTCTGAGTAAGGTGGGAATAACAGTGTGAGAAATATCTCTATCTTTCAGGACTTCAATAGCCTTGTGGTTAAAGCCAGTAGCTAAGAAGCAGGATGGGATAGGTGGCTTCAAGCTAGAAGGTTGTGTCTGTTTAGAAAAGGCCAATGTTTTTCAGCCAGGAGCCAGAGTATGTCTGTGTACCATGTTCTCCTGGACCAACATGGTGGGATGAGAATCACCAGAACTCTTTAACTTGCAAAGCAGTCCAGTGAGAATATTCATCAGAAGAAAGGCACAAGCCAGCTTCAACTGAGCCCAAGGAATCACCAGAGCCATCCACTGTGAAGGCCAAAGCAACCCTGGTCTTGGCCACACACACACACTTGTTTAGCCTTGAACCTTGAACGCCTTGAACCTGGAGGCCAGGAGGCCTACATCTGGTTTTCCCCACCTTTAATAGAGATTTTGAAAGATCTCTGGCTGCAAAGAGCACTTCTATGGGTTTAGGTGTCTGCAAACCAATTGTTCACTCCAGGGATGTGGACAGTCAAGAGAGCTGGAATGTGAGTTTCTGCCCCGGAGAGTATCAGACTTGTTTCTTTATGGGCAGTCTGACTTCTGGTGCCCTCCTGACAGTTTCTCTATGCCACTGTCTGACAGTACCCTCACTGGATGACTTTGCAGAAGAGAGGTCCAGTCTGACAAAGACAATCTGAAGGGTCCCAGTTCGAGAATGTCGACTCCTGTGGGAACCAGGTCCCCTGGACAATCAGAGCATTGCAAACTCTGCCCCAGCCTGTAAGGATGGCATCCATTACTACCACCTTCCAGGGCCCAGAGCCCTCATGCAGAAGCAAACTGAGTGGTTCCATTTTGACCTGAGGGATTTTAAGTCACGTATTGGACAGATGTCACCATTTTCTTTTGGGACTGTGTCTGGAGACATGCTTGGCCAGTTATTCACCCTTACCCTCAGCTTCTTTAGCAAGGCAGTGGCCGTCTTGGAGGTGTGTTTGGGGTTGTTATGTTGGAATACTGCCCTGCGGCCCAGTCTCCAAAGGGAGGAGATCATGCTCTGCTTCAGTATGTCACAGTGCATGTTGGCATTCATGGTTCCCTCAATGAACTGTAGCTCCCCAGTGCCAGCAGCACTCATGCAGCCCCAGACCATGACACTCCCAACACCATGCTTTACTGTAGGCAAGACACACTTGTCTTTGTACTCCTCATCTAGTTGCCACCACACACGCTTGACGCCATCTGAACCAAATAAGTTTATCCTGGTCTTATCAGACCATAGGACATGGTTCCAGTAATCCATGTCCTTAGTCTGCTTGTCTTCAGCAAACTGTTTGCAGGCTTTCTTATGCATCATCTTTAGAAAAGGCTTCCTTTGGGACAACAGCCATGCAGACCAATTTGATGCAGTGTGCGGCGCATGGTCTGAGCACTGACAGGCTGACCCCCCATGCCTTCAACCTCTGCAGCAATGCTGGAGGCACTCATACGTCTATTTCCTAAAGACAACTTCTGTATACAACGCTGAGCACGTGCACTCAACTTCTTTGGTCGATGGCGAGGCTTGCTCTGAGTGGAACCTGTCATGTTAAACCGCTGTATGGTCTTGGCCACTGTGCTGCAGTTCAGTTTGAGGGTCTTGGTAATCTTCTTATAGCTTAGGGTAAACCATCTCATGAAATCACACCGTTAAATGTTTTATGCAGAATTAAGTTACAAAAATTAATATTTACAACAACAACTTTAACAATGTTAACATAAAGCATCAGACTTCAAAGTTCCCCTTTACATCACAGCCCACAAAGTTGTCCCTTACATCATAGTCTGCAGCATTCCCCCTAACATTATGGTCTGCAGCATTTCCCTTTACATCAGAGTCTGCTCTCTGCAGTAATGCCCTTTACATCAATGTTCCCCTTTGTGTTAGGGTCTGCAGAGTTTCCCTTATGCCTGAATACTTTTCAGTCCTTGTGTCTGGGTAGATGGGCCAACTGGCTCTACCATGGCACATCTACCCGGCACTGGAGGGGTAGGAGACTGTCCAGAGCAGGACTGAAGATCCACTTTAAAGGAGATTGTACAGCGTATTGTACAAACTAATTGGACAGTGTACGGTCATCTGCAATCAGATTGGACAGCGTAGGGCCATTTGCAATCATATTGGACAGCGTAGGGCCATTTGTAATCAGATTGGACAGCGTTCGGCAATTTGCAATCAGACTGGACAGTGTTTGGCCATTTGCAATCAGATTGGACAGCATGGGGCCATTTGCAATCAGATTGGACAGCGTGGGGCCATTTGCAATCAGATTGGACAGCGTAGGGCCATTTGCAATCAGATTGGAGAGCGTAGGGCCATTTGCAATCAGATTGGACAGCACAGGGCCATTTGCAATCAGAATGGACAGTGTTTGGCCATTTGCAATCAGATTGGACATCTGCTCTCTCTCCTCCTGTTGTGGAACTACAAGTCCCAGCACTCTACAGGCAGTTAGGGGGTAGAAATATAGCTCCTGTAGACACTCTGATTGGACATTTTTGGTGACCTACAATTCCAAGCATGCCCTGGCACTGCTCCACATGCAGGGTCCTCTGAGACTTGAAGTCCTCCCCCTGGTCTTACCCTCTGGTGAAGAGGACAGATGTACTGGTTTCCAGTCTCCGCTCTCCGCTCCCTGCCTCTCTTGTACTCGCCCTCCCCTGGGCACACCATCCAGGGCTCTGAGACGGCAGCCGGTGCTCATGTGATGCCTCTCGAATGCCGCTGCTGCTGCCCGTAGTTCATAAAAGGCGCCGCAGCGGTGACGTCACCTACCATACGCCCAGCTGCCCACCCCGTTTGAGCCCGGTTTGGCCCTGGGCAGTTCCAAAGCCTGCCGACGGCCATATTTTTTGCAGGCAACAGCCGTCCATAACGGACAATTGGCAGCCTTGCTCCACGCTCGCCCTCAACTTATTTCCAGTTGCCAAATGCGAGCAGGCGAGTGGAAATTTTGAGGGCTGGCCTAGGCCATCTTTATGTAGAGCAACAATTTTTTTTTCAGATCCTCAGAGAGATCTTTGCCATGAGGTGCCAACTTGAACTTCCAGTGACCAGTACGAGAGAGTGAGAGCGATAACACCAAATTTAACATAGCTGCAACCTTGTAACACTAACAAATCACATGACACTGGGGAGGGAAATTGGCCAATTGGGCCCAATTTGGAGATTTTCACTTAGGGTGTACTTGGGTTTGTTTCCAGCGGTTTAGACATTAATGGCTGTGTGTTGAGTTATTTTGAGGGAACAGCAAATTTACACTGTTATACAAGCTGTACACTCACTACATTGTAGCAAAGTGTCATTTCTTCAGTGTTGTCACATGAAAAGATATAATAAAATATTTACAAAAATGTGAGGGGTGTACTCACTTTTGTGAGATACTGTAAATATAGATATATATACATACATATACACACAGTTGTGCTCATAAGTTTACAGAATTTGGCAGAATTTATGATTTCTTGGCCATTTTTCAGAGAATATGAATAACACAAAAACTTTTCTTTCACTCATGCTTAGTGTTTGGCTGAAGCTATTTATTATTAATCAACTGTGTTTACTCTTTTTAAATCATAATCACAACAGAATCTACCCAAATGACTCTGATCAAACGTTTACATACCTTGGTGATTTTGGCCTGATAACATGCACACAAGTTGACACAAAGGGGTTTGAATGGCTATTAAAGGTAACCATCCTCACCTGTGATCTGTTTGCTTGTAATTAGTGTGTGTGTATAAAAGGTCAATGAGTTTCAGGACTCCTGACAGACCCTTGCATCTTTCATCCAGTGCTGCACTGACGTTTCTGGATTCTGAGTCATGGGGAAAGCAAAAGAATTGTCAAAGGATCTGCAGGAAAAGGTAGTTGAACTCTATAAAACAGGAAAGGGATAAAAAAAGATATCCAATGAATTAAGAATGCCAATCAGCAGTGTTCAAACTCTAATCAAGAAGTGGAAAATGAGGGGTTCTGTTGAAACCAAACCACGGTCAGGTAGACCAACTAAAATTTCAGCCACAACTGCCAGGAAAATTATTCGGATGCAAAGAAAAACCCACAAATAACTTCAGGTGAAATACAGGACTCTCTGAAAACATGTGGTGTGGCCATTTCAAGATGCACAATAAGGAGGCTCTTGAAGAAAGATGGGCTGCTGGGTCGAGTCGCCAGAAGAAAGCCATTACTATGCAAATGCCACAAAGTATCCTGCCATACAGCACAGAGACAAGCCTCAAACTTTCTGGCACAAAGTCATTTGGAGTGATGAGACCAAAATTGAGCTTTTTGGCCACAACCATAAATGCTTCATTTGGAGAGGAGTCACAAGGCATATGATGAAAGGTACACCATTCCTACTGTGAAACATGGAGGTGGATCGCTGATGTTTTGGGGATGCGTGAGCTACAAAAGGCACAGGACATTTGGTCAAAATTGATGGAAAGATGAATGCAGTATGTTATCAAGAAAAATTCTGGAGGAACATTTGCATTCACCATCCAGGAAGCTGCGCATGGGACGTACTTGGACATTCCAACATGACAATGATCCAAAACACAAGGCCAAGTCGCCCTGTCATTGGCTACAGCAGAATAAAGTGAAGGTTCTGGAGTGGCCATCTCAGTCTACTGACCTCAATATCATTGAGCCACTCTGAGGAGATCTCAAAACATGCAGTTCATGCAAGACAGCCCACTAATTTACAGGAACTGGAGGCTTTTTGTCAAGAGGAATAAGCAGCTTTACCATATGAGAAGATAAAGAGCCTCATCCACAAATACCACAAAAGACTTAGAGCTGTCATTGATGTTAAAAGGGGGCAATACACGGTATTAAGAACTGGGGTAGGTAAACTTTTGATCAGGGTCATTTGGGTAGATTCTGTTGTGATTATGATTTAAAAAGAGTAAACACAGTTGATAATAAATGGCTTCAGCCAAACACTAACAATGAGAGAAACAAAATGTTTTTGTGTTATTCATATTCTCTGAAAAATGGCCAAGAAATCATAAATTCTGCCAGGGTATGTAAACTTATGAGCACAACTGTATATAGATATATCTATATACAGTATCTCACAAAAGTGAGTACACCCCTCACATTTTTGTAAATATTTTATTATATATTTTAATGTGACAACACTGAAGAAATTACACTTTGCTACAATGTAAAGTAGTGAGTGTACAGCTTGTATAAAAGTTTAAAATTTGCTGTCCCCTCAAAATAACTCAGCGGACAGCCATTCATGTCTAAACTGCTGGCAACAAAAGAGAGTATACCCCTAAGTGAAAATGTCCAAATTGGGCCCATTAGCCATTTTCCCTCCCTGGTGTCATGTGACTCGTTAGTGTTACAAGGTCTCAGTTGTGAATGAGGAGCAGGTGTGTTAAATTTGGTGTTATCGCTCTCACTCTCTCATACTGGTCACTGGAAGTTCAACATGGCACCTGATGGCCGAAGAACTCTCTGAAGATCTAAAAAAAATAATTTTTCCTCTTCATAAAGATGGCCTAGGCTATAAGTATATTGCTAAGACCCTGAAACTGAGCTGCAGCACGGTTGCCAAGACCATACAGCGGTTTAACAGGACAGGTTCCACTCAGAACAGGCCTCGCCATGTTCGACCAAAGAGGTTGAGTTCATGTGCTCAGTCTCATATCGAGGTTGTCTTTGGGAAATAGAGGTATGAGTGCTGCCAGCATTGCTGCAGAGTTAGAAGGATTGGGGGGGGGGTCAACCTGTCAGTGCTCAGACTATACTTTGCACATTGCATCAAATACATCAAACTGGTCCGCATGGCTGTCGTCCCCAAAGGAAGCCTCTTCTAAAGATAATGCAGAAGAAACCCCGCAAACAGTTTGCTGGAGACAAGCAGACTAAGGACATGGATTACTGGAACCATGTCCTGTGGTCTGATGAGGCCAAGATAAACTTATTTGGCTCAGATGATGTCAAGCTTGTGTGGCGGCAACAAGGTGTGTCTTGCCTACAGTTAAGCATGGTGGTGGGAGTGTCATGGTTTGGGGCTACATGAATGCTGCCGGCACTGGGGAGCTACAGTTCATTGAGAGAACCATGAATGCCAACATGTACTGTGACATACTGAACCAGAGCATGATCCCCTCCCTTCGGAGACTGGGCTGCAGGGCAGTATCCCAACAAGATAACGACCCCAAACACACCTGCAAGACGACCACTGCCTTGCTAAAGAAGCTGAGGTTAAAGGTGATGAACTGGCCAAGCATGTCCCCAGACCTAAACCCTATTGAGCATCTGTGGGGCATCCTCAAATGGAATAACCAAAAAAGAAAGCACTCACATTGCCTCATCCGTGAATAATCATGGGAATACAAAAAGAAGGGTCCCAAAAGATGACCCCAAAATCGGACTTTAGATGGCACAGTGAACAATATGGATATAGAAAAGTAATATTTATTGAAATTTAGAAACATACATAGCAAATGGTAGAAAAAAAGACCATAAAAATGAGAATTAAAAAAAACATATACACAAAAATATATATATAGTATGTAATGTGAGCCCTATTGCGTCAAGGCGTTTCGCTGTTAAGCTTCTTCAGGACACATTCGGGATTCGTTGGTTGCAATAAAAAGGAAAACGGGTCTCACTATCTGTGGGCTCACAAACATCCTTGTATCGTAGCCTCAGACAGAGGGTGGTGCATACGAGTAACAACAAGGGACAGACGATAAGCATATATATAAGCTTTCACAGTCTGGATGGATACAGTCTTCCAAACCAGAATATCCAATAGATAGACACATTCAGCTAAATCCAAGCATAGGAGTATCTAATGCTCACAAAGATTGGTGGAAAAAAGACATCAAATGTAACCCCCTGGGAGAGAGTGATAGTGCAGAGCATTTCACTCTCTCCCAGGGGGTTACGTTTTATGTCTTTATTCCATCAAACTTTTTGGGGACAGTAGTATGGCCTTGAGCATTAGATACTCTTATGCTTGGATTTAGCTGAATGTGTCTATCTATTGGATATTCTGGTTTGGAAGACTGTATCCATCCGGACTGTGAAAGCTTATACATGCTCATCGTCTGTCCCTTGTTGTTACTCGTATGCACCACCCCCTGTCTGAGGCTACGATACAAGGATGTTTGTGAGCCCACAGATAGTGAGACCCGTTTTCCTTTTTCTTGCAACTAACAAATCCCGAATGTGTCCCAAAGAAGCTTAACAGCGAAACGCGTTGACACACTAGGGCTCACATTACATACTATATATATATTTTTATGTATATGGTTTTTTAATTCTCATTTTTATGGTCTTTTTTTCTACCATTTGCTATGTATGTTTCTATATTTCAATAAATATTACTTTTCTATATTCCTATTGTTTACTGTGCGGTCTAGAGTCCGATTTTGGGGTCACCTTTTGGAACCCTTCTTTTTTGCATCCTCAAATTGAAGGTGGAGGAGTGCAAGTTCTCCAACATCCACCAGCTCCATGATGTCCTCATGGAGTAGTGGAAGAGGACTCCAGTGGCAACCTGTGAAGCTCTGGTAAACTCCATGCCCAAGAGGGTTAAGGCAGTGGTGGAAAAAAATGGTGGCCACACAAAATATTGACACTTTGGGCCCAATTTGGAAATTTTCACTTAGGGGTGTATTTGCTTTTGTTGCCAGTTGTTTAGACATTAATGGCTGTGTTGAGTTATTTTGAGGGGACAGCAAATTTACACTGTTATACAAGCTGTACACTCACTACTTTACATTGTAGCAAAGTGTAATTTCATCAGTGTTGTCATATGAAAAGATATAATAACAATTTTACAAAAATGAGTATCTCTCTCTCTCTCTCTCTCTCTCTATATATATATATATATATATATATGCACACACACACACATATATATATATATATATATATTATATATATATATATATACACATCCAAGTGTGAGTACAATCCTCACATTTTAAAAAATATTTTATTATATCTTTTCATGTGACAACACAGAAGAAATGACACTTTGCTACAATGTAAAGTAGTGAGTGTACAGCTTGTATAACAGTGTAAATTTGCTGTCCCCTCAAAATAACTCAACACACAGCCATTAATGTCTAAACCACTGGCAACAAAAGTGAGTACATCCCTAAGTGACAATGTCCAAATTGTGCCCAATTAGCCATTTTCCCTCCCCGAAGTCATGTGACTCGTTAGTGTTACAAGGTCTCAGGTGTGAATGGGGAGCAGGTGTGTTAAATCTGGTGTTATCGCTCTCACTCTCTCATACTGGTCACTGGAAGTTCAACATGGCACCTCATGGCAAAGAACTCTCTGAGGATCTGAAAAAGAGAATTGTTGCTTTACATAAGGATGGAGCTAAACATGGCCTAGTGTCAAGGATGCCATACACAGGCATCCAATGCGGGGTAATCAGATCGTTGGGCTGCACTTAAGGAATTAGGAACACAAGTGTAAGTAAAAAAAAATAGGATTTTTTTCATCATACTTACCTGTAAAACCCTTTTCTTTGAGTACATCATGGGACACAGTTAGGCTAATATTCATTACCTACTGGGTTATACTTCATTTCCAGGTGAATGGACACTGGTAGACCAAGGGTCTTTAGACAGGAAGTGATCCCCTATATAACCCTTCCCATACAGGAAGTACTTAAATTTTGTAGCAAGCACTGAATCCTCAAAAAGAGGGGAGGGACCTCTGTGTCCCATGATGTACTCAAAGAAAAGGATTTTACAGGTAAGTATGACAAAAAAATCCTATTTTCTTTTTTATGCATCATGGGACACAGAGTTAGGTTAATATTCATTACCTGCTGGAACATCCCAGAGCAAAAGCCTCGAGGGAAGGGAGACACCCTGCCAAACAATAGCCATCAGACCTTATATGACAGCCCGAAGTACACTGCGGCTGAAAGCCGAATCCTTGGCTACTCGAACATCCACTTGATAAAATTTTGTGAACGTATGCACGGAAGACCAGGTGGCAGCCTTACAAATCTGAGCCACAGATACCTGATAGCGAAAAGCCCAGGAGGTTCCTACACTCCTGGTAAAATGAGCTCTCACCCAAAAGGGAGGAGCTTTACGTTTCAGACCATAGGCCCAATTGACCAACTGACAGACCCAGTTGGCAATGGAAGCTTTGGAAGCTGCCTGCCCCTTCTTGGGTCCTTTTGGTAAAACAAAAAAGGATTCCTATCCTTGGATCTCCGCAAATCTAGACAAATAAACCTTGACTGCCTGGACAACGTCCAAAGAATGCAGTCGTCTCTCTTCCGCCGAACGAGGCTGAGAGAAAAAAGAAGGCAAAATAATGTCCTGATTTAAATGAAAGGTTACACTACTTTTGGCAAAAAGGATGGAACAGGTTGTAACACGACCCTGCCATGGTAAAGGATCAAGTATGGTTCCCTGCACCAAAGGGCCGCCAACTCTGACATCCTTCTAGCCGAGGTAATGGCCCTCAGGAAGGCAAGCTTGCATGAAAGCAAGTCTAATGGAATTTCCTTGATAGACTCGAATTGTTGTTTCTGTAACACAGAGAGCACCAAGCTCAAGTCCCAAGGACACATAAGTGACCTAATGGGGGGAAGCAAGTGAGTTGCCCCCTGCATAAAGGTTCGGATCAGTGAATGGGAGGTTAAAGGCCTTTGTAAGAATACTGATAGGGCCGAAACTTGACCTCTGATTGTACTCAAAGCCAATTTGATTTCCACAGCTGACTGCAGAAAAGAGAGAATTCTCCCAATCACGTATTTCTGAGGATACCATTTTTTTGCTTCACACCATGCGATATAAGTCTTCCAGACCTTATGATTGATCTTCCTAGTGACAGCTTTTCTAGCATTCACTAGGGTAGACACCACTGGTCCCGAGATGCCACAGTCCTTAAACACTCTGGCTTCAATAGCCATACCATCAAATTTAGAGACTGTAAATTGGGGTGGAATATAGGACCTTGAGACAGTAGATCAGGGCGACGTGGAAGCGTCCATGGCCAGTCTTTTGTCAGTCTCACAATCTCCGGAAACCAGGGCCTTCTGGGCCAGGCTGGTGCCACCAGAATGACTGGAACTCCCTCTCTCCGAATCCTGCGCAAAAAATGCGGAAGGAAAGGGATCAGAGGGAAAGCATAAACCAGGGAGTACTGGCTTCATGGAACTACCAGAGCTTCTGCTCCGATTGCCAGAGGATCTCTTGTTCTGGACACAAACTGCTGTAGCTTGTTGTTGAACCTGGATGCCAGTAGGTCGACCTCTGGCCATCCCCAACATTGGCAAATTTCCTGGAAAACCCCTGGGTGTAGGGACCAATCCCCCGGGCAGATCTGCTGGAGGCTGAGATAATCTGCCTTCCAGTTCTCTCTTCCCAGGATATGGACTGCCGATAGAATCGCCACATGTCCCTCTGCCCAGGCTAGTATTTGGTTCACCTCCTTCAGAGCTGAACGAATCCTGGTACAGCCTTTGTGGTTTATATAGGCCACTACAGTGGGTTTGTCAGACTGAACCCTGATAGTGCAGTCCTGAAGCTCCGCTGTCCAGGACCGCAAGGCTAGACGTACTACCTGTAATTCCAGGACACTGATGGGCAGGATCCGTTCTGTCCTTGACCATTTCCCCTGAGCTGTGAGCCCTTCTAGGGTCGTTCCCCAGCCTGAGAGACTGGCATCTGTATTCAGTACTCTCCAAGTTACCGGGAGAGGTTCTGATCCTGCAACCACCAGTTTAGGCTTAAGCGTGCCAGAGGAGATAAGAACATTGGATAATCCAGGGCTTGTCCTCTCCGGTTCCAAGCCAACAAGATGTCTTGTTGTAGAGGCCTGGAATGGAACTGGTCATAGGGCACCCCCTCGAAGAAGGATACCATCCTCCCTAGAAGACCCATACAGAGCCGAATTGAGGGTTGTCTGGTGCCCCTTATCTGACGTACCTGATCTTTCAAGGCACAGATCCTTGCGGGTGGCAAGAATACTCTTGCTTGGACCATATCTAGGATCAGACCTAAATACTTTAGACTTTGAACTGGTCTCAAGGTTGACTTTTCAGTTATTATGATCCAGCCTAAGCTTTCCAAATACAGCACTGTGCATGTTATGCTCTGTTCTAGAGCCTGTAGTGAGTGATCTCTGAGCAGGAGGTCGTCCAGATACCCGAGCACCACAATCCCTTGGGCCCTTAAAAGACCCAGTACTGGTGCTAGGACCTTTGTGAACAACCGGGGAGCTGTAGCAAGCCCGAAGGGTAGAGCTACAAACTGAAAATTACATTACTCTACTGCAAATCGCAGGAAATAAGCGTCCTTTATATCGAGGGAGACTTTCTAGCCTCCCATCTGGAGTGAGGCTAATACTGAGGGGATAAACTCCATCTGAAAGGACTGGATCAGTAGATACTGGTTCAGGGATCTTAGGTACAAAATGGGCCTTGTGTCCCAATTTGGTTTTTGAACCGTACATAGGTTAGAGTAAAACCCTGTGCCCCTTTCAGGTAAAGGAACCTCTACAATCACTCCTTGATGCAATAGATGTAGTGCCTGAAGCAATAAGTCTCTTTTTGGAGGATCCGAGAGAACGCTGGATCTTAAAAACCTGTGAGGGGGAACCCCCCGCAACTCCAGCTTGTAACCGCGGGATATAGTTGAGGTGACCCACTCGTTCTGAACTATTTTTCCCCAAATGTCCGCACAGTGCAGCAGCCTTCCCCCCACCCAATGGAGTGGGGGAGTCCCCTCAAAAGGAAGGCTTGGTGCTGGGTTTAGAAGAATTTTGGACCCAGGGCTTTTTCTGGCCTTGCGGCTTGCCCCGAGGGAGGCCTGGTGCTTTTCTTCACAGGAAGTAGAGAACTCTTCCCTCCGGAAATCTTTAGGATATATTTGTCCAAATGATCACCAAATAAATGTTTCCCATGAAAGGGGAAACCTGCCAATAACTTCTTACAAGGAAGCTCAGCTGACCAGTTCTTAAGCCACAAAAGTCTGCGCATATGTACAGACAAGAGAGCCAAACGAGAAACCTGTTGTAATGAATCCTTTAAGGCGTGAACAGCAAAACACAGCTCTCGAGGAATATCTGCCTGATTTTCAGACAGATCATCCTCCTGGTTAGGCCTGTCAGGTATCTGCCAGTCCTTTACGGACTGGCAGATACCAATTGCTGCAACAGCTGGCTGAATAGCTGAACTGGCCAAAGAAAAGGAAGCCTTTAATAATGACTCCAATTTCTTGTCAACAGGGTCTTTCAAGCCCTGTGCGTTATCTACCAGACAAGTCAAGTTCTTGTTTAAGGAAGAGACTGCTGCATCTACAGCTGGCATGCTCCCCTTCTTAACAAACTTTTTATCCATAGGATATAAAAGGGAAAACCTCTAAGGGAGGAACAAAAATCCTGTCAGGATATTCCCAATCAGCATACACCGCCTGTTCCAAGAAAGGGTGTAAGGGGAAAGCCTGTGTGGCCTGAAGAGGCCTCAGGGATCCCAAAGAGGATCAGGGAGGCTCAGTAACCTCTGCAAGAGACAACTTAAAGGCAGAACGAACCATTTCTGTAAGAGTCAGGATCAAAAGCCTCTGTGATTGAGAGGCAGACACCAACTGGATATCTTCTTGTCCAGATTGGTCGGAAGCAGACTCATCCGCTAGGCCATCCACAGAATCCTGAGCTTTAAGCTCTTCCCCATCCTCAACCCATTCCTGCTCCAGACTAGGAGGCTCCAGGGAGGGGGATCTGTCATGCTTCTTGCCACCCTGCGGGATGGAGGCAATCATGCCAGCAATCTTGTGCTCTAACCCAGGTAGGGCTAAGGACAGTTCATCCTTAGTGATAAAGGGTGAAACAGCAGTGTTGACTGTAGGCACAATCCTAGATAGGCGCAGCAGCTCAGATTGCCCGGAAGCCTCTGGGCATACAACTCCTTCAGGTAATACAACACTAGGGATACAACTAGGTTCATCAGGAACTTCTGATGACATAGGTGTGCCCTTCCCTGTAGTGTTAGTCCCACTCCTCTTTTTTTAAGACATTTACTAGCCACAAAAAGGGAGTACCTGGGTGTAGTATTAACACACCTCAGAAGGGAGACCCTTTAATAGGGCTCACCCAACCCCTATGCAACAATCCTGCTAAGCACCTTTAGCCTGAAAAGCAACACCTGGTTAAAAAAATACAGCGCTCGCAACACACAATATAAGTGAAATCAACAAAAAAGTCCAAATAAAAATAAAAAATATAAATAAATGCAACTGAAGTGTTAGTCCACAATGAAGTAGGTGCAAAAAATGCATCACAAACTTGCAGGAGTACAGCGACACCCCCTTTTGCATCCCCACTCACCAAAACAGGACGACCCCCAGCTTTGCAATCCAGGGGTCACTTCAGGCTTGTAAATGGTATCCCACACACGTAGATTGGTGTCAAAACATCATATGGTGGATCGATGATAGATTCCAATAGGAGGGTCTCAACAGGATATACAGGCACCCAGAAATGAAAAGAGGATGGACTAATAGTGAAGTACTGTTATAAAAGTTGATTTAATGCGCATAGGGATCGGTACTTACAAAAAGACGGTTAAAAACAGACATGGATATACAGCTGTAGATACAGGAAGCAGCCGTTCATAGCGTGCGTTCCACAGACTGGAAGTGACGTCAAACCAGGAAAATATGTCAATGCATTTTGCCCTCCCTCAGGGCGTCATCAAGGACCTCCCTCAGGGGCATTAAAGTCAGGCTGGGCGTCAAGTAGAAGAAAAACAGCGGCAAGCTGGGCATCTGGCCGGGAAGCATCAGTGGTAAGCTGGGCATCAGCAACCGGTTTAGCAGGCACCATGTCAGCAGGCTGGGCAAAGGGCACCGGGTCATCTCACTGGGCAGGGGGCGCCGGGTTATCTGGCTGGGCAAGTGGGGTCTGGGTCATGTGGCTGGGCAAGCGGGCTCCGGGTCGTCTGGCTGGGCAAGCGGGCTCCGGGTCGTCTGGCTGGGCAAGCGGGCTCCGGGTCGTCTGGCTGGGCAAGCGGGCTCCGGGTCGTCTGGCTGGGCAAGCGGGCTCCGGGTCGTCTGGCTGGGCAAGCGGGCTTGGGGTTGTCTGGCTGGGCAAGCAGGGTCCGGGTCGTCTGGCTGGGCAAGCGGGCTCCAGGTCATCTGGCTGGGCAAGCGGGCTCCGGGTCATCTGGCTGGGCAAGCGTCCTCCAGGTCATCTGGCTGGGCAGCGGGCTCCAGGTCATCTAGCTGGGCAGTGGGCTTTGGGTCATCAGGCTGGGCAGCGGGCAGGGGCACATCAAGCCAATTCAGCAGCCTTGGTGCTGAATGTAACAGTGCCACCAGCAGGTGAACCGAGTATTGACACCGTTCCTGACAGTTCCTCCCCCCTTAAGGAGTGGCCTCCGGACGCTCCATTCAGCCCTTGGCTTGACAGTCCAAGTGGGTGCGAAAAAACCCTGAAAAGTTTCCCTATTGGGGCGACTTCTTTGCACTTCTTAGGCCAGAGTTCTTTAATTCACTGGGAGACGTGCCACCCGAGTCTGAAAACAGGACACGCACCCCACCACCAGGGTCAGAAAGTTTGGATCCGGAAACGACAATTAGCAGGGCTACAGGCATGAACCCATCGGAGGCAGACCACACAGGGGGATTAAAGTCAGGCTGGGCGTCAAGCAGGAGAGAAACAGCGGCAAGCTGGGCATCTGGCCGGGAAGCATCAGTGGCAAGCTGGGCATCAGCAACCGGTTTAGCAGGCACCGGGTCATCTGGCTGGGCAGGGGGCTCCGGGTTATCTGGCTGGGCAAGTGGGGTCTGGGTCATGTGGCTGGGCAAGCGGGCTCCGGGTCGTCTGGCTGGGCAAGCAGGCTCCGGGTCGTCTGGCTGGGCAAGCGGGCTCCGGGTCGTCTGGCTGGGCAAGCGGGCTCCGGGTCGTCTGGCTGGGCAAGCGGGCTCTGGGTCGTCTGGCTGGGCAAGTGGGCTCCGGGTCGTCTGGCTGGGCAAGAGGGCTCCGGGTCGTCTGGCTGGGCAAGCGGGCTCCAGGTCATCTGGCTGGGCAAGCGGGCTCCGGGTCATCTGGCTGGGCAAGCGGGCTCCAGGTCATCTGGCCGGGCAAGCGGGCTCCAGGTCATCTGGCTGGGCAAGCGGGCTCCGGGTCATCTAGCTGGGCAGCGCGCTTTGAGTCATCAGGCTGGGCAGCGGGCAGGGGCACATCAAGCTGAGCAGTGGCACATCAAGCTGGGCAGTAGCACATCAAGCTGGGCAGTGGGCAGCAGGCTCCGGGTCATCAGGCTGGGCAGAGGCACATTAAGCCAGCCAGCGGCACAAACTGGGCAGTGGGCAGAGGCATATCAAGCTGAGCAGCGGGCAGAGGCACATCAAGCTGGGCAGCGGGCAGAGGCATATCAAGCTGGGCAGCGGGCAGAGGCACATCAAGCCGGGCAGCGGGCAGAGGCACATCAAGCTGGTCAGCGGTCAGAGGCACATTATTATTATTATTATTATACAGGATTTATATAGCGCCAACAGTTTACGTAGCGCTTTACAACTTGAGGGTAGACAGTACAAATACAATACACTTTGCTACAGTAGGAATCAGAGGGCCCTGCTCCTTAGAGCTTACAATCTAAGAGGGCACATCAAGCTGGGCAGCGGGCAGAGGCACATCAAGTTGGGCAGCGGCACATCAAACTGGGCAGAGGCATATCAAGCTGGGCAGCAGGCAGAGGCACATCAGGCCAGGTATCAGAAATGGGACCATCAGACAGGGTATCAGGAATAGAACCAACAGGAACTGGATCGTCAGGCTGGGTATCAGGTACGGGATCACTAAGCAGATCATCAGGCATCGGATCATCAAGCAGAACACGGAACAACAGGCTGGACAGCAGGCACCGAAACATCAGACTGGAAAGCGGGCACTGGGACGTCAGACTGGACAGCAGGCACTAGATCAGGCTGGAAAGGGGGCATCGGGACATCAGATTGGAAAGAGGGGACCGGGACATCAGACTGGAAAAATCATCAGACTGGACTGTGGCACTAGAATATCGGACTGAACAGCGGGCACTGGAACATCGGGCTGGGCAGCGCGCACCAAATCAACAGGCTGGACAGCGGGCATTGGAACATCAGACTGGACAGCGGGCAGAGGCACTGGCACAACACGCTGGACAGCGGGCACTGGCACAACAGGCTGGACATCGGGCACTGGAACATCAGACTGAACAGCAGGCACCGGAATATCAGGCTGGCCAGCGGGCACCAAATCAGGCTGGACAGCGGGCACTGGAACATCAGACTGGACAGCGGGCACTGAAACAACAGGCTGGACAGTGGGCACCGGAACAGCAAGCCGGAAAGCGGCACTGGAACATCAGACTGGAGCAGATGGGGTGGTGTGGAGGCAGGATTGGATAATGGCTGGATGGTATGGGTTGGGAAGAACTTCTGTTTCTTTTTGGGTTTAGCCACTGAAGCTTTGTATGTGGATATAGGGCTGTAGGTAGTGGGGGCAGCTGATGGAAGCGAAGAGCGGAAGGATGGTAAAACAGAGGAAATAGTTGTTCAGAAGAGAGTTAGTGGAACTGTGGGAGGCAGCCGAGAAGAAGCAGAAGGGTTAAAGGCAGGGTAGGTGCAGAAGGAGGAAACAGAGTACTGGTAATTAATTGGTAGCAGGGCATATTGGGTGGCAACTGTGGTGCTGTGGGTGAAGGAGAGGAAGACATCTCAGCAGGCTGGTATCGAGCCATAGAAATGGGTAGTTGGGAGCTGACAGAGGCTGAGTGCAACAAACTTGACCAGGCCTGCAATGATGATTGCACAAAATCAGATTTGCACACCGATTGTCCGACCAGCGACTGCACTGAATCAATACATTCCACAAGTACCTGTTGAGGACAAGCTGAGTATTGCTCAAAGAAAAAGGCTGAGTCAACCATAAACAAGTAATGAAACACATCAAACCCCAAAACACCTAATTATCTAACTAATATATATACACACACAAGCAAAGGAAACACACATAAATAACCAAGGCAGGGACAAGAGAAAAGGGGAACAGAAGACCAGGTACTAGGAGCGGTCATAGTACTGTGCAAAAGTTTTAGGCAGGTGTAAAGACACACTGTAAAGCAAGAATGCTTTCAAAAATATATATTTTGTTTATTTTTATCAGATTATAAAATGCGAAGTAAATGAACAGAAGAAAAATCTAAATTAAATCAACATTGGTGTGACTACCCTGGCTTCAAATCAGCATCAATTCTTACACTTGCACACCTTGTACACTTGCACAAAGTCAAAGATTTTGTAGGATTAGAGTGATGTGTATGATTAACCAATTATACCAAGCAGGTGCTAATGATATATATCATGCATATGAGAATGATATATGTAAGTTGAAACACAGTCATTAACTGAAACAAACAGCTGTGCAGGATGCTTAAAACTATGTGAGGAACAGCCAAACTCTGCTACTAAGGTGAGGTTGTGGAAGACAGTTTCATGTCACAGGCCATACACCATGGCAAGACTGAACACAGCAACAAGACACAGGGACGTTATACTACATCAGCAAGATCTCTCTCAGGTGAAGATTTCAAAGCAGACTGGGGTTTCAAGATGTGCTGTTCAAGCTCTTTTGAAGAAGCACAAAGAAACGGACAACATGGGTTGCTGTAGATGCAGTAGTTGGCCGAGGAAACAATGCAGCAGATGAAAGACACATCATGTTTACTTTCCTTACATCGGAAAGTGTCCAGCAGTGTGCCATAAGCACAGAACTGGAGGAAACCAGTGAGATCCAGGTACACTCATCTACTGTTTGGAGAAGTCTGGCCAGAAGTGGTCTACATGGAAGAATTGCGGCTAAAAAGCCATACCTCTGATGTTAAAACAAGGCTAAGCGACACTCACCAACAGAATCCTTAAAAGAGGAAACATTCTCATTAGCAACTGAAAGGTGTTTATTGAGAACTGAAATAGCAGTATTCATCAAAGGAACAGTCTATTTCTTAAATTCTTATCACGTAGGATACATTTCAGTAAAATTCTTAGAAGGAATTAAAATCCCTTCAGGATTGGGCCGGTTCTCAAAGTGAATAAAAAAAAAAAATTCACACACAGTGGCAGAGAAATCAGTTTTTGTCAGGCACTGCTGCATTGTGCATGCTTGAGAGGCAGCCAGAGCCAGATAATAAGAGCGTTGTCATAATAAGACATTGCGTTTGGCCAAGGGAACAGCTATTACCCTGAGCGGTGGTTTGAGTTTCCTGTAGGCCTCCTGTGGAACACATGCTATTCTTCCCTTTGTCCCAGCTTCCTTCCAACTGTAATCCACCAATGTTAAGTGAGGTTATTCCCAGTGGGGTACCCATAGAATGGAGGTTGGAATAGATGTGGTTTTGTGAGTCCAGATATAGGAGCCGCTATAACCCAAGCATTAAACATGTTCATGTGTATGTCTCTGTAGAACATGGGTGCTCAACTTGTGGCCCTCCAGCTGTTGCGGAACTACAAATCCCGTGAGGCATTGCAAGCTGCTGACAGTTACTAACATGACTCCCAAAGGCAGAGGCATGATGGGACTTGTAGTTCCACAACAGCTGGGGGGCCACAGGTTGAGCACCCATGCTGTAGAAGATGGCAGCAAGAGTGCAGCAATATGCTGAGTGTGTTCTCTGTGGAAAAGGTGGGTGGGAAGGCATCATCCGGGAGGTATGACACAGTTACTTCATGCTCCATAGACTAAGTCTGGATAAGAGGATTACAACACCCAATTTTAAATTGCTCACACTGAGAAAAGGCAGGGTTTACCACAGTAAAGTGAATAACACCCAATTCCCGAAACAAACATTATAGGCCAGCCCCACACAATGGGGTCCAGGTGTAGTCCCCAGGGTATACACTGAGGGCAAATTATCTGGAAACTGCTAAACAGCCCAGGGCAGTAAGCAGTCTGATCTCAATAGAAGTGTAACTGCAACACTCAAACACTTGGACATTAGTTTGCTTTGCAGTATTGTGCATTACAACACTTGTTTTAACACATGTTACAGCAGTGTTTAAGTGAGAAACCGCCCTAACACCACATACCTAAAGTGCAAAAATTGGTCTGTGCCTTGATCTTTAATAACATAATTCTTATCTGTGTCTTTTTAATTTTTTAATGCCTTTGTAGCACATTTTTCACCAACTGCATATGTGTATCCAGACAATGCAACACAAATAGAATATATATATGTGTTTGTGTGTGTGTGGGGGGGGGGAGACCCGATGCGCATGGCCAGCGGTCGCGATCGCTGCCGGCCACGTGCGATCGCGTGCACGAGCGCCAGTACAGGGATTTGTGTGTGTAAACACATAAATCCCTGTGCTGTCAGAGGAGAGGAGACATGTTGTTTGTTCCTAGTAAGTAGGAACAACGAAATGTCTCCTCTCCTACTCAGTCCTATCCCCATACAGTTAGAATACAGCGAGGGAACACACATTTAACCCCTTGATTGCCACATAGTGTTAATCCCTTCCCTACCAGTGTCATTTACAAAGTAATCAGCGCATTTTTATAGCACTGATCGCTGTATAAATATCAATGGTCCCAAAAATGTGTCAAAAGTGTCCAATCTGTCTGCCGCAATGTCACAATACCGTTAAAAATCGCAGATCGCCACCATTACTAATAAAGATAAAAATAAAAATGCCATAAATCTTTCCCATAGTTTGTAGACACTATAACATTTGAGCAAACCAATCGATATATGCTTATTGCGATTTCTTTTTTTTTTTTTGTAGAAGAATAAATATTGGCCTAAACTGATGAAGAAATTTGTTTCTTTAAAAAACATTTTTGGGGATATTATAGCAAAAAGTAAAAAATATTGTTTTTTCAAAATTATCGCTCTTTTTTTGGTGTATAGCACAAGAAATAAAAACAGCAGAGGCGATCAAATAGCACCAAAAGAAAGCACTATTTGTGGGAAAAAAAGAACCCAAATATTGTTTGGGTACAGCATTGCATGGCTGTGCAATTACCAGTTAAAGCAACGCAGTCCCAAACTGTAAAAAGTGCTCTGATCAGGAAGGGGGTAAAATCTTCCGGGGCTGAAGTGGTTAAGAGTGATGATGGAGTTGAATATATTATTCTAATATAGTATGGATTCATGACAGAGAAGCTGTAGAACAATAGGAACCTTAATTCTACCAAGAAAGAAAGAAAAAATAAGGAAAAAAGGAACAGGAAAAAAAGTAAGAGAAAAAAAACAGAAATTAATTTAATTTCAGCACAAGTCATTCGTATTAATGGGTAACTAATATCCCATTGGAAATTCTTTTTTGTCTAAATATTCTCAAGTCTAAACAAAGATCCATTATACTTCTCTATTTAGCATGGAGAAAAAAAACACCTACCCTGATGGAGTTGTCATTTCTTTTACAATGTGTATTGCAGGAAATTCAGTTTTGAACTTGTGATGATCCTCACCCGAACATACCTAGTTTGTCGAGCCATGTGCGTTGGTTTTAATTGGATTAAAACAGGCTGGAGGGTAACATTACCAATTGTAGATGCATTTTTGCCACAACACAAAACTCCTAAAGGCAATATCTTCTTTTAACCTTAAATCATTTTGTAAAATAGGTAATACAAGTTTTTTTAACCTCATTAAACTCTGCGCTATGCCGAGTTTAAAAGAAACTGATTGTATATTACTCTTTTTGTACCCAGTTACCTCTAGGTGAACTTCTAGAAGATTCCCCCCTGTATTTAGTAGAATCATATGCCTTAAAAGCGGAATGATCATATTCCTGCTCAAGGAATCTGCTCATTTCCATACCTCTAGCTCAAAACTCTCTAGTGATGAGCAGCTGCACCAAGCCCTAATAAATTGGCCCTTAGCTACAGCTTTTTTAAAATGAGCCAACATGAAAAAGCAAATTCCTTGAAATGGGCTTACAATGGTCGGAACATGTAAGTTGAATATAGATATTTAATGTAGATCCTGTGTTTCTCACAAGTAAATCTAGGATTAGTATATCCATTATTACTTAAACAAACCAAAAAGTCCATCACTGGCATCTCTTGATGTACAATGAAAATCAGGTCACCAATATATCAAGTAAATAACTTAATGTTATCTCTTTTGGGGTTAATATCTTCAAAGATGTTGCACATTTTCCACCAATTCACAAACAGGGGGGCACAAACTTGGAACACACTCAAGCGCTAGGTCTTTGGAGATAGTAACTCCTGTCAAACAGAAAATAACTGTATCAACAGAAGACTCACTGTGGTGGTGTTGTTTTTTATTTGACGGGGGTTGCTATCTCCAAAGGAGTGGCACTTTGATGGGCAGCAAGTTGCCACCCACTCACAACATCCTGTTTTTGGATTAGTGGGAAAAGTGCTATGCCTTTGGAGATACTAACTCCTACAAGGATCAGATTAACTTCTCCCAATATATTCATGACCTGATTTTCACTGCACATCAAGATGCCAGTGATAGATTTTTTTTTTTATTTTGCCATCATAAGATGATCTATGTACAGGCCTATCATAATTGAGAAATTCTCTTCTTCATGCCAACTGCGGTCATCTGGACTGTGTTAAAGAGGAAGTAAACTCTGTAGTTTTTTTTCTCCTTTTGCTTACCTGCAAAGTAAAGGCATAATGTGCTAGTATGCAGCGCATACTAGCACATTATGTGACACTTATCTGCAAACAAAGCCCATGTTGTCCCCGCTGGAGGCCGCATCCATCTTTACCTGTCTTCCTCCCAGGGGCTGCAGACTCCGACTGTGTGACTGGCCAGAGCCGTGTGACGTCACTCCCGCACAAGTGCAGGAGCCGCCGGTCACGGCACTGACTTCTGAAGAAACGGCACGAGTGGCTGTTCCTTGAGAGCGCATGCACGATTACATCATCAGCACAGTATACAGAAAATATCTCCTAAATAGCGCACGTTTAGGAGATATTTATAGTACCTCTAGGTAAGCCTTATTCTAGGCTTACCTAGAGGTACAAATAATACAGGGAGGTTTACAACCTCTTTAAAAAAGCCATACCCTGAAGTCCAATTTATTAAGGCTCAGCACAACTTCTCATCACTAGAAGTAATAGAGATGTGGGTCATATTCCTTGAGCAGGGGTATGGTCAGTCCATTATAATAATGGCATACAAGTCTGCTAGGAAAACCCATGGAAGGATCTTCTGAAAAATGTAATTAGAGGTAATAAGGAGATACAACCATATTCCCAATTTTTGAGTATTTACTCATTTTACAAAGTGATGTGAAGATAAAACAAATATTTGTTTTGTGACCAAAAAAGCATCTACAAATAGTAGTATAATATTTCCTAGTATGTTTTAATCCAATGAAAACCAACGCAAATAGCTGGACAGGGTGAGTACATTCAGGTGTGGGTCTCCTTGATGTTCAAATTGTCTTATACCATACTTTACAAAGTTCCACCATTTGAATTGCTTAGAATCATTTGCCAGTGGTTGCTCATTCAAGATTACACATGGGGTTGTCAATTCTTTCTATAATTTGAATCTTGAGAGAACTTGTGATGAAATGGTGTGCTACATTGGTATTTTTTTTGGTCCTTATATTGGAAAGATGGTCTCTAAAGCAGTTGCACAACCATCCTGTCATTCTACCGACACACTGAGAAAGGTTGCACAAGAGATTATGTAAACTATGGTGTGCAACACAAAAGTTGTCACACATTGGGGTTGATTTACTAAAGGCAAATCCACTGCAAGTGCATTTGAAAGTGCACTGAAAGTGCATTTGGAAGTGCAATCGCTGTAGATCTGAGGAAAGAAGGGGAAGCTCTGCTGATTTTATCATCTAATCATGTGCAAGCAAAAATACTGTTTTTTAATTTTTCTTGCATGTCCCCCTCAGATCTACAGCGACTGCACTTCCAAGTGCACTTGCAGTGCAAAGTGGATTTGCCTTTAGTAAATAACCCCCATTGCTGACATAATCTCTTGAGCAACCTTGCTCAAACAGTGTGTTGGTAGAATGACAGGATGGTTGCCCAACTGCTTTAGAGAATATTAGATCTCTCTAACATTATTCTCTCAAGATTCAGATTATAGATAGAATTGACAACCCCATTACAGAAGAAAACTACTTCCCTTTGTTAACTAGAAGTATGTTGAAATTATAATTTAGACACTATAAACCATAAAGGTATGCGTTTTGAATATGACATACTGTATATACATTGTGCATATTTTCTGTTTTTCTCTCCTATTTTTACCTTCTTTTTTCCCACTTTTTCGTTTCTTTCTCTCTTTTCCCTTGTTACCTGTTTCTTCCGACTTCTCTCCCCTTACTTTCTTTTTGCTTCCTCTCTTCTCCCCCTCACCCCTGTTTTTTCTCTCTTGCCTCCATTTTCCCTTGTTGTATCATTCAGCTCTTAGCTTCCTGTTTTTATATAACTTGGAACATTTTCAATGTCAGATGTAGAATATACAATTTGCTCTTATCTACTTTTCTCGGAGAAACAAGTTATCAGTAGTTATATATATATATATTTTTTTACTTTTTTTTAAAAAATATTTTCAATAAATATGACTTTAGGAAGTATTTTGTTACTGATTAAATATTTTAACACTAATAGGACTCGCATTGCATTTTATGCTTAAAGCGGAGTTCCACCCAAAAATGGAACTTCCGCTTTAAGTGACAATGACCCCCTGACATGCCACATTTGCCATGTCATTTTTTTGGGGGGGGGGGGGAATTGGTGGGGGGAGGAGCGGATACCTTCTTTTTAGACGCATCCAGCTCCCACTTCCTCGTAAGAAGTAAGAATGTCCAGCTCCCACTTCCCCCAGTAAGAATGTTGGCGCCATGGAGAGGAGGGGGGAGAGGAGCGAGGATTCGTACGCCAGCATAGCTGGACCGTCGGACAAGTGAGTGTCTGATTATTAAAAGTCAGCAGCTACACTTTTTGTATCTGCTGACTTTTAATTTTTTTTTTTTCGGCGGAACTCTGCTTTAAGTTGCTGTTTATGTATTAGCAGTATGGATTCCATGCTGCGGTTTTTCGTAGTTTTGATATATGCGCTGCTTGTATCCATTTAATACCCAACTGAAATGACTGTATACATATAAATAAGCTTTCTCTCACTGCTTCCCCCATCTCTGTGATAAAGCCCCTGTGTGGGTAAAACATATTAAAGTCGGGTAGTCCCAGGCAGGGCTGCAGAGTTAAATGTCCAGTTTCAAGAACGTTGAATGAAAGACCTGATGTCATCGGAGTGTGGCTGCTCATTTCCCAAATAACTTCATAAGTGTGGTGGGTCTCTTTTTGACTGGCACCCGAGGCTCAGAGAAGCCCAGAATGTGCTTTGGAGTGGTGACACATCTCTGTTCCTCTATAGTTGATATGGATCACATTTGTTTATTGTTAAAAGGGCCTTCCTCCCCAAAATTTGTTTATTTTTTGTAGAATTCCAGTTGTAGATAGAAATTTCTAATCTGAGTCATCTGCTATATTTTAAAATACCCTCTAACAATATCCCCTTGCCTTTCCCTGGCTGTGTTCCTGCATAACCTTGAATGTTCATGCCCACCTTGGGATTTCCCACTCTTTCTGTTGCATTTTCTGTAATATAAAATAAAACAATACAATAGGTAAAATGGGAACCCCTCAAAATAGCTGTAAATTTGCTTGTAAAATGGCTGTAATATGCCTATAAAAATACTTTGAAATCACCAGGAATATGCTCTGCTCAGGTAGGAATGCAAGCTAAGTACATTTACTTGATATAAAGAGAAACATGTGACCTGACCTGTCTACAGAAAAAGGCCCCCATCCCTGGCTATATGAAGTAGAAACAAAAGAAAAGAATGAGACTTTAAATGAGGCTTATTGTTGCAAATATGAGTTTATGGAGTAAATATATGATAAAACCTTTGTTGAATCAAAGGCAATTCCGTGGTCTAGAAATGCATGATGTTTTCAAAACATAAACAAAACCATATACAAAGGCTGACATATTGGTAAAAATATGCCATGAACACCTAGAGCGCAGAGTTTTTCTATTCATGTGATGCCAAGACAGTTCGGCTTTTATACAGCATGTACTCATCTATGTATATGTATAATTATGTATCATCATTGTATACAGTGTATGTGTTCATGGTATATTTTTACCAATATGTCAGCCTTTGTATATGATTTTGTTTATGTTTTGAAAACATTATTATGCATTTCTAGACCACGGAATTGCCTTGGATACAATAAAGGTTTTATCATATACCGTATTTATCGGCGTAAAACACGCACTTTTTTCCCCTTAAAATCAGGGGAAAATCGCGGGTGCGTGTTATACGCCGATCCCCTGTGATTCCCCGCTGACTGTGAGCGGAGCGATCACCGGCCGCCGATTTGAAAATGGCGCAGCCGGCGCCAAAATACAGAGAGCCGGTCCTCGGCTCTTCTCGGCCACTTTCGGCTCCACTCAAGCGCCGCCCATATAGAGATAGCCGAGTGTACTCGGCTAGGTTCGGCTAGCTCCGCTCACAGTCATGCCCAGTCCCGCCCTATGATGGACACAGGGACTGGGCGTGACTGTGAGCGGAGCTAGCTGAATCTAGCCGAGTACACTTGGCTATCTGTATATGGGCGGCGCTCGGCCCCGTTCACAGTCACGCCCATCCCGGGCGGGACTACGAGTGGAGCCAAAAGTGGCCGAAAGTGACCGAGAGCCGCCGAGAAGAGCAGAGGACCGGCTCTGTGTATTTCGGTGCCATTTTCAAACTGCAGTGACACTGACAAGTCACTGCAGTTTAACTGCAGCCTGGGCAAGGCTGCAAATGGACACAGACAAGGCTGCAGATCGGCACTGACAAAGCTGCAAGGCTGCAAATGGACACTGATAAGGCTGCAAATGACACCAAGGCTGCAAATGACTGCAAGGCTGCAAATGACACCAAGGCTGCAAATGACCCTGGACAAGCATGCAGATGGACGCTGTGCAAGGCTGCATTGATGGGCATTTAAATGTAAGTTTTTTTCCTTATAATTCCCTCCTAAACTTAGGGTGCGTGTTATACGCCGGCGCGTGTTATACACCGATAAATACAGTATTTACTCCATACACTAATTTTTGCAGCAATATGTCTCATTTAAAGTCCCAGTACATTTACTTGATAAGCCTTGATAATTCTTCTATCCCTTTTGCATATGACAGCTGTGAACGTTTGGCTGTGTAAAGTTTTGCATCACCTACACTGATGTTTAAGGATGACAGCTGTTTGTCACAGCTGGTTTAATTGTAATCTAAAATGTACAAACCCTGTTGTCAATCCAAGTGCTGCCAATCCTAAAAAAGTCCCATAATATTTTAGAAATTCCCGACTCCAGGCAATCTGCATGGCCATCTGCCTCTCCCGCATCTGATTCTGCATCAGGATCTGTCTCTCCAACTGCATAAGAAAAAAGCAATATATGACAAACTCTGTTATGAGAAACAAAATGCAATTTTCCTACTTGTGCAACAGTGTTGGTTAAATTTGCCCATCCATCAGTACAGACATTGTTTTTCAGTCAGCTGCGAATTATGTACAAAAAGTCATAAAAAAGGTTACAGAGATGTTCAATTGGTGTGCACATCAATTTCTACATGTGTACATATTATTATTTGGTTTCAGAGTTGTATGAATGCGAGCAATCATTTTGATAGCAATAAATATTAATCTTGCTGACAATGCCTTTGATTCTTAAGCGGTTACAACTTTACGATGTGAACTTGTATTTACATTTTTTAGCACCATGGTGAATGTTTAAAACCTCTGTCAAGTTTTTCTGAAGATTTAGAAGCTCTGGCACACTTTTGTTGCTTTCAGTTACCGTTAGGAAGATTTCACCTCACATCACTCAAGGTCACTGGGACAGAAAGTAAAAAGAAATCAGATAACAAGAGAGGGGTTCTAACCATTTCAAACCGTACAGTTAAAAAAAACAAACAAAAAAAAAAAAAAAAAACGGTTTAGTCTGAAATTACACTTTGAAATATATGCCCAGTTTTTTTCTAATGGGATAGGGGATGTTCTGAACCCCTGCCGGGTTTTTACTGGAATCTGGGGTTCCATCACTTACTGTTCTGGTAATAATAATAAACGGCAATACACATTTGCATTAAAGTGGAACGCCAAGTTTATTTTATATTTGTTTTTGAATCCCCCCATTATGTAATAAAAAAGGAGCCCAAACTATATTTACCCTCCCCGATGCTATCCTAAGCTTCCTCCTAAATCCAGTGCCATCAATCCACTTCAGGCAGATTGACAGTTACGTAATTCTGCCCATTCCCTGTAAACCCAGCCTTGGGGTTGAGTCATCACGCAGGCTGGGCCCACAGTACTCAAGGACTGAGCGGCACTCAAACATCATTATGCAAGTGCCACTCAGTCCAGTAACAATACTTATCCCCCTCACCACCGCAGAGAAAGAAGGGACAGTGACATCATTGGACCAGCTAGAAGACTGCAGGAAAAAAGGTATGTTACAGTATAAGGTTACAAAAAATAAGACCTGGGGTGGTGGTGGGGTTTTACTTTTATTCCACAAGCTGAAATTCTGCACAGATTAGCATTATACTTGATGGTGCTCCTCCACATATACAATGGGTCAGCATTGTCACTCTAGGATAGGAAAGGAAGTGTGTTGCTGGCAGAATCACCAAATGAAAATAAAGTGAATAAAGAGACTAAAAAAGATAACTAATGCAGCTTCCAAACTTAAGAACTGGTAAACAGAAATATATTACATTTTTGTTTTTGGGTTTAGATATACTGTAATAACCCTTGGTATATCAGTAATGCTCATAATGTCCAATTGTTTTACTAAAAGATGTTTGGTTAATGCTTTTATTTACCTTAATCTAACATTTAACCCCTTCACTGCCAAGTCCGTATGCCGAACGGACCTAAAAAATGCCCACAGGTGGCCAAGTCCATACAGCGTACGGACCTCATTTCTCCCTCTCCTACGAGCTTATGGCAGGTTTACACCCGCCTGCATCCGATCCAGTCCGTACCCCTACCCATTCACCTGGGGGAAAAAAGTGTCAATAAAAAAAAACACACTAGACAGGTTTTTAAAGTAATTTATTAGGCAGCTCCGGGGGTCTTCTTCTGACTTCGGGGGTCTCTTCTGACTTCTCCGCTCTCTTCTCCCGCTCTCCGGTGTCTTCTCTTGCTCTCAGATTCTTCTCCTGCTCCCCGATGCCTTCTGCCGGGCTCCTCCGCTATCTTCTTCCAGCTCTTTTACTAGTGTTGGCCCAGTCTTCTCCGTCGTCTTCTTCCCTCTTCTCTTCTTCTGATGTTGACACGACGCTCTCTCCCACTGTAATGCCGTGTGCGCAGCGAATTATATAGGCATGGGGCATGGTCACCGGGTGATGCCACCCGGTGACCCCACCCCTTTATGACGTCACAGCCCGGGCATGATGGGACTCTGACGTCATAAGGGGGCGGGGTCACATCACCTGGTGACCACGCCCCATTCCTATATAAATCGTTGTGCACTGCGCACACGGCATTACAGCGGGAGAAAGCATCATGTCAACATGGGAAGAAGAGAAGGGAAGAAGACGACAGAGAAGACCGGGCCAACACTAGTAAAAGAGCAGGAAGAAGATAGCGGAGGAGCCCGGCAGAAGGTAGAAGGCACCAGAAAGCGGGAGAAGAATCGGAGAGCGGGAGAAGACACCGGAGAGCAGGAGAAGACACCGGAGAACGGGAGAAGAGAGCAGAGAAGTCGGAAGACCCCCGAGTCGGAAGACCCCCGGAGCTGCCTAATAAATTACTTTAAAAACCTGCTAGTGTGTTTTTTTATTGACACTTTTTTCCCCCAGGTGAATGGGTAGGGGTACGGTGTACCCTATACTCATTCACATAGGGTGGGGGGCCGGGATGTGGGGGCCCCCTTATTCCCATAAGCCCCCCACCAGCAGACCCCGACAACCAACGGCCAGGGTTGTCGGGAAGGGGCCCCTTGTCCTCATCAACATGGGGGCAAGGTGCTTTGGGGTGGGGGGGGTTGCAGGGCCCCCCCTGCCCCAAAGCACCCACCCCCCCATGTTGAGGGCATTTTTTTTTCTTTTTAAAAAAATTGGCGTGGAGTTCCCCTTTATGCACAAGTCGCATGCCAAAGTTGGATCCGTTAATACGGAATCCGACTTTGATCCGACTTCAGAAAAAAAGTAGTGCAGGAACTACTTTGAAGTCGGCACGACTTAAAGTCGTGCCAATATGAATGGTAGTCATTCAAAATCATGGAGAATGACTTGTCATGTGATTTTGCAGTCCAAAATCGTGGGACAAGTTGTATAAGTGTGAAAGGGGACTAAATAATTTGTTTGGGCAAAGCGGACCCAAAAAATTGACTGCACTAACAGGTGTACTTGCTGGGTGCGCTGCATTAACTGCATGTAGCCTCTGCTACATACAGTATACAGGACTGTGTTCCAGCAGTGGGACGAGAACTTCCTGTCTCACTCCCAGAACAAAACAAAGTTACAGTGAGTACTGCTCAGCCATTCACGGGAAGCTATGAAAGAATACAAAGCTTTTCCTGATTGGTTGATTGCTGGAGGGGCAGGTAGACGACGAATTGCTGAGCAGCACTTTACCTGCTTGCTGCCCAGAGGCTGTGTATATATACGGCCTCAACAGCAAGCAGTTATATCAGGATCATGGCTGCAGGGAAGATATTGGACCCCTAATGTCTCATTAAGAGTACCTGCGACTGCCCAAACCTATTACAAGGGACTTGTTCAGCCCTTTTGATAGCAATAAAGTTCTGAGCCCTGGTATAGCTGCCTCACGGCTCCGGCGCTTAGAAAAACTCTCAGCTCTCTCCTCTTCTTCCTCCTTGCTGAAGGGACGGGCTACACAGCTTTTGATTGGTCTGCGCCGCCCATGTGACGGCGCTGACCAATTAGAATGCTCCTAAACGTACCTCCTGAAGGGGGACGTACCTCCTGACGGGGGCGAGGTGGTGGTCCCGTGTAAGTTCACCTTACAGATTTTTCTGTAAAAGTAAACTTACCCTTTAAGTGTATTTTTCCTGAAACTATGAATTTGATAAATGGCTGCGCAAATATTGTGTGACATAAAAAAATTGCACTAGCCACCATTTTATTCTCCAGGGCCTCTGCTTTTTTATCATGTGACATAAAAAATTGCAATAGACACCATTTTATTCTCCAGGGTCTTTGCCTCAGCAAAGACTGTGAGACCAGGAAGTGAGGGGACAGAGACACTGCAGACGGGCACATCGCTGGTTCGAATGAGGGCCCAGTTAAGTATAAGTGGGGGTTGAGGGGCTATACTACTACCTAAACATTTCTTACCTTGGGGCGTGGCCAAGATGGTGGACTGAGCAGACGTGCTTTATGAGCTCTGCTGGAGTGTGATCCGTTTTTTTATCTGCACCTGGGTGGAACCGTGCTTTTGAGGTGACCTGTGGTCTCTGGATGCCTTCTAAGACTCCTGGGCATCAGAAAAAGGGGTAAGAAACTAAAATTCCTCCCGTGTGAGTCAGCTGCAGCTAGCCCGGTATCTGGCGCATCGGGCTTGCCAGCGCGCCGTTGCAATATGGCGTCACAAACAGACCACAAGGACAATACTGGCTCTGCACCGCCCGGCATCCTGGAGGTGATGGCGGCTATCACCTCCTGCCAGACTGCATTAACCTCCAAGATTGAGGCAGTCCAGTTGGATGTAGGCTTACTCCGGCAAGATCTGGACAAGAGCCATACCAGGCTCACGGCTGCTGAACGACGCGTCAGGGATGTGGATGAGTCGTGACCGACCACGCTGCATCTATCTGACCCCTGCAAACAAAGGTCAACACCCTGGAATATAGGGCGTAAGACGCCGAGAATCTGAGCCGCTGAAACAATCTCCACATTACCTGCCTGGAGTTTGCATGTTCTCCCTGTGCCTGCGTGAGTTTCCTCCGGGTACTCCGGTTTCCTCCCACACTCCAAAGACATGCTGGTAGGTTAATTATATCCTGTCTAAATTGTCCCTAGTATGTATGTATGTGAGTTAGGGACCTTAGATTGTAAGCTCCTTGAGGGTAGGGACTGATGTGAATGTACAATGAATATGTAAAGTGCTGCGTAAATTGACGGCGCTATATAAGTACCTGAAATAAATAAAATAAAATAAAATTGTTGGGCTCCCAGAGGGTGTGGAGGGCTGGAATCCTTCGGTTTTCCCTGAGGAATTGCTACTTTCCCTGCTGCCTGTGGCCCAGCTCTCCCCGTACTTTACAGTGGAGAGGGCCCATCGTGTCCCGCCTCGGCCTGGCTTAGAGGGGACTCCACCTCGCACATTCATCCTCCCGCTGCTTCATTTTTGGGATAGAGATGAACTGCTTAGGGCTGCTTGAGTGGCGGGAGAGTTGCCCTACCGCATTGTCAAGCTTCTGATGTTCCTGGATTATACCATGGAGACCCAAAGGCAACGCCGCTCTTTTGATACCATCAAGGCTGCTCTGTGCACTAAAGGCATCAGGTACAGCATCTTATTCCCGGCAAAGTTGCGGGTGATCGATGGTGAGATCGTGAGAGTCTTCACCAACCCCAAGGATGCCAATGCATGGTCGGAGGCGCTACCTCCATAGTGGTGTCGGTGCTTGTGTGCTTAATGCACTCCTTATTTTGCTGCATGATCTGCTCTCCTCATGTCTGCTGCAGGGGAAGGGAGAGTGTCCCCGCCAGAGACTGCCTCATGGTTCCTGCTATCCCTGGAGCACTGTTGCTGACAGGCGAGGTTGAGAGGGCGGCTGGGGCTTCACCCCTTGTTCTGATGCTGTGGCTCTTGGAGGAACTAACTTTCGGCGTTATGCCGCGTACACACGGTCGGACTTTCCGGCATACTTGGTCCGGCGGACCAGAGTGTGCCGGACAATCCGCCCGTGTGTGGGCGGCGGCGGACTTTTCCGGCGGACTTCTTCCCAAAAGCCCGCCGGACCTAGATTTCAAACATGTTTGAAATCTTTCCGTCGGACTCAGTTTCGGGCGGAAAGTCCGCTCGTGTGTGTGCTGGTCCGACGGAAAGCCCGCTCGTGTGTAGGCTGGTCCGACAGACCAAATACGACACGAGGGGATGGTATTGCATCTCGCGCTCGCTGCAATAGGAAAAACAAAACTTCCTATTGCGGCGAGCGCGGGGCATACCAGGCCCTTAGGTCTGGTATGGATTATAAAGGAGAACCCCGCTACGCCGAAAAAACGGCGTGGGGTCCCCCTAAAATCCATACCAGACCCCGATCCGAGCACGCAGCCTGGCCGGTCAGGAAAGGGGGTGGGGACGAGCGAGCGCCCCCCCCCCCCCTCCTGAACCGTACCAGGCCGCATGCCCTCAACATGGGGGGTGGGTGCTTTGGGGGAGGGGGGCGCCCTGCGCCCCCCCCCCCCAAGCACCTTGTCCCCATGTTGATGAGGACAAGGGCCTCTTCCCGACAACCCTGGCCGTTGGTTGTCGGGGTCTGCGGGCGGGGGCTTATCGGAATCTGGGAGCCCCCTTTAATAAGGGGGCCCCCAGATCCCGGCCCCCCACCCTATGTAAATGAGTATGGGGTACATGGTACCCCTACCCATTTACCTAGGAAAAAAGTGTAAGTAATAAAACACACTACACAGGTTTTTAAAATATTTTATTAAACAGCTCCGGGGGGGGGATCTTCCTCCGGCTTCGGGGGTCTTCTTCCGGCTTCGGGGGTCCCTCCGCTTCATCTTCTCCCGGCGTCCGGTTGGTTCTTCTCCGCTCTCCGGCCTCTTCTCCCGGTGTCGCAGGTCTTCGGCCGGCCCCTCCGCTCTCTTCATGTAGCTCTATTGCGAGCGGAGGTCCGGACTTCTGGGCTTCTTGGCTTCTTGGCTTCTTGGCTTGGCTTGGCTTCTCTTCTCTTCCCCCAGATGTTGACACGACGCTCTCTCCGGCTGGACTGGTTTCTGAGGGCTGCGTTGTGACTTATATAGGCGGAGA
The DNA here is from genome assembly GCF_042186555.1 of Aquarana catesbeiana. Lineage (NCBI taxonomy): Eukaryota > Metazoa > Chordata > Amphibia > Anura > Ranidae > Aquarana > Aquarana catesbeiana. Next base: position 406,265,551 of record NC_133324.1, read on the forward strand.
CCCCGCCCCCATATGATGTCACAGTCCCTGGGCATGCTGGGACTGTGACGTTTTAGGGGGGCGTGGTCGACCACGCCCCCCGACCACGCCCCCTAAAACGTCACAGTCCCAGCATGCCCAGGGACTGTGACATCATATGGGGGCGGGGTCTCCACCTATATAAGTCACAACGCAGCCCTCAGAAACCAGTCCAGCCGGAGAGAGCGTCGTGTCAACATCTGGGGGAAGAGAAGAGAAGCCAAGCCAAGCCAAGAAGCCAAGAAGCCAAGAAGCCAAGAAGCCCAGAAGTCCGGACCTCCGCTCGCAATAGAGCTACATGAAGAGAGCGGAGGGGCCGGCCGAAGACCTGCGACACCGGGAGAAGAGGCCGGAGAGCGGAGAAGAACCAACCGGACGCCGGGAGAAGATGAAGCAGAGGGACCCCCGAAGCCGGAAGAAGACCCCCGAAGCCGGAGGAAGATCCCCCCCCCGGAGCTGTTTAATAAAATATTTTAAAAACCTGTGTAGTGTGTTTTATTACTTACACTTTTTTCCTAGGTAAATGGGTAGGGGTACCATGTACCCCATACTCATTTACATAGGGTGGGGGGCCGGGATCTGGGGGCCCCCTTATTAAAGGGGGCTCCCAGATTCCGATAAGCCCCCGCCCGCAGACCCCGACAACCAACGGCCAGGGTTGTCGGGAAGAGGCCCTTGTCCTCATCAACATGGGGACAAGGTGCTTTGGGGGGGGGGGGGCGCAGGGCGCCCCCCTCCCCCAAAGCACCCACCCCCCATGTTGAGGGCATGCGGCCTGGTACGGTTCAGGAGGGGGGGGGGCGCTCGCTCGTCCCCACCCCCTTTCCTGACCGGCCAGGCTGCGTGCTCGGATCGGGGTCTGGTATGGATTTTAGGGGGACCCCACGCCGTTTTTTCGGCGTAGCGGGGTTCCCCTTTATAATCCATACCAGACCTAAGGGCCTGGTATGCCCCGCGACGGGGCTCGCAAGGTGTCAATCTAGCCGATAAAAGCGGCAAGATTGACATCCTTTTCTAGTCCCGTCGCACCTGAGTCACGTTCAAAATGAACGGACTTGTCCGTGTGTGGGCAAGTCCGTTCATTCTGAAAGTCCGCCGGAACTCCGGCGAAAGTCCGTCGGAAAGACGGGCGGACTTAGCCCGCCGGAAAATCCCGGCGTGTGTGGGCAAGTCCGTTCGTTTTAAAGTCCGGCGCACCTGGCGGACAAAGTCCGTCGGAAAGTGTGCCGGACCAAGTAGGATAGAAAGTCCGCTCGTGTGTACGCGGCATTAGACTCCCTAAGTTATTGTTCCCTGTTTTGTTGCAACTAAGTATGTGCCCCTGATCATACAGGTGAAAAGTTATATTGTATACAGCACTCCAGTATCACCTTTTGTGCCTCATATACCATATCTGCACCACGTTTCTGAGGCTTGAGAATGTCCTAGTCTGGTTACACGACTCCCTCATAGGTTTTTGCACTAAGTTTGGGACCTTTGAGGCTCTGTGTAATTTTTGGCTACAGAAAGTAGACTCAACTAGCCCCTTAATGGTATGGGATGCTTTTAAATCCTGGCTTAGAGGGGAATACATTGCTTGAATAGCCGCAAGGAAAAGACAATCTGTGCCGTCTCTGAGGCGATTGGAAGAACAGGCAAAACAGAGGTAGACCGTATATGTGGCGTCACCAGACTAAGCTAATTATGTCTCCTGGCGATATACTCTGAGGGAGTTATCCTTACTTCTAATTGATCTCGCTAAAAAATCTATGCTGGATGGTGCCCAAAGGGTGTTTGAGTTTGGGGACAAAAACAGTAGACTGCTAGCTCGGCTGGCCAAGGGACAATACATGGCGACTCATATTGGTAGGCTGAAAGATTTGGATAGACGATCACTGACTACCTCGGCAGAGATTAGTGATCGATTCTTCCAATTTTATCGAGAATTATACTCCTCTAGGGTGACTTATGACACTACTGAGCGGACTCATTACCTGGACCAGATTACTTTCCCCACACTTGACTTAGAGAGACGTAGAGATTTAGACAAAGGCAACTCCCTTGAGGAAGTGCAGGAGGCGCTGGGGTATAAGCAGTCAGGGAAAGCCCCTGGCCTAAATGGAATTCTATTCTGTTCATCAGGAATTGCTGGCTCCTAGGCTTACTTCTTTATTAGCTCAATTTTCCTCCCTGGGTTCCCTCCCGGACTCAATGTCTGAGGCGATAGTGGTACTGGTGCCCAAACTGGGTAAAGACCCTGAGGAGTGTGCCTTCTATAAACCAGTCTCTTTAATTAACGCAGATGCCAAGCTATTAGCCAAGATACTGGCCCTTCGTCTTGCTAAGGTAATGGAGGAGCTCATTCATGTTGATCAGACGGGGTTTACGCCGGGGAAGGGCACTGATATCAATATCCGTCGACTGTTCCTAAATTTGGCCACCTCCCATAGTAACAGAGGAACGAGAGTCATTGCTTCACTAGACGCGGAGAAAGCTTTTGAATCCGTAGAGTGGGAATACCTGTGGGAGGTTCTGAAGAGGTTTGGCTTTGGTTCTAAGTTTCTACATTGGCATGTTATACAAATCCCCCAGAGCAAGGATTCGCACAAATGACACCTTCTCTGATTGTTTTCTCCTCCAGAGGGGGACTCGCCAGGGATGCCCAGCCTATTTGCGTTGGCCCTTGAGCCATTGGCAATCTTGGTTCAAGAGTCCCGACACATTGTGGGACTGCGAGTTGGTCCTCTGGAGGAGAAAATATCGCTTTATGCGGATAATGCGCTGTTGTACTTGCATAACGCAGACACCTTATTGCATGCGGCCCTTGAGGCCTTCAATGAGTTTGGGCATTTCTCAGGAATTCGCATTAACTGGACTAAGTCAGTTCTATTTCCTATTGATCCCCAGGCCCGGGTGTCTGTGACCCAGACCCCCCTGCTTTGGGTGGAGGAATTCAAATATCTGGGGATTACATTGGCACGAGACCTGCAGTCCTTTCAACGTCTTAATCTTCAACCTGTAGTTATGCAGCTCAAGGACCATTTTTCTAGGTGGGCTAATTTGCCCCTTATCCTCCTGGGCCGCATAAATATACTGAAGATGATTTACCTACCTAAATTGAACTATATATTTCGGAATTACCCAATATGGATCCCTTCCTCCTTTTTTAAAGGCTTAGATGGCTGTATTGGTTCCTTTCTGTGGCGGGGGTCTCCTCCTTGTCTGGCCAGGTTAACTCTTCAACTCCCGGTGAGTTGTGGTGGGCTATATTGGTCACAGTCAGATGGTGGTTTGAACAATCTAGAACTAATGCTGCTGTCTTTCTGGAGGCGGCCATTCTGGGCTCACTTATGGCATTCAGCAATTTAGTCTATAGGGGCTCAGCAGCGTATTCCTCCCTCCCGGCCCCCACTAAAGTAGCTCTACGAGTATGGATGGTAGCTAGGAGGCGGTTTCTCCATCCCAATCAGTGGTCTCCCTTTTTTTCCGTTGTGGGGGAACCCTCCCTTCCTCATTTTAGGATGCTTCCGGATCCACAACTTGGGGCCCGGTTTGGGATAAAGGTATTGAAGGATATTATGCCTGCAGGAGAATTACTCTCTTTCAGAGATCTCGCTATTAAATATAGGCTCCCTGGCTGGATGATCTTCCAGTATTATCAGCTGCGTAATGCGGCAAAAGCACAGTTTCCTACTGTCCCTAGTCTTAAAGCTGACGCTATTGAAGAGTTGCTAGCACAGGAATCCTTTGACAAACCTCTTTCTACACTATACTTAGCACTTCTCAGGGTAGACTCGCCAAAAATGGATGCACTGTGGGAAAAAATGAAGGACCAATATTCTGAGCTTAGACAGGGAGGAATGTTTTGAGCTGGTAAATTATTCTAGAGATAGACTGCTGCAAACAAAATTCTTATATAGAATTTACTACATGCCTCAGAGACTGCATAAGATATATCCACAGCGTTCACAGACTTGCCCACGGTGTCAATCCCCTGATAGCACATCCACATGTTCTGGACTTGCCCCAAATTGACGCACTACTGGAATGCAATTATGGAGTGTATTAATATCCGCTTGCAGTTGTCCATCCCGCTGTAGGTGGCATTAGCCTTATTGGGTATCCAGGATCACGAACAGCGACCTCGATACACCAAGTTATTGGTTTCCCTCTTGCTGCTTTAGGCCAAAAAAAAGAGATATTAGTTAAATGGGCCTCCCCTTCTCCCCCCACTGTAGAGTCCTGGGAATCGTCTATAAACACAATGTTACCTATGTATAAGCTAACATACACTAATAGAGGATGTCCCAAGAAATATGACCGGATCTGGCAAACGTGGAATGAGCAAACTTGATTCTCATAATTGTTTATATTGTTGTTCTGAGTAAATACAATGTTAAATACATGATGTGTACAGACCTCTTCTTCCCTGCCCCCCTAATGGAAGAATGTGGATTCTTTATACGACATAGTCCTCTGTTACAGACATATGTAACTGTATATTGTGTATGTATTATGTCCCTTGAAATTCACTGTGAGAACTGCTTATTGAGGATTTCGCCATATGGAATGTGTCATACCATATTTTTTCAATAAAGACCAACCTTGTTTGTAATAAAAAAAATATATAATATAAAGCAATGCATTAAGGTAAAAAAATGTTTAGGCTTTATAACCACTTTAATATTTGCCCTATTAATTTTATTATCTAATATATATTTAAGCATCGGTTTCTGAAGGATTTTAAAGACTGACTGTGGTACTGTGACATAAAGTATCTTGGAAATTCAAGATTTCAGTCAACTTAGTCAGTTTCTTCAACATATTTGGTATTGTAGTTTGTGGTTTATTTACAGCATAATCAGCATTTAAATGAGAGGCAGGTATCGTACCATTTATATTTAAAATTGAGAGGCCCTGATACATTGGAAGAACAGTTTAAGATTTAATACCACAGAGAGGATGAGAGGGTAACCTTGTTGGGCAAAATTTTAAATTGCAAAACTTTATATTAAACTTCTATTCATTTTAATTTTAGCAGTAGGTTAGTCAAGACCAGTGACTGTTTTCTGGAAATTTTAGATGAAACTATAATATTCTAGAACGATTTTCATATATGCCGAATTAAGCTGTTTTAAGTGACAGCTTAAGCAATTGGGCAAGGGTAATAAGATTTAATATTTTTAAGTACTTTCTGAGACCAAACTCAAAACTTGATCAGGGTTTAATAAATGGAGAGCTATATATTTTTTTGCATTTGTCAATAACTTTGTGATTATTTTTGGCTCATTATTTGTTAAAGACGTTCATCCAAATTGCTGCATAGATTTGGATCTTTGCCTTCATTAATAATCATTGTTATAGTTTCTGACTAGGCTAAGGGTGACATTTGATTTCAGATTCATGTGTTAGGTATATTTGTTTAGTATGACAGCAAAAACATAATACGCATTTTATAATACGCAATTGCCAAGCCTTCTGGAACAGAGGCTTTCTTGAAGAGAAAGTCTTTATTGGCTGGTAACCTATACTAGAATCCTTACATACTTTCTCCTGAATTTGTTAAATAATATTTTTTAAGTTAGGGTTGGAAAGATATTTCCTAATTGTTCTTTTTTCATGTTTCTTTAGCTCTCAGTCTATACAGTTCTTGAAAATATAAAAAATATATATATCTTTTTTATTTCTTATTATTCATAAATTTGGGTCTGCAGAATTGTTTTCTCGCTCCTTGTTCATATTTGGTAACGATTTTCCAACAAAAATGTCTTCATTTTTAATTCTGCAAGTATTACAAGGGGTACTAAGGTAGATATATTATGTTGGCAGAAGCAGAGCAACAACACTGATGAGTTCTGCATATGAGCTTTCATTGCCCAGAACAAGAACCCTTTAGATTTACTTTTTTTGCAGCAAGAAAGAAGCTTGTGTCTGTACCATCCCCTCTCCTACTTCACGTTAGCTGATGGTACCCTTTCCAAAAAACACAGTACAAAAGTTTCCTTTGCGTTATAGAAGCATTTTTCCCAATGTAGGCCTGTGCAAATGTGACATGCAGTGGGACAGTGAGCCATGAATAAGAAATTGTAAGTTTTTTTTACCAAAATATTTGTAGCTTTTTTAAATTACAGTGGGATTATATTACCAGCCATTAACATATAAAGAGCACTGAGCCCCTGTTCACACCGGTACTTGTCATTATTATTATTATTATAATACAGGATTTATATAGCGCCAACAGTTTACGTAGCGCTTTACAACTTGAGGGTAGAGAGTACAAATACAATACACTTTGATACAGTAGGAATCAGAGGGCCCTGCTCCTTAGAGCTTACAATCTAAGAGGGAAGGTCAAAAGATACAAGAGGTAATAACTGTGGGTGATGTGCTGATTGAGAAGATAAATGTACAGTTGTTAGGTGGGGGCCAGATAGGCTTCTCTGAAGAGATGAGTTTTCAGGGATCGTCTGAAAGTGGATAAAGTAGGAGAAAATCGGACGGATTGGGGTAGAGCATTCCAGAGGATGGGGGAGGCTCTGGAGAAGTCCTGAAGGCGAGCATGGGATGAGGTGACAAGGGAGTTTGAGAGCAGGAGGTCTTGGGAGGAGCGAAGAGAACGATTAGGTTGGTATTTTGTGACTATGTTAGAGATGTAGCTGGGGGCCAGGTTGTGTATGGCTATATGGCTTTGTGTTTGTCATGCGATTTGCACCCTATTGTTGGCAATGGAATCTTTCAAATGGGAAAAAATGCTGACTTTGCGGTGCCGCATGATTTGAAAAAGTAGTTTCTGCACTACTTTTGGTGATTTCAGGTGCGACTTGCATAGACATCTGTGCATGAAGTTGCACAGATGTAAGCCAAGTCATACCTGAAGTTGCACTGACATGCGGCTTTGAAATTGTGCGATTATAAGTGAAGTCGCACAATTTCAAAGCCACATTCAATGTGAACAAGGGGTTATCTGAAGCTTAGCAAGCTACAGTAACTTACTTTTTTGATTGTTTATCTATATCTATTTTTATTTTACTTATTGATATGTCGTGACCTAATTTGTTAGAATAGATATTACTAAAACAGTAAAAAACGGTTTACCAATTATCCCCCCCCCCCTCCCATGGCAGTAAATCAATTATGTAACTGTACCTAATATTTCAATCATAGAACTGAGAAAAATAAAAATGACAGAAAACAATTAAACATAATGATTATGACAAAGAAGAATGAAAAACAAAGTGGTCATTTAAGTGATCACACTGTACGTTACTATAAAATGAATCTTTGTAAAACGTATAAAATTACATTAAAACAAAGGTTTAGCACAGTGTCAAAACATAAAATGCCCACAGTCATTTGGTCTCATCACAAAACATGGTGTGTATTCCCCCAAAAGAATAAACTACAATAGAAATCAAAACATTTATGCCTCCCAAAGCATTTAATAAAAGCACTTACAAAATGAAAGGTAGCAGCAAGGGCTTTAGTGTTTCTTCGGGGAGTGTTTTATATATTCTAACTGTGGCTATCAATACAGTTTTATTAAAGTGATTTTGGAGAATGCAAAAAGTTTATTGCTATGCAATGATCCATGGGAGACCTGATAAGTGCATCCGGATTCCCTACATGACAGTCATAATGATTAATGGAACAGAATGTCAATTGTATTTTGAGCGAAAAATGGTTACAACTTATTTGTAAAGTTGAGATTAGCATCCACCTCCGGTTCTGGATCAGCAAGGGGTATGTCCTCTGACCCCCTGCTGATTGGAGCAGATGACAGGTTCATGTCCGCTCAGTTTATGCAGAGTGAACATGGACAGTCCCCGCTCTGCTCTATGGGTGGCTGGGAGTAAACGGCCTCTGCTGTCCATTTTTACACCTGACTGCCTCTGTTTCAGTCCTCCTCCATTTTTTGAGCAAGCCTGACTAGTCCGTTTACACCCACTGATTTATAGGAATGCATAGACCAATTGATCAGGCCGCCTGAAAAATAGGCGGACCTGATCAAATTGCCCGTGTGAAAGAGCCCTAAGAGCGAAGAAGGATTTATACAATCTAGCAGATTGGATTCCCACCACTTTTAACGCCTAATTAACTTAAAGCGGATGTTCACTGACGTTTTTTTTTTTTTTTTTCAAACACTAACATCATCACATATTGACAATGGCACACTCACTTTTATGATGAATTTCCTCCCCAGATGTCTGGTTTCATTCTAGAGAACAAGTTATAAAAAATGTGCACGGCCGTTTTCATCTTGCTTGTAAGCATTTGAAGCCCACAAGCATTCACTTCCTGGTTCCAGTGATGCTGAGCTACCAGCATTTCTTGCTCGTTCCCGCGCATGCTCAGTTGTAACGGCGTGGAGCGGCGTAAACTTCAAATCCCACGAGAATTCGCGCCAGGCCTCCGCACTGACTCCTGGGAACAATGACATGAGCTCCCAGGAGACAGTGCGGCGCGTCAGAAATTACGATGATACCCGCAAAATACCCGCCCACAGCCGCAGGGATAATACGCAGGAAACAAAGAGAGAAGCACAAACACACAGGTACACTCAATAAAAAAAAAAAAAAAGTTGTTTTAGTGTAATACGAATGAGCTAAACTAAAAAATTGTGTGAACATCCACTTTAAAATGTATTCCCATTTTTGAAGCCAAACTGGGATAACACTTGCTTTATATGTTACATGTTCCCATTCACACAGCTTGACTTGGGGGGGGGGGGTATTTAAACATTGCTGCTAGAGCTGCACAATTAATCGTCAAGATTCGTTATCATGATCTTGACTAAAGTGTTTCACAATTCTTTCTATGCAAAGAATTCTCTCTGCTCTTCTGAAGCCACAGCCATCAAAAGAAAGGAAGAGAAAAACTGGGCAGTCTGACAAGAATCAAAACATTCTTTATCAGTTGAACTTAAGTATAAACATTGTAACAATTTGTCAATGGAATAGACTTTGTGTGTAAGTGAAAAAAGTTTAACCACTTAAACACTAAACCTTTTTCTGACATTTGTTGGTTTCAAGTTAAAATAATTTTTTTTTTGCTAGAAAATTACTTAGAACCCCTCAAACATTATATATATATTTATATTTTAGTAGACACCCTAGAGAATAAAATGGTGGTTGTTGCAATATTTTATGTCACACTGTATTTGCGCAGCGGTATTTCAAATGCAATTTTTTTTTTTAAATTACTTTAATGAATTAAAAAAAAAAAAAAACAGTAAAGTTGGCCCATTTTTTTTTGTATAATGTGAAAGATTTTACGTCGCGAGAATCGTGATCTTTTTATTTTAAGCAAAAAAAAATGTTGATTCTCATTTTGGCCAGAATCGTGCAGCTCTAATTGCTGCTAACATTTAAAATTGTCCTTTCTGAAAACACCAAAGGTGAAGTTTTATCCTTCTTTGTAATGTTAAGGGAGTTAATGTTTACCATAAATAACCTTATCTGTAATTCAGATATCTTTAGCTATAGGTGGACCAGGCCCAAATTCATGCATGCAGCACGTTAGCTGCTCTTTACACAAAGTGCTGTAACAGGTGTCCTCCTAGGGCACCTGTCTTTCAAAACACAGTGTAGATATGTGAACGAAGCCTTAAAGACAGGTAAAACAAATGTGCATTTATTCATTTTTTCCTCAGGAGCCTGCAGAGCATTACACCTGCGATAAAGATAGGGGTACCATGTCAGGTTTCTGCAGACACTGCCTACAGCTTTCTGCCCATAGAAAATGCCAATAAATGACGACAGCACTCACCAGTGAGCCTGGCAGTTCATTGAGAACCACAAGATCATCTGTCACACGGAGAGGAAGCACCCCCAACTATTACAAGGAGGAGGGATCAGGAGGGGCAGGGAAAGATACATAGTAACATGTTACATCCTAAATACGAGTGTAACATGTTACTAATGGTGAACTTAGCCTTTAAAGTAGCATCATCCTGACTTCAATAAAACCTTTCCTGACATCAACACATCACTAATTCTTGCCTTTCTCTTTATTGTAGACATTCTGTAATGAAAGAGAAAATACACCGTATAAGAGCACCACAATCCAAAACGCTGTTTGATTCATTTTTATTATTCCAAAGCAAACTCACCCATCCATCCATGTCTCCATGCTTTATTTTGCTGATAAATCACTTTAACTACTTAACCACTTCATCCCCGGAAGATTTCCCCCCCTTCCTGATCAGAGCACTTTTTACAATTTGGCACTGCGTCACTTTAACCATCTCAATACAGGGCACTTACACCCCCTTCCTGGCCAGGCCATTTTTCAGCTTTCAGCGCTGCCACAATTTGAATGACAATTGCGTAGTCATGCTACACTGTAACCATGTGAAATTGTTGTGAAATCATTTTCTTCACACAAATAGAGCTTTCTTTGGTGGCATTTAATCACTCCTGGGTTTTTTATTTTTTCCTTAAAAAAAAAAAGAAGACCAAAAAAAAAAAGTCTTAGTTTCTGTCAGTAAATTTTCTAAATAAGTAATTTTTCTCCTTCACTGATACTGGTTTTCATACCCTGGTGATTTTGGCCTGATAACATGCACACAAGTTGACACAAAGGGGTTTGAATAGCTATTAAAAGGCAACTATCCTCACATGTGATCTGTTTGCTTGTAATTAGTGTGTGTGTATAAAAGGTCAAGGAGTTTCTGGACTCCTGACAGACCCTTTCATCTTTCATCCAGTGCTGCACTGACGTTTCTGGATTCTGAGTCATGGGGAAAGCAAATGAATTGTCAAAGGATCTGCGGGAAAAGGTAGTTGAACTGTATAAAACAGGAAAGGGATAAAAACAGATATCCAAGGAATTGAGAATGCCAATCAGCAGTGTTCAAACTCTAATCAAGAAGTGGAAAATGAGGAATTCTGTTGAAACCAAACCACGGTCAGGTAGAACAACTAAGGTTTCAGCCACAACTGCCAGGAAAATTGTTCAGGATGCAAAGAAAAACCCACAAATAACTTCAGGTGAAATACAGGATTCTCTGAAAACATGTGGTGTGGATGTTTCAAGATGCACAATAAGGAGGCACTTGAAGAAAGATGGGCTGCATGGTCGAGTCGCCAGAAGAAAGTCATTACTACACAAATGCCACAAAGTATCCCGCTTACAATACGCCAAACAGCACAGAGACAAGCCTCAAACCTTCTGGCACAAAGTCATTTGGAGTGATGAGACCAAAATTTAGCTTTTTGGCTACAACCATAAGAGAGGAGTCAACAAGGCCTATGATGAAAGGTACACCATTCTTACTGTGAAACACGGAGGTGGATTGCTGATGTTTTGGGGATGTGTGAGCTACAAAGGCACAAGAAATTTGGTCAAATTAATGGCAAGATGAATGCAGTAAGTTATCAAAAAATTCTGGAGGAACATTTGCTTTCATCAGCCAGGAAGCTGCGCATGGGACGTACCTGGTCATTCCAACATGACAATGATCTAAAACACAAGGCCAAGTCGACCTGTCATTGGCTACAGCAGAATAAAGTGAAGGTTCTGGAGTGGCCATCTCAGTCTCCTGACCTCAGTATCATTGAGCCACTCTGGGGAGATCTCAAAACGTGCAGTTCATGCAAGACAGCCCAAGAATTTACAGGAACTGGAGGCTTTTTGCCAAGAGGAATGGGCAGCTTTACCATCTGAGAAGATAAAGAGCCTCATCCACAAATACCACAAAAGACTGCAAGCGGTCATTGATGTTAAAAGGGGCAATACACAGTATTAAGAACTGGGGCATGTAATATTTTATTTTATATTATATATATTTTATTCCTATTACAAGCAACGTAAACATCCCTTGTATTAGATAAAAAGCATGACAGGACCTCTTTAATGTGAGATCTGGGGTCAAAAAGACCTCAGATCTCACATTTACACTAAAAAGCTATAAAAAAAAAAAAAAGTCTTTTTTTTTTTTCAATAAAAAAGATTCCCCTTTAAGACCATTGGGCAGAAGTGACGTTTGATGTCACTTCTGTCATCCAATGGTATGGAGCCGAGTGGGGGCCATGTTTCCCTCACTTGGCTCCATGTCTCAGAGGGGAGAGGACCCGATCAGCTCCACCGCTACCGACAGCCTGGTAAGCGGCGGAGACCACCAGGGAGCAGCCGGAGGGGCACCTCTCCCACTGCCAATAAAAGTGATCTTGCGGCGCTTTGCCACAGAGACCACTTTTATCTGAAAGTGGACCGTCCGCTGTTTAAAAAAAATACTGGGGTTATGGCAGCTATCTGCTGCCATAACCCCGGTATTCAAGGTCAAACAGCCGACATACAATGACGGCAGGCGGTCCAGAAGTAGTTAAAAAAAAACACTCCCCCCTAGCATTTCTGGCTATGGTCAGCTCAAGTAGAGGCAGATGATTCATATAGCTTTTACATCCTGAATCCATCTGCCCTTAGCTCAGACATGCAGGCAAGAGGGAGTGCTTAGCTAAGAAAACCCCTCATCCCCTCTTGAAGACTCCTGGGATATATGACATCATTTGCCTAGGCCTGGAAACCAGGAAGTAACTAATGAAGTGAAAAACAAAAAAAAATTTAAAACAAGTAAATAATATATACTTTCCTGTCTATTTACTAAGGCTAGCAGCATAAGGATTAAAAATAGTCATTGTTGACAGAGTTTAGTTCTGCTTTAAATATAATTCACAGTGCTACGCTGTCTTGTTTTTTTACAGATGCCAATGAATGAGTGCAAATAGGTGTATCTATTCCAATTGTCAAAAACATTATTTGGCTTTCTTAATACTAGAGGAAAAAAACAAGACTACACCAACAAATGAAATGCAATTGTAATGCTGTGTGTACTTGTCTATAGAGATTAACCACCACTCTGTAAAGTTTACAGACATTAGTGGACCTTACTGCTCACATGGCTATATCAGTTAATCATTACAGCTAGGGAACCGTTCGGCTCACTGTGGTCTACAGGTGAAGAGTAAATATAGAACATTATGGTATAAATCTGAACTTTATGTAAACAATTGAAGTGCCCAGTTGAAAAGCATTTATTTCAATTGTCTTACCTGCCAAAATATAAATCTAGTCACTCTTGAGCTCCTGACAATCACTAACCAGAACTTCCACTAATGGGCTGCAGGTGCTGATCAAATTAAAGGTTTCGAAGAATCCAGTTTGAGGCTGGGTTCACACTGGTCCGACAAACGCTCCGACATTGGGAGCTCATGTCGCATGACGTGTGAAATTTAATGTTTCCCTATGGGAGCCGTCCTAACTGGTCCGACACAAGTCGTTCCGACTTTAGAAATGCTCCCTGTACTACTTTGGTCCGACTTTGATCCTACTTCAGCCTATTGACTATCATTGAAGTCGGATCAAAGTCGGATTGCCGTCTTGCATGATCCGACTTTGGCACGCGACTTGTGCTCAGATGTTCTTGAGGGGGAACTCCGCGCCAAATTTTAAATAAAAAACCGGCATGGGTTCCCCCTCCAAGAGCATACCGGGCCCTTGGGTCTGGTATGGATCTTGAGGGGAACCCCCTACGCCGATAAAAGCGGCGTGGGGGTCCCCCCCAATCCATACCAGACCCTTATCCGAGCAAGCAGCCCGGCCGGACAGGAATGGGGGTGGGGACGAGCGAGCGCCCCCCCCCCTCCTGAACCGTACCAGGCCGCATGCCCTCAACATGGGGGGTTGGTGCTTTGGGGGAGGGGGCGCGCTGCGGCCCCCCACCCCAAAGCACCTTGTCCCCATGTTGATGAGGACAAGGGCCTCTTCCCGACAACCCTGGCCGTTGGTTGTCGGGGTCTGCGGGCGGGGGCTTATCGGAATCCGGGAGCCCCCTTTAATAAGGGAGCCCCCAGATCCCGGCCCCCCACCCTATGTGAATGAGTATGGGGTACAGCGTACCCCTACCCATTCACCTAGGAAAAGTGTCAATTTAAAAAAAAACACTACACAGATTTTTAAAGCATTTTATTAGACAGCTCCGGGGGTCTTCTTCCGACTTCGGGGGTCTCTCCGGTTCTTCTCCACGCTCTCCGGATCTTCTGGCGGGCTCCTCCGCTCTCTTCTGCTCTTTTGCCGCTCTTTTGCTAAAGCGGAGGAGCCCGGTCTTCAATCTTCTGCCTTCTGCCCTCTTCTCCTGATGTTGACACGACGCTCTCCCCGGCTGGAATGCTCTCTGTGCGCTCTGCTCTGACTTATATAGGCGGTGACCCCGCCCCCTTATGCCGTCACAGTCCCTGGGCATGCTGGGACTGTGACGGCATAAGGGGGCGTGGTCATCGGGTGATGACCACGCCCCCTAAAACGTCACAGTCCCAGCATGCCCAGGGACTGTGACGGCATAAGGGGGCGGGGTCACCGCCTATATAAGTCAGAGCAGAGCGCACAGAGAGCATTCCAGCCGGGGAGAGCGTCGTGTCAACATCAGGAGAAGAGGGCAGAAGGCAGAAGGCAGAAGGCAGAAGGCAGAAGGCTGAAGACCAGGCTCCTCCGCTTTAGCAAAAGAGCGGCAAAAGAGCAGAAGAGAGCGGAGGAGCCCGGCAGAAGATCCGGAGAGCGTGGAGAAGAACCGGAGAGACCCCCGAAGTCGGAAGAAGACCCCCGGAGCTGTCTAATAAAATGCTTTAAAAATCTGTGTAGTGTTTTTTTTTAAATTGACACTTTTTTCCTAGGTGAATGGGTAGGGGTACGCTGTACCCCATACTCATTCACAAAGGGTGGGGGGCCGGGATCTGGGGGCTCCCTTATTAAAGGGGGCTCCCGGATTCCGATAAGCCCCCGCCCGCAGACCCCGACAACCAACGGCCAGGGTTGTCGGGAAGAGGCCCTTGTCCTCATCAACATGGGGACAAGGTGCTTTGGGGTGGGGGGGCCGCAGCGCGCCCCCCTCCCCCAAGGCACCACCCCCCATGTTGAGGGCATGCGGCCTGGTACGGTTCAGGAGGGGGGGGGGCGCTCGCTCGTCCCCACCCCCATTCCTGTCCGGCCGGGCTGCGTGCTCGGATAAGGGTCTGGTATGGATTGGGGGCGACCCCCCACGCCGTTTTTTCGGCGTAGGGGGTTCCCCTCAAGGTCCATACCAGACCCAAGGGCCTGGTATGCCTCTGGAGGGGGAACCCATGCCGGTTTTTTATTTAAAATTTGGCGCGGAGTTCCCCCCTAAAGATTCATACCAAACACAGTGCCGGCATTGGCGGGGATCCAAGTCGGATCCCCGTTCATTGAAAGTCGGACACATGCCGGCTTCATGTCGCAGGGCAAAGTCGGATCCAAAGTAGGACGGCTGTCGTGTCGCACCAGTGTGAACCCAGCCTGAGAGAAGTTGAACATTAGATCGACTTCTGTCAAACAGGAATGGCCATAAATGGATTGAAATATGGACGGTCCAGCAGGACATTTCTATGGCCAGCTTAAAAGTGCAGCCCCTCTCTCTCCTATCGTGAGTCCACCAACAGGAGGCAGCTATCTAAACACACTGAGGTACTAATATTAGTTAATTGTAAATGTACATTATTAAATTATTATTTATGAATAAATAATTGTATTGTGTGGAATCATCAGCAATAATCGCCAGAAGTTCAACACACACAAATAATTTTATTACCTTATTTTCTTTTAAACGTATAATCTAGAGCAATGAGATGTTACTAATAATAAAAAAATGTCTTTATTATGTTTTCTTACTATGAAAACATGAAGAAATAAAATATAGATTTTGTTCCATTTCTGCTGGGAGCAGGTGGAGCAGCACACACCTAATAAGTCAGATCTCCCAATCTGCTCCATCATTTTTTATTTGACATTGTGTGTAGGAGTTGAACATTTAAATTTGCAGTTTTCAAAAAGACAAATTGAGCAATTATACTGCAATATGAGAATATCTTTCTGTTATAGTAAATAATTTCTATATATTATATTATATATATGTACTAGCATATGTTATAAACCATAAAATAAAGATTGCACATTGTACATCATTATGTCTTCAATAGAAAACTTTATTCAAAAACGTTATAGAAAAAGAAAGATGCTTGATGGTTATGTGGAAATGTGCGATCAATGACAATAATGAATTCTCTTTAAAGCGGAGTTCCACACATTTTTTTTACTTGCAATCTATCCCATGCCCATCTGCATTTCTATTTAAAATGGTAAATACTTTTATTTTTTTCCTAAATACCTTTTTTTTTTTTTTACACCATTTCCTGGAGCACTTCTGGCTCTGGCCGCCTAGACAATGACGTAACTAGCCGATTCCCATGGACTCCTGGGATATCAGCATCATATCCCAGCAGTCTATGGGAATCACCTGATACCGTAATCTCACATGATTTCATTAACAGAAATGACGCGATCAGGAGGACCTTCCGAGATGTCCTGACTGTATAGCAATAGGGTGGGAATTTCTGCTGACGCCGCCATTACTATGCCAACTTGTCAGGAAGAAAGAGCACTGCGCAGTGGCATTACTGTGCAAGCGTAAGATGGGGAGGGCTACAGATGCCCACAGTAGAGATGGACCCTGCCTGCTTCCGAGTTCAGGTTCATTTTGCACGATTTAAACATAAAAATATAAGGACCACATTAATGACATTATCTAAATGTTGCAGTTGAAGTGGACACAATTACAGCGGAGTTTAAAAAAAAAAATGAATTGGGAGACTGGAACTCTGCTTTAAGTCCAAAATCAAATTTTAAAAGACAGTTTTATGTATAAAAGTTACAGATATAAGAACAAGAAAACCAAGGACATGTTATAGGAACACTGGCCACACTGAGTGAAGTGCCAATACCCTGAGCTGAAATACCATAGGAATCCAAATACATGATGTCTTGCTTTTTAAATGAATAACCCCACCACTTTGGATATGCATTTTTCGACTGCAATTTTTAAAAGGTTAGGTTGTGGAAGCATTATGAATCTGTCAGCATTTTATAGGTTTAATCCCCAACGTTAACCAAAGGTTTTGTTTTTACGTTTTGCGCAGAATGGGGAAAGAAAATATTGCTAACTGGCTCTATAGCCAACCAGAAAAAAGAAAAAAAAACATGTTTTAGTAAGGAAGTGTTACAGCCTTTGTGATGTTTTGATTGTTCTTTTTGCTCTTCTTTTTTTGTCCTGGTGTCAGAGAGATAAAAAGTGCACACGCATTTTCCTAATGGAGTTGTTGTCACAATGCTTTGGCTAGAGATGGTCTTTAAGCCTTATGAACAGAAATATTCCAAGATCTAGAGAAATAATTTACATGTTTCTGCTAAATGTGAACAAACTGGTATTTAAACTATGTAACATTACTAAAATATATTGCACATATGATTGTCTTGTGTTGCTGTTGTTTATCATAATAAGGATATAGACAAATTGTAATAATTTGCTATGGTTTTATCACAATTATGTCCTTTGGTGCAAATTTAATACTGTACTTTATTTTCAAAGATTCACTACAGTAGCAGTTACAAATGTACGAGTAGAAGGTTTGTCAAGCCCTACTGACCAATTAGGAAGAATAAGGCACGCAACCTGCACTAATTAGTCTATCCAGGCTGACGAGATCACACAGTGGCGTCATAATGAAGTGTGACAGCAAATAATGCTCGGAAATCTTACCTCAGAGGACCTAATTTGAGGTTGTATTTTGTACTTCTGTATAAATGATACAAACGTGTGAAGGCTTGCAATGAAACACAGCAGCTCATGCTACCTGTCAAAAGACAAACACACAGGACCTCTGTGCCCTAATCAATACTGTCAGGAAGCAAATGTTTCATGTTTCCGCTAATAGGAACACATTCTCATCATTACTTCAGATTGCCTGCTTTGTTTTTATCTCATGTTTTGTCTTAATCAAAGTCCAGTCTTACGTAGAAAATGGTGCAAAGGGTAAATGGAGAATTTGATGTTCATTACTTTATTTGCCATATTTGTCCATTTCCTGTAAAAAAAAAAAAAAGTAAACTCTTCACATTGAACCCTAACAGTACAATATAGATATGTTATTTTTATACCTATTAATAAAATGCTTTTAATCCTGTTCTGGGGAAACAAACTAATACCAATGTCTCAGAAACTGGAAAAAAGAAGGGGTGGCAGAGTAGCATTGTCAATTAGACACTAATCAGAAAGTAGGGTTGTCTCGATACCACTTTTTTAAGACCGAGTACAAGTACCGATACTTTTTTTCAAGTACTCACCGATACCGATTACCGATACTTTTTTTAATGTCACGTGAGAGTGTTTTTTGTGGGTTTTTTTTACAATTTTTTTTTTGTTTTCTTACAATGCTTTCTTGTATTTCTTTTTTTTAGGGAGGGAGGGGGTGGGTGGTGTCTGTGTGTTTTTTTATTTTAATTTGTATTATTTTTTACAATAATTTTTTTTTATTATTTATTGCAATGCTTTTTTTTTTTTTAATCAGCCCTGTTGGGGGACTTTTTGAGATATCAGGGGTCTTAATAGACCCCTGAAATCTCCCCCTTGAGATTCCCCAGTCCCTTTCTCTGCAGTCTCAGCTGCACTGAGAATGAATGGAGAGAAGACAGCGGCTCCATTCATAAACTGAGACATCGTAATCACAGATTACAATGTTTCAGTTATGTGAATGGACAGAGTCAGTGATCACTGACTCTGTTCATACATCAAAGGAAGGAGGAGGACATGGAGAGGGACAGCAGAATGGAGGGGGACACGGAGGAAAAATGGAGGGGGACAGCAGCAGAAAGGAGGGGGACAGCAGCAGAATGGCGGGGGACACAGAGGAAGAAAGGAAGGGGGCAGCAGAACGGCGGGGGACATGGAGGAAGACAGGAGGGGGACAGCAGAACGGAGGGGGCATGGAGGGGGACTGGAGGAGGATGCGGTGACAGTCAGCGGTGATCGTGTGTGGGGGAGTTACAAGCACCGATCACCGCTGTATAGATCATTTCACTAAAGCAGCTGAAAGGGGGGGGGGGGAAGCTTGTAACGCCCCCACTCACCGATCAAAGCTGACTGTACAGGTATCGGGTGAAGTATCGGGAGCATTTGCCCGAGTACAAGTACTCGGGCAAATGCTTGGTATCGGGACAACCCTATCAGAAAGGGTAACTATTTTTATGCAATTATATGTAAAAATATTTAATTTTCTTTTAGTCCTGGTCTACATTGGTGCAATGCAGGAAACCCTGCGATTCAGTGCTGGTTCCCGCATCGCACCTGAATCGCATACTAGTTTACACTGACATCTGTGAACCGCTGGGGGTGTCGATGTACAGTTAATGACACCCCCAGATCGGTTTGCAGATCGCAGTGCGACCCGTCAACTGGAGCAGGAATCGGACCGCATAGGGGTGAACACAAATGTGATCCGATTCCAGTGCAGACCAAAAACAGGGTCCTTCACCATTTTGATGCAAATGCGATGCAATTTCAGCCATACAGTTTGTATGGCTGAATTTGCATCGCACTGACATCGAATGTGATCTGCAATGCAGTGAGAATCACATGTGATGTCTGTAATCGCACAAGTGTGAACCCAGCCTGAATCTTTCCCTTTTTTTTCTATGCAGTATAGCCACAATAACCTTACATAAAAGGCTTCCCTTTTAGATTTCTGTTCTCTACCTACTGAAATACACCTGAACATTTTTCCACAAATGAGATCACATGAAAAGGAAATCCCTGATTATTTTATCTGCACATAATTGGGTACTCAAAAGAAAATTCTCAACTGCTTTAGTAAATCATTCTCAATGAAGATAGAAGTCTGCAGACATAGTTTTGAACTGGTCATCCCTGCTCTACCTTTCCAGCAGCCTGAGTAATTTCATCTGGGGTATATGAGATTATGGTAATTTAATATATAGCTTGTTAAAACTGATATACATGAATGCTGCATAAGTGTTATGTGAAAGTATGCACAGAAAACTTCCCTCTTAGTTTGTCTTCTTCCAGCAATGATCTGTGCTCCTGTCTTTGCCCTCTTCTCTGCCATTATGCATCTGATGTATTCTATCTCCAGCCATTGGGTGGCCATTGATGATTTATTTCCCGAATTAGTGCTGCTAATTCTACTGAACTGTAAGCACAGTTCCTCCTCAATAAAAAAGATGTGTAGGTTTTCTGAGAATATATCCTGCATGTATGGCTAAAGGCAAGTTTTAGCATCAAAATATTCAGTTTTTCTCAACTATCCATTGGTTCCTGCAGCTGTCAACCAAATGCTCTGAGGAGAGAGCAAGGGATGGGGAAGAGCCACCTGTGTATGCCAATAGAGAGAGCCTACAAGTGCACCATTAGGAAGCGACTTCCTGTGGGGACGCACAGAGAAAAGGAGGAGCTGAGAGCGGCGGTGAAGGACCCCATTGCAAAGAGCAGGTAAGTATAACATGTTTGTTATTTAAATATGTATATGCACACACAGTGTGTAAGCCCAGGTTGCTTTGATAGGGTCTGGTGTCTCATCTTCCTCTTGACAATACCCCACAGATTCTTTATGGGGTTTAGGTCAGGCGAGTTTGCTGGCCAATCAAGCACAGTGATACCATGATCATTAAAGTGGTTGTAAACCCTTACAATCCACTTTTTGCTACAGGTAAGCCTATAATAAGGCTTACCTGTAGCTACCCCGGATATCTCCTAAACCTGCACAGTTTATGAAAAATCCCCTGTATCTGCATGTACCGACATCATTGGCACATGCGCACTGAAGCAAGGGCACGGACGTGCCGTTTGCTTCAGTGAGTGTGCCGTTACCGGCAGCTCCCGCGTGCATGCGCGGGAGTGACGTCACTGCGGCTCTGACCAATCACAGCGCCGGAGCCGCGATACCCGGAAGTAACTCCGGGGAGGAATCTTGCCGGCCAGTGCTGTGTACGGGCACCGCAGCGGGGGCTGCGCTGACTTTGGACTTGATAAAACACAGTGGACCAACACCAGCAGATGATATGGCTCCCCAAATCATCACTGACTGTGGAAACTTCACACTGGACCTTATGCAACTTGAAATCTGTGCCTCTCCACTCTTCCTCCAGACTTTGGGACCTTGATTTCCAAATGCACTACAAAGAGGACTTTGGACCACTGAGCAACAGTCCAGTCCTTTTTCTCCTTAGCCCAGGTAAGACGCTTCTGACATTGTCTCAGGAGAGGCTTGACACAAGGAATGCGACAGTTGTAGCCCATGTCCTGGATATGTCTGTGTGTGGTGGCTCTTGAAGCACTGACACCAGCTGTAGTCCACTCCTTGTGAATCTCCCCCAAATTCATGAATGGCATTTGCTTCACAATCCTCTCAAAACTGCGGTTATCCCTGTTGCTTTTGCACCTTTTTCTACCACACTTTGTCCTTCCACTCAAATTTCCATTAATGTGCTTAGATACAGCACTCTGTGAACAGCCAGCTTCTTTAGCAATGACCTTTTGTGACTTACCCTCCTTGTGGAGGGTGTCAATGATTGTCTTCTGCACAACTGTCAAGTCAGCAGTCTTCCCCATGATTGTGTAACCTACTGAACCAGACTGAGAGACCATTTACAGGTGTTTTGAGTTAATTAGCTATAATGTGACACCATGAGCCTACAATATTGAACTTTTTCACAATATTCAAATTTTCGGAGATATTGAATATTGGGTTTTCACTAGCTGTAAGCCATAATCATCAAAATCAAAAGAAAGAAATATTTTAAATATATATCACTTTGTGTGTGATGATTCTATATAATATTTGAGTTTCACTTTTTGAATTGAATTACTGAAATAAATTGACTTTTTTGAGGGTATTCACATTTTTTGAGATGCACCTATTATATATATATATATATATATATATATATATATATATATATATATATATATATATATATATATATATATATATATATAAAATATATATATCCGCCCCTTTGCCATTGTCATGTCATAATGTACCAGGTTCACATTTTGGGGGTTAGGGCTGGAGCGAGTAATGGTGCCGGGCTGCTACATGACTGAAGAATAAGAAATAATCCTCTGCAGCACAACCTGTATACTAAGCAAGCATTAAATTATTAATTTAAGGGAGTGGTGCCACCCTCATGGAACTTGTTTAAAGCTGACCAGAGTTTAGCTATAAAAAGTGTTTGCTTAGGCAAAATTTAACAAAGCTGGATTTTTGTACTTCCCATAAAATCCTTTTCCATTGAGGGACACAATATAATGCTAATTAAGTAACACAGGGTTATACACTCGCCTACAAGAGACATGCCTTCTAGACACATTGAAAACTATAGGCCAATACCTTTGAGGCTACAGTCCCCCCCCCCCAACCTCACACTGGCTCAGTTATACCAAGTAGCCTATATAGAGAATAACTGCATTTTATGGGAGGGAGATATGTCCCTCAATTGACACTGAAAAAAGGATTTCATAGTGATTACAAAAATCATATTTTTTCTATTGCCTACTGAGGGGACACTGCCTGATGATACTTAACCACTTGCTGTCCGCCATATAGCAGTATGACGTCAGCAAAGTGGTTTAGTTATCGTGACCGAACGTCATATGTCGTGATCAGGATAACGAGCGGGGGAGCGCAGCGTGGCGATCGGTGGTGCGGCGTGTCAGTCTGACACACCGCAACTCCGATCTAGGTAAAGAGTCTCTGACGAAGACTCTTTACCACATGATCAGCTGTATCCAATCACAGCTGATCACGATGTAAACAGGAAAAGCCGTCTGTCAGACGCAAGTAGAGGAAACTGTTCCTCTGACAGAGGGGTCTGCGATTTATTATCAGCGCAGCCCCCCCCCCCCCCAGGATGCCCACCCAGGACCACCAGGGACGCCCCCAGGACCACTAGGAATGCCCACCACTTGTGACCACCAGGTATGCCACCCATGGCCACCAGGGATGCCAATCAGTGCCCACAATTGATGCCAATCAGTGCCCATCACTAATGCCTGCCAGTGCCTCCTTATCAGTGATGCCCATCAGTGCCATCTATCAGTGTACATCAGTGCCACCTATCAGTGTCCATCAGCGCCATCTATCAGTGCCCATCAGTGCCGCCTATGGGTGCCCATCGGTGCCGCCTATGGCTGCCCATCGGTGCTGCATATCAGTGCCACATATCAGTGCCACCTCATCAGTGCCCATCAGTGAAGGAGAAAACTTACTTATTTACAACGTTTTGTAACAGAAACGAAAAAAAATCTATAAGCCAGAGAACTTCTTTTATAGGTCGAATTATTAGATTTTTTCCAAAAAATTAGCACAAAGGATGGTACTTACATTCAATGGAGGACAGAGAAAAACATATTTAGCACCTCTTGCCAATACATGCATAGTTTCTTATGTTATGTCTCTTTAAAGTGATTGTAAAGGCAGAAGGTTTTTTATCTTATTGCATTCTATGCATTAAGATAAAAAGCCTTCTGTGTGCAGCAGCCCCTCAGCCCCCCCAATACTTACCTGAGGTCCATCCACTTCCTGCAATGTTGTAAGAGTGTCTCGGTTGCCTGGGACTCCCCTCCTCATTGGCTGACACAGCAGTGTGGCGCCACTGGCTGCCCCTGCTGTCAATCAAAGTAATTTAGCCAGCCAATCAGGAGAGAAAGGGGGCGGGGCCAGACTGTGGCTCCGTGTCTGAATGGACACAGGGAACTGTTGCTCGGCTCGGTTACCCCATAGCAAGCTGCTTGCTGTGGGGGCACTCAACAGGAGGGAGGGGCCTGGAGCACCAAAGAGGGACCCGAGAAGAGGAGGATCTGGGCTGCTCTGTGCAAAACCATTACACAGGGCAGGTAAGTATAACATGTTTGTTTACAAAAAATGAGACTTCAAAATCACTTTAAATACACCAAATGATCCTGCCAAAATGCAGTCAGCTCTTAACTTTCTGTAGTAAGCTAACATCTCTGTCATTGTTGCACTGAATTTGCAGAAGAGAGAAAGAAATGGTAGATAGGAGGGAGGGGGATAGTAGAAACCTCAGAGCAAAATAACAGAGAATAGAATGAGAGAAAATTCAGCGAAATATCTTAGAATAAACCACATGTCCAAAACAAGCAGAAAACAAAAAACTCAATGCTCCAAATCTGAGTGTTTAAAGCGGAGTTCCACTCAAAATGGTTCACCTCTCCCCCCTCCCTCCCCGCAATCTTCTGGGACACGTCACAGGTCCCAGAAGATTGCCCGGCCATTCACAGCGTGCAGTGTGGCTCGTGCATGTGCAGTGCGCGCCCGGCTGTGAAGCCACACTTGGGCGCCCACAGTTAAAATGCCGGCGCCGCTGAGAGGAGCGGGGCTTCGTACTCCAGCATCGCTGGACCATGGGGCAGGTGAGTGATTATTGAAAATCAGCAGCTACACTTTTTGTAGCTGCTGACTTTTAAATGGGTGAAACTCCGCTTTAAATGTACAACTAGCGTTAATACTGCTTAATACGGCACCTATTTATAAATCTATTAGATAGGAGAGAGGAATGCTGCAAATGTAAACATTGAAGCTTATGAAGAAGAGGGTGAGGAACTGGTCTAGCAAGGGAGAACTGGAAGAGTAAGCCTGAAACATAAAAAAACTTCCAAAATTGTAAAAACCTTGTTTGGACTCTACCAACTCTCATATATAAAAAACCCAAATATGACATAGTCCAGAGTCCAAACCAGGTTTTTTTCAATTTTGGATGTTTTTCATACTATTCCTACCAGTGACTCTCATCGTCTCTTATTATATATCTATACATGTACAATATAATGGATTGATAAAATCTATATATACAGTTGTGCTCATAGGTTTACATACCCTGGCAGAATTTATGATTTCTTGGACATTCTTCAGAGAATATAAATGATAACACAAAAACTTTTTTCACTCATGGTTAGTGTTTGGCCGAAGCCATTTATTATCAATCAACTCTGTTTACTCTTTTTAAATCATAATGACAACAGAATCTACCCAAATGACCCTGATCAAAAGTTTACATACCCCAGTTCTTAACACCGTGTATTGCCCCTTTTAACATCAATGACCGCTTGAAGTCTTTTGTGGTATTTGTGGAGGAGGCTCTTTATCTTCTCAGATGGTAAAGCTGCCCATTCCTCTTGGTAAAAAGGCACCAGTTCCTGTAAATTCTTGGGCTGTCTTGCATGAACTGCACGTTTGAGATCTCCCCAGAGTGGCTCAATGATACTGAAGTCAGGTGACTGAGATGACCACTCCAGAACCTTGACTTTATTCTGCTGTAGCCAATGGCAGGTCGACTTGGCCTTGTGTTTTGGATCGTTGTAATGTCCAAGTATGTCCCATGCACAGCTTCCTGGCTAAAGAATGCAAATGTTCCTCCAGTATTTTTTGATAACATACATTTGATAACATACTGCATTCATCTTGCCAACAATTTTGACCAAATTTCCTGTGCCTTTGTAGCTCACACATCCCAAAAACATCAGCGATCCACCTCCGTACCTTTCATCATAGGCCTTGTTGACTCCTCTTCAACGTTTATGGTTGTGGCCAAAAAGCTCAATTTTGGTCTCATCACTCCAAATGACTTCATGCCAAAAGGTTTGAGGCTTGTCTCTGTGCTGTTTGGCATATTGTAAGCGGGATACTTTGTGGCATTTGTGTAGTAATGGCTTTCTTCTGGCGACTCGACCATGCAGCCCATCTTTCTTCAAGTGCCTCCTTATTGTGCATCTTGAAACAGCCACACCACATGTTTTCAGAGAGTCCTGTATTTCACCTGAAGTTATTTGTGGGTTTTTGTTTGGAGTCGAGTTGTGAGTCCACTACAGAAAGTTATAGCTTACAGTGATTGGAATTCTCCCCAAAAGACCTATAAACAGCATCAAATAACTTTTTGTTTTTAGCATGAGTAAGAATGTTGAGGTTTTTATTACATCTGTAATAAATTTAGATAAATTGAGATCCCCAACTTTCTTACAGGTGATAGGAGTCACTGGGACTCAAAGTGAGAGGAAATTTCCCCAACCACAGAGTTTGGATAACTTGTATCATAGGACTGCAAGGGCACATTTTATTGGTTACATAACCTAACTGCAAAATGTATGCCAATTTATACAAAACTTCGAGTCAGTACTGTATTTCTAACAGTACTGTTTAATGTGGATAATGAAGAAATTACCTATACCGAAAAACTAACTTTTAAGACAAAAAGGACCATGCTTATTTTAGTAGCTTATATGAGTCATCAATGAGACACAAACGAACAAACAACTGAGCATACACATTGTATGCTAAAAAAAAAGCTTGTCAAAAGACCAATATAAATATGATGTATTGAATGACAAGATATATTTAAAGACTGCAGCATAACAAAATGTATCCATACAGACGGAATGTGAAGTGACAGATAGGGGAGAAGGAGAAAAGGTCACTGGCTCTGAAAGTGATAGTGATATTAGTCAGAGCTAACCATCTTTATGTTACTCGCTGCTCTCCAAGTAATGCCAAACTATAAGTAGGCCTGGCAGGTAATAGATTGAACGAGTATTATTTTGAACTGATTTTGAATTGCCTCTCATTTTTCTAGTTTACCAGGAAGTAAAAAGCCTACTGGGATAAACTGTTTGGAGAAGCACAGATTTCACTGAAGGTATGGATAATTTAGGCTACTTTTGCACTAGAGCCGCCCGAGCGTTAGCGCCAAAGCGCCACTCGTTTTAGCGCTTTGGCACTAAGGCTCGGGTGGCTTCGGTGCTTTTGGGACGCTAGTGGGGTGCTTTTAACCCCCACTATCGGCTGAAGCGGTTAAAAGCGCCCGTGTTGCGGCGCTTCCAAAGCGCTGCCCATTAATTTCAATAAGCAGGGTGTTTTGGGAGCACTATATACAGCAGTCCCAAACCGCCCCAAAGATGCTGCTTGCAGGACTTTTCCTAATGTCCCACAAGCGCACCAACCCAGTGTGAAAGTATTTAGGCTTTCACATTCGGGCAGCATGGGAGGCAGTTTTCAGGTGCTTTACAGGCGCCATTTCTAGCGCTAAAACGCCTGAAAACTGTCTCAGTGTGAAAGGGGTCTAAGTGAGCTGTAGCTTCAAAAGTGCAGGTTTCGCTTGTGGTATGGATACTGGGAAGTGAATTGTGTGCTAGAGCAGTCTTTTTCAACAAGGGTGCCATGGCACCCTGAAGTGCCTTCTGGATTCTCCAGGGGTGCCTTAGCAAAATGCCTAAAAACTGCCATAAATTTCCCAAAAAATTGTCAACAAGCATGCAAGTGGATCAAACCTGTCTTTTTTTTTTTTGCACAAAGCTACAGTTTTTTTTTTTTCTGCAGCATTACAACCTTGGGCACAGTGTGGGCCAGCCACTGGCATCCTAAAAACCAATGATATTATCGCTTAATGAGGATATCGGGTGCCTGCACAGCATCCTTGTTTGCTCTTCCCATGACCCTCTCAATCAGCACTGTGGTCACATTAGCAAAAAGAGAAACAGAAGGAGAAGAGAAACACTAGAATACTACTAGTCAATATCAGTGTGCAAAGGTGGAGAAATGAGTCACCTCTAATATTGGGTCGCCAATGAGTGTGGATGCTGCTGCAATATGTAAAACTATGTATGAACACAGCCGCAGTTCCTAATTTGACAGGCGTGCGGGTGCAGGTGTACAGCTGCGAACAGACAGTGTGCTTTTGGAGCCATTAACCCACACCTGCACACCTGTCAAGTTAGGACCTGTACCTCTGTTCGTACAGCTGCTGCCTCCCCTAAAGTAACAAGCAGCTCCAGCCACATGAACAATCCACTCATTCACACAGCCAGAGTACCTGTGTGTGAATGAGTCTTTAGGGCTCATTCACATATGAAGTTGGGGGGGTTGATAAAACGCCCACCAACCGCTACCCTCCCTTTAGCAACAGAGGAAATGGCTAGGAGTTTACACATGCCATGGCTGCAATGCTACACCTTGCAGCCATTACAGAAATGATATCCCCATCGAACAAGACCTATTCAAGTGAATAGCGCTGCTCTGCAAGCGCCCCACAACCTTGTGGTTGAAGCACACTAGTGTGGGGTTTAAGCAGGCAGTGAGGAGATGATATGTTTTCTCACTGTCTGTCAAATGCTCTCTGAAGAGCAATCTAAATGCTGACTACTCTACAGACAGCTAAGCACATGTGAACGAGCCCTTAAGTTTTAAAATTATTTTCTTTTTCTATAGCTCAGTTTGGGGGCTTTGGTGAAATATGGGGGTCTAATCAGACCCCTAAAGTCTCACTGTTAAAACAGAGAAAGGAAGGACATTGTGATAAATAGACACTGTGTTCATTCAGGAAAAGAAGGGGCTGGTAAATAGAAAATATGCTGCAGGGGGGCCACAAGAGGAGGCTGTACAGCCAGCCCTCCTGCGTGGCAGGTGCCCAGGGAGTACCCCCTTTTTAAACTGACGGGGCCCAGTACAGGAGGGTCGCCTGCACTGCCTTATCGGTGGTCCTGTGCTAGAGTGTCAGACTCACTGATGGTATGGATCCTGGGGAGAGGGCTGTGTATGCTGGAGTGCAGATTCCACAGGTGACAGACACTGGGGAGTGATATGTGCACAAAATCCACTGGTGGATTGGGAGTGAGCTGTGGGTGCTGGATTGATCACACTAGTAGTGCAAAAAATGGAAACATTCCCTTCTACTACTTTTCTGGGGACAACCCAAAATTTGGGATTTTCTTTTACTTTCACTTTCAATGATAATGGTAAACAGGATAAATAGAGAGGGTGAATCTCCCTAAAGTGGTTGTAAACTTCCATTGATTATTTGTACCTATAGGTAAGCCTATAATAAGGCTTACCTATAAGTACTGTAAATATCTCCTAAACATGTACCATTTAGGAGATATTTACTATATATCCATCAGATGATGTCATCGGCACATGCGCTCTGAAGGAACAGCCACCAGTGCCGTTTCTTCAGAGCCCTGTGCTGTGACTGGCGGCTCCCGTGCGCATGCGTTGGAGTGAAGTCATGCAGCTCTGGCCAGTCTTCCAGTCTGCGGACCTGGAAGGAAGACGGGTGAAAATGGATGGGGCCTCCAGCAGTGACAACGCATAGGTGAAGGGCTTCGTTTGCAGGTAAGTTTCACATAATGTGCTAGTATGCGATGCATACTAGCACATTATGCCTTTACTTTGCAGTTCAGAAAAAAAAGGCATCGGTTTACTTCCTCTTTAACAGGGGCACAGACAGCAATAAAAACTGACAGGTGTTCTAATCCATCTCCCCTCTATCCAAAACTAAAAAAAAAAGATTTGCTTTTAGTTCTACTTGAACTACATTTTGGCTTTACAGTTGAGCTCCAGACAAAAGTTTTTTTTTCAGTTTTGGATAAAGTGATCAAGAATTAGAAACGATCATCCCTTTTCTGTCTGTATAACATGTATTTCCCTTCACTGCCTGTCCCAGTGACGGTTTTGTCACCAGGACAGGAAGTAAGAGAAAATCCCATGCATGTAAACTTAACTGCAACCATGTTCAGCTAGTGCCTTATATAGCTGTCTTTAGAAACAAATTTGGAGACATTGGTATGAAATATAACACGTTTTCTGACCAGTTTTCTGTTTTCTGAACAGTCAACACAGCATTTAAAACAATAAGTTATTGCAATAGATGTCTTTTAATATTTTCTTTTTTTTTTAATTAAAACATTTAAGGTTTCCTCAGCTCTTTGATCCAGGGAAACTGAGCTGCCCAATTCCATCTTTTACTAACAACATGCATCAGAAATTTTGTAATTACAACAAGGCCAGGAAAGAAGTCAGAGAGCAGTTCAAACATTTCAATAAAATCAATACAGGACATACTCAAATCTATTGGTATCACTATTACAACTGGTAATTATTTAAAATAACAATTAAAAAAAACTGTTTTATTTCTTCCTGCTAGCTTAAGCATTCTGTTATTTAGTCAGAATCTCCAGGGCTTTTTCTACAAGGTCAGTAAGTTCATGTTTATAGACTGTACTCCCATATTGTTTCGATTTTTACTACTAATTATAAGACAATTAAATGTCACCTTTGTACAGTAATAAAATAAACACCTAAAGTTTTGAAGTCACTAAAATGCTATTTGTTATTCCATTTTTCTGACATATCTAATACTATAAGTCATGGGAGTGAAACACAAAAACGCACTTAAAAACTAAATTTATTACCCATTATTTATTATATCTATTTATTATATCTTGTTAAATTATGTCTGTGCAGCATGCCAGATTTCATCATGTGCCACTGAGAAAAACTGGCTATGTCTCAAGTCTGTATAGAAACAAATTTGGTCCTTGAATATTAAGGCCACTAGAATAGTGGAATTTCACTTAAACTCAAATGTCAGAAGTTTGAGTGTAGATGGAATTCGGTATACAGTATTTTGATGACAACGGGGGGCTGGTCCAGGAGCTATTCCACTACCATATGCATACTCTAGTGCAGGGATCCTCAAACTACAGCCCTCCAGCTGTTGTGGAACTACATATCCCATGAGGCATTGTAAAACTCTGACATTCACAGACATGACTAGGCATGATGGGAATTGTAGTTCCTGAACAGCTGGAGGGCCATAGTTTGAAGACCCATGCGTCTAGTTATTGTCAGCAATACTGAAATGCACAGCCGCTTACTCTCCTAAAAAGTCAGTGGCTGGCCCTCCATCAGACTGAAGTACAACTACATATCAAATAATGTTATGAAAATAGTTTTTCAAATGACTGGCATCATAAAAGTGCAGCTTTGGTGTTTCAGTATCTCTGCTTGGTTTGGTTAGTATAGATTTGTTGCATTCTTAAAATAGTTTTTTTCCACTAAGACAGATACTAGAACTTCTTTGACATAAAGCTTTTTATTTACTTTTTAAGCCGTCTGTATTTTGACTCACTTATCTCTCTAATGATGGCTATTACGAGTGACTACGTAGGATGGACATCTGTGGTTCAGGGATAATGAAGACAAAATGTGGACAATTACTGCCAAAAGCAATCAAATTAGCAGGACCTAGATAACGATCTCTGTGACACACATGTACAAGCAATTATTTTATGCTTCACAGAAAGTTGACACAAAAAAAGTGAACAATTCTTCCACTTATGGGAATCTGTGAACTTGCTGAGTTTTCTGTGGAGACTACGCTTTCTAGCGCTAATAACTAAAGAATGTCACCTCTGGTTTCAGGCTCTCTTCTGTTCGTCACTCTTACATCAACATGTGACCTTTCCATTCTCAGCTAAAAGTAAAATAGGTATATGTGGGCTTGTGTATGTTCAATGACTTTTAGCACTATTGTTTAGCCAGTCCATGAGTGTTCTACCGGTTTCTCTAAGGCCTGTTATAAGCCATGCTTTTGGGAAACTACACATCTAAAGCTCATACAAGCAAAAACAAATTGTGTAATGACTTGTTAATTTGAAAAATACCTTGATTTTGACCCCTGAAAATAGAACTATTGACCCTTCTTTAATACCTGGTGGTATTTCTGCTCAAAAGGATACCGATACAGTCTGACATGTCAAAAAACCTTGCTAGTTTATGACAAACAACACAGCTTTGTGAAAAAGCACAGATCAATTAGTGGGTAGATGTAGGGCCAGCTCATTAGTTGCCAGTAAGAGCCAATGTAATGAAAAGCTGGATGGCGCAGCTATGCTCCTGAAATCGATTAATGATATTAGGGAAGCACTTAAAAGAGAACATTTATTAGGTACGGGCTACAAATAATAATCTGTCTGTGGGGGAAGGAGAAAATTGCTCTATGAAGAGTCTTATAAGTGAAATGTCATTTCCTTTCCCTAATAACTTACACAAATATCTTCTAATGAGAGAAGATGCAAAACAAGATATAGACACAGTAATCTTGTTTTAAATTAAGAGGGCCTCAATTAATAAAAATAAATGTAATTTAGGTCAACACATGTATCAGCAATGGAATAACTCATAGCCAATATTATAAAGCAAACTGAGTATCAAGTTTTATATCTATAGTTATTTTAACAGGAAAAAAGCCCATGTTGTTTTACTAAAATGAATGCAATCACAGCTCAACAAATCCAGATGCCAGTCATTGTCAGGCCTGTGTAATCGAGTGTGTTTTATAGCATAGCTACAGCTACAAAAATATACACAAATGCACAGAATCTCAGGTTATGTGCACTCTAACATTATGCTGCTTGTAGTGAGCTGTAAACATCCCACTATAATGAATGCAGTATCATGTCACAAACAACTGACTTTTTGCTGCAGGCGCAAGATGTTACTGCTTGTTTTCACATGGAAGAGCAAAAAGCAGACAAAAGGAAATGACTTTCCGTTCCCTTTCGTGCCTCCCCAGGTAGCTACAATAAAAGTGATGTAGGGCGCTAAGGCGAAAACAGAGAAGCTGGGCCAGCACAGAGAGTAATTAGTCACATCCAGAATAGGAAAGCATTATGACTTGGTGGAAAGGAGGGGAAATTGTGGCTATGCTAGAGAATTTTCTTACTGGAGTGGTTAATTTGCCTAGAAAATTCAAAGGAACTTCAAAAGAAAGGTTGCAAATAAAAAAATAAAATTATATTATGTATATATATAAAATAAGCGAAAAAAAACCAAAACAGATTCCTCCACTGTATTTTGACAGCAGGGTTCTCTATCTGAATACAGAGCAGCTGCTGCTTGAGAAAAATATTCCAACATTCCGATTTAACAAAAGTTGATCTAACGATTGACCCAACACTCTGAATCGGCCAAATTTCAATCCACCTATAGCCAGCTTAAAATGTACTGAACTATATTTCCAAGGTGGTTCCAGGGAACACCCATCAGTATATTGTCTGAGAACTGTTGAACGTAACTGGAAGACATAAGAACAAAAACAGAATACAATGGGGAGGGAATCAAATAAATTGGATACTGCGCTATCAATCTAGGTTTCAAAAGCTGCAAGCACCACAATTGATTGCGTAATAATCCAATATACATAAAAGTGCTGTGCTATGTGAGTATGACAAGTGCTTAACTCTCTTAATATGTGTAAACAATGTGAATACATAAATAGTTCAAATGAAAGGATATTGGCGAATACTCAAATTTTTTTTATATAAAGTGCAGAGAGAAAATATTAACTTATTAACATTCAAAAATGTAAGTGCAAAAAGTCAATTCAGTAAATCCCAATGGTATTCATCTGAATCACTGTGGATGGCAGCCACTAGCATTAATATGCAGATCACCAAGACATGATTATCCACCACCAAAGGAGGGTAAATACGCTTACCAGAAATCGTGGACTTGGCTAATTGTAACGGATTATTTGGATAATACCTACACAAATTCTTATTGGATATATTACACATATATACAGTATCTCACAAAAGTGAGTACACCCCTCACATTTTTGTAAATGTTTTATTATATCTTTTCACGTGACAACACTGAAGAAATGACACTTTGCTACAATGTAAAGTAGTGAGTGTACAGCTTGTATAAAAGTGTAAATTTGCTGTCCCCTCAAAATAACTCAACACACAGCCATTAAGGTCTAAACCACTGGCAACAAAAGCGAGTACACCCCTAAGTGAAAATGTCCAAATTGGGCCCAAAGTGTCAATATTTTGTGTGGCCACTATTATTTTCCAGCACTTCCTTAAGCTTCTTGGGCATGAAGTTCACCAGAGCTTCACAGGTTGCCACTGGAGTCCTCTTCCACTCCTCCATGACAACATCACAGAGCTCGTGGATGTTAGAGACCTTGCACTCCTCCACCTTCCATTTGGGGATGCCCCACAGATGCTCAATAGGGTTTAGGTCTGAAGACATACTTGGCCAGTTATTCACCTTTACCCTCAGCTTCTTTAACAAGGCAGTGGTCGTCTTGGAGGTGTGTTTGGGGTTGTTATCATGTTGGAATACTGCCTTGTGGCCCAGTCTCCAAAGGTAGGGGATCATGCTCTGCTTCAGTATGTCACAGTACATGTTGGCATTCATGGTTCCCTCAATGAACTGTAGCTCCCAAGTGCTGGCAGCACTCATGCAGCCCCAGACCCAAACACAACCTCTGGATATTACGCTGAGCATGTGCACTCAACTTCTTTGGTCAACCATTGCGAGGCCTGTTCTGAGTGGAACCTGTCCTGTTAAACCGCTGTATGGTCTTGGCCACCGTGCTGCAGCTCAGTTTCAGGGTTTTGGCAACCTTCTTATAGCCTAGGCCAATTTATGTAGAGCAACAATTCTTTTTTTCAGATCCTCAGAGAGTTCTTTGCCATGAGGTGCCATTTTGAACTTCCAGTGACCAGTATGAGAGAGTGAGAGCGATAACACCAAATTTAACACACCTGCTCCCCATTCACACCTGAGACCTTGTAACACTAACGAGTCACATGACTCCGGGGAGGGAAAATGGCTAATTGGGCCCGGTTTGGACATTTTTATTTAGGAGTGTACTCACTTTTGTTGCCAATAGTTTAGACATTAATGCCTGTGTGTTGAGTTATTTTGAGGGGATAGCAAATTTACACTGGTATACAAGCTGTACACTGACTACTGTACATTGTAGCATAGTGTAATTTTTTCAGTGTTGTCACATGAAAAGATATAATAAAATATTTACAAAAATGTGAAGGGTGTACTCACTTTTGTGAGATACTGTGTGTGTGTATATTATATATACAGTGAGGACGGAAAGTATTCAGACCCCCTTAAATTTTTCACTCTTTGTTATATTGCAGCCATTTGCTAAAATCATTTAAGTTCATTTTTTTCCCTCATTAATGTACACACAGCACCCCATATTGACAGAAAAACACAGAATTGTTGACATTTTTGCAGATTTATTAAAAAAGAAAAACTGAAATATCACATGGTCCTAAGTATTCAGACCCTTTGCTCAGTATTTAGTAGAAGCACCCTTTTGATCTAATACAGCCATGAGTATTTTTGGGAAAGATGCAACAAGTTTTTCACACCTGGATTTGGGGATCCTCTGCCATTCCTCCTTGCAGATCCTCTCCAGTTCTGTCAGGTTGGATGGTAAACGTTGGTGGACAGCCATTTTTAGGTCTCTCCAGAGATGCTCAATTGGGTTTAGGTCAGGACTCTGGCTGGGCCATTCAAGAACAGTCACGGAGTTGTTGTGAAGCCACTCCTTCGTTATTTTAGCTGTGTGCTTAGGGTCATTGTCTTGTTGGAAGGTAAACCTTCGGCCCAGTCTGAGGTCCTGAGCACTCTGGAGAAGGTTTTCATCCAGGATATCCCTGTACTTGGCCGCATTCATCTTTCCCTCGATTGCAACCAGTCATTCTGTCCCTGCAGCTGAAAAACACCCCCACAGCATGATGCTGCCACCACCATGCTTCACTGTTGGGACTGTATTGGACAGGTGATGAGCAGTGCCTGGTTTTCTCCACACATACTGCTTAGAATTAAGGCCAAAAAGTTCTATCTTGGTCTCATCAGACCAAAGAATCTTATTTCTCACCATCTTGGAGTCCTGTGGGTGTTTTTTTTAGCAAACTCCATGTGGGCTTTCATGTGTCTTGCACTAAGGAGAGGCTTCCGTCGGACCACTCTGCCATAACGCCCTGACTGGTGGAGGGCTGCAGTGATGGTTGACTTACTACAACTTTCTCCCATCTCCCTACTGCATCTCTGGAGCTCAGCCACAGTGATCTTTGGGTTCTTCTTTACCTCTCTCACCAAGGCTCTTCTCCCCCGATAGCTCAGTTTGGCCGGACGGCCAGCTCTAGGAATGGTTCTCATCCTCCCAAACGTCTTCCATTTAAGGATTATGGAGGCCACTGTGCTCTTAGGAACCTTAAGTGCAGCAGAATTTTTTTGTAACCTTGTCCAGATCTGTGCCTTGCCACAATTCTGTCTCTGAGCTCTTCAGGCAGTTCCTTTGACCTCATGATTCTAATTTGCTCTGACATGCACTGTGAGCTGTAAGGTCTTATATAGACAGGTGTGTGGCTTTCCTAATCAAGTCCAATCAGTATATTCAAACACAGCTGGACTCAAATGAAGGTGTAGAACCATCTCAAGGAAGATCAGAAGAAATGGACAGCACCTGAGTTAAATATATGAGTGTCACAGCAAAGGGTCTGAATACTTAGGACCATGTGATATTTCAGTTTTTCTTTTTTAATAAATCTGCGAAAATGTCAACAATTTTTCTGTCAATACGGGGTGCTGTGTGTACATTAATGAGGAAAAAAAATGAACTTAAATTATTTTATCAAATGACCAGTGCAGACTCTTACCTGAGATGATGTCTATGTAGACGAAAGGCATCGGGTCGAGTCCTGTCCAGGCCATTGCGTACCATATGTTTCCTACTTGTTGGATGAGATTTGTGCTGTAACTTCAAAATTGATGTAAGTGTTCTGTACTTTTTAATAAAATGTCATAATTTGTGGTTTTACACTATGTGGAGATGTTTTATCGGTATGGATACATGGATCGTATGATATAACCAAAAGGGTGGTGCCTCTTCCATAGCGATATGTGGTGAGATCCCTGGAGCTGCCTCATGGATCATCCGTCTGGAGATATATGCTTATATCAGCTTGTATGACTCAGTGCCACTGACATCTGAGTCCACGATCTCTTTTTTTTTTTTTTTAATGCAACAAATTTTTTTTATTGAAGATACATCATCATACATTGCCAATGGTACATATAAAAGTAAGGCCCAGCGGAGACACACCCGTCCCGAAGAGTCTGCGATTTCTGGTAAGCGTATTTACCCTCGTTTGGTGGTGGATAATCACGTCTTGGTTATCTGCATATTAATGCTAGTGGCTGCCATCCACAGTGATTCAGACGAACACCATTGGGATTTACTGAATGGACTTTTTGCACTTACATTTTTTACTAAAATTTTTTTCATATAAAGTGCAGAGAGAAAATATTAACTTATCAACATTCAAAAATATTAGTGCAAAAAGTCCATTCAGTAAATCCCAATGGTGTTCATCTGATTCACTGTGGATGGCAGCCACAAGCATTAATATGCAGATCACCAAGACGTGATTATCCACCACCAATGGAGGGTAAATACGCTTACCAGAAATCATGAACTCAGATATCAGTGGCACTGAATCATACAAGCTGATATAAGCATATAACTCCAGACCGATGATCCTTGAGGCAGCTCCAGAGATCTCACTACATATCGCTATGGAAGGGGCACCACCCTCTTGGTTATATCATACAATCCATGCATCCATAACAATAGTGTAAAAATGCAAATTATGAAATGTATTAAAAAGTACAGAACACTTACATCAATTTTGAAGTTACAGCGCTTATCTCAGCCAACAAGTAGGAAACGTATAGTACGCAATGGCCTGGACAGGACTCGACCCAACGCCTTTCGTCTAAATAGACATCATCTGTGGTAGTGGTCTACACTGGTCATTGCTTATATATAGGTAATATATAAAAAAAAAAAATTGTGTAGGTATTATCCAAATAATGCGTTACAATTAGCCAACTCCACGATTTCTGGTAAGCGTATTTACCCTCCTTTGGTGGTGGATAATGACATCTTGGTGATCTGCATATTAACGCTTGTGGCTGCCATCCACAGTGATTCGGATGAACACCATTGGAATTTACTGAATGGACTTTTTGCACTTATATTTTTGAATGTTAATAAGTTAATACGGTATTTTCTCTCTGCACTTTATATAGAATTTGTTTTGAGCATTCGCCAATGTCCTTTCATTTAACTATTTAAATACAGTTGTGCTCATAAGTTTACATACCCTGGCAGAATTTACGATTTCTTGGCCATTTTTCAGAGAATAGGGATGATAACACAAAAACATTTCTTTTACTCATGGTTAGTGTTTGACTGAAGCCATTTATTATCAATCAACTGTGTTTACTCTTTTTAAATCATAATCACAACAGAAACTACCCAAATGACCCTGATCAAAAGTTTACACACCCTGGTGATTTTGGCCTGATAACATGCACACAAGTTGACACAAAGGGGTTTGAATGGCTATTAAAGGTAAACATCCTCACCTCGCTTGTAAATAGTGTGTGTGTATAAAAGGTCAATGAGTTTCTGGACTCCTGACAGACCCTTGCATCCTTCATCCAGTGCTGCACTGATGATTCTGAGTTATGGGGAAAGCAAAAGGATTGTCAAAGGATCTGCAGGAAAAGGTAGCTGAACTGAATAAAACAGGAAAGGGATGTAAAAAGATATCCAAGTAATAGAAAATGCAATCAGCAGTGTTCAAACTCTAATCAAGAAGTGGAAAATGAGGGGTTCTGTTGAAACCAAACCATGGTCAGGTAGACCAACTAAAATTTCAGCCACAACTGCCAGGAAAATTGTTTGGGATGCAAAGAAAAACCCACAAATAACTTCAGGTGAAATACACAACTCTCTGAAAACATGTGGTGTGGTTGTTTCAAGAAGCACAATAAGGAGGCACTTGAAGAAAGATGGGCTGCATGCTCGAGTCGCCAGAAGAAAGCCATTACTACGCAAATACTACAAAGTATCCCGCTTACAATACGCCAAACGGCACAGAGACAAGCCTCAAACCTTCTGGCACAAAGTCATTTGGAGTGATGAGACCAAAATCGAGCTTTTTGGCCACAACCATAAACACTACATTTAGATAGGAGTCAACAAGGCCTATGATGAAAGGTACACCATTCCTACTGTGAAACACGGAGGTGGATCGCTGATATTTTGGGGGATGTGTGAGCTACAAAGGCACAGGAAAGGTGGTCAAAATTGATGGCAAGATGAATGCAGTATGTTATCAAAAAATACTGGAGGAACATTTGCATTCATGACAATGATCTAAAACACAATGCCAAGTCGACCTGTCATTGGCTACAGCAGAATAAATTGAAGGTTCTAGAGTGGCCATCTCAGCCTCCTGATCTCAATATCATTAAGCCACTCTGGGGAGATCTCAAGCGTGCAGTTCATGCAAGACAGCCCAAGAATTTACAGAAACGGGAGGATTTTTGCCAAGAGGAATGGGCAGCTTTACTATCTGAGAAGATAAAGAGCCACATCCACAAATACCACAAAAGACTTCAAGCTGTCATTGATGTTAAAGGGGGCAATACACGGTATTAAGAACTGGGGTATGTAAACTTTTGATAAGGGTCATTTGGGTAGTTTCTGTTGTGATTATGATTTAAAAAGAGTAAACACAGTTGATTGCTAATACATGGCTTCAGCCAAACACCAACCATGAGTGAAAAATGTTTTTGTGTTATCATTCATATTCTCTGAAAAATGGCCAAAAAAATCATAAATTCTGCCCGGGTATGTAAACTTATGAGCACAGCTGTATGTATTCACATTGTTTACTCATATTGAGAGAGTTAAGCACTTGTCATATTTACATAGTACAGCACTTTTATGTATATTGGGGAGGGAATCCCTGCTGTCTTGGAAGACTGGAAATAGAGTTACCGGTAAGTCTTATGCCCTGTACACACGGTCGGATTTTCCGACGGAAAATGTTTGATAGGACCTTGTTGTCGGAAATTCCGACCATGTGTAGGCTCCATCACACATTTTCCATCGGATTTTCCGACACACAAAGTTTGAGAGCAGGATATAAAATTTTCCGACAACAAAATCCGTTGTCAGAAATTCCGATCGTGTGTACACAAATCCGACGGACAAAGTGCCACGCATGCTCAGAATAAATAAAGAGAAGAAAGCTATTGGCCACTGCCCCGTTTATAGTCTCGACGTACATGTTTTATGTCACCGCGTTTAGAACGATCGGATTTTCCGACAACTTTGTGTGACCGTGTGTATGCAAGACAAGTTTGAGCCAACATCCGTCAGAAAAAATCCTAGGATTTTGTTGTCGGAATGTCCGAACAAAGTCCGACCGT
The DNA here is from genome assembly GCF_042186555.1 of Aquarana catesbeiana. Classification (NCBI taxonomy): domain Eukaryota; kingdom Metazoa; phylum Chordata; class Amphibia; order Anura; family Ranidae; genus Aquarana; species Aquarana catesbeiana. The sequence continues at coordinate 406,305,366 of NC_133324.1, forward strand.
GTGTATGGGGCATAACTGATTTTCTTCAATCATCCATCCAGGACAGCACATGAGAGAATAAGCAAAAACTTTCCAGATTACGGAAGAACAACTGCCTGAAGAACTTCTATCCCAAAAGACTGATCCTGAGAGGAGTGAGGGTGAGGAAGGTAGAGTAGCTTGCGCATTTAGCTGCTCTGGAAATTTGGCCTGTAATGGCACCAGCCCTCTTGGTCTAAGAGGTAGATAAAGCCCTAGTAGAATAAGACATAAGGCTCAATACACCTCTTGAATAGCTTGTTTAATCCAGCAATATCATTTTTAAATGTGTGATGGCCTTTCCCTTTGCCAGCATGCAGAAAAAAAAGGGGGGGGCTTCTGACGGTACCACAACACACAATTTCTATTTTCTCAAGCACATGGAGTTCTTCCTTTTTCTTGTTAGCAGAATGAGAGTATAAGGAAGGCAATACAATATCTCAAGATGAATGAAAATTAGGTTAAACTTTAGGTAGGAAGTCTGAATCAGTTTTAAGAACAATTTTAACCACTTCCCACCTAGGCCAATTCTGGCACTTCGCTCCTACATGTAAAAATCATACATTTTTTTTTTAGAAAATTACTCAGAATCCCCAAACATTATATATGTTTTTTTAGCAGAGACCCTAGGGAATAAAATGGCAGTCCTTGCAACTTTTTATGTCACACGGTATTTGCGCAACGATTTTTCAAATGCCTTTTTTTTGGGGGGGGGACAACAAAAAAAAAGTAAAGTTAGCCCAATTTTTTGTATAACATGAAAGATGATGTTACGCCAAGTAAATAGATACCTGACATGTCACACTTTAAAATTGCACATACTCGTGGAATGGCGTCAAACTTTGGTACTTACAAATCTCCATAGGCAGCGCTTTCAATTTTTTTACAGGTTACCTGTTTAGCATTACAGATGAGGTCTTGGGCTAGAATTGTTGCTCTTGCTGTAATGCATGTGGCGATACCTCACATGTGTGATCTGAATGGCGTTTACATATGTGAGCGTGACTTAGGTATGCATTCGCTTACGTGCGCAAACACTTGGGGACCAAGCCGCTTTAAAAAAATAAATAATTTTATTCTTTATTTTACTTTTATTTTTTTACACTTTCTCTTAAAAGAAAATTTTTTGATCACTTCTATTCTTATTACAAGGAATGTAATAGGAATAGTGCGTGACAGGTCCTCTTTATGGAGAGATGTGGGGCCAGTCTTTGCTCCAAAAAGACACTCAAAGTTGCAATGCACTAGGATCAGAAATGTGTTTTCTTCATAACATTTCTTCTAGACTAGAGGTTGAAGCCTGAAAGGAAGGAATATTTATCAGAGCTGAAATAACCAAGGACAGGCCAGTGTGTCTATCCCTAGCACCGCACTCCCTCTGGGCAAGCAGGTTTATCTGTAGACTGTACTATTTGCCAGGAAGACCTTTGGATTCAGAGTCCATTCTGATTTTTGGATTTGGTGGCAGCTCAAGGAACCTGCTGAAAGATTCCCTTGAGATGTGCTGCTAAATGGGACAGTAGATGACTTACTGCTCAAGCAGAAATGTGGTTTGCTAGAAGGCACAATGCTAGATTTTGAGTGCCCCTTGCTTGTTCAGAGAAGCTACTGTAGTTATGTTGTCCAACAGAATTAAAAAATGCTGACCTTCCAGATCCTGAAAGACCTGAATTGCATCTCATACAGCCAGTTGGAGGCCTTCCTGGACTCCACCTTGGACCAGCAGCTTTGTACCACCTTCTCTTCAAGATGTATGCCCCAATCTCGGGCAATCATCATGAGTCTTTTGGAAATAGGAAAGGACCACAGAAGGCCTCTGGAGAGATTTCACCTTTCTCTCCACCACCAGAAGATGAGGAGACGGCCCATACCTGATCCTCACCCAACAGGAGGGCAGTCTGGGGGACTGAACATAGAAAAAAAAAAGATCCCTGCTTACTCACCGTTGATGTAAGCAACAAGAAAAGCGGATGAAAGGGACACCACAGGAGTAAGCATGCCTTCCTCTTACAGAGTTCCAAAAAAACATTTTAATCTGACCTTGGGGCCGCCTTCTAAAGTCTGCGGGGATTGGGGAGGGTATGAGTCATGCCCTCTCATGTACTGTCCTGGATAGACAACTTTGCTTTTATATGCATTTATAAAGGGTTGACAGGAACTACTAAACTCTTCTATCCCAGAAATAAAAATCTTCAGGTTTAAAGAAAGGTTTCAGCCTGAGTAGCTTTATCTGCAGAAACTTCTATTCTTTATCAAAGTTTTACCATTACTATATGATGAAAACTTGAAAACTCCCTTTATTACAGTCCAACCTCTACATTTCTATCTTTAAAAAAAAAGAGAGAAGATGACATCTTTTTTTAATTGTGTAGCTTTTAAATTTTCTCAATCTCATCTTCCAGAACTTTTGCTTTACTGACAATTATCCTCAGCATCATTCAAATTTCCTACTAATTATTCTGTTGTTAGTTACTGTGCTTTTATAATTTCTTCCAATTCAGAGAAATCTGATGAAACTATTTTTTTTTTTTTGATTTCTCAGTTTAGTGATTATAGACATAAGCTTTCATTGTATTTTGAATTTCAGGTTTACACAATAATGTAATTGACTATTTGATAAAATAACCTTGTAAATTATATTTCAGGTTTCTGGTCTCTTTCTATAGAAGAAAAGCGAGACACTGATTTCACATGTCCACTGCTGGAGGCACTCCTCCCACCCAAAAGCTTATAAATGTTTACATGTTTTACTGCGGCAGAATGGCACGGCTGGGCAAAACAACATTACCTTACATCGCTTCACCTTTTGGCCACTAGGGGCGCGTGCGCCGGCAGCATGTGCCAGGAGCCGATGCGAGTGCCCGGCGGGTGCGGTCACCGCCGGGCTCCCGCAATCGCTCGTGACAGATCCCGGTTCTCTCAGGAGAGTAGAGACAGATCGTGTGTTCATACTATGTATGAACACCGATCTCTCTCTCCTCCTAGATAGTCTCATCCCCCCTACAGTTAGAACACAGTGAGGGAACACAGTTAACCCCTTGATCGCCCCCTAGTGTTAACCCCTTCCCTGCCAGTGACATTTATACAGTAATCAGTGCATTTTTTATAGCACCGATCGCTGTATAATTGTCAATGGTCCCAAAAATGGGTCAAAAATGTCCGTTCTGTCCGCCACAATAACGCAGTCCCGATAAATCGCAGATCGCCACCATTACTAGTAAAAAGAAGAAAATAATAATAATAAAAATGCCATAAATCTATCCCCTATTTTGTAGACGCTATAACTTTTGCGCAAACCAATAAATTTACACTTATTGCGATTTTTTTACCAAAAATATGTAGAAGAATACATATCGGCCTAAACTGAGGAAAAGAAATTGTTTTTTTTTATAAAAAATGTGGGATATTTATTATAGCAAAAAGTAAAAGATATTGTGTTTTTTTTCAAAATTGTCGCTTTTCTTTTGTTTATAGCGCAAAAAATAAAAACCGCAGAGGCAATCAAATACCACCAAAAGAAAGCTCTATTTGTGGGATAAAAAGGACATAAATTTTGTTTGGGTACAGTGTTGCACGACCCTGCAATTGTCAGTTAAAGTGATGCAGTGCCGTATCGCAAAAAATGGCCTGGTCAGTGAGCAGCCAAATATTCTGGGGCTGAGGTGATTAATGAGCACATCTCTATCTTACCAAATATGTATTTTGTTATAAATAGAAGACTATGGCTACACAGACCCCCAACATTTCCTCTAGCATTCTGCTCTTGTCGTTAGCTTTTTCCAATTGTGTTAGTGATAATTTTTTTGTTTTTGAGAAACAATAGAGGGAGATCACCAAAGCAATAACTGCAACTGAAAAGTAAAATAACACACACACATAAATTATTTCAGTTCAACCTGTTGGCTGAATGAAAACAAACTCCCCCATCCACCCTGTACAGCATGGATGATGGAATCTCTTATGCCCCGTACACATGATCAGACATTCCGGCGGATGTTGGCTCAAACTTGTCTTGCATACACACGGTCACACAAATCTTGTCAGAAATTCTAAATGTCAAGAACGCGGTGACGTACAACAAGTACGACGAGTCGAGAAAAATTAAGTTCAATAGCCAGTGCGGCTCTTCTGCTTGATTCCGAGCATGCATGGAACTTTGTGCATCGGAATTGTGTACACATGACTGGAATTTACGACAACGGATTTTGTTGTTGGAAAATTTGAGATCCAGATCTCAAATTTTGTGTGACAGAAATTCCAATGAAAAATGTCCGATGGAGCCTACACACGGTCGGAATTTCCGACAACAAGCTCCCATCGAACATTTTTTTATTTGCTAATTTTTCACCAAGCTCCTTTGATTTTCAAACAAGGGATGGCGGATTAGAGGTGGCTGACAGGGCCATCCATGTAGTGAGTTTTGGCCAGTTCTTGAGGAATTTGATTGCCGTGTACCCAGCTTAACCCTTTGAAACTCAATGACAGGAAACTGCGTCCAACTAAACAGGCATGAAAGATCTCAGCTTTCATTAGCGTGAAAGAAAACCACTGCCTAACTGCAATTTGCAATAAATAGCATTTGTGTGGCACCATAAAACACCATGATTAAAACACTTTTTAAAACAAATATGGCAAAGCATGAAACAGGGGTCTCCAAACTTTCTAAACAAAGGGTCAGTTTACGCTCCTTCAGACACAGTCCAGGGGGACCAGACTGTGGCCAATGGGAATAGAAAATGTTTTGGCGTCAGTGGGAGTAAACAATGCCCAATCTTTGGTATTAAAGGAAGGAATAGTGCTCCAATGTTGGTGTCATTGGGGAGAATAGTGCCTTTTATCGAAGGGAAGAATAGTACCCCAAGGGCCAGATAACGATAAGCAAAGGTCCACATCTGACCCCCGGGCAGCAGTTTGGAGACCGCTGGCACACAGTTTCACAAATCTAAATGACTGATCAAGCATATGACTTTACCTGAAGCTGTGAGTTCATCAGCATAAATTCTTGCTGTTTCTTTAGGTTTTCATCCATACTTTTGGAGAAAAAGGACCCCATCTATAAAATAAAAATAATAGGAAATGCTCATACTACACTTAAATGTCTATTTACTACACAATATTTATAAGCATCATTTTCAAATACACTGTAATAATTATTGTTACATGGTATTTAGACTAGTTACTTTATATGCAGACCGGGGGAATCCTGTAACATCAGTTAAAGCAACTTTTCAACTAAAGAAAGATGTTTTCATTTTTAATAAAAATGTCACCTACTTAACCCCCAATTTAACCTTATTCAGGCCAAATAGATCAGACATCTGGGTGGATCCCGACATTATTTTCTGGATGCCTGCAAAGCCTGGACCGGCTCTGTGACATCAGCTGAATTTGGGCCATAAGACTGCAAAACTAAGTGCACACTCCTGTGACCCACAGGAGAAATATGGCCAAAAGAGATTTGGCCATACTTCTCCTTTAAGTCTATGCTAATTGTGTCAAATTGCATTGTGTGGCTGAACCCCACAGTTCTCTGCATTGCAATAGATGGCTGACAAAGAATGAGACAGCCAACCTGATAACATGCAGACAGGGCCAGCGCTACCTATAGGCAAGGTAGGCGCCAGCCTAGAGCACACGTCAGCCAGGGGTGCCGCCAGTGAGTGGCGTAGCTTGGGGGGGCAGGCGGGTTCCAGGAGTCCAGGTACGGTGGCAGCAGCAGGTGGCCTAGGAATTCATCTCTACTCCATACAGTGGGTGTTTGAGAGGCAGAGATGGACTGACCCATTGGGTCATGGAGTCCAGGTCCGGTGGTGGGGAACAGGCAACAAAGGCCTCGGAGCGCGGACAGGATGACAGCATGTACCATGATTTCTACACGGCGAGTGAACGGCCTCACAGTCGGAGGCCACAGCTCACAAGGCTCACAGGGGGCCTGGAAGACGAGGAAGTGTGGGAGGCGCAGAAAGTCAGAGACCGCTGCTCGGGAGGGACAGTCCAGCTATCGCACTAAATGGACCTGCTGGAGAAAGCACAGCACCCCCATTGTCAATAGAATGAGAACGGGCCCTGCCTGCTGATGGTCATTGAACGTTCTCCTACTGCTGTCAGGAAGGTACTGAACATTACACACACCTACCCGCAGACACGGACTGGGACAGGGAAACACAGGAGGGAGAGACTGCAGACACCCCCTCTCTCTCACCCACCTTCCTCACCCCACCCCACCCCCTTCACCCCTCTCTCATCCTCCTCTCTCTCGCTCACCCTCCTTTCACCTCCCTCCTCCCCCTGTGAGCCAAATTCACACAGGGAAGCCGCACTGTTAAAGTGATTGCAAAGGCAGAAGGTTTTTATATTAATGCATTCTTTGCATTAAGATAAAAAGCCTTCTGTGTGTAGCAGCCTCCCCAGCACCTCCTCATACTTACCTGAGCGCCATCTATGTCCTCAAATGCCTCGACCATCCGTGACTCTCCCTCCTGATTGGCTGAGACACAGCAACGGCACTATAGGCTTCTGCTGCTGTCAAACTCAGTTAGCAAATCAGGAGAGGGGGTGGGGCCGACCCGGGGCTTCGTGTCCGAATGGACACACGGAGCTGCAGTTCGCCTCGGGTACCCCCATAGTAAGCTGCTTGCTGTGGGGGCACTTGACAGGAGAGAGGGGCCAGGAAAGCCGAAGAGGGACCTGAGAAGATGAGGATCTGGGCTGCTCTGTGCAAAACCACTACAAAGATCAGGTAAGTATAACAATTTAATTTTTTTATTTGAAAAAAGAGACTTTACAATCACTTGAACTGTCAACTCCCCCTTGCCTTACCCATTTACAGAACACTTTGTATTCTATGAATGGTTTACAGAATATAAAGCATTCTCGTAATGGGTATGTGGAGAGGAAGGGCAGACAAATGACAACGTGGCTTCCATGTACAGTATGTGAGCCACACATTGTTTAGGAGTTTGTGACATAAACATTGCAGTGCTTTAAATTATGTAGCAGAGTTCCTTGCATTGTTCCTTGCATGGAAAACAAATTCCCTGGTGTGGGTGGTCAGTGAGAGGAAGAAAAAATTGTTTTTGGTGGTCAGTAGAAGAAAAATGCCTGGTATTATTGATCAGTGGCAGGAAAGAATGCCTCAATTATAAAAGGAGGAAAAATTACTCTGGAATCAATATGAGTAAGATTCAAAGTGCACAGATACAGTGGTGTGTAGTATGTAGGACAGAGAACAGGAGTTAGTAGTGTGTAGGGCAGAGTACAAAGATCAGTAGCATGTAGGGCAGAGTACACAGATCGGTAGTGTGTAGGGCAGAGTACACAGATCGGTAGAGTGTAGGGCAGAGTACACAGATCGGTAGTGTGTAGGGCAGAGTACACAGATCGGTAGTGTGTAGGGCAGAGTACACAGATCAGTAGTGTGTAGGGCAGAGTACAAAGATCGGTAGCGTGTAGGGCAGAGTACAAAGATCAGTAGTTTGTAGGGCAGAGTACAAAGATCGGTAGTGTGTAGGGCAGAGTACAAAGATCACTAGTGTGTAGGGCAGAGTACAAAGATCGGTAGTGTGTAGGGCAGAGTACAAAGATCGGTAGTGTGTAGGGCAGAATACAAAGATCACTAGTGTGTAGGGCAGAGTACAAAGATCGGTAGTGTGTAGGGCAGAGTACAAAGATCACTAGTGTGTAGGGCACAGTACAAAGGTCGGTAGTGTGTAGGGCAGAGTACAAAGATCAGTAGTTTGTAGGGCAGAGTACAAAGATCGGTAGTGTGTAGGGCAGAGTACAAAGATCACTAGTGTGTAGGGCAGAGTACAAAGATCGGTAGTGTGTAGGGCAGAGTACAAAGATCGGTAGTGTGTAGGGCAGAGTACACAGATCGGTAGTATGTAGGGCAGAGTACAAAGATCGGTAGTGTGTAGGGCAGAGTACAAAGATCACTAGTGTGCAGGGCAGAGTACAAAGGTCGGTAGTGTGTAGGGCAGGGTAAAAAGGTCGGTAGTGTGTAGGGCAGAGTACAAAGATCGGTAGTGTGTAGGGCAGAGTACACAGATCGGCAGTGTGTAGGGCAGAGTACAAAGATCGGTAGTGTGTAGGGCAGAGTACAAAGATCACTAGTGTGTAGGGCAGAGTACAAAGATCGGTAGTGTGTAGGGCAGAGTACAAAGATCACTAGTGTGTAGGGCACAGTACAAAGGTCGGTAGTGTGTAGGGCAGGGTACAAAGGTCGGTAGTGTGTAGGGCAGGGTACAAAGATCGGTAGTGTGTAGGGCAGAGTACAAAGATCACTAGTGTGTAGGGCAGAGTACAAAAGATCACTAGTGTGTAGGGCAGAGTACAAAGATCGGTAGTGTGTAGGGCAGAGTACAAAGGTCGGTAGTGTGTAGGGCAGAGTACAAAGGTCGGTAGTGTGTAGGGCAGGGTACAAAGGTCGGCAGTGTGTAGGGCAGAGTACAAAGATCACTAATGTGTAGGGCAGAGTACAAAGATCACTAGTGTGTAGGGCAGAGTACAAAGATCACTAGTGTGTAGGGCAGAGTACAAAGATCACTAGTGTGTAGGGCAGAGTACAAAGATCGGTAGTGTGTAGGGCAGAGTACAAAGGTCGGTAGTGTGTAGGGCAGAGTACAAAGGTCGGTAGTGTGTAGGGCAGAGTACAAAGGTCGGTAGTGTGTAGGGCAGAGTACACAGATCAGTAGAGTGTAGGGCAGAGTACAAAGATCGGTAGTGTGTAGGGCAGAGAACACAGATCGGTAGTGCGTGGGGCAGAGTACAAAGATCGGTAGTGTGTAGGGCAGAGTACAAAGATCGGTAGTGTGTAGGGCAGAGTACAAAGATCGGTAGTGTGTAGGGCAGAGTACAAAGGTCGGTAGTGTTTAGGGCAGGGTACAAAGGTCGGTAGTGTGTAGGGCAGAGTACAAAGATCGTTAGTGTGTAGGGCAGAGTACAAAGGTCGGTAGTGTGTAGGGCAGAGTACAAAGATCGGTAGTGTGTAGGGCAGAGTACACAGATCGGTAGTATGTAGGGCAGAGTACAAAGATCGGTAGTGTGTAGGGCAGAGTACAAAGATCACTAGTGTGCAGAGCAGAGTACAAAGGTCGGTAGTGTGTAGGGCAGGGTAAAAAGGTCGGTAGTGTGTAGGGCAGAGTACAAAGATCGGTAGTGTGTAGGGCAGAGTACACAGATCGGTAGTGTGTAGGGCAGAGTACAAAGATCGGTAGTGTGTAGGGCAGAGTACAAAGATCACTAGTGTGTAGGGCAGAGTACAAAGATCGGTAGTGTGTAGGGCAGAGTACAAAGATCGGTAGTGTGTAGGGCAGGGTACAAAGGTCGGTAGTGTGTAGGGCAGGGTACAAAGGTCGGCAGTGTGTAGGGCAGGGTACACAGATCAGTAGTGTGTAGGGCAGAGTACAAAGATCGGTAGTGTGTAGGGCAGTGTACAAGGGTCAGTAGTATGTAAGACAGATTTCCGGGGTCAGGATTATGCATGGCAATGTATAGGGGTCGAAGTTGATGTGGGGAAAAAAGCCTTCACTTTATTTTGTTAAATTACTTCCATATGCTTTGTACCAGAAAAGTATTTTTAGTGTCATTATAAATGGGATAAAACACAAATAAATGCAAATGTGAATTTTACTAACCTTTTTATAATGGAGCATAGTTATAAAGGGGGAAATTGCCAATTCTCTTCTTTGTTGCCACCAGACATAAATTGTAAGGTTCTAAATTATGAAGCCTTTTTGATGGTTAACACTCCCGATCCTCTTGTTCTCCCCCTTGACCGGTGCCCCGAATAGCAAGCCGCTTACTATAGGGGCACTAGTGCATGCTCACTCCCTAGCCCCGCTCTATGTGTCCATTAGACACAAAGAGCTGCGGCTCAGCCCCCCCCCCCCGCTCTCTCCTCTTTGGCTCACTGGCTGTGATTGACAGCAGTAGGAGCCAATGGTTCTCTCTGCTGTGTCTCAGCCAATGAGGAGAGAGAGACCCAGGACAGCCAAGGCTCCCGTGCACATCGCTAGATCGAGAGGGGGCTCAGGTAAGTATTTGGGTGGGGATGTGGGGAGAGCTGCAAACAGAAGGCTTTTTACCTTCATGCAAAGAATGCATGAAGGTAAAAAAGCTTCAGCCTTTACAACCATTTCAATTAAAATCTTTTTTTTTTTAAATGTATTTAAAATATTGTGCATGGATTAAAATCAAGCAATTTACTGAGGCCTTTTATTTAGATAACATAAGCCAATAATTTTTTTCATAAATTTTATTTAAATAAAAATAATTATTTTTGTTTTGCCTGGAACAAGTCTACGGGGCTGTAATGCACCTACATGGTCTGGGAGAGAGGATGTGCAGCGCAGGATGTAAACAATGGAGGCGGTGTGAGTCGGATCTCAGTAAGTACAGTATATAACTGTGGAGGGGGAGGGGAGGGGGAGGCAAAAAAGATAAGTGCACTTTGTTTTAAAGTGCACTTATCTTTTAAGGGCATAATAGCTAGGGGAAAACTCTATATTTAAAGTTTACCTTTGTACAAAATATAATAAATGCTCATCTTTTGCAGGTAAAAAAAAATTTACATTTTTTTAACTAGGAGCCTGGAAAGCATTGCACACGTAATCAGCAGATTGCGGGTGCAATCTCAGGCTCCTGCAGACAGACCGTGTATCTTGTATGTGTAAAGACAGGAAGCATCAATGAACTACATAGAGTGTTCAACAGTGACCTGGTAGTTCATTGAGAACTACAAGCCGTTAACTGGAAAGGATGTTGGGACTTGAAGTTCTCCCATTCACAGAACCATGTGAATGAATAACATGGCCGGGTGGGAAGAGAATCCCTGGCCCGCTGTCACAACAGGGGATCAGGGAGGTGCGGCGACTTCTACAACAGTAACATGTTACACCCTGAATACGGGTGTAACATGTTACAAAAGGTGAACTTATCCTTTAACTTCTTACTTTGGTCCCCTAGGCACATGTTTCCTTTACTTAGGCCTTGGCATGCCCTTTCTCCTGGTAGAAGAAAAGCAGCGTAAAAAATGCACCTAAAACCATTGAAATGAATGAACGCTCAAGAGCTAAACGTGCCTAGCGTTTGCAAAGCTTTAGGTGCATTGAGCTTTTTTTTCTGCGGAAACGCTCCTTTCCTCTCCTGCCTCTAAATACCTAAAAAACACCTATGTGCGCATAGACACATAGGCTAACATGACAAGGCTTTTAGATGTAGAAAAAAAAAGTCAAACGCCCTTAAAAGCAGTGTTTTTCATGCCCAGTGTGCCTTAGCGGTAATAAACTAAAATGTAATATATTGCAGCTTACCAATCCCTAAGTGTGTTGGCTGCATTTGTTTTCTTTTTTTCCCCTCTGCTTTTTTAATTTATTTTTACCGGATATTCCAGCCATTAACACACCTCCTATCTTAGGGTGTCTCCACTCTGGATTGGGGAGCAATGGAGCCACCCACGGACAGCAGCTTTGTCAATCTGGGGAGAGGGGAATGATAGATGCACTAGAAGAGTTAGATGAACCTGACTAACAAATTAAAGCTGAACTCTAGCTAACATTTTAAGAAGATACAGCAACAGTTTTTTTTTCCTTTTTTGGATAAACCTTTTACATTAATAAAAGTTGACCCTGCCAGTGGTACCGTATATACTCGAATATAAGCCGAGTTTTTGAGCACATTTTTTTGTGCTGAAAATGCCCCCCTCGGCTTATACTTGAGTCTCACTGTCCATCTGCAGCCTCATGCGCCTGATCTCCCGATGCTGTGACATGCAGTCAGTCTAGTCGACAGCCGTGCAGTGTAACAAAGTCCCACCTTGGAAGAACTGAATCAGTGTTCCATCACGGACGAGGGACGAGGAGGAGGCTTTGTTACACTGGCCGCTGACTAGACTGACTGCATGTCACAGCGCTGGAGATCAAGGTACATGAGGCGGCATGGAGATGGACACAAAGAGGTGGCAGGCAAATGGGCACAGTGAGGAGGTATGCAGATGGGCACAATGAGGAGGCATGCAGATGGGAGCAGTGAGGAGGCAGGCAAATGGGCATTGTTGACCCTCTTTTCCACTTACAGTAGCTGCTGCATTTCTCACTCTAGGCTTATACTCGAGTCAATAAGTTTTCCCAGTTTTCTGTGGTAAAATGAGGTGCCTTGGCTCATATTCGGGACGCTTATACCCAAGTATATACAGTAAGTGGTTTGTCTTAACCCTCTAACTGCCAGTTTTGCTGGACAGCTTGGTTTGTTACAGGAAGTTAAAAAACAATAGACTTTATGGCTGGGGCAACAGGTGAAAATAAAGGGGAAAAAAGCCTAAAAATAGAAAACGAATGCAACCACCTTGGTAAGCTTAGATTTCAGTGGAAGACATGTTGTGCTTTGTAATCTGTAAATGGTGATCTTATTTTAAAATCCTCAGCTGCTTATGTTCTTATTCAGAAAATGTTATGCCGCGTACACACGAGCGGACTTTACGGGAGACTTTGCCCGGCGGACTTTTCAACGGACTTTATGACGGACTTTCCGAATGAATGGACTTGCCTACACACAATCCACCAAAGTCCGTCGAATTCGTACGTGATGACGTATGACCGGACTAAAACAAGGAAGTTCATAGCCAGTAGCCAATAGCTGCCCTAGCGTGGCTTTTTGTCCGTCTAACTAGCATACAGACGAGCGGACTTTTCGACCGGACTCGAGTTCGTCGGATAGATTTAAAACATGTTTCAAATCTAAGTCCGTCCAACTTTTGAGAAAACAAAGTCCGCTGGAGCCCACACACCATCGAATTGTCCGACGAAATCCCATCCGCCGGGCAAAGTCTGCCGTAAAGTCCGCTCGTGTGTATGTGGCATTATAACTGTGGCTAAAAATGAGAAAAATGCCAGCTACTAAAAAGGTAGAAACATTCATCAGCCTCTTTTTAAAAGCCCATAATACTATCTATGCATGCTAGTGTTCTACCTAGAAATATTTTTTATAGCCAGGAGGGAAATCACTAAGAAATTAAAACCTTGTGCAAATGTTTATGAAACATAAACTAAGGGCCAACTCACACCGGAGCGCGCATTTGCCGCACCGCGTTGTTCTTATGAGACGTGCACTGGTGCCAATTAATTGTTAATGGTACCCCAAACACATTTCGCGTTTCCCACCAAACCGCATGATGCTGCAGTTAATGCAATTTTGCCGCTGTGCAATCTGAAAAAGTAGTGCTTGCACTACTTTTTCCGCATTATGGTATGTTTAGCAGCCCATTGAAATGAATAGGCTGTCAAAACTGGAACATGTGGAACCGCATAGGAAAATGCATGTTCTAGTCTAGTGTGAATCTGCCCTGGCCCAGTTCACACTGTTACGCACATTTAAAAAAGTTTCTGTTGGCCTGCAGTCACTTGCATTTCTGTGTGTTTTTATGCATATTTATGACGTTTTTCTGCATAGTTTTTTTTTTTTTTCAAAGGCATGTTTCCTTTGACCTGTGGATGCAGGTGGATGGAGGTGTGTTGCAGTGCGTTTATGCATGTTCCTGTGTGATAAAATACAAACATATTGCATTCTACAGCACACCTCTGGAATGCATATAAACTCAGCATTGTAGTGTGAACATGATACATGGAAAACTATAGTTCCCTGTTTGTTATTGCAGTTACCTGCGTTCATCTAATGAGGAAAAACACAGGTAACTGCACATAGTGTGAACAGGCTCCAAGTAAAACAAAAGGAAAAGAAAAAAAAAGGATATATAGATCGATCTATCTATCTATCTATCTATCTATCTATCTATCTATCTATCTATCTATCTATCTATCTATCTATCTATCTATCCATTTATCTATCTATCTATCTATCCACACACACACAGTTGTGCTCATAAGTTTACATACCTTGGCAGAATTTATGATTTATTGGCCATTTTTCAGAGAATATGAATGATAACACAAAAACTTTTCTTAACTCATGGTTAGTGTTTGGCCAAAGCCATTTATTATCAATCAAATGTCTTTACTCTTTTTAAATCATAATGAGAACAGAAACTACCCAAATGACCCTGATCAAAAGTTTACACACCCTGGTGATTTTGGCCTGATAACATGCACAAAAGTTGACACAAAGGGGTTTGAATGGCTATTAACCACTTCAATACAGGGCATTTTCACTCCCATCCTGCCCAGGCCCATTTTTAGCTTTCAGCGCTGTAACATTTTGAATGACAATTGCGCGGTCATGCAACACTGTACCCAAATTACATTTTATCATTTTTTTCCCCCACAAATAGAGCTTTCCTTTGGTGGTATCTGAGCACCTCTGCGGTTTTTATTTTTTGCGCTATAAACAAAAAGAGCGACAATTTTGAAAAAAAAAAACAACACATTTTTTACTTTTTGCTATAATAAATATCCCAAATTAAAAAAAGAAAAAACATTTTCCTCAGTTTAGGACCGATATGGATTCTTCTACATTTTTTTGGTTTAAAAAAAATATCGCAATAAGCGTATATTGATTGGTTTGCATAAAAGTTATAGCGCCTACAAAATAGGGGATAGATTTATGCCATTTTTATTATTTTTTTTTTTTACTAGTAATGGCGGCGATCTGCGATTTTTATATTGACTGCAACATTGCGGCAGACAGATCAGACACTTTTGACACTATTTTGGGACCATTGACACTTATACAGCGATCAGTGCTATAAATATGCACTGATTACTGTATAAATGTCACTGGCAGGGAAGGAGTTAACACTAGGGGGCGATCAAGGGGTTAACTGTGTTACCTAGGAAATGATTATAACTGTGGGGGGAGGGGACTGATTATGGGAGGAGACCGATTGGTGTTCCTATATACTAGGAACACACAATCTGTCTCCTCTCCCCTGACAGGACGTGGATCTGTGTATTTACACACACAACCTTAAGGAAACCTTAAGAAACCTTAAAGGATTTAAGGAAGATCGGCAAAGATCCCCTGGGATGTGTGCAAGGTAACCAACTACAAGAAACGTCCTACCTGCTTGCCAACAAGGGATCCTCCACCAAGTACTAAGTCAATTTTTTGCTTGGGAATCAAATACTTATTTTACTCACTGAACTGCAACTGAATTTATAAAATTTGTATCGTGTTTTTTCAGGATCTTTGGTTGATATTCTGTCTCTATTATTTAAAATACATCTATGATAACAATTATAGACCCTTCATTTCTTTCTAAGTGGGCAAACTTACAAAATCTGCAGAGGATCAAATAATTATTTTCCCCAATGTGTGTGTGTATTTACAGTATCTCACAAAAATGCGTACACCCCTCACATTTTTGTAAATATTTTATTATATCTTTTCATGTGACAACACTGAAGAAATTACACTTTGCATAATGTAAAGTAGTGAGTGTACAGCTTGTATAACACTGTAAATTTGCTGTCCCCCCAAAATAACATAATACACAGCCATTAATGTCTAATCCGCTGGCGACACAAGTGTAACCCCCCTCCCCTCCTTAGAGAAAATGTCCAAATTGGGCCCAAAGTGTCAATATTTTGTGTGACCCACATTATTTTCCAGCACTGCCTTAAACCTCCTGGGCATTGAGTTCACCAGAGCTTCACAGGTTGCTACTGGAATCCTTTTCCACTCCTCCATGACAACATCACAGAGCTGGTGGATGTTAGAGACCTTGCGCTCCTCCACCTTCCATTTGAGGATGCCCCACAGATGCTCAATAGGGTTTAGGTCTGGAGACATGCTTGGCCAGTCCATCACCTTTACCCTCAGCTTCTTTAGCAAGGCAGTGGTTGTCTTGGGAGGTGTGTTTGGGGTTGTTATCATGTTGGATTACTGCCCTGCCACCCAGTCTCTGAAGGGAGGGGATCATGCTGTGCTTCAGTATGTCACAGTACATGTTGGCATTCATGATTCCCTCAATGAACTGTATCTCCCCAGTGCTGGCAGCACTCATGCAGCCCCAGACCATTCCACCACCATGCTTGACTGTAGGCACTTGTCTTGACTGTAGGCACTTGTCTTTGTACTCCTCACCTGGTTGACACCATCTGAACCAAATAAGTTTATCTTGGTCTCATCAGACCACAGGATATGGTTCCAGTAATCCATGTCCTTAGTCTGCTTGTCTTTAGCAAACTGTTTGCGGGCTTTCTTGTGCATCATCTTTAGAAGAGGCTTCCTTCTGGGAAGACCGCTATGCAGACCAATTTTTACAGTGTGTGGAGTATAGTCTGCTCACTGACAGACCCCCCAGCTGTCCCCCCATACCTTTAACCTCTGCAGCAATGCTGGCAGCACTCATAAGTCTATTTCCTAAAGACAACCTCTGGATATGACGCTGAGCACGTGCACTCAACTCCAGCCAGCAGTTTAGACATTAATGGCTGTGTTGACTTATTTTGAGGGGACAGCAAACTGTTATACAAGCTGTACACTCACTACTTTACATTGTAGCAAAGTGTCATTTCTTCAGTGTTGTCACATGAAAAGATAGAATAAAATATTTACAAAAATGTGAGGAATGTACTCATTTTTGTGAGATACTGTATATACACCATTTTAGATTTTAGACTAAATAATCTCTATATGTTTTCATTAAATATAAACAATGAGAAGGATTACTACATACCTTATTATAATCCCAGTGATGTTAGCACTGAGATGGTCAAAGACTGCAGACATGCTGCAAGAGACGGTCAGAGACTGTGAACATGCCATAGGAGTTGTTGGAGATTGGGGACATGCTTCAGGGGATAGAAATAGACTGGAGACATATCACATAAGCTGCTAGAAATCACTAATGTAACAGGGCAATAGGTAAACACAGATTAGTGTCTGCAGGAGCCCTGAGGGCTGCACAATAAGTGCCAAAGGGCTGTAAATTGGGTACTAGATTATGCTGGATTTCTCCCAGGTAGCTTTGAGTTCGAGTCGAACAGCGAACAATTTGGGGTGTTCGCGGCAAATTCGAATGGCGCGGAACACCCTTTAAAAGTCCATGGGAGAAATCAAAAGTGCTCATTTTAAAGGCTTATATGCAAGTTATTGTCATAAAAAGTGTTTGGGGACCCGGGTCCTGCCCCAGGGGACATGGATCAATGCAAAAAAAAGTTTTAAAAACGGCTGTTTTTTCGGGAGCAGTGATTTTAATAATGCTTAATGTGAAACAATAAAAAAACGCCATTTTTTAAAAAATCTTGGCACGGGGTTCCCCTTAAAATCCATACCAGACCTGAAGGGTCTGGTATAGATTTTGAGGGGGACCCCACGCATTTTTTTTTTTAAATTTTGGCCGGGGTTTCCCTTAATATCCATACCAGACCTGAAGGGCCTGGTACAGAATTTAGGGGGACCCCCCACGTCATTTTTTTTTTTAAAATTTTGGTTCGGGGTTCCCCTGTGGGGAATTCCCATGCCGTTTTTATCAATGAACTTCTATGTGTATTGTCGGACCGGCAATGCATTAATAGCCGCGAGTAGTTTTAAATGACTTTTTTTACTTTGAAATGTAATTTTGCTGTCAGACTGTTCTAAACACAGGAAACATGCGCCCCTTTACAGGCATACTATAGACACCCCCCCAGCTACGAAATTTAAAGGAATATTACACTTTTATTGTTTCACTTTAAGCATTATTAAAATCACTGCTCCCGAAGAAACGTCCGTTTTTAAAACTTTTTTTTGCATTGATCCATGTCCCCTGGGGCAGGACCCGGTCCCCAAACACTTTTTATGACAATAACTTGCATATAAGCCTTTTAAATTAGCACTTTTGATTATTCATGTTCGTGTCCCATAGACTTTAACGGTGTTTGCGTGTTCGAACACATTTTTTGCCTGTTTGCATGTTCTGGTGCGAACCGAACAGGGGTGTGTTCGGCTCATCCCTACTCCCAGGTAGGAAATGAGGCAGGCTGTTTCTGACTCTGATTTCCCTGAGCATTTTCAGTACAGGTGCCTGTACAACTGTGCAAGACTGAGGGGGGAAGTCTGGAGTTCAGTTTTAAAATGTCACTAGTGCCTTCAGGGGAACAAGAAAGTAGATGCAAGAAAGGTAAGTTGTGCCAAAAAAAAAATGTTGTTGAGCCTCATTCATACGGGGCCCATCAACGCGTACCCCATGCAAGGCCTTGTTTACCCACACGGAGATGCACAGGTGTTCTGTGCATCCCCGTGCAAGCAGTCCCATTGATTCGTTTGCACATTAGTACGCCCCTTGTGAACAAAGTCTTATGCCGGCCATACAGGCTTCAAATTTCGTAAGAATTTTCTTAAGAAAATCGTATGAAAGAATTTTCGTATGAATTTCGCACCATTAGTGGGCTGCAACAATGGCCGATTTTCATGCAGCAATCAAATTTTAGGAATCGGACATGTTGGAAATTTTTAGAAAAATGAACGATTTTCTAATCAATGATGGGAGAATCGTGCGAGAAATGTAATAAGAAAAGAAAATTTACGGAGAGAAAAGAAGATTCCCGGCCACGAAAATTCTTTTCTGTAGCAACATGCGGTGAAATTGAAGGCTTGGTCGGCCAAATTTCGAGAATCAATGATGGCATCATCGGATCACAAAAAAAAAAAAAAACGAACATTCTGATTTTGAAAAGAAAATTTGTTCGAAATTCGACCATGTATGGCCTGCATTAGATGATTTCACGTTAGCATGCAGAGAGGCATACTGATTCCATCTTTAATTAAAAGGAGGAAAGGTCTGCTTTAAAGTGGAAGAAAAGCTCTTTTGTAAAAATGTTCCCTCCCCACCTCCTCCTACCTATCCTGCATACCCTGTAAAAAAATTAAAAATAAAAAAAAAAAGAAGATCAGTGTACTTACCTATTTTTAGTCTGAATTGGTCTGGTCATGTGATCCAGCAGCTCCAACTCCCCTGTGTAATTGAGCAGCTGCTGCAGTGAAGAGGAGGGCTGGACCATGGGTGAGGTCATGGCTCCCAGAATTCATAGATATTGTTGAGTGCTTGCTTACAGAGGGGAGCTGTAGTTGTTTGATCACGTGTCTGGACCTGGATTAAAAAAAGTTAAGTACACAAATTTTTTTTTTATATACAGGATGTGCAGGATAGGTGGGAGCAAGGGAAGGGAACATTTTTAAGAATAGTTAGTATTAGGCTTTACTACAACTTTAAAATCACAGTTCACCTTTACCAAAAAATGGTCTATGCAGATCAGGGATGTCTGTAGAGAAAAACAAACTGCAGCTTTGACTAATGTTGAATAATGTCCTTACAACAGGTGTAGGTCATTTATGTACCTCGTGAAGACTCACTGAAAAATTCCCAGGACATTGCTAAGAGAGGTCCAGCTGTTACTATTCAACTTCACCAACACAAAAGTGAGCTCTTTCTCTTATTCAAGGCACTTCATGTGCACTTTCTTTCCGCTGATAATGGCACCCAAACGCATGTTGTACAGTGATCGCCATACAATTTGGAATTGTGCGCAGAATCACTGTGATTGTGCCCATGATTCCAAATTGCACAGTGTGAATGGAGCATTAGTCCCTGTTCATCTTGGAGCGACTTGTCATGCGATCTGACCTGTCAAATCACATGACAAGTCGCACCCTATTGCCGGTGTTCTGCCGAGAAAGTTCCGCTCGGCTGATAAGTTCCCCCCTCTACTGCGCAGGCACTGCGCCTGCGCAGTAGGATCCGGCGGAAATAGCCGAAGCGGAATAGCTGAAAATCAGCTGTACACGGCGGCTGAAAGAGGGCCCCTCGCGGGCTCGCTTCGCTCGCCGCGCTTCGGGCACGGCCTCGCTTCGCTCGGCTCTTTTAGATTCCCCCTCTAGGTCCACTTGGATGGTGGGGAAGGAACCTGGACCCAGAGCGCAGGCGCCGTGTACAGCTGATTGTCGATCTTGAGCTTCGGCTATCTCCGGCCGCTGTCAGGAGTTCGTACTGCGCAGGCGCTGCGCCTGCGCAGTACAGGGGGGAACTTATCCGCCGAAGGAACTTATTTGGCAAGACACCGGCAATCGCACTATTCAAATTGGTGCGATGCCATCTTTGCGGTGCCGCACTGATTAGAAAAAGTAGTTCCTGTGCTACTCTTGCCAATTTCGGGTGCGACTTGCATAGACATCTGTGCATGAAGCGGCTTTGAAATCGTATGATTTCAGATGAAGTCGCACAATTTCACAGCCGCAAAGTGAATGGGGGCTTAGAGCTGGTGATCCGCTTAAGGTAATTGGGTGATTCAAGTAGCTGTCACTTTTATAGGGCTTGGAAGGGGCCCCTCCATTCTACTGCTGTTCCACTGGGTGGCCCAGGACCACTGTAAGCAATCAGTGCACCACCATCTTTTAGGCCTCATGCACACTGGACTTTATAAAAACGCTAGTAGCGTTAGCTGTAGAAGGAGTTTTGCAATGTTCTTTTCAGCGTTTTTTAACTGTAGCGTTTTTAGCAAAACTATACTCCCACAAAAGCTTATGGTTCAAAAATGCAGAATAGCCACATTTTTCAGCGTTTTTAAGCTTTTATGTTAGAGCGTTTTTACAGCTGAAAAACTCATCTTAAAACCCACTAGTTCTGGGGGTATTTTCCAGCCAGAAAATGCCCCCTGCCAAAAAAACGCTGATAAAAGCCTGTGTGCACATGAACACATAAGATAACATGCTGGGGAGTTTACTGGCTGCAGAAATAAATGAATGAAGCCAAAAACGGCAGCTGTAAAAACATCCAGTGTGCATGTTATAAAAAGGCCAGTAGCGTTAGCTGTAGCAAGAGTTTTGCAGTAGTGTTTTCCAGTGCTTTTAGCGTTTTTTAGCAAAACTATACTCCCACAAAAGCTTATGGCTGAAAAATGCTCATAAACGCTATATAGGCACTTTTTGCAGCGTTGGATCGTTTTTAGGGCTAAAAAAACTCCTCTTCAAGCCCACTAGTGCTGGGGGGGGGGTTTTCCAGCCAGAAAACGCCCCTGCCAAAAAACTGCTGATAACAGCCTATGTGTGCATGTACATGGTAGCCAATCAGCTTCTAACTTCAGCTTGCTCAATTAACCTTTGACAATAAAACCTGGAAGCTGATTGGTTTCTATGTAGAGCTGCACCAGATTTTGCACTCTCCAGCTTTAGTAAATAAACCCCATAGGGTAACATGATGGGGAGTTTATTGGCTGCAGATAAAAACGCTTGAAGCTCCCTCCTCCTTCCCCCGCCGCCGGGCCTGTAGGAGGGCGCAGCGGTGCCTCACGCATGCGCAGTAGGGAAGCTCTAATGCTACACTGCCGGGTTCCCTCGCCCGCAATGGCGGCGGCAGCAATCGACAGCTGATTGAAACAACAGCTGCGGTGCCCACATAGCTGGACTCCAGGACAGGTAAGTGCCCTATTATTTAAAGTCAGCAGCTGCAGTATGTGTAGCTGCTGGCTTTTAATTTTTGCAGGGGTGGGCGGACCTCCGCTTTAATGACACCCCCCCCCCCCCCCAAAATCGGTTCGCAGAACTCAGTGCGAACTGTGGAATCGGATTACATGGGTGTGAACAGCCACGCGATCCGACTGGGGACCGAAAAACGGTCCTGCACCATTTTGGTGCGAATGCGATTTCAACCATACAAAACTGTATGGCTGAATTCGCATTGCACAGACATCACATGTGATGGGCACAAGAATGCAGTGCGAATCACATGCAATGTCTGCAATCGCATAAGTGTGAACTTATAGTTGACCAAAATGGGTATTATACTGTATTTGTGTGTACTAAAATGTATTAAAGTGTATTTTTTGCTGAAAATTTATGTTTGATAAAGATAAATATTGTGCAACAAGGAAAATTGCAGCAACCACCATGGTATTCTCCAGGGCCTCTGCCTTAACCGATTGCCGACCAGCACACGCTGATGTACATCGTCAGAATGGCACTGGCAGGCAAAAGGGCGTACAGGTACGTCCCCTTTAAGAAGCGGTGTCGCAAGCACATGCGCGCCACCACGGTCTCCGTGACTGTGGGTGCCGCGGACTCGATGTCCGCCAGGTGCCCGATCGTGTCATGCAGAGGATGAACAGGGAGATGCTTATGTAAACAAAGCATTCCCTGTTCTGCCTAGTGACAGGACTTGTGATTGTGATTGAGAGCTGTGATCACTGTCCTGTGTGTTCAAGCCCAGCCCCCCTCACAGTTAGAATCACTCCCTAGGACACACTTAACCCCTTTACTGCCCCCTAGTGGTTAACCCCTTCACGGCCAGTGTCATTTACACAGTAATCAATGCATTTTTCTAGCACTGATCACTGTATAAATGATAATGGTCCCAAAAATGTGTCAAAAATGTCCGATGTGTCGGCCATAATGTCGCAGTCCCGATAAAAAACCGCTGATCATCGCCATTACTAATAAAAAAAAAAAAAAAAAAAAAAATTAAAAATAAAAATGCCATAAAACTATCCTTATTTTGTAGACGCTATAAATTTTGCGCAAACCAATCAATATACGCTTATTGCGATTTTTTTTTTTTTTTTTTTTTGAAAAAAAAAAATGTAGAAGAATACATATGGGCCTAAACTGAGGAAAAAAATGTTTTTTTAATATATATTTTTGGGGGATATTTATTATAGCAAAAAGTAAAAAATACTTTTTTTTTTTTTTTTTTTTTCAAAATTGACGCTCTTTTTTTATAGCGCAAAAAATAAAAACCGCAGAGGCGATCAAATACCACCAAAAGAAAGCTCTATTTGTGGGGAAAAAAAAAGGACGTCCATTTTGTTTGGGTACAGCGTTGCACGACCGCGCAATTGTCAGTTAAATCGACGCAGTGCCGAATCGCAAAAAAAACGCTCTGGTCTTTGGGCAGCCAAATGGTCCGGGGCTGAAGTGGTTAAGGAAATATGTTTGGCGGTTTCTAAGTAATGCAGATTTTTCCATGATTGGGTGAAATGTGAGAAGTGGCCTGGGCAGCAAGGTGGTTATAAACAGAAAAGTAATGATTGGTATGCTGCAATATATGACATGGTGGTTTCTGTGTCCCTAGTTCCAGCAGTACACAAGGCAGGAAGTAATGCAGCACACACATTGTGTGTGTGTGTATGTGTGTGTATATATATATATATCTCTATCTCTTTTCTAGAAGAAACCATTTACCGTTCAGCTCGGAGACGTCCTTCCTGGACACACACGTTACTGGAGAGGTCAACGGGCTTCTCAATGACATTTACATGCTTAACTCTTTGTATCCCGCCCCGGGCCTACAAGTCTATGCATTCCTCACACAATACTTTTCAGCAACGGCGGCTAAGTGGTTAATGAAGGTGTTCCCGGCAGTACAGGAAGGGAGGGGCTCTGTAACTTGGTGGGAGTTGTTACAAGGCTCAGCACGTCTTGTTGTGGTGAATGGTGTCCGGGCGCCATCTATCGGCGGTTTTCTAATAAGGCAGCACACTAACGTGACAAATTGACAAGGTTTTTCTCTCTGGTCACGTGATCTCACTGCCTTGTGACCATGCTTTTACACCATGTTGACCCCTGAAGAGGGGTTTAGTCTATAAGTGGATTAAAGTAGAAGTGTACTTTTGTGTGTTAAAGTTCAGGAAGCTGCTCTGAGGGGACAGATGGCATTGGAGAATTGACCGTAGTAAATGCTGTGTTGTCAAACCTAAGACCAGTATGTAGGCTGGAATGTCAACAAAATCCACCTGTGTTTGTAAGTGTCTGTTTCAAATATAAGAGCTCATGCACATGGGTAGTGTGATATGTGTAATTAAAATACTCAGATCTACCCTGGATCCTGCTTCCAGAAAGATCCAGCATAAAAAAAATAAATAAACAAAGCGCTGTGTAAACTGTTGGCGCTATATAAATCCTGTATAATAAAAATACACATAATGGTGTCAATTTCTTGCATTTATGCATGTTTAGGGCTCATTTAGCTCTGTACAGATCTGAAAGCACTGTTTTTTTGCGCCCATGTCCATTAATCCTAAAACTCTTTTTACAACAGGTTTCCTAAAGCTAAACTCTGGGGAAGAAAAACTTTTACATTCCCCCTGTGCACTGCAAGGGTTAAAAGGGGTTGTAAACCTCAGCCATAGGGTTGCCACCTGTCAGGGATTTGCCCGGACAGTCCAGGTTTTAAATCCTGAGTCTGGGTTTCAGTCCACCTGAAACCCGGACACATCAGTGGCAGCGTCACAGCACCAGTCCTCCTATCTCCCTCTCCCCTCCCATCTGTTTCCAGTGCTTTTAATTATATTGGTATGGAGGACGCTTTAACTGGGGTATGGACAGCCCTGGGGGGATTATACTGGGGGGCAGACTGACCTGTAGGGGATTATACTGAGGGACAGACTGACCTAGGAGGGTTAAATTTGGGGACAGACTGACCTGGGAGGATTATATTGGGGGACGGAATGACCTTGGGGGATTATACTGGGGGATAGACTGACCTGGGGGATTATACTGGGGGATTATACTGGGGGACAGACTGACCTGGGGGACAGACTGACCTGGGGGATTATACTGGGGGACAGACTGACCTGGGGGACAGACTGACCTGGGGGATTATACTGGGGGACAGACTGACCTGGGGGACAGACTGACCTGGGGGATTATACTGGGGGACAGACTGACCTGGGGGATTATACTGGGGGACAGACTGACCTGGGGGATTATACTGGGGGACAGACTGACCTGGGGGATTATACTGGGGGACAGACTGACCTGGGGGATTATACTGGGGGACAGACTGACCTGGGGGATTATACTGGGGGACAGACTGACCTGGGGGATTATACTGGGGGACAGACTGACCTGGGGGATTATACTGGGGGACAGACTGACCTGGGGGATTATACTGGGGGACAGACTGACCTGGGGGATTATACTGGGGGACAGACTGACCTGGGGGGGGGGGGTTTATACTGGAGGGCAGACTGACCTGGGGGGGGGGGGGTTTATACTGGAGGGCAGACTGACCTGGGGGGGGGGGGGTTTATACTGGAGGGCAGACTGACCTGGGGGGGGGGGTTTATACTGGAGGGCAGACTGACCTGGGGGGGGGGGGGGGGTTTATACTGGAGGGCAGACTGACCTGGGGGGGGGGTTTATACTGGAGGGCAGACTGACCTGGGGGGGGGGTTTATACTGGAGGGCAGACTGACCTGGGGGGGGGGGGGGGGGGGGTTTATACTGGATGGCAGACTGACCTGGGGGGAGGGTTTATACTGGAGGGCAGACTGACCTGGGGGGGGGGGTTATACTGGAGGGCAGACTGACCTGGGGGGGGGGGGGGTTTATACTGGAGGGCAGACTGACCTGGGGGGGGTTTATACTGGAGGGCAGACTGACCTGGGGGGGGTTTATACTGGAGGGCAGACTGACCTGGGGTTGGGGGGAGGGGGGGGTTTATACTGGAGGGCAGACTGACCTGGGGTTGGGGGGAGGGGATTGCACTGGAGTGCAGACTGACCTGGGGGGATGTAATAGGGGACAGACTGACTAGGGATGGATTATACTGGAGGACAGACTGACCGGGGGTGGGGGGGGATTGCACTGGGGTACAGACTGACCTTCTCTGATTTAACTATGCTCCTTCAGCTTCTCCCAATATTAACACAATTTGGCCACACCCACTGTTCATCATGGGGCGCTACATGCGCCTCAATACTACTGAAAGTTGTTCCAGGTCTTTTACAATACTATAGTGTATACTGAAAAAAAAAATTGCTGTTTACAGCTAAAGTGTTCAGGTTTGGCTTGATGAAAAGGTGGCAACCCTACTCAGCCATGAAATATGAACAAAGCATATCCCTCTATAGTGTGTGCTTGTCTCAATGAAAAATTTACACTTGCTTTGACTTCAACACACATTAAAGCACCTACCTCTTCAACATGCTTTTTTTATGTGTTTTGATGCTTCAATCACTAAGAGCCCTTGCACACTGGGGCGGGGGGCGGCGTCGGCGGTAAAACGCTGCTATTATTAGCAGCGTTTTACCGTCGGTATGCGGCCGCTAGCGGGGGCGGTTTTACCCCCCGCTAGCGGCCGAGAAAGGGTTAAATACCACCGCAAAGCGCCTCTGCAGAGGCGCATTGCCGGCGGTATAGCCGCGCCGTCCCATTGATTTCAATGGGCAGGAGCGGTAAAGGAGCGGTATACACACTGCTCCTACACCGCTCAGAAGATGCTGCTGGCAGGACTTTTTTTACCGTCCTGCCAGCGCATCGCTCCAGTGTGCAAGCCCTCGGGGCTTGCACACTGGGATGACAGCAGCGGCACTTTCGGGGCGGTTTGCAGGCGCTATTAATAGCGCAATAGCGCCTGCAAACCGCCCCAGTGTGCAAGGGCTCTTAACGACTGCCCATTGCAGATATACTGTGGCAGAGCGCCCAATCTGCGCCAGATCACATACTTAGTACATGATCTGACACTTCCGGGTCTGGGACGTGCGTACGCCGTCCATGACCCGCTCCCGCTGTGATTATACACAATGGGTGTTGTGGACTGAATGTCCACTGGCACCTGCCGATGACACAGGAAGAATGAAAATCTTCTTATATAAACAAGGCAGATTGTCATTCTGTCAGAAGGGAAGGCATTGATGCTGTGTTTCTGCAAAGCAGGAACAGGGATCTTTGCCTTCCCCTAGTCAAAGCACCTTCCCCATAGTGAGTAAGCACAACCTAGGCACACATTTAATGCTTTGATTGTCCCTGATGTTAACCCCTTCCCAGCCAGTGTCATTACTACAGTGACAGTGGATATTTTTAGCACTGATCAATGTATTAGTGCTACTGGTCTCCAAAAAGTGTCAGTTAGGTGTCCAATTTGTTCAGAGCAATTTTGCAGTCCCGCTATAAGTCGCTGATCGCCACCATTACTAATAAAAAAATAATAATTTTAAAACATAAATGAAATTATCCCCTAGTTTGTAGATTCTATAGCTTTTGCACAAACCAATCAATATACGCTTAATCTTATTGGTATTTTTTTTTATTGGGTATGTTTTATACCAGAAAGTAAAAAATATTCTACTTTGTTCAAAATTTGGGGGTCTTTTTTGTTTATAGCGCAAAAAATAAAAACCGCAGAGGTGATCAAATACAGCTAAAAGGAAGCTCTATTTGTGGGAAAAAAGGATATCAATTTTATTTTTATACCATGTTGCTCGACCGCGCAATTGTCAGTTAAAGTAATGCAGTGCTATATCGCAAAAAATGGGCTGGTCATGAAGGGAGGAGGTCATATGGTTAGTGAAGCTTGGCAGATGCTGAATAAAAGCCTCTCAAAAGCTTCAGGTACTTCAAGCGAGTTTTGTCATAGACTTCTATGGAGGCTTTGAAGACGCTTTGAAGCACCACCAAAGCGACATGGGGTATGATTTTTGAAGCAAAGCAAACGCAAGATGTAAACAGGACTGTAAGCTAAACATTTTATTTAGTGACAGGAGCTTTGACTGGCATTCAGAGAGCTTTAAAAAAGCGTGTAAGAAGCCACGTTTTGAAGCAAGTGTAAACGAGCACTAAGTGTCATTTCTGTCTGTCTGCTTCGTTCCTCCGTTATCAGCATGAAACACGTCTGACAATTTTTCCTGACACCAAGAGAAAAAAGGTGACAGGGATCTCCAGCAGATTGGCAGCCTCAGCTCTCAGAGGTCTCATCACTGAGCTTTGCAGTGTGTGATTTCAGCTCTCCGCTACTTTTTTTTTTTTTAACTCTCAGACAAACTTATAAATTCTGGCCTTTGAACAGATATAGAGAAAAGAAGACTGCAGATAAACAGATACAACTTACGTAGGAGGATTTGTGACACCTCTGAGTATCATCTCAGGATAGTCACTTTACTGAGTATATGTAAGGATTTACAACCACTTTAACTGCTTATTGTGCCTAGGCGTTGATAAAATTAGGTGATATACTTACATTAATTTTTACTCCCATAGCAGTCAGGGCTCTCCCCCAATTTTCTTGTTTGTGGATGGGTCTTCAGCAATCTCACATACGGTGTACAGGATGATGTCAGAGAACTGCGACCAGTCAGGCATCAAAGAGAAGCGGCTTTTGGGTACCAGCTCTATGAAGAGGAAGAAGCCTGCGTAAACCAGGGATAAGGTACATTCAGAGGATCCAAAGTTGCCTATGAATGGCTGAGTGCTGCTCAGACTGACTCTGCATTTTTGAAGTCTGTCTCACAGCCAGAACAAAGTACTGTGTACTCTATGTAGCTGAAGCTACATGCAGTACATACGGTGCTTAGAGACACGCTTTGCATTTATTTAGAAAGTGCAAAGTGTTCCCTGAATGGCGCCTGTTTCCTCCTGTGTTCAGTAAGTAGGGCACCTGCTTGGCACAGGACCCAGAAGCCAGTGGAGATCACTGTAGTGGCTGTGCCTACCATAGTGATTTACAGCTTTCACGGGGATCCCACTAATATGGCTCATACATACTTCAAGCTAGGCCAATGTAACTATATAAAAACCTAATCTCCAGCTTTAACATGCAGCTTTCTTTCCCATCTTTATATTGCTATAGGAGCTTCTAGTGTGCTAGAGTAGGATTTCTTGGTAGTGTAGGTAGATTGTCAGGCTTGGCTATCAGCCAAGCCTGTGTTTTATCTGGGTCAGGTGAGTGACTCAGGGAGGGCTTGATGACTCATAGGCATCATCTCTGAGACCTCCCCCCACTTCTGGAACTTCCAGAAGAATGGGAGTGGAGGTGAGGAGGAGCTGTCTGGAGTATTCTGAGGGCCCTGACCAATACCCAACAAATGGGTTGGCAGGGGGCAGGCTCCCTCAAATACTCTGGGTCAGCCCACCTGGGGAAGTAGAGTTCAGGTGGAAGATGGAGACAAAGTGTTAGGCTGTTGGTGGCCCTTTAGGGTAGCCCCTAGTCTGGGGGGGGGTGACCTTGGGCCTGGGCTCAGGTGCGGAAGAGATCCTCTTCACAACACTCAGGGGTGTCCTGACCAGAGGGACAGGAAAAGGACAGCAGGAGAACACTGCCAGGCAAATCTCCAGGGAGGAAGACAGCGAAATGGGCTGGTGAGTGTTAGTCGGAAGAGGACTGAAAGGCATGCCTGAGAGGACTAAGAGAGAGCGGTCTGGGATGGATGCAGTTAGTCTGAGAGGACTGTGGAAGTTTATCCAAGAGGTCTGGAGAAAGAGCAGCTGCAGCCAAGTGGACTGGCAGTGCCTGAAAAAGTGGTGCTGGGATCATTAGCCACAGAAGGACAGCTGGGCACTAGGACTTTGCTACACAAACAAGGGGCCCGCGGTCCCTGTCTGTAAAGGGCTTCTGCTACTTATCTGACATGAGTCTTTTATTGTCAGATCATCTAATGGTGTTAGCTGGTCCTGGGAATTGTAGTACTGCAATCAAGAGTTGTGCAGGAGGCAGAGGAGAAGTGTACATATGGACTGTAAAATAGTTTTAACAAGGTATAGGAGAGGAAAATGGGACTTTAAATGAGGTATGACATCGTAGTTGGTAAAATTATGTATGAAGATCTGAGAAATGTTTTGGATAAATTAAATTTGTTTTGATGTCATCCCCTAGGGGTAGTCCAAGATATTTGTATGCATAATAAAATAGATATATAGATAATCATTTTTAATATAATCATCAGAATATTAACATGATAATTGTAATAGTAGATTTCATGCAAACAATCAATCAATGGACATAATTTAATACAATAGATACAATTAAATGTATAAATAAAATTACAGATCATAGGTGAACAAAAATCACATACGTATATAAACAGTAAATGATGATATTGAAATTCATGATTGAAATAAACTTTTATATAGGCACTTTTATGCCGCGTACACACGAGTGGACTTTACGGCAGACTTGGTCCGGCGGACTTTTCAATGGACCTTCCGAATGAACGGACTTGCCTACACACGATCAACCAAAGTCCGACGGATTCGTACGTGATGACGTACGACTGGACTAAAACAAGGAAGTTCATAGCCAGGTGCCAATAGCTGCCCTAGCGTCGGTTTTTGTCCGTCGGACTAGCATACGGACGAGCGGACTTTTCGACCGGACTTGAATCCGTCGGAAAGATTTGAAACATGTTTAATTTCTAGGTCCGTCAAACTTTTGGGAAAAAAAAGTCTGCTGGAGCCCACACACGATCAAATTGTCTGACGGACTCCGGTCCGCCGGACCAAGTATACCATAAAGTCCGGTCGTGTGTACGCGGCATAAGTTGTATACCCAATGCCTTTCCTTCTTTATACCTTGTTACAACTATTTTACAGTCCATATATACACTTCACTTCTCCTCTGCCTCCTGCACAACTCTTGATTACAGTCCTTTCCTATACCTTGTTACAATATATTTAGGGATGGAGGCATTTCATTGTTCAAATCAAGGTTGCGATGGGTCACTTTTGCTTCCAATTTTTGTAAAATAGTTGTGTCCCTGAAGAGTTGTTGCTGAAAAATCAAGTGGGCATCCCATAATACCTCAATATCTAATCAAGTTTATTACCCTCAATAAAACATAAAATAAAGCGCTGGACTGTTCTTTGGCTCAACTGTGCTGTGAAGTAGGGTGGGGGATCCTTTCTACTTGCAGCTCCTTAGGGGGTGCGCTACATTGCTATATGTCATAATATCAAAGTAAAGGGTTTCATATGCCCCTATAACAGGGGTGTCCAAACTTTTTTCAAAGAGGGCCAGATTTGATGAAGTGAACGTGCGTGAGGGCCGACCATTTTCCCTCACATTCTTTGAACCATTAAAATTTGTTCTGTGTGTTAGTTCGAGCACTAATACATTGCCCAACAAGAGATCTCTTGTCTTTGTGGCTGTGTGTGAGTAAAGAGATTATCTTGGGCGTGTTATTTGGATATACTGTATTTATTGGCATATAACACGCACCTTAATTTTAAGAGGGAAGTGTCAGGAAAAAAACGTAAATTTTAAATAAAGAACTATGAAGCAAAGTAAGGATCAGTGCCCATCTGCAGCCCCACCATTGCTATGAATGCAGCACCACTATTGCTATCAGTGCAGCACCCAGAATGGCCAGGAATGCAGGCCCCCCATCATTGCCAATCAGTGCAGCCTGACTGATGCCCATCCATTTGCAGCCTCGGAGGGGGCGGGACGAGCGCCAAAAGATTAGATACAGGAGAAACTCCTGTTTTCTCGGCGGCCTCTACATTAGAAAGTCCCGCCTCCTTTTATGGACAGAACAGTCGTCCAACGGCAGCGCCGGAGACGGGACTTCCTATTACAGAGACCGCTGTGTAAACAGGAAGTACTCCTCCTGTGTGCACGGCACTCGTCCCGCCTCCTCCCTGTCCCCTCCAAGGCATCTGGACATATATATCTTTTGTGGCCCCGGCGCTGGGAGATCGTTGGGGGCCACAAAAGAGATAGAGATATATCTCTATCTATATCTCCAAATAACCAGGCGGGCCGTTCAAAACCAGAACGCGGGCCTCGATTGGCCCTCGGGCTGGACTTTGGACATGCTTGCCCTATAAGCAGGGATGTTCATTTTGTTAGTAAAATCATATCTTTTCACTGCTCTATGTTCCTCAGCCAAAAACCTAAAAATAATGAAGAACATCTTCCGTGAACTCTGTTCTTCAGGTTGCTGACAGTTCATAAGGAAATTTATTTTATTTAAAAAAAGAGTCAGTTTTGAAATCATAGTAAACTGCCTGTAAGTATAAGGGCCTTTTTCAACAGGCTTACATCAACGGTATCAGTTTGACTTCAATTGGAGACACTTCTGAGATAATTCTTTGAACTGTCTTTGACTTGCTTGGAAATGCCATGATGCAGAACTGTGAATCCCACCTAAGGAGGTTTGTTAGGCCTCATTTACACTTGTGTTGATTAGTAACACATATTAAAGTGCCTACAGCTTCAACATGCATTTTTGATGCTTTAACCACCTAAAGCGGAGGTCCATACAAATTATTAACTTTATCTTAATCCCATCATTTCATTGAACAGATGTGCAAATTGAGGCGATTCAGTTCGCATTTGCAGCGCTTTACAAATCATTCATTCATAGCAGTCTTTATTGTGGCACTTCCTGTGTCTGACCCCCGTGGGAGTAGGCGTGTATCTTCTTCACTGTCTCCTGGGAGCTAAGTGTCAGCATTCCCAGGATTCAGTGCGGATCGTGATGGCAACCTGGAAGTTTACGGCACTCTGCGTTGTTAACACTGCGCATGCGTGGGAACGAGTGGTGAATGCTGGTAGCTCAGCATTCACTGCATCCAGGAAGCTAATGCTTGTGGGCTTCACATGCCCACAAGCAAGATAGAACCGGCCATCCTCAATTTTTAAAACGTAGTTTTTAATTCGAAACCGGACATTGGGGGAGATAGTTTACCTACAAAGTGAGTGTTACATTGTGATTAGGTAAGTGTCTGAATGGTTGAAAAAAAAAAATAAAAAATGAATGGTCGGTGTACCTCCGCTTTTAAGGACCAGAAGGATTTGCCCCCTTAATGACCAGGCTATTTTTTGTGATACGGCACTGCGTCGCTTATAGAACTTTTGATTGGTGGCATTTGATCACCTCTGGTTTTTATTTTTTGCACTATAAACAGAAAAAGAGTGACAATTTTGAAAGCAATATTTTTTACTTTTTGCTATAATATCCCCCCCAAAAATATAAAAAAACAAATTTCTTCCTCAGTTTAGGCTGATATATATTCTACATATTTTTGGTAAAAAAATTTGCAATAAGCGTATATTGATTGGTTTGCACAAAAGTTATAGCGTCTACAAAATAGGGAATAAATTTATGGCATTTTTATTTATTCATTTTTCTACTAGTAATAGAGGTGTCATGCAAATTTTAGTGGGACTGCGACATTGCGGCGGACAGATCGGACATTTTTGACACTTTTTTTGGGACCATTGACGTGTGTGTGTATTTATATCTATATCTATATCTATATCTCTAATCTCATAAATGTCACTGGCAGGGAAGGGGTTAACACTAGGGGGCAATCAAGGGGTTAACTGTCTTACCTAGGGAGTGTTTCTAACTGTGTGGGGATGGGACTGCCTGGGGGAGGAGACCGATCTCCTGTTCCTAAACAGTAGGAACAGGAGATCTGTCTCTCTCCCCCCTGACAGAATGGAGATCTGTCTATTTACATTGACAGATCTCCTTTCTCTCTCTGTCAGGAGAGATCGCGCCTGCTGGCCACACGCATCGGCTCCAGCGTTGCGGGCGCGCCCCCTACAGCTCCTAAAGCAGCCGACGTACAGCTACGGTGCTAAGCCCAGGGGAGCCAACCTGCCGCAGTATAACTGCGGTGGCTGGTCCATAACAGGTTAATGATGGTTTTTTGAAGCTTTAGTGATGCTTGTCCCTGTGTGTGTGTTGGTTTTTTTATTTGTTTTAAAGAGTCATCAGTGCCGGTGCTACCACTAGGCATACTAGGCAGCCGCCTAGGGCGCCTGGCCACTGGTTTTCCTACTCTCCATCTCCACCCCCGTGCTATAAGTTTTCTGTGCTGTATTATAAATACCTCTGTAACAATGTTATAATCTCTAGTGGGCGCCAGCACTGCTGGCTGGGATGCCTCTGCTGCATGTAACTCAGGCAGCCGCACCGCCCTGAAGTGTCATTATAGAGGCGCAGCATTGAAATGCCCCAGCGGAACAGAAGCAAACATCCCCTGTGTGCCTCTATAATCAGTGACCTGTCTGTCTCTGGTGAGTCATGTGACCCCATCCCCCTCCTGCACTGGTATAGGGTGTCTGTCCATACATTGCTTCATATGGATGGGTGATGCAATGCTGCCAGGGCCTATTCTTCTCCTAATGGAGGCCTCCTTTTCCTCCACAAACAGGAAGACCTTCCCAGCTGTCATCTGTGCCATCCACACAGAAACACACAATGCATGCCTTAAAGCAGGGGTGCCCAACCACTGGCACCCTCTGATGTGGCCCGCTACCTCCTGCTCTGGGATGGTGGGTTGGCAAAGTAGGGAAAGCCTAGGGTTTCTTCCTGAAAACCTTTCTGCTTGGGCATGCACCGGCTAGGCGGCATTCTGCCACTCAAGACAGATGTCAGTTCAGCTGAAATCTGCTCTGCTACAATCTGCTGTTCAACTGTGAGCGTTCACGGTTGGCTGCCTTCCCCCTGTGCTTGTTGTGAACTGTTAGAACTTTTATTGTATTGGAGTATTTCTATTGCATCAGGACTGTGTATGTGTTACTGCCGCCGCACCATGCTGCACTCACCCACAAGTAGATCTCCCACTCACTGGTTTCCTGAATCAGTTGTATCCTCAGTTTAGTATATCCCCTGGTCTGCAGTGTTTTCCAGACTCAGTAGTACCCTAGCGGCTCAGTAGTACATTCACCAACCCTCCCCTCCTCAATAGTACCCCTCTGCTCAGTAGTACATTCCCAAAAAGGGAAAGGGAGCAAGCAAGCAGCAAGAAAGGGGAGAAAAGAAAAGGGGAGGAAAGTCTGAAGGTAAGTAAAAGAGGAAGGGGGACAAGAATGGGGAGTTGAAGGAACGGGCAGCTGGGCTGTATCTCTCCAACTTCTGCCCATGCTCGTCAGAAAGAAACATTAGCAGCAAGGAAGATGCCTTCCTCGGATTTCAGGGTCTCTGGTGCGTTGAACGCCAAGAATGATAAGCTTAGCACATTGATCAGACCAGGCAGGTCCCCCTCAACATTTCCTTCAGGGAGCAGTCAAGTCTACGCCATGTGATGTTTATAATCCTCTGTTATTTTATAATGTTGCCAGAATGCCCAGGTGGTAGTGAATGCCTTCTGGGGGTTCTATACCTCTACCATGTTGTCCAAAACAAAAAAAAAACATTAAAAAGTTGTGCCTAAATTTAGGTCTGTAATGACTAGGGTAGGAGCATCTAGTACTTGCTCAGACACTTTATCCACATGCACACAACAGGAAATCTGACAGTCTGAAAGGTCCACCCAGATGACCATGTAACCACAAGTGATGCAACTTCTTTCGCTTCCTTCCTCCCACTTCCCTTTCCTCTTTTTCTCCTACCAATCTCTTCTTGTCTAGGGAGTTGCTTGGGCCCACAATGGCCACCCCACCCCTCATACCAGGTCAGGTCACTTTCCCTTCAAACCCATGTTTCACTGAATCAACTCCCCATATAACACCCCCATCCTATCCACTTGGAGAAAAACATCTCCTTCCTAATTCCTTACCCATCACAATCCCTTGAACAAAACATAACATGGCAAAATTCGACAACTGATGTACTGTCAACTGCCAACGTCATGCAGATATTCTTTATATGTTGTTTTTCTTCTCAGTGTCTTATGTTGTACTGCAGACGTACTGAAACATGTTTTTATACTGGTTGTACTGTTCTTACTGCCCACCAACTGTTATTACCTACACAATGTCAACACAGTGATTATCATTTGTGTGGCGTCACCTGCTGCCTGCTGATTGGACAAAACAGAAGCCTAAAAAACTGTTCTTTACTGTCAGCATTTTCCCTTTCAGCACATATGCACACTGAAGCCGGTTTAGCTCCTTCTTCCTTCCCCTACTTCTTGCAGATAGTAGAGGCAGGTAACAAGACAGATTCAGGTACTTATGCTAGTTGGATGTAAGTACATTTAAAAGAGAACTAAGGTTTTTTTTGTTTTTTTGTTTTTTTTTTCATTTTTATTTTTAGAAATCATACTTGCCTAAGTCGATGCAGCATCGATCCAATGCTGCATCTGTCCCCCACTGGCTCTAAGACTGAGAATCAAGCAATCTATCACTGCCGATCACACACTGCTTCGTGAGCAGAGGGCTGGTGACTCTGCCCCCCCCGTGCTCACTGGAGCTCTGGGCTGTGGAGGGGGTGGGAGCAGCTGGCTCAGGCTCTCAGCGACTGGCTCAGCACCAGAGGCTGAGCTGGGTGCTGGTCCAGGCATCTGGGTGGATCCTGACCATGTGGCCGTGATCTTTCCCCAGCCTGGACTGGCTCTGTGACATCTCTGTCTGCTGAAAATCGGTCACTGAAGTGCAGGACGTTCACAGATCATATCTCCCAGAGGAAGTCCCGAGGCTTGACGAAACCGGTAGGAGGAGTCTGGCTGACAAGGAACTAGGAACTGCTGTGGAGAAAATAGGACAGGGGGAACGCCGTACGCCGGGACTGCAGACCGGAATACAGGTGATCATTTTACACCAGCACATCTTGTATGCGGTTTTTAAATTTTGTGAATGTGATGAGTTTTTAGTTGCCATAAAATTTTTATAAACAAAATTACACTATTGCACACCTCTATTATTACCTGTATGCATATGACGTGATCTTTGAAAACACCAGACGGAAGTTGTGGCTTTATTGATCGGCGTTCTTACCAGGAGGTGGAGTAAATATGGGATCTGTGCTTACCATTATATGGATGATGACCATCTAAGCTGTTGCCATTTACTACAGGCTTGTTTTTAAAGCACTTAAGGTGAGGGCACACCTGAAGTGGGAGAGTGCACATTGCATGAAAACACCATTTGTTTCAATTTCTTTGATATGTTTATGGACTTTTTCTTGTTTATCATTATTGAGGACTGTGTATATACACACTGAGCACTTGCACTTTATTCATTTAGTTATTACTATTACTGAGCACTTAGGGGATATTTTATATATCATATTATCTATTTATTACTTCTTTATTTTTTATTTATTAATTATTAGAGTTTTTAGTATATTGTATTTTTTTAGCGCCGCACATTAGGTATATATGGTCATATTGTCACATTTTGAGGAAAGTGTTGAGTGCTGGAAGCTATTCCCTAGTCTATTTATATAATAATATTTTTTAGGTTTCTGAGGTTCTAGTTTTGGCAGCTCACAAGGTTTATACATATATAGGACATTCACAGAAGTTCAGCCAAATGATCTTTGGTTGTACCTCTCCTCTTAATTATTTGAACCACTTCAGCCCCAGGAGATTTTACCCCCTTCCTGACCAGAGCACTTTTTACAATTTGGCACTGCGTCGCTTTAACTGACAATTGCGCTGTCATGCAATTTTGTACCCAAACAAAATTTGCGGCCTTTTTTTCCCACAAATAGAGCTTTCATTTGGTGGTATTTGATCACCTCTGCGGTTTTTATAACATACCCATACGGGGTTTCGCCCAGGAGAGCCATTCTGCCAATGTATATCGGCGTGAGCTGGTCGGCAAGCGGTTAACAAGGCTGCAGTTACATTTCACTGTGGGGCCCAGCCTCCCATTTTTCACTTTAGTTGACCAGGCTTTATAGATTGCATTAACTGCATTACTGCAGTGCACAACAACACTTGTTTTATCCAATTTGAATGGCACCCAATGCTGATACAATAATGAGCAATGTACTCCCACTGCAGCCCATCACAACACACCCACTAGGGTTGATTTACTAAAACTGGAGAGTGCAAAATCTGGTATAGCGCTGCATAGAAACCAATCCGCTTCCAGGTTTTATTGTCAAAGCTTAAACAAGCTGTAGTTAGAAGCTGATTGGCTACCATGCACAGCTGCACCAGATTTTGCACTCTTCAGTTTTTTAGTAAATCAACCTCTAGGTGTTGTGGTATGCTGCATTGTAAAAAGGGTCATGTTGGCCCATTGACACTTCAGCATTGCGGTAATACTGTGTTTGTTACTGCATGTATTACCACAACGCACTGTATTGCATGTACCATGTTCTGCTTTGTGTTTCCCAGTATGTGCTCCTGACCTCTACGCTCTGTGTTACCCACTCCTTATCCCTGTATTTTATGCATTAAAGTGTAAGTAAACCTTCCTATCGTTTTCAGCCAAGGAAGCTGCCATCTTTTGCCTCTGTTTAATCTACAACTGCCATGATGCTGCACATGTGATCAGTTATGACACCAGCCATTGGATGGTTTGACAGTTTGGTTGAGAGCACAACCAATGGGAGTGTTACATTTCTGGCACGTGCCGGAAATGAAACAGTTTTATGGATGGGTTTACTTCCACTTTAAGCACTCCTGAGCACTTTGTGCAGTGCTCCTGATCCCTAAACTCTGGGGGTTATTTACTAAAGGAAAATCCACTTTGAACTGCAAGTGCAATTGAAAGTAAAGTCCCTGTAGATCCGAGGGGGACATGCAAGGAAAATAAAAAAACATCATTTTAGCTTGCACATGATTGGATGATAAAATCAGCAGAGCTTCCACTCATTTCAGATCTTCCCCTTAGATTTAGAGGCCTTGTCAGTGTTATTTTCTGCAGTCTGTAGCTCATCAAGAAGCTTTTCCTTCATTCCTCTTACATAGACAAAGCAGGAAGTTAAAGGAACTTTCTTCAAAGTAACAAGGAGTTGCCTCTGAGCCAATATTCACTAGAACAGGTGTCCTAATTGGGAGATTCCCCTAACCTTCTGTTTGCAATAACAATGATTTATTTTGTTTTTGTGATCTGACTTCCTGTTAGAGCATAGCTCCCAACTAGTATATAAAAAAATGACAGCGCTTACAACACAATGAGGGTTATTTACTAAAGGAAAATCCACTTTGCACTGAAAGTGCACTTGGAAGTAAAGTCACTGTAGATCTGAGGAGGACATGCAAGGAAAATAAAAAAACAGCATTTTAGCTTGCACATGATTGGATGATAAAATCAGCTTCCACTCATTTCAGATCTACCCCTTAGATTTAGAGCGAATGCACTTCCAAGTGCACTTGCAGTGCAAAGTGGATTTGCCTTTAGTAAATAACCCCCTCACGTGTTGTAACTGTGCAGTCCAACATTAATGCAGTTTATTTGGGGTGTCTATAATTATGCACACTAACTCCAGTGAAGCTTATTTTGGGGGGGTTTGTAATTGCACATTGAAATTAATGAAGTCAATGCTGAGGAATGGATTTTACCGTCAATGTAAGGGGCCATTTTTCCTCCCAGGGACCATCAATACAGGGGAATGTTATCCTTCTACTGGCCACCAGTGTATAGAGGCATTAAAAAACAATGTGTAGTGATATATTGCCCTTCTGCTAAATATGCATCTTTGCCAATCCAAAAGCATTATTTGGAAAATACCTAGGGTCAGTAATAAAGTAAGCCATTCTCATAATGTATCCTCCTGTCACTGTCATGTCACAAAGAGAGGAATGGAGATTCAGAGTAGTTAACCAGTTGGGGACTTTGGGTGTACAGTTAATGTCCTAAAAAATGAAATGGGGGGGGGGAATCATAAAATGTAACATTGTTATGTCATCCTACAGTATGTCACGATGTTATTATTGTCATGTCGTATTTACTGTTTCATTAATGTGCAGATATAAGGGGGGACTGTGTGGGATGCACAATCTTAGGTCCCTTTCATGCACAGTGTCTAGCCCCTGTGGTTCCAATCCTGGTGATTATGTGTAGCAGCATCCAGCCCCACTGGCTGTGGCCTGTCAAAGTCTATAGCGGGCTGAATGCTGTACCAAGTGTAACTCACGTTTAGAGCCCTATGCATTCGGAGATGAATGCCCAGAACGCAGAATACATACAGACATATGTATATACAGTATATCTCATACATTTTATTTTACTCATACTTTTCACTTATATTTGCCTAAAATTTCTGATCAGCACATTCAAGTATATCTAAAGCCTAATGCCGTGTACACACGGTCGGACTTGCCAGCGGGATAACCTCCGACGGAAAAATTTAGAACATGTTCTCTATCTAAGTCCGTCGGAAATGCAGACAGAAAAAGTTAGATGGGGCATACACACAGTCGGAATATCCAACCAAAAGCTCCCATCGGACTCTTTCTGTCGGAAATTCTGACCGTGTGTACGGGGCATAAACCTTTTTTTATATTTTGATGGATAGGGGAAAGGGTAAAACTAGGGCGTTTTTTTTTTTTTTTTTTTGTCTAATTAGCGAGAGTTCCCTTCTCTCCCTGTCCTTCTGGACAGAATAGGAAGAGGAAAATTTTTTTTTAATGTATGGGAAATCCACTAATAGACAGTTGTCACAAGAACAAGTGACCAGATTGTAAGACTGTACCTTTTTATTCCTGTTCTGGTGGCAACTCAAATAGGGACACAGCAATAATGATTCTAATCTCTCACCACTCTATCCAGATCTAAAAATATTGTTAAAAATAATGCTTCACCAATGTTGGAATTTTCCCTTGGAAGGCCTTGGAAGTACTTGTGATTAGTATAAGCATTTACATGATATACAATATAAAGTCTATATTTCATGTGTTTAATAGATGACAGAAGGAATTCATCCTTTTTTTTTTTTTTTTTTTTTTGTTATGCTAAAGCTTACCACAAGATGGCGATAGTTACTAGACAAACATACTAAATTGTCACAGCATCTGTCTAAAAATGAAGTTAATGATTGTCATGGTGCAATGATGGTAAGCAGCTACAGGTTAGTCTTTCTGTCAATGAAAGGTGTAGTCCAGGGATATGCAATTAGCGGACCTCCAGCTGTTGCAGAACTACAAGTCCCATGAGGCATAGCAAGACTCTGACAGCCACAAGCATAACACCCAGAGGCATGATGGGACTTGTAGTTTTGCAACAGCTGGAGGTCCGCTAAATGCATATCCCTGGTGTAGTCCATAACCACTTGCCTACTGGGCATTTTTACCCCATTCCTGCCCAGGTCAATTTTCAGCTTTCAGCGCTGTCACAGGTTGAATGACAATTGCGCAGTCATGCTAAACTGTAACCATATGAAATATTTATCTTTTTTCACACAAATAGAGCTTTCTTTTGGTGGTATTTAATCACCACTGGGTTTTTTTATTTTTTAATAAACTAAAAAAGACCAAAAAAAAAGTTTTTTTTTTTTTTTTTTTTCTAGTTTGTTATAAAATTTTGCAAACAGGTAATTGTTCTTCTTCACCGATGATGTGCAATGATGAGGCTGCACTGATGGGCACTAAAGAGGCGACACTGGCGGGCACTGATGAGACTGTACTGATGGGCACTGATAGGCAGCACTGATAGGTGACACTAATGTGGAGGCACTGATTGGCAGCACTGGTGTGAATACACTGATAATCAGGACATTGATAATCAGTGCCCTCATTATAAGTGTCGATGTCCCTTTCACAAAAGCTGGTTATCGGCTCTCCTCTCCTCATGCTGTCAGCGTAAGAAAAGGATTGCCGATAACCGGCTTGTGTTTACATCGTGATCAGCTGTGATTGGACACAGCTGATCACAGGGTAAAGTGCCACTGTGATTGGCCCTTTACCCAGATCTGTGATCAGCTGTGTCCTAAGGAGGATGCTGTATGACACCCTCCCAGAACTGGCTGGCAGCGCTGTAGCCATCATTTCCACTATAGTGCAGTCGGCAAGTGGTTAAAGAGGATCTTCAGCCTGTTTGCAGAAAATTCAATACCAGCAGCTACAAACACTGCAGCTGCTAACTTTTGATAACAGGACACTTATCTGTCCAGGGATCCAGTGCCATCCTTACCCAGGCTGGTTCTTGCCGGTCTTCAGGTCCCCGACACCAGCATGTTTAAAAAGTGTTGGATGGGTGGGGGTGGGGGGGGGACATAGAGTGGAATTTCCCTTTTAGGGTGGCCAGTAACACACCTCT
This sequence comes from Aquarana catesbeiana, assembly GCF_042186555.1. Taxonomy (NCBI): domain Eukaryota; kingdom Metazoa; phylum Chordata; class Amphibia; order Anura; family Ranidae; genus Aquarana; species Aquarana catesbeiana. The sequence goes on from NC_133324.1 coordinate 406,346,914, forward strand.
GTATTAGAGTGCCCCACTCTGGATGAATGATGTCAGTCTGGGAGGGAGGGTAGTGTTAAATGTATTAACAGATTTAGAACCACTAACAAACTAAATCCAAACTTCAGCTCACACTTTTTAAGCATTTACAGCAAACATTTTTTTTTTCCTTTTGGGATAAAGGTTTTACATGAATAAATCAAAGTTAATCATTATAAGCACCCCTGTATGTGTTAAATGGTTTGACTCATCTCTGTAAACTGATACATCTGGAAGAGAGTTTGCTCTTTTGAAAAACAAGACTTACTGGCTGGATCTCCAGATACAAATAGAAGAAAGAAAGCCTAAAAAAGAAAACTAATGCAGCTATTACTTCTGCAATATAATATTTTTGGGGGGGTTTAATACTGCTTTAATGGCCCTGTAATCTATTTTCTTATGAAATCATTTCTTATGCCCCGTACACATGATCGGATTTTCCGTCAACAAAACCGTGAATTTTTTATCAGAAGGATGTTGGCTCAAACTAGTCTTGCATACACACAGTCACACAAATGTTGGCCAAAAATTCAGAACGTGAGAACACGGTGACGTACAACACGTATGACGAGTCAAGAAAAAGGAAGTTCAATAGCCAGTGCGGCGCCTTCTGCTTGATTCAGAACATGCATGAACTTTTGTGCGACGGACTTCTGTACACACGATCGGAATTTCCGACAACAAATTTTGTTGCCGGAAAATTTGAGAACCTGCTCTCAAACATTTGTGTGCGTAAATTCCGACAGCAAATGTTCGATGGAGCATACACATGGTCAGACTTTCTGACAACAAGCTCACATCGAACATTTCCTGTTGGAAAATCCGACCGTGTGTACGCGGCTTTAGTCTGTTTTTCCTCCTACTTGAAACATCCCCATGAGAGCCCAAACTCTACCTTTCCCCTCAATTCCATTTGTTGCATGAGAAGTTGCAGTTGTGTGGACTGCTCTATGCACACTACAAATCCCATAAGCAGCATTTTTGATATGCAAAGCGGTTTTGAAAAAAAATTACAATGGAATTTGGGCCAAGGCCCTTTTGAAAGCTGCTGCTTACACAGGGTACATAGCATAGATTTTATTTATAAGTACACAAAGTGAATCCTTTTTTGCTCCTGTACCATGACCTAACCGATCCCTCCAAAGATGCATACTTAATGAGATCTGATGGTCAAGGCCTCCGGCAATTGTTTACGTCCAACACCACTAGGCCTCCTTGTCCTGGCCACGCCTGCACATTACAACCCTATAGACTTCCTGGGGTCTCCAGAGAACAAAGACAAATGGAGATGAAGGTATCTGATGAGCCTCATAGATGTCTATGGGGCTGTAGCGTGCAAGCACAGCCAGGACAGAGAGGACTTGTGACGCTGCAAACAATCCTCAGAGGCTGTGGCCGTCAAGGTTTAGGTCAGGGCACAGGGTTCAAAAATAATAAGTGCACTTTGTTTTAAAGTGCATGCATCCTTTAACCTTTTGCTACCCAGCCCTGGTAGGGTCTGTACACCCGGGGGGGTGTGTGATAGGAAGGATCAGCGATCATGTAACCACTACTGTGATTGGCTCTCACAGTGGTCACATTGTGAGTCAGCCCTGTCAGCCACCGATTATTAGTAGGGACTAAGGATAAGCTCCGGCGCGTTCGCACACTCCGCGTGCCGTGCCCGCCAGGAAGTCGGTGCGGCGCTGCGCTAATCACAGGCAGTGAGACATTTCCCGATCTCTGTAGCTGCACATCGGTAAAATGTCTCACTGCCTGTGATTAGCACAGCGCTGTGCTGACTTCCTGGCGGGATCAGTGTGTGGAGTGTGCGAACACGCCAGAGCTCATCCTTAGTAAGGACCGAGAGCAGTCTTTTTCAGCTTGGTCTGTGTGCTGGGAGCATGAGCAGTAACTCGCAAAAGGGTATTAGTTGTAGGGATTGCGGCTTTATAATTAAAGGTTGGACTGCCCAGAAAGTGGATATGATCTAGATGGGATCTTCCAGAAAGTGGGCGTGATCTGGTGGAAGTGCTGTTCAACAGCCTTACAGCTACCCACCTACAGTATAGACTTGTTCTGAGTAAGGGCCAGTTCACATTACTGCGATGCAGGTACTCTGCAAATCCACTGCGGGTTCCCGCATTGCATGTCTCCCGGTGGCAATTCACACTGCCCTATGCGAACTGCTGGGAGTGTCAGTTAAAAGTTAATGACACCCCCAAATTAGCTTGCATATCGCAGTGCGATCTGCAAACTCGGACAGGAATCAAATCGCATGGGTGTAAACACCCATGCAATCCGATTATGCTGCGGACAAAAAAAAGGGTCCTATGCGAGTTTGATGCAAATTCATCCATACAATCTTTATGGCTGAAATCGCATCGCACAGAGATCGCATGTGATTTTTACTATAGTGCGGTGAAAATCACATCCGATCTCTAACATCGGACCAGTGTGCACCAGCCCTAAAATAGAATTTTTCTGTGCTTTTCTCAGTGCGTAGTGTACACTGAAACTAAACAAAAAAATATGCCTGGCTAACAAATTATCTTGGATCTGTTGCATTGCATAATAAAGTACTACTTGGCTCTTCATTGGAACTTACTGTTAAAATATCTCCTAAGTAAGGTTGATGACTCTTTATTTCCACAATAGAAAATGCTCATGTCATAGTAATACATGAGTAAGGTTGGTAGATGTAGATACACGCACTTCATTACTTTCAACATTTCCATCTCATTTTCTCATGCCTTAGTTGTTACAATAAAATGTTTTTCCATCATGTTTGTTTTTCCCCAACTTAGTCTAACCCCGCTATTTCCTCATCCTTGTTTTTATGGTTCCCTCTTTAGTTCCTTGTCTGTACTTCCCCCTGAACTCCTAATATGTGGTTCTGCTTAAACGCTTCCAGGAAAATAATATTGCTGCGTCTGTTCTTATTGTTATTGGGAAAATATATTGCTCTTTTCCTCTGTTGAAGAACTAAGCATGCTGAAGAATCTATAGCAGGGATATGCAATTAGCGGACCTCCAGCTGTTGCAAAACTACAAGTCCCATCATGCCTCTGCCTCTGGGTGTCATGCTTGTCGCTGTCAGTCTTGCTATGCCTCATGGGACTTGTAGTTCTGCAACAGCTGGAGGTCCGCTAATTGCATATCCCTGATCTATAGCATACCTCACACTTTTGGTGTGTTGGATGCCTGGTCCCCCACCACAGGTGCAGTGGTTTAAAACAATTGGCTGGTTCCTGTGTCTCTAATATCTCCTGGAGCAATGTGAGCTGACAGGTGAAACCACACAGGGGTAGGTGGCAGGCATAATTATTAAATTAATTCTTCTTTTTTTCTTGTTTTCTGTGCAGAGTCCACTGCGGTTTCCATTCAGCAGTTCAGGTGCGAATTTGACACTTAAATCTCACCTGAACCGGGCTGAAAAAGGCACAGGACCCTTTATTTAATTTGCACCACAACAGGCCCGTATATATAGTATATGAACCGGTCGCCACTGGTGCTCCATACTGGCGCGGGGGGCACGGGGGTAGTGGCAACTTGGAACTTTACAAGAGTATAAGCCACAGACGTAACTGAAAAGTAGCAAATGCCTCTATAGATGATGAGGATTACATTATTGGAAATGCACAGTAGAATATTTTTCTTGTTAAATATGCAATTCTGGCCTAAACTGTTGCTATTCCTTCAGGGGGGAATGCTTCTGGTTAGGCCAGGATGGACCTTGCCTGAAGTTCTCCAAGGGGTAAATGCCATCTCGCTATTCCACCCTTGGAAAAGTGGGAACTCTGGAGAGCCCCGTGCAGAAGGTTACAATTAAACCATGCTGTGAAGTAAGGAGTTAAAGACCCTATTGTATTTCTCCCATGAGTGTTATTTGCCACGTTACATTGCCTGATACCTGCTTTTCCAGAAATCCCGCAGGACGGTTTACTTGAGGGATTGTTAACATGTATCTGTAGGTTGTGCCCACTGCTTATGTAGCACTAACTCTCGGTGGAGCTGCTGGTTTAAAGCGGGCTGTTACCTTCACTCTTGATACCTCTGTTTCATCGACACCGGGTCTAGGGTCCCGTTGAGTTTACCTCTGGACGATGTAGACACTAACACTTGAGTATATTTTCCAATGCTTTAATGAACAAATAATAAAGGAAGTAGCAGGAAAGAGGCCGAAGGAAAGTTGCAGGGAAGCTCAAATACCTTTCCTTAGTATTCTTTAGAACATTCTCTGGAATTGAACACTTGTAGTTGAATGCGCTCCCCCTTGTGGGACCCAATCTTTGCCCGCCTGGATAGGCCTCTCTCACTTGCCTAACAGCCAGTACGTAGCATGAACAAAAGTCTCTGCCACAGACTTGTTTGGAATAAAACCCGTACGATCCTCTGCCACAGGATGTATTGGCTTGCAATGAATGTCAGACGCAGTACTTGAACCTTTAAGCCAACCCGGCAATACTATGCAGTAAGATTACTTCAGGATGCGTCCTCCAACCGAGTCATCAGGCCCCCCTCCATCTCCAGACCAGCACACAGCATGATCCTTCCATGACGGGTCCTCCCCTGGGATCTTCTCGGTTGTCCAGCTTCTTCACTCAGGATAGACAGCTCAGGACCATTCCTCTGCTGCTGTGGTAGGCCCCAGACAGGCTTCTAGGCCCACCCACACGCCGCAGCGACGTGGGCCTCCGGAACGGAGGACCACGAGGTGGTACTCTTAACACATACCTGTCGGCCAGGAGGGCCAGCAGGTGGCTGAAAAGGAACCCCTAAACATGGCGTCTGACCCATAAATACCCTCTCCCAGAATGCAACTCTGAGGACCACCTCCACCGAGTTGTCTCCGGGACAAAGCAGCACTCGTACGCTTCAAAGCGTTGCTCTTCCAACACCAGCCCATGGTGACAACGACACCCACCGGCATAGTGTGGAACTACATGCAACTCAGCCAAGCTGGAACAGAGGCAAATCCAACTTCCTACAACCCACAAGATTAACCTATCAGCGGTAGATTAAAAAATCTACCAGCGCTACACTTATATTTCCTGTGGGACACTCTGTAAAAAAGAAAATTTACTACTTACTTTTTCAATGCAGCTTTCTCTTCATATAGTGACAGTGTGAGCTAGAGAATACCATCACTATTGTAACAGTACTGGATCCCCACAGTTACAGAGCACAGTGTGGAGCCAGCACTCCTTTTCCTATGATATCTGGAAATCTCTTGCGTGTGTCGGACGGTGTCTGCAGAAGCTCTGATGATTGCACTGTGAGGTGTCCAATAGGATGAACAAAGTTCCCTACTTCTGCCTCTCTCTGCCAGCAACCATTTGGATGCTGGACAAGGCAGGGGCGGATCCAGAGTCTAGTCTCCGGAGGGGCACTGCCAGAAAATATATTTTTGTTGGGGTATATCTATCTGGGAAATGGCTGGTGTTGGCGCTTCAGTCATCACGGCACCATGGTGGTTATGGTGTCAGGATGATTGAAGCGCATTATTACTATTATTACATTGTTATAAAAAATTAAATAGTTTAACTCGCCATAATGCAGAATCAGTGGGAGCCCCGAGTGTGTCACTTGCCACGTCACCTGTCACCAGATGCAGATTGTCACTTGCCACGTCGCCTGCCACATGTTGCGGATTGTCACGTCGCCTGTCACCAGATGCAGATTGTCACTTGCCATGTCACTTGCCACGTCGCCTGTGACCAGATGCAGATTGTCACTTGCCACGTCGCCTGCCACATGTTGCGGATTGTCACGTCGCCTGTCACCAGATGCAGATTGTCACTTGCCACGTTGCCTATCACCAGATGCAGATTGTCACTTGCCATGTCACTTGCCACGTCGCCTGTCACCAGATGCAGATTGTCACTTGCCACGTCGCCTGCCACATGTTGCGGATTGTCACGTCGCCTGTCACCAGATGCAGATTGTCACTTGCCATGTCACTTGCCACGTTGCCTGTGACCAGATGCAGATTGTCACTTGCCACGTCGCCTGCCACATGTTGTGGATTGTCACGTCGCCTGTCACCAGATGCAGATTGTCACTTGCCACGTCGCTTGTCACTTGCCATGTCACTTGCCACGTCGCCTGTGACCAGATGCAGATTGTCACTTGCCACGTCGCCTGCCACATGTTGCAGATTGTCACTTGCCACGTCGCCTATCACCAGATGCAGATTGTCACTTGCCACGTCGCTTGTCACCAGATGCAGATTGTCACTTGCCACATCGCCTGCCACATGTTGCGGATTGTCACGTCGCCTGTCACCAGATGCAGATTGTCACTTGCCACGTCGCCTGTCACCAGATGCAGATTGTCACTTGCCATGTCACTTGCCACGTCGCCTGTGACCAGATGCAGATTGTCACTTGCCACGTCACCTGCCACATGTTGTGGATTGTCACGTCGCCTGTCACCAGATGCAGATTGTCACTTGCCACGTCGCCTGTGACCAGATGCAGATTGTCACTTGCCACGTCGCCTGTGACCAGATGCAGATTGTCACTTGCCACGTCGCCTGTGACCAGATGCAGATTGTCACTTGCCACGTCGCCTGTGACCAGATGCAGATTGTCACTTGCCACGTCGCCTGCCACATGTTGCAGATTGTCACTTGCCACGTCACCTGATGCAGATTGTCACTTGCCACGTCGCCTGTCACCAGATGCAGATTGTCACTTGCCATGTCACTTGCCACGTCGCCTGTGACCAGATGCAGATTGTCACTTGCCACGTCGCCTGCCACATGTTGCGGATTGTCACGTCGCTTGTCACCAGATGCAGATTGTCACTTGCCACGTCGCCTGTCACCAGATGCAGATTGTCACTTGCCCCATCGCCTGCCACCAAATGTGGATTGTCACTTGCCACATCACCTGCCAGTCACTTGCTGTGTCACTTTCCTGCTAAGGTGGTCTCTTGTGTCCCAGAGTCAGGCAGCAGAGAGATGATGTAATCTCTCTGCTGCCGCAGCTGCCTGCATGGTGAGGCGGGAACTGCAGGGATGCAGGGCAGGTGCCGGGCGGTGAGAGATGTCATCTCTCTGCTACCCCCGCCCGCCGGCTCCCTGATTGGCCAGCAGCCCACAAACACATCGAGTGGCACATCTCACCAACTGAGTCGCCGGGCCAGCCCGCTGTATCTCTCCTGCGGTGCCACCCGCCGGCTCTCACCTATGGAGCCGCCCGATGGCTCTCGCTTACGTAGCCGCCCGCCGGCTCTCTCACCCATGGATCTACCCGCCGGCTTTCTCACTCACCCGCATTCTCGGAGAGGGCAATTGCCCCGTTGCCCCCCCTGGATCCTCCCCTGGGACAAGGTGACCTCAGTCTTCTTCCATTCCAGGTGCGGAAGTTATTATATGTCAGTATTACATTGTATATCCCTGTATGTTGCGGTCATTCAGGTGCTTATCTAATAGTTTTTTTAAACTATTTGATGCTCCCCGCTGAGACCACTGCCGTTGGAAGGGAATTCCACATCCTTGCTGCTCTTATGCCCTGTACACACGGTCGGACTTTCCAACGGAATATGTGCGATCGGAGCTTGTTGTCGGAAATTCCGACTGTGTGTGGGCTCCATTGGACTTTTTCCATTGGAATTTCTGACGCACAAAGTTTAAGAGCAGGCTATAAAATTTTCCGACAACAAAATCCAATCCTTTAAATTCTGATCATGTGTAGACCAATCTGACGGACAAAGTGCCACGCATGCTCAGAATAAATTAAAGTGGATGTAAACCCAATGTCATCCTTTCTAAACTACTGCCATAGGGGTTATCTATAAGGATATACATGCCTCCTGCATGTATCTTTGCCTGTCAAATGTCTCCCCTCTGTCTGTTATTAGACCCGAAAAACTGCATATTCTGTGGGTGGGTCTGTTGTCTGGAGTTCGGTGGGTGGAGTCGTGAGTAGACTCCCCGCCCACCTCTACACTCCTCTTGTCAATATGCATTTTCTCCTGTGTATTTCTAACATTGAACTTCTGCTATGATCTCTAGCATCCAGTGAAAAGACAGGAAAGTAACCACATGTTACTGTGGAACAGCCAATCCTTGCAGAACTGCTGAAGAAAGGAGTGGGAGGGAATTAAAAAATAATGCCTGTGTCTTAGGCTAGTGCACGAGATGTAAATCACCTGTCACTCACAGCAAGGGGGAGGATTTGACAAAGTTTTTCTCTGTCAAGATTTTTCTCACTGAACAATCGGAGGATTGCTCAGAGATGGATTAACTCTGTGTGGCAAGACTGGGCTCAAATGATAGGAAATCTTATACTCTATAGTATGATATCAAAAAAAAAAAAAAAAAATGTCGGGTTTACATCCACTTTAAGAGACAAAAGCTATTGGCTATTGCCCCGTTTTATTGTCCCGACGTACGTGTTTTACGTCACCGCGTTCAGAACGATCGGATTTTCCGACAACTTTGTGTGTCCGTGTGTATGCAAGACAAGTTTGAGCCAACATCCGTCGGAAAGAAAACAATGGATTTTGTTGTCGGAATGTTCGATCAATGTCCGACCGTGTGTACGGGGCATTACAGTAAAGAACCCTCTATGTAGTTTAAGGTTAAACCTCTTTTCTTCTAATTTTAATGAGTGGCCATGCGTCTTGTTAAACTCCCTTCCGCAAAAAAGTTTTATCCCTATTGTGGGGTCACCAGTACGGTATTTGTAAATCGAAATCATATCCCCTCTCAAGCGTCTCTTCTCCAGAGAGAATGAGTTCAATGCTCGCAACCTTTCTTCATAACTAATATCCTCCAGAACCTTTATTAGCTTTGTTGCCCTTCTTTGTACTCGCTCCATTTCCAGTACATCCTTCCTGAGGACTGGTGCACAGAACTGGACAGCATACTCTAGGTGCACCCAGACCAGAGTCTTGTAGAGCAAACGAATTATCGTTTTATCTCTCCTTTTGTAGCCTCCCTGGCGGTATGATTATGTCAGATTTTTGCGTCTCAAAGCGGTACAATTTTTTTGCATAGAAATTAGGCATTTTATATTGTAGGTCTGTAATTCTTAGTAATACACTTAAATATGTCCAAACAAGAGTCTAGTAGATATCCCGGGTATGATGACGTTTGAAACACAAAATCATGCTATGGACAATCTCCAGTTTCCAGGCAGAAAGAACAGTATATATCATATAAAACTGCATGCAGGGCATTGGACAAAGCACTGGGGACAAAATGGATGTGAAATAATTCCATACAGTGATGTAATCTGTAAGATTACAGTGTACTGTATGTATTATGATTTTTCACTTTTTTGAATTTGCTGCCAGGCTCCGCCCCTGTGCGTCACGGCGCTCGCAGGGAACGGAGCCCGGAGGACAGAGCCAACGGAGACAGCGGGGGGACATCGCAGGATCCTGGGGACAAGGTAGATATACCATACCAGGATCTTGCAATGCAATCCAGAGTGTGGCTCAGGGTTACCGCTAATGGTTCTGAAATTTAACCCCCAGCCACACTCGGGAAAACAGCCAGGAAGGTTAATGCATGCCAATATTCTGTTTGCTTTGTTAGCAGCAGCTTAACATTGCATGCCATTGCTAAGCCTATCATCTACTAGGACCCCCATGGCCTTTTCCATCCTAGATTCCCCCAGAGGTTCTCTCCCCAGTGTATAGATTGCATTCATATTTTTGCCACCTAAATGCATTATTTTACATTTCTCTACATTAAACCTCATTTGCCATGTAGTTGCCCACCCCATTAATTTGTTCAGATCTTTTTGCAAGGTTTCCACATCCTGCGGAGAAGTTATTGCCCTGCTTAGCTTAGTGTCGTCCGCAAATACAGAGATTGAACTGTTTACCCCATTCTCCAGGTCATTTATGAACAAATTAAATAGGATTGGCCCCAGCGCAGAACCCTGGGGGACCCCACTACCCACCCCTGACCATTCCGAGTACTCCCCGTTTATCACCACCCTCTGAGCTCGCCCTTGTAGCCAGTTTTCAATCCATGTACTCACCCTATGGTCCATGCCAGTAAACGTTTATGGGGAAATGTGTCAAATGCTTTTGCATTTACACCACGTCTATGGGCCTTCCTTTATCTGGATGACAACTCACCTCCTCATAGAAGGTTAATAGATTGGTTTGGCAAGAACGATTCTTCATGAATCCATGCTGATTACTGCTAATGAAACCGTTCTCATTACTTAAATCTTGTATATAGTCCCTTATCATCCCCTCCAAGAGCTTGCATAGTATTGATGTTAGGCTAATTGGTCTGTAATTCCCTTTTTTAAAGGGCCCTTTTTTAAATATTGGTGCTACTTTGGCTTTTCCCCAATCAGCTGGTACCATTCCAGTCAGTAGACTGTCAGTAAAAATTAGGAACAAATGTCTGGCAATTACTTAACTGAGTTCCCTAAGTACCCTTAGGTGCAAACCATCTGATCCCGGTGATTTATTAATGTTAAGTTTCCCAAGTCTAATTTTAATTCTGTCCTCTGTTAACAATGGAGGTGCTTCCTGTGATGTTTCATGAGGATAAACACTGCAGTTTTGGTTACTGAAGCACCCCGATTCCGTAGTGAAGACTGTGGAGAAGAATAAATTCAATACCTTCGCCATTTCCCCATCCTTTGTAACCAGATGTCCTTCCTCATTCTTTATGGGGTCAATATGGTCTGTCCTCCCTTTTTTGCTGTTTACATAAAGAATTTCTTTGGATTTTTTTTGCTCTCCTCCGCTATGTGTCTTTCGTGTTCCATCTTAGCCGCCCTAAATTGCACCCTTACATTTCCTGTTGCATTCTTTATAAAGTCTGAATGCTGATGATGATCCCTCAACCTTGTATTTTTTGAAGGCCTTCTCTTTTGCTTTTATTTGCATTTTTACATTGGAGTTAAGCCATCCAGGACTTTTGTTCACTCTTTCAAATGTATTACCCGATGGGATGCATTGGCTCATGTCCTTATTTAATATGCTCTTAAAGCAAACCCATCTCTCCAACGTGTTCTTTGTTCCTAAGATTTTATCCCAATTTATGCCTTCTAGCAAGGTTTGTAGTTTAGGGAAGTTGGCTCTTTTGAAATTCAGTGTCTTTGTATTCCCCTTATGTTTCCTATTTGTGTGATTTATACTGAAGCCAATTGACCTGTGATCTCTGTTTCCTAAACTGCCCCGTATTTCCACATCCGTGCTGAGGTCTGTATTGTTGGTAATCAGTAGATCCAGTAATGCTTTATTTCTAGTTGGTGCATCTACCATCTGACCCATTAAATTGTCCTGCGATACATTTAGGAACTGGCGAGCCTTGGACAAATGCATGGTTCCCTCCGCCCAGTCTGAGTCTGGATAATTAAAATCCCCCATTATGATAACACTTCCCATCCTTGCTGCTAATCCAAATTGTTATAGGAGAGCCATCTCCCCCCTCCTCCCTCAGGTTAGGGGGCCTATAGCATACTCCCAGTATTTTCCCCTTAGCTTCATCCCTTTGGAGCTCTACCCATAAGGATTCCACCTCCTCCCTAGCTCCCTTAGTGATGTCATCTCTCACATTAACTTGTACATTATTCTTGATATATAGGCATCCCCCTCCCCCTTTTTTTACCCTCTCTATCCCTGCGATAAAGGGTATACCCTTGAATGGTTTCCAGCCAATCATGAGATCTGTTGAACCATGTCTCTAAAATTCCCACAAAATCCAAATCTTCCTCGTAAAACAGTATCTCTAGTTCACCCATCTTGTCTGCCAGACTCCTGGCATTGGTGAACATGTCGCGTAGTTTAGCCCATTTGCATACTATTCTCTTATTGAGTGTTTTCTAAGATGGCAAATAGGACTTGTTACTATACTTATCTTGGGTTTATGTGCTTTAGTCAAGCTACCACTAATGCCCCCGTTATTACCCACTGGAATATGTTCTGCGCTGACTATCTCTACCTCTGGACCCCCCCCCGTCGCCTAGTTTAAAAACCTCTCTAACTTTTTGGCCATCTTCCCTCCCAGCAGATCTGCACCCTCTAAGGTACTGGTGAAAAGGGAAGATTGGCTTCAGTTCATGGGAAAGTTTTGATGGCTGCCTCTGGAGCCATTTGGAGATCTATTAAGGTCACTAAAAAAGGAAAGAAGGGTATAGTGTTGTGTGACCCATAAACAGACACCCTCCCCATGCCTATCCGCCTTCAACTTATGAGTCTCCCTGGCTTGTTCTTATACTTACTGGTTAGAAACTGGGTGGGGGGAAGGGGGAGATTCTGTGAACTCCAGAAATACCACACAGAGAAACAATATGACAAACAGCATGGGTGTGTATGCAGGAAACACAAGAATTGAGGGCTGAGAGCTAGTGGAGGTCTTTTGCACATGAATTCTGAGAGGGACTAAAGAGCTCTAGTGTAAAAATATTTTTCTCACACCTGAGGAGCTGCAGGTGCCACATACTGCTAACTTTAGAAGTGATTGCCCATATGCCCCTATACCTGGTTAAAAGCAAATGCTTCCTTGCATTTACACATGCATGTGTGTATGGCGTATTTCTCTAACACAAAGCTTTGTGTCCCTCAGCTAAGCTGATGGCTTAAAGTAATCCATACCTGTACCTGAAATAAGCTGTGGTGGCTCCTGGGAGCTCTCAAACAAAGGGGCTAGGTGTAGGCCTGCATGATGCAGACTTAGAGTTAAACATAGTTCTGCCCTCAGGATAGAGCAATTTGGGCATTTTTTTTGTGATGGATCTTCTGCCAGCTACTTTGGGGCCCTTTATAAATGTTGGCACTTAGGGGGATAAAAAAGAAATAAGTATTGCAGCAATTTTCACAGATGTTGGACATAACAAAAGAGGGAACCTCTATGAAGCAGATGTATACTGAGAAGGGGCAGGCCCAGATGAGACAGCCAGGCACCAAGAAGCACATTGTGATAATGGTTAGAAGTAATAGTAGGCACAATGTCAGAACTCTGGAGCACAGACTGACTACTGGGCTGTGTGAGGCCCTGTCTAAAATGGCTTGGACCATGCACACAGCAGCAGGGGTGGGGGGTCTGTGACTGTAAGTTGTTAGCAGGTGAATGCAGCATAATGGTAGGTTAGTAGCTATCTGTTATTAGCAAGTAGTTACAGCCTGATAGGGGGTCTTTGACCCCCTCGCCAATTCCTCTTGTGGTGGTCTTCTGATGGTGAGTGATTAGATGAACAATGGGGGCCCCCTTATCCTGTAGTGGATTGATGGTAGCAGTAGCAGCAGTTGATGTGGCGACCTCAGCAGCTCTGGATGATGACATCCTGGATCACAGCATGCATCTTGCGACAGCACGAGGCCCCCTTGCCCAACACAGTGTAGCAGAGCACTCTTTCTCCCTTCTCCGGCTGGCGGTTTCCCAGGCTTTTCTTTTTATGTGACCGCCTCCTGCCCTCGGGTGCACAAAAATATTGTAGTTTCTTCTCAGGGATGGTTGTGGCTTGAATTCTCCTCTCAGAATGCTCCAGGATAAAGCCAGTCACTAGCTTAACAAGGCATAGTTGACATTGTGAAGGAAAAGAGTTCTGCAGTAGGTAACATTTCCCTGTGTTACACACACAAAATATATATATATATATATATATATATATATATATATATATATATATATATATATATATATATATATATATTATACACAGTATCTCACAAAAGTGAGTAGACCCCTCACATTTTTGTAAAATATTTTATTCTATCTTTTCATGTGACAACACTGAAGAAATGACACTTTGCTACAATGTAAAGTAGTGAGTGTACAGCTTGTATAACAGTGTACATTTGCTGCCCCCTCAAAATAACTCAACACACAGCCATTAATGTCTAAACCTCTGGCAACAAAAGTGAGTACACCCCTAAGTGAAAACGTCCAAATTGGGTTCAATTAGCCATTTTTCCCTCCTTGTGTCATGTGACTCGTTACAAGGCCTTAGGTGTGAATGGGGAACAGGTGTGTTAAATTTGGTGTTGTCACTCTCACTCTCTCATACCGGTCACTGGAAGTTCAAAATGGCACCTCATGGCAAAGAGCACTTTGAGGATCTGAAAAAAAAGAATTGTTGCTCTACATAAAGATGACCTAGGCTATAAGAAGAGTGCCAAGACCCTGAAACCGAGAAGCAGCACGGTGGCCAAGACCATACAGCAGTTTAACAGGACAGGTTCCACTCAGAACAGGCCTCACCATGGTCGACCAAAGAAGTTGAGTGTACATGCTCAGCATCATATCCAGAGATTGTCCTTGGGAAATAGATGTATGAGTGCTGCCAGCATTGCTGAAGAGGTTGAAGGGGTGGGGGGTCAGCCTGTCAGTGCTCAGACCATAGGCCGCACACTACATCAAATTTGTCTGCATGGCTGTCGTCCCAGAAGGAAGCCTCTTCTAAAGATGATGCACAAGAGCCCGCAGTTTGCTCAAGACAAGCAGACTAAGGACATGGATTACTGGAACCATGTCCTGTGGTCTGATGACACCAAGATAAAATTATTTGGTTCAGATGGTGTCAAGCGTGTGTGGTGGCAACCAGGTGAGGCGTACAAAGACAAGTGTGTCTTGCCTACAGTCAAGCATGGTGGTAGGAGTGTCATGGTCTGGGGCTGCATGAGTGCTGCCAGCACTGAGGAGCTACAGTTCATTGAGGGAACCATGAATGCCAACATGTACTGTGACATACTGAAGCAGAGCACGATCCCCTCCCTTCGGAGACTGGGCCGCAGGGCAGTATTCCAACATAACGCTGAGAAGCTGAGGGTAAAGGTGGTGGACTGGCCAAGCATGTCTCCAGACCTAAACCCTATTGAGCATCTGTGGGGCATCCTCAAACGGAAGGTGGACGAGCGCAAGGTCTCTAACATCCACCAGCTCCATGATGTTGTCGTGGAGGAGTGGACGAGGACTCCAGTGGCAACCTATGAAGCTCTGGTGAACTCCATGCCCAAAAGGGTTAAGGCAATGCTGGAAAATAATGGTGGCCACACAAAATATTGACACTTTGGGCCCAATTTGGACATTTTCACTCAGGGATGTACTCACTTTTGTTGCCAGTGGTTTAGATATTAATGGCTGTGTTTTGGGTTATCTTGAGGGGACAGCACATTTACACTGTTATACAAGTTGTACACTCACTACTTTACATTGTAGCAAAGTGTAATTTCTGCAGTGTTGTCACATGAAAAGATAGAATAAAATATTTACAAAAGTGTGAGGGGTGGTCTTCTCACTTTTGTGAGATACTATATATATGTGTGTGTGTGTGTGTGTGTGTGTATATGTATGTATGTGTGTATGTATGTATATGTATATATATATATATATATATATATATATATATATATATATATATATATATATATATATATATATATATATATATATATATATATATATATATATACATATACACATACATACATACATACATACATACATACATACATACATACAGGTGGAGGGAGGGTACCAGAGGGTAGATCAAGGACAGCAACTGTTAGCGGCTTTCATATTACTTTTAGTACAGGTTCCATTTAGAAAGCTTTGGTCTACTTAGAAAGCAGAATGTTATTTTAAAATCATTAACTTTAATGGATTAGAACTTTTACCTACTGTCCATGCTTCAACAATCTGCTCAGTTCATGTGGGAGCAGTGTTGAGATGGTCACAGTAAAAACATGAAACCAGAGTTTTTCCTGCTTTAAATCTATTTAGTTATGCTTGGAAAGAGCAGCAGACTCTGAAAATGCAATTCAATTTTATGGCAGCTAAAGAAACGAGGACATTTCTTTTTTTTGCATGATGAATGTACTGTATTTTATAACTTTATAATGCAGTGGTCTTATACAAATAGTTTGAAAATGCAAGCAGTGCTTATTGGAGTTTAAAAAAAATAGAATACATTTTTCTGTAGACTGTCTATATCAGGAAATGAATGATGGAATCCCCTTGAACTGATGTGACCAGACAGGTAACTAAGGAATAACCAAGTGACATACAGACAGGCAACTCCCAAATGTAATAGTACAGGAAACGAAAAAAAGAAAAGGTTCAACCCAAGCTATGTACATATTATGTGCAAAATATACAGGGAAAGCCCTACTATTTTATAATTTGACAAGCATGATATTGCTGGCAGGAACCATTAGTCATCACCTTTAAACTGAACTCCAGCCAAACTGCTAAATAAATAGAGGAAACAAATTACGAGCTGTTTTACCTGACAAAAGAATTGAATTTATACCTATCTATTCCTGAGATTTACATAGCTCTGACCAGAGTCTGAGTCTGCTGCTCTCTGACTCACTGGCCCCTTTCACACTGGGGATGTGGGGGCGTTGGTGGTAAAACAGCACTATTTTTAGCGCTGTTTTACTGTCGTTTTTGCGGCTGTATTCGGCCGCTAGCGGTGCGGTTTTAACCCCCGCTGGCGGCTGAAAAAGGGTTAAAACCGCTCGTACAGCCGCGGTATTGCCGCGGTATAGCCACGCTGTCCCATTGATTTCAATGGGCAGGAGCTGTTTAGGAGCGGTGAACACACCGCTCCTTCACCGCTCCAAAGATGCGGCTCGCAGGACTTTTTTTACCGTCTGTTTTCTGTCTGTTTACCATTACACATTGTGGAGGTTCACCCTAGTGTAGTGCCTTCCATGGACTTTAGTCTAGTGAAGTACGTTTCAGGGCTTTCTGCCCACTTTTAAGAAAAAGTAAAGTTCAAAAGCACACAAAAGGTTACCCTTGCAGGGTTTTTGGTTTCATAACTACAAATAGAAATTTTCCAGCCTATCTGGACTCAGTAGTCCCTGAGATTGTCTCCGCACCGGCTCACCATGCTATTTTATTCAGCCTTGTAACAAATTGTCCAGCTTGGGCTGCTCAGGGTCTTGCTAATTTCATACAGCCTCTTAATAACTCTCTCAGAAAACAGCCTGGTCAGATCACCTCTCCTTGAGGCCAGAACACAGTCTCCTAGTACCTGCTCACACATGCTGCTTGTGCTGCAGCTTGTCTCCAGGGGAAAGAGCCCTGAACCATAGACAGCCCCATGACTAAAAAGGCTGTGCATACCGGCACAATCGGGATGATGCTTCAGTGGTGTCGCTATGGGGGTGCCGACCGCACCCAGGTGACACCCGCCAGAGGGGTGACACCATTACCTGCGCTGTCCCGCATATCCTACGGGGACTGACGCCGCAAATGAACTGCTCTATTATTGTGGCAGTCAGCCACAGGCGGGACAGGTGCCTAGGCTCCTCCTCCACTCTGACGTTACATCCACAACAGGAGGAGGAGCCTAGGCAGAGGGACATCTGTTGGGAGAGCCGTCCTGATCTGAGGTCTGTAATGGGACTGGAGGTGTAAACTGAGGATGTGAGCACATTAGGTTACCATGGGTAGAGTTTTACACTTCGGGAGATTGCACTGGGGAATTTACATTTGGGAGAATACACTTGGGGGGGGGGGGGGGGTTGCACTGAGGGAGGGGGAATACACTATGGGGATTTACAGTGGTAGGATTACACTTGGGAGATTCACACTGGAGGGATTACATTGCAAGGATTGCATTGGGGGCATTATACTTGGGAGATTGCACTGTAAGGATTACGCTGGGGGGGATTTGATTGGGAGCATTACACTATGGGGATTTCAGCTGGGGGGATACACTCCTGGGGATTTACCCTGGGAAGACTTACACTGGTAGAATTACGCTAAGGGGATTAAATTGGGGGAGTAGGGAGTACGCTGGGAGGATTTACATGGGGACATACACTCTGGGGGATTTTCACTGGAAGAATAACACTTGGGGGGATTCACACTGGAAGGATTGCATTGGGGGCATTACAAGTGGGGGATTACACTGTGAGAATTGCACAGGGGGATTACATTGGGGGTATTTATGCTAGGGATGGCTTTTCTACTGGGTGGATTACACTGCGGGGGGGATGGTAAATCCTGAAAGCACTGGTGACTTGGAATACACTTTTCATTTTCATATATTAAGCTATAAAAGTGGGTGCACTGAAGGAGTGGGTGGGATGGCCAGTAAATGGATTTAGTGGGGTAGCCAGTGAGCAGGCCCTTGTCATGCCGGAACCAACCGCATCATTTTACAGGGGCTGGTTTGGGGTATGCACTGTAACCGTGCGCTGCCAGTCCCAAGAGCACTGTGGCAGGCTAGACAGGTGAGAGCCCAATGTGCTAGCCTGTCCAGTGTCATACGGGGTGACACCATGTTTTACCGCATCAGGTGACACCAACCTTAGTGACGCCACTGTGCTGCTTTCCAGTAAAATGCAGACACAGGGTTAGAGCCTTTCTTCCCTCTCAAGTCTCTACAAAACCTCTGGGCTCCAAAACCCATTAAACTCCAGGATAAGCAAATACAAGAGGCGTGTGTATTCTTACATGAATCTTGGTGTGCTTTGTGTATTTCTTAAAGATCTATGCAGTAACTTAGTGTGAAACTTTTGCCTCTATTCAGGAGCTTCCTGCAATAAAGACTTGTCACTGCTGCTCTCTCCCCTTGTGCAGGTGACTTGTCTTGTATCCGCCCCTCCTCTAGTTTTCTGCAGACATCCAGTAGTGGATGGGCCTGTTTGGTCCCGCCTGAGCCCGCCCACTGCTCTGCTCTCTGCACAGGCTATGTGCAGCAGAATAATGTCACTACTAACACTACTTCTACAAGGTAATAACCAAGTTTGCAAAGGCATATCATGTACACAAAGTGGATTTATATTTTTTGTGGCTATAATGGAACATATTTAAAGTGGAACGGAAGGCAGAAAATACTCACCTCTCCTCCATTGGTCCCATCCCTCCCTGGCGCCAGCATCTTCTTCTGTGTGCTGGTTTTTGGCCAACTTCATTGGTCAGCATATGATGATGTCACTCGTGCACATTTGCAGGAGGTCATCATTCCAGAACACGGGGATTGGGCCAGCCGCTGTATACTGAGCTGCACATGCAGCAAGACCGCGGAGAGCAGGCAGGTAGGTGAATTTTATTGCAAAAGAAATACTACTAATAAAAAAACAATCTGCCCACTCCCAGGGAATAACAGTGGAACTTTATTTCCGCTTAAAAAAAAAAAAAAAACCCATTGTATTTTATGCCTGGAGCTCAGCTTTAATGGCAGAATATCTCACAACAGTGCTACTAGTGTTATGGTTCAAATGCAGTACTGTTCCTGTCACACAAATATTTGCTGTGTCATCCCAGTTTTAAAAAAGAGGAAACCTTGCAGAAAATCCCCACACTGTTTTCATTTCTTATGTTTGAGTGTGGGTTTGGCTGTATAAGCAAGTGTGGACTTTTTTTATGTAGTTACCTTATTTCTTGGAACTGAATGAAAAAGTACAGTGATAAATTTACCTGTGTTCTTGGTACTGTACATGTAAGTGCATGATCTTAATTCATGATGAGTGAATCTGCCCCCATTCTATTTGCCAAGGCTAATGCTGTGTACACACGAGCAGAATTTCTGAAAGAAATAGTCCGGTGGGAGCTTTTCATCGTATATTCCGACCATGTGTATGCCCCATCGGACTTTTTCTGTTTTGAAAAATTCTGACAGACTTAGAGAACATGTTCTATATTTTTCCAACGGAACAAATTACTATCGGAAAAAACGCTCATCTGTATGCTGTTCCGATGCACCAAAAACGAAGCATGCCCTGAAGCAAGTACGAGAAGGAAGCTATTGGCTACTGACTATTGAACCTCCGTTTCCTAGTCCCGTCGTAAGTGTTGTACGTCACAGCGTTCTGGACGGTCGGAATTTGGTGTGACTGTGTGTATGCAAGACAGCTTGAGCGGAATTCTGTCGGAACTCCGTTGGAAAAACCTTTAGAGTTTATCCAGACGGCAAAACCGGTCGTGTGTGCAGGGCATAAGGCAAATCTTGTTTCTTGAGGAGCTAAACTCCTCCAAATGACCCCACTTTGGAAAGTAGACACCCCAAGGAAATTGCTGAGAGGCATGTTGAGCCCATTGAATATTTTGTTTTTTTGTTACAAGTGATTGAAAAATGACAAAAAAAAATAACACTAAGTTGGCACTAAATGATATATTGCTCACACATGCCATGGTTATATATGGAATTACACCTCAAAATACATTCTGCTGCTTCTCCTGAGTACGGGGATACCACATGTGTAAGACTTTTTGGCAGTCTAGCCACGTACAGGACCCCGAAAACCAATCACTGCCTTCAGGCTTTCTAAGGGCATAAAATGGTGATTTTACTCCTCCCTACCTATCACAGTTATGGAGGCCCTGAAATGTCAAGATAGCACAACACCCCCCCCCCCCCCAAAAATGACCCCATTTTGGAAAGAAGACACTTCAAGCTATTTGCTGAGAGGCATGTTGAGTATTTTGCAGATCTCGCTTTTTTGTCACAACATTTTGAAAATTGAAAAAAGAAAAAAAAATGTTTTCCTTTTTTTTCTTCATTTTCAAAAACAAATGAGAGCTGCAAAATACTCAACATGGCTTTTAGCAAATACCTTGGTGTCTACTTTCCAAGATGGGGTCTTTTTTTTGGGGGGGGGGGGGGGGGTTGTGCTATCTGGACATTTCAGGGCCTCCATAACTGTGATAGGTGTAGTGAGGAGTAAAATTACCATTTTACGCCCTTAGAAAGCCTGAAGGCGATAATTTTGTTTTGGGGCGGATCCAGAGTCTAGTCTCGGGAGGGGCACTGCCAGAAAATAAGTTGTTGCTTACAGAACTGTATTTAACGTATCATACGGTCCTGATTGGAAAGAGGGGGAGCCAATCAGCAATGTCCGCCGGCCACCCATGATCGCTCCCACAGAGCTAGAACGGTGGTCTGCCTATGTAAACAAGACAGACCGCCATTCCGTCAGAGATGATCTTGTGTTCCTGCTAACCAGGAACATGGAGCACTCTGTTCATCTAGTGAATCCATCCCCCCACACAGTTAGCAAGTACCCCCAAGGGACACGCTAAGGGCGCTTTCACACTGGAGCGTTGGGGGCATCGGCGGCGCTTTACCGTAGGTTTAGCGGCACCTTATGGCCGCTAGCAGGGCGCTTTTAACCCCTGCTAGCGGCCGAAAAGGGTTAAAAGTGCCCGCAAAGCGCCGCTACAGCGGTGCTTGATTTTAATGGGCAGGGGCTCTGTAGGAGTGGTGTATACACCGCTCCTACAGCACCTCAAAGTTGCTGCTTGCAGGACTTTTTTGAGCGTCCTGCCAGCGCACAGCTCCAGTGTGAAAGCCCTCGGGCTTTCACATTGGAGTGAGAGGAGTGGCACTTTGCAGGTGCTATTTTTAGCGCTATATCGCCTGTAAAGCGCCTCAGTGTGAAAGGGGTCTTAACCCTTTGATCGCCCGCTGATGTTAACCCCTTCCCTGCCAGTGTCATTAGTACAATAACAGTGCATATTTTTTAGCACTGCTCACTGTATTATGCCCTGTACACACGATAGGATTTTCCGATGGAAAATGTGTGATAGGACCTTGTTGTCGGAAATTCCGACCGTGTGTAGGCTCCATCACACACTTTCCATAGGAATTTCCGACACACAAAGTTTGAGAGCTTGCTATAAAATTTTTCGACAACAAAATCCGGGAGTCATTAATATTTTCGGGAGGGGCAATTGCAGAATGTATTTTGGGGTGTAGTTCCACATATAACCATGCCATGTTTGAACAATATATAATTTAGTGACAACTTTGTGTAAAAAAAAAAAAAAAAAAAAAAAAAAAAAAAAAAGTTAATTTTCCCGAAACTTGTGGCAAAATATAAAATATTACATGGACTTAACATGCCTCTCAGCAAATAACTTGAAGTGTCTACTTTCCAAAATGGGGTCATTTGGGGGGTTTGTGCTATCTTGACATTTCATGGCCTCCGAAACTGTGATAGGTAATGAAGTGAAATCACCGTTTTATGCCCCTAGAAAGCCTGAAGGCGGTGATTGGTTTTCAGGGTCCTGTACACAGCTAGGCTCCCAAAAAGTCTCACATGTGGTATCCCCATACTCAGGAGAAGCAGCATATTGTATTTTGGGGTGTACTTTCACATATGCCCATGGTCTGTTTGAGCAATATATCATTTAGTGACAACTTTGTGCAAAAAAAAAAAAAAAGTTTGTCATTTTCTTGAAACTTGTGGCGAAATATAAAATATTCCATGGGCTCAACATGCCTATCAGCAAATAGTTTGGGGTGTCTACTTTCCAAAAAGGGGTCATGGGGGGGGGGTTTGAACTGTCCTGGCATTTTATGCACAACATTAAGAGCTTATGCCACACATCACCCACTCTTCTAACCACTTGAAGACTAAGCCCTTTCTGACACTTTTTGTTTACATGAGAATTTTTTTTTTTTTGATTGACAGATTAAAACGGCGCTGGAGTCACGGCTTTACGTATCGTGGGAGCAAACGCTGTTGCTGTCAGAATAAATAAATCCGCAGCTAAATGGCGTACCTGTTAAGCAAATAATGGTTAACAATAAAACAAAGTAACATTACAGTATAACAGTAAGACATACCTTAGCTGCAAAGAAAATACAATAAAACATAGTAAAAATAAAACATTACAGTTCTAAAATACAGTAACAATAGAAAAATAGATATAGAACAATAAAGAGCGAACAATAGAGCGGACAATAGAGTGAACATAAGAGAGAGAACGATAGAGAGAGAAGAAAAATAAAATGACAACTCTTTTTGGCTTTTTTAAAATTTATTTTTTGTGGGGGTTTTTTGCACTTTATATAAACTGTAACTGTAAAACGCTCCAGATTAGGGTCTCTCAAAATGTGATGGCCATCTCTGCGTACCCTACGCTAATACTCCACTAGTGTGTGGTAGCGTTTGAAACCGATGCAGAGACCAGGTTGTTCAGTACAGGAGGGACAATAAAGGCGGGTGTCATGCCTAAATCCGCGTTTTATGCAGACACAACTTCTTCTTTGGGCAAGGTTACCAGGGAAGACATATACAGAAAATGCCTCTCATGCACCGGGCTCACTGCTTTTGCGTTGGGAAGGTGGGGCACAGCACCGTCTGGAAACAGAAGTTCTGTGATCTCTTCCTGGAATTGTAGGAAGGATCCAGTTCTTCCTGAAGCTTTGTATAGCACATAAGTGTTCAGCAGAGCCAATTGGAATAAATATACAGATACTTTTTTGTACCAGCGTCTGGCCTTACGGGCAATTAAGTATGACGCCAACATCTGGTCAATGAGGTCCACCCCTCCCATGTTAAGGTTGTATTCGTTGACACGGGGGTTTCTCTACAACACCAGTCGCCGTTGGAATTTCGACTGTCGTATCTGCGTGAATGGAGAACAGAACGAAAACATTACGATTATACCTCCATTTCACTGCGAGCAAATTATTACATCTCAAGCAGACTCTCTCCCCTCGTCTAAGTCGGGACTCTACAAGCCAATTCCACTATCAAAAAGGTGACTAAAAAGTGGCACAATAATTGTCCATGTACAAGTGGTACCCCTTTCTGAATAAGGGTGACACAATGTCCCACACAATCTTACCAGCGCTCCCTATGTAGTCTGGGCAGTTCTCCGGCTCCACGTAAATATCTTTTTTCTCGTAAACCATAAAACTATATGTATAGCCTGTTGCCCTGTCACAGAGCTTATACATCTTGACCCCATATCTGGCACGCTTGCTGGGAAGATACTGTTTGATAGACAAGTGGGCAGAAAATTTAATCAGGGACTCATCAACGCAGACAACTTTATCAGGACTAAACAAGGCTGCAAACTGTTGGTTGAAGTGGTTTATGAGGGGCCGAATTTTGTAGAGCCGTTCAAATCCAGGGTCACCCCGAGGACGACAGAGTTCATTGTCATTAAAATGCATGAACCGCAAGATCTGCTCGTATCATGTCCTGGTCATGCAAGCAGAGAATACAAGCATATGATGAATTTGGTCAGTGGACCAATATGATCGCAACTCCTATTTTTTAGTTATGCCCATGAGGAGGGATAGGCCCAGGAAGGTCTTAAATTCAGTAACCGTAATAGGTTTCCAATCTCTGGCAAGGGCCAACTGGGGATTAGCGGCGATGAATTGATCGGCATACAAATTGCTTTGGTCCACAATAGATCTATAGAGGTTTTCCGTGAAAAATGGCAAATAAAAATCAAGTGACGTAAAATCAACTGTTTCCACCTGAATTCCGGGTTGGCTAGTGAATGGGGGGGAAGTACCGGCGCTGCAGAAGTGGTGGGCTCCCAATTCGGATTGGCAATTGCAGCGGGAAGGGCACTATGGGCTCGACAGGCCTGTCTTTGTCTTCTTGGTGGCTGCGGGACACTACTTGTGCTAGCCACCACACCACCTTGAACTGCACTTTAGGGACTCGCCACGTCACAAAGTGTTACTGCAGTGCTGGATGTACAACCAGGATGTACTAGGCACTCGCCAGTTCACCACAAGGATGAGCAGCACTAGTACTGGCTCTCTGCTCCATATGAGAGCCATGTGGTTCTTGCACCTCAACAGCAGAAGAACGGGGTTGGGTATGCCTGATCTTGGCAAGGACCACTACTCCGTTGTCAGAGCTATCTGTCAGGGTGCTGCTGTTGTCTACAGTTCGTATTCTGAGACTGATTCTGACAGATGGGTGACTTCCTCTTCACTCTCATCTGTCATGCTCAGAAACGTGTAGGGCTCTTTACTAGTGTACCTTCAATTGGACATTGTGACCTCTAAATTTACTGGTACAACTAGTGAAACTCACGGGAAAAAAGAGCACCTGATTGTCTGTGACTGCTTCAAACGCTACCAAAAAAACTGTTGGCATTCGAAGGGATCAGGCCTGACTCTGCGAACGCTGCAGTGAAGTGTTTTGTGACAGTGATCGATGAATCCCTGATGAAGTCACGTGACCGGGACGTCACGCGTAGGGGCGGGAGAGGCACTATATACTGACTTTGCTAACTAATAAACACCAACTACTGTTGAAAATACTACACTATCCAGTTCCCCTTTTTTACTTCTCCTCCTGCACCCGCTGAGAGACAAAGACACATAATGAACCTTATTTGGTCCAGGAACATAAGAGAGACAGCCATTACCAGTGTTTATATGCAGTTACCTCATTGCCGCAAGGTAAGAGGCTACTTCTCACCAGTGTGTGTTTTGTGCACGAAGAGGAGACATTCATTTTCCTAGCACCTTATTTCACTACTTGCACATTGGAATGCTCTTTCATAGAAGATATATTCCCATTGAACTATATTCACAGTCCTATTGATTTGTTTGGACTTTTTTTTTTCTTTGCAGTCGGCACATTTTTGTGTATGCTGCACACTGTTTGTATTTTGCACAAGTTTTTTGCATGTTTGCACAGGAAGTTTGATATTGCTTTTTTGAACATTTTTTGCTTACTTGCACAGTCTATTTAGTTTTTGGACATAAATATATATATATATATATATATATATATATATATATATATATATATATATATATATATATATATATATATATATATATATATATATATATAGAGAGAGAGAGATATCCTATTTTAGAGTTTATTAATTTACTTCTGCACGTTTCACTTTGGCATTGTCACCTAATATTGTGTCATATCACATTGCACGTACTATAGAAGCTTTATTACAGTAGTCCTAGATCTCTGTATTTTGGATTTTTATGCTTATTGATACCATCCATTTATTTTATCTTCATTTGTACTACTACCTTTTTAGCAGCACATTTTTTTCTACTCACTCTGGATTAGCGCAGCACCAAACCTTATCCTTTACTCTATGGGCTTGGTTTGACCCATACTCGGTGCCTGCAGCAGTTCCACCTTTAACTACTCCCATTTTACATGATAGCTCAGGCATAACCACACACTTTAGGTTCAATAAGTTTTTATTGTTTCAACACGTTTTTAAACAGAAACAGAAAAAAGCAGGAACAAGGCCAGTTGCCTGACATCAGGCATCCTGGTCTACAAAT
The DNA here is from genome assembly GCF_042186555.1 of Aquarana catesbeiana. NCBI lineage: Eukaryota > Metazoa > Chordata > Amphibia > Anura > Ranidae > Aquarana > Aquarana catesbeiana. Next base: position 406,372,881 of record NC_133324.1, read on the forward strand.
TTGAGTCATACAAATAACAAACGGTGCATTCCATTGCTTGTGCATAGGTAACTTGAAATAAATTCTTGAGGTAGCATTTCAAACATATGTCTGATTTCCGTGGAAGTGCTGTTTCTCTGTCTGGACGCCCCTTTGGGAGCCTGCTGCGCCAAGAGGCAGAGGAAATCCAAGTGTTTAAACTAGGACAACAATGATTGTCAGACCTATATTAATGATGTAATTCCAAATCTCCTGAGAGATGAGATATAAAAAAAAAAACTCATAGTGGGAGAACAGAATACGTGTGATTTATATTGCAACCAAGAATGGCCGGAAGAAACGAGTAAGGAAAAGTTGGAAATAACAGTAAAGAAGAGAAGAAGGGTGAGGAGGTGAAAGGTTGTAGGGGTATAAGCTGGGGTGTGGGAAGAGGGGGGGGGGGATGGAGAGACGGGGAACCTCTACCCATGGTGTGTTCTACAGACCCAGTGTAGGGACATAATAATGGGATAATTTTGTCTCTCAGGCGGTATTCTTCCCCAAGAGTCTCTGCTTGAGTTTATCTGAAGTAGAGTAATGCCTCCAAATACTCCAGACAAAGGGGAACGTTGCTTGTTTGTCTAATGCCTTGGTTTGCATCTCTTCCATAAGCCTAATATTGTTTCTCACCTACCCATTCTATAAGGGATGGGGTATAGTGGTTTTCCAGTGTCTGGGGATTAGTTGCCTTCCCGCACTGAGAAAAAATTTCAAGAAGTTATTTTTTTGTGATTTGACAGTACCAGGTAGTATGGAGAGAAGGGCAATAGAAGGTGAGGGCGTAAGTGGTTTATCATAAATTTCTGTATAGATCTGAAAGATTTGTGTCCAAAATGGGAGGAGCAGGTCACACTCCCACCAGATGTGGATGTACGTACACTTCATTGAGTTGCACCTCCAACATGTGTCGGTGATCAATGGAAGCATGATCCTGAGGGTGGTTGGCACACAATACCACCTCTATCAGTTTATAGTTTTTTCTTCTTGCGTGTAGCTTGAGATGGATGTTTTGTGAGTGAATAGGAAGGCCCTACTCCACTCTGCCTCGGTTATCTATCTCCCGATTTCCACTGACTGGTTTTTAGTATATTTAGGTGGGGATCCATGAGTGCATTCTAGGATCAGTTTATATGTCAGTGATAAGGTGTGGCAAGAATGTCAGAGTGTGTGCATAGTTGTTCAAACCCGGTCAGGGATCTGTGGATCTGTTTAGAATCGTGGAGTTTTACAATAAGAAGTCAGGTGTCTACGTGTGAGCCATGTCTCCTTGGAAGTAGTATCCGTTTGATTAGACAAAAAGGTACCTAGGGTATTGTCGACAAACTGTCGTGCTGTGGGCCAGGAGTCTCTGTTGTAGTTATCTATAGTATGGGTTAAATTGCCTTCCGGGAGGTCTGGGTTGTCGAATAGGGGGGTAAGGGGACTTGGATCGGAGGATAGCGAGTAGCTGTCTTTTCTACGGTACCAGATTGCCAAAGCATCTCTAGTAAGAGGAGATAATGTTGAGAGTGATTTGTGAGTCCGATCATAGCCCCATAGAAGTGCTCGCAGGTCGAGTGAGGACAGGTCTTGTTCCACTAGTGTGGAGACTTTGATCATAGGGCGGGGAAACCACTCGAGGATACGGGGGACAACTGCCAATGTATGGTAAAGCTCAAAATCTGGTAGGCCTATCCCGCCTTTAGTGATAGGAGAGCATAAGAGTTTGTTTCAGCCTCAGGTGGTTCCTCCTCCATACAAATTGAATAGCCATAGATTGAAGGGTGCAGAAGAACGCTGAAGAAAGGGCGAAAGGAAGGGCCTGAAATAAGTACAGTAGCTTGGGGAGTATGTCAAATTTTAATACATTCATGCAACCTACCCAGGACATTGGTAGGTCCATCCGATCTTCAGTAAGACGTCCTGAGTCTTTTGAGTAGTGGGCTGAAATTCAGGGTATATATATCCTGAGGTTTGTTTTGGTATGGCTGTGCCTAAGTATGAAATAGAATTTGATTGGCATTGAAATGAAAAGTTGGCTTGAAGGGAGGAGAGAGTAGACTGCGTCAAAGAAAGGTTCGGGGCTTCTGTTTTACAAATGTTTAGCTTGAAATTACTGAAACAACCGAATCGGTCTATCTCTGCACATATAGAGGGTATACTAATATGGGGCTGAGTTACATAAAGAAGCAGATCATCCGCATATAGGGAGAGTTTACATTGGGATGAGGGGGTTTGTATACCGTGTATGCTAGGGTTTGCTCTGATAGCTTGGACCAAGTGTTCAACTACCAGGGCGAACAGGAGTGGGGAGAGAGGACAGCCCTGCCTGGTGCCGTTGATCGTAAATGTTTCTGATTGGGTACCGTTCACCAAAATCGTGGCAGAGGGTTTGGAGTATAGGGACATGATGCGTGCCAGCATTTTCGGGCCTAGTCCTAATTGGGAGAGAGTGGCCTGGAGAAAGGACCAGCTGACCCTGTCAAAGGCCTTTTCTGCATCACAGGAGAGAAGGCAGGTTCGTATGTGATGACGCTGGGCATATTCTATTGGGTGTATGGTTTTGGTGGTGTTGTCCCTGGCTTCACGTCCAGGGACAAAGCCTACCTGGTCTTTATGTATCGTTTCCGGCAGTAAAGGAGAGAGGCAATTTGCGAAGATCTTTTGTGTACGATTTTAGGTCCATATTTTAGAAGGGATATCGGTCTGTAGTTGGGGCATAGAGAGGGGTCTTTACCTAATTTAGGAATGACTACTATTTGGGCTTGGAGTAAAGTAGGAGAAGGTGCAATGGTTTCATCTACAGCATTAAATGCTTTTGCTAACAATGGTGAAAGTTGGGTTGCAAACGTTTTATAAAAGCGTGAGAAAAACCCGTCTGGGCCAGGGCTCTTACCATTTTTGAGGTTCTTTATGGCAGTTTGGAATTCTGTTTCGGACAAGGAGGACTCTAGGTCTTCCACGTCGGATGCTGGAAAGGGTGGGAGTGCCGTCTCCTGAATATATGAGGGCAGGTCTTGTGGGAGAGGCGTGGGTGGTGGAGCCCAAGGGGTGAGGTTATACAGGGTGGAGTAATATTGGCGGAATTCTTTCGGCTATTGCCGAGTTGTTCAATATTTTACCTTTGATAGGGGAATTTATAAACGGGATGGGTTGCTGGGCCTGCCGGGGTTGGAGTGTGTTTGCTAAATGTCTGCCACATTTGTTGGCTTGAGAATAATGAGCGAATCGCCCCTTGTCACGAGCCACCAGAGATCTCTCGACAAAAATTTGCAAGAGGTCCCTCCTAGCATTGGTGAGATCTAGAAGAACCGTATTGTCAGGTTTTTTTTTATGTGACTCTTTCAAAGTGGCTATGGTGGCGAGAAGACGTGTAGTGTCCTAACCACACACTTTAGTACCAAAAAATAATATTGTCTTCTGATCCCAGAGCCTGAAGTTCTGAAACTCCCCAGCCCGATACCATCGCCACAAAGAAAAATAGTTTCCAAGTGAGATTCCACAAGGATGCTGAATCAAATGGGGCAAAAGGCTGTTTGGATAAGGGCTCCAGAGTGATAGAGAGATCCCAAGTGGGAAAGATTTGTTTTAATGTGTGGGCTTATCTTCTTGACTGTCTTGAAGAATTTGATTATTAATGGGTCTTCGGCCCATCTCTTGTTGTCACAGCAGAGATTGCCACTAGCTGTACCTTTTTTTTTTTTTTTTTTTTTTTTTTTTTTTTTTTAAGTTGCTTAATCCTAAATCAAGGTCTGCTTGCAGGAAGTCAAGGAGTTGGGAGGAAGAGGGTACATCAGGATTGAAGTTTTGCTGTTCGCGAAAGATCTAAACTTATTCCAAACCTTGTCACACATATATTGTTGAAGGCTCCTGTGCTTTGAGCAGAGTTGAAACTCAATCTGTGAGGATTCTGATGGGTGTGATGCCTCAAGCCAGAAGAAAGGGTATCAGAGGAATATTAACCGGAGGTTGGACACTAAGAAATATTGTCCTAGGGAATCGTGGATCTCCCTGAAAATATGGCACGACTGTTATCACCGTTTATTGTCGATATTGCAAGTCTCGAGAGAATTTGAGGTAGGAGGCCAGAGGAGGCCTAACTAAGATTGCATGCCCAAGGACTTGACAGGGCATCTATTACTTCTGCCCAAGGGTGAGGTAGATGTGAAATAAACCTCTGCAGCTTGATATTGCTTGCTGTAGCAAAAGGATGCAGTTCAGGAAAGGTCCACTGGCCCACAATCCAACAGAATAACTTTGGTTGTAGGGACCATTTGTTGGGATCCAGGAATCGCTGGGATAGGTGATTGATGTCTGTGTTCAAGTGGGCTGGAAGATAGAGTCCCCTCTGCCCAAATGAAGATGGGTTCCACTTCCCTTAGTAAGGAACTGTTGTTCGTTCTGCCTTGGTGATATATGTATGATATTGCAGCTCTGTTGTCTAAATCAGAACTGATTTGTCCTTGATCTGAGAGAGCAAATGCTGTCAATGCAAGATAAGCCGTCTGGATTTCCGGGATATTTGCGATGATGTCTGCCGCATTGAACGCCCATCTCTTTTGAACCAACATCTGGTTGCAATGTGCCTCCTAGCCTATTGCATTGGCGTCTGTGGTAACTGTGGTCCAGAAGACATGCCTTATTGGACGTGGCTTTACAGGCACCTCCCTCTTTGTCCACTAGTGCATCAAACTTGTTTGATCTATGGACTGGGATAGACGGTTTGCTCCATTGCTTCAGGAATTCTAGCTAAAAGGTGCCTGAGGTATCCATGTGCCCATGCTACCATCTGGATACAAAAAGATAAAAATCCCTATTAAGTTCAGTTAGCTCAAGGCTGTTATGTAGGACCGTGTCCTCACTCTCCTTACTTTCTGAATGATCGCCCACATTTCTGAGATGGCAGGGACACTGTCCCTTTTGCGGTGTTGAATAAGGTGCCTAAACTGGAGAAAAGATGACTCGTTTGATGATTTACCATCCAACCTTATCTTGATAGTGTGGGCCACAGCATCCACCTATGTTCCACTAGCTGGGCTGGATCTTTTGATAAAAGGAGGATATCATCTGGTTAGTGATAAGAACTGAGACCAAGTTCTCATAAAGAAGCTTGGATAGTGATCTGAGCCCTCGTGAGGGCTCTGAGGGAAATGCAGGGTCCAAAGGGGAGACTCTGGAATTGTAGACGGGCCTGGTCGTCCGAAAATCTCAGATACTTCTGTAATAGTTATATAAATAAAATAAATTGTGCTCGCGCTCAAAATGTGAATTGAAAAAAATATATGAATATATATAAACTGAGTATAAAATATAAACTAATTGTGCAAAAATGTTAAACCATAATTAGTATTCTAATAAAAACATACATGTAAAAATATATATATATATATATAATGTGCAATCCTTATATATAAAATTCACAAAGTGCATCCACATAAAAGTGCAATCCTTATATAAAATGCTGAAAGTGCATCATGCATGAATATAGACCTAATTAATAAGTGCAAATCCTGTGACAATCAAGTGTCCAAACAAAATACGATCAGTAGATTCAAACTGAAACAAAGAAGTGCAAGAAAACAGTGTCCATGAATGAAGTGTTTATCAAGCTTCTCCTGAAAAGTGTCCAAATCACAACAAGCTGGATGTGCTCTCCCGTGATCCCCCACTTGTGCTTCCCAGAGGAAGGCACGTGATCCCTGTGCCGAATACGCGTCGGGGAGGGGTAAGACGGAGCTGTCAGCAGGGAAGGAGAGGAATATACACCACACCGCACGCCATACGAGCCGCTGCTAAACGAAATACACCTGTATAGTTTGGTGCACTGTAGCACCTGCATACTGCGAGTACCCTCCTGGAGGAACTTCTTTTACTTTAAATAAATCCCTTACTATATTACACCATGGAGCTCTCTTTTTCTCTTTTATGAATGATGTTTTACCTGTGAGGATTGGACATACATCATTGCATCCTGAGTGAGCCCAGGAGTGGCCCCAATGCATGTTTTGACACTGTTTAACTACCGTGTCACACGAATAGAGGTGAGCGCAAGCACAAGTGGGGGATCACGGGAGAGCACATCCAGCTTGTTGTGATTTGGACACTTTTCAGGAGAAGCTTGATAAACACTTCATTCATGGACACTGTTTTCTTGCACTTCTTTGTTTCAGTTTGAATCTACTGATCGTATTTTGTTTGGACACTTGATTGTCACAGGATTTGCACTTATTAATTAGGTCTATATTCATGCATGATGCACTTTCAGCATTTCATATAAGGATTGCACTTTTATGTGGATGCACTTTGTGAATTTTATATATAAGGATTGCTATATATATATATATATATATATATATATGTATGTATGTATGTATGTATGTTTTTATTAGCATACTAATTATGGTTTAACATTTTTGCACAATTAGTTTATATTTTATACTCAGTTTATATATATTCATATATTTTTTCAATTCACATTTTGAGCGCGAGCACAATTGATTTTATTTATATTCAAATACACGGAATGAAACGTGGTGAAGTGTTTGCTGCTTTAAATATAGTTGTTTTACTCATTAGAGGCATTGGTCCACTTGTGGCTCGCAAGAACCCCACCTGTTTGTTTCTTCTGTAATAGTTGTAGTATGGATGTCTGCAAGTAAGCATCCCTGAATCCCCGGGTACATCTAATTCTGCAGTTCCGGGAATCAAGTCTGACTTTCCTCCTGTGACGCAGGGAAATGGATTTCTGTAACCTTTCTGTAAAGAGTGATTTACCATAAAAAAAGGGTATTTTATACTAATTTTGTTTTGACACAGTGTCAGCTGCCTGTAGTTCTGACCACAATTCCCATATGGCTATCACAAGTAGTGACCTTGATCTTGCGAAGTAAAGCATTTTATGCATCACCGTCTCACCAGTGAAGTCTGCTAAGAGCCATAATTCGTCCAAAGCCTTGACTATATTTTCCCTAGGAACATTTTGATGGATCACTGTTTCCATGTTTTTGTCCATGCCCACAGGGCTTTAGATACAGATAAGGCAATTGCTGACTTCCAGGCGTTTACCCGCTATTTGGTAAGCTCCTTTAAGTTGTTTAAGTTGGGGTCTATTCATCTGTCTAAAGGATCCTCAACTGAGGCTGAATTATCGATTGGTGAGATGAAATTCTTTATTATACGAACCACTGCCGCGTCTACCTCCAGCGGACCGCCAGAAATTGCAGAATCTTGATCCGACCGTGGATAAAGTTTTCCTAGGCAATAGATATGAAAAAGAAACATTATTTTTATTTATTTTTTTCCTTTCCTCTTCAACAATGTCTCTGATATCATCCATCAGAATAAGCCCATGTTTCCACTATTGCAACCTGAAAGTCGCACGATTTTGCCATGTTTTGGATGCGACTTGAAACAATGCCTGAGTATTCTTGAGGTCTATGGACCTCAAGTTGCATCAAAGTGGGATCAAAGTAGTGCAGGGACTACTCTGAAGTTGCTGCAACTTGAAATTGCACAGATAAACGATACTCATTGGAAATCATGGGGTAAAACTTGTCATGCGACTTTGCAGTCCCAAGTAGCATGACAAGTCGCATTAGTGGAAACCAAGCTGAAAGAAGGAAACCTGCTTCTTTAGAAATGGGAAGTACATCTTTTGACTACTCAGATGTAGTGTCGGCTTCTTCACAGCCAATATCTGGCTTTACAGCCTGGACATAGGGCTGAACTATGAAAAAGTACGAGCTCTTCTGAGGTATCCTCAGATGGCCCACCATCATCCAGATGTCTAGGAGGGATACTTGCTGCGTGGTGAGAGGATTCTTTCGAGGATGGGCCAGGAAGAGTTAACTCCTCTGGAGGAGATTGCGCTAATTGCTGCAATGGAACTGCTGTTGCTCATTCCGCTATGTATCCCCTGCCCATCTTTTGAGTAGGACAGCTTACCTGTTAACCCTCTCACTCTGTCTGCTGCATAGATGCTAAAACAGCTTTTGCAGACCAATTGGCTGGTAATGGGATGACCCCTGCATGCTCAGCATTTAGGGATTTGAGAGTTGGTGAATGTGAAGAACTATGTCTTTTCACGGATGAACCCTTTCCGCTTGCATGTTATCCTGATCTGGTTGGGGCCTTCATAGGTTTGTTTATGTCGCCTTGATGTCTGCTTGGACTTCTTCTTCTGGCATACAAGGCTGAAATACATAAATGTACCAGCATAAGTGCTCTCTATATATTTATTTATTTATTTTTTTACTCACCTGGATGACGGTCCCTACCTTAAATGTTGGAGAGGGTCTTGTTCGGGTGGTGTACTGTTTATTTTAGGCAACAAACAGAAAAAGCAGCTAGAGAAAGATAAAGGCATTAGCGACTGGTATTTCAGCTGGAGCAAGGAAACGATATTTGACTAAAGAAAAACAAAGAAACTACATTTACCGTTGGCAAAAAACAGGGTCCCCTCCAGGAGCTCCCCGCATAGGCAACCTCCTCAGATGACAACAGGCTGCCATGCTTAAAGCCCCCAGTAATAAACAATGGAGAGGGGATGGGCATCTGTGGAAGATGTGCGGCCAGTGGCACTAGGTCCTAGAACTCAGCCTGGCCCACCGAGCCGGCTCCTGATGTCCGCACGTGCGCAGAGCAGGCAGGAAGACGCTGAGGGACTCAGCCGTCCACTATAGTAACCAGGAATGAAGGTACAATATCACAAGGAGGGTAAGGTGGTGGGGGAGGAAGAAAGCGAAAAAGAGAGAGAAACGCAAGAAAAGGAAAGCGAGAGAGAATGGATAACAGAAGGGAGAAATGGTAGGTAAGGCTAAGTAAAAAATAGATATAGCTGCTTTCTCTGCTGCAGGCTTGAGCCAATGCCAGTATATAAATGCAGACAGGAGCCCTTAGTTGAGAGACAACTGCTGACCCAAAAGACCCACAGAAGGGACTCCATATCTTATCAGCGCATTTAGCTGCCCAAGAATAGGGACTGCACCTGGGAGAGGCTTGAACCCAGCTGGAAGCTGCCGACTGCAGAGGTAAGGGACGTTTGACCACCATTCACTAACCATGAGGTATGAGGGGAAAAAGGAGAATGCTGGCAGTGCACTAATCCTTTTCTTTTATAATATTCACTGGTCCTGAGGGAGGAGCCAAGGCGGAGCTTGTCACAGGTATGCTGCCATGGAGGCACCAGGAAAAGTTAATTCCATACAGACCCCAACTACAGGCCCCAGGTTGTACCATATCAAACAGCGTTTTGTTCAGAAACAAAGTCAGGTGCCTGTATGGTGCCCAATACATTGAAACAAAAGGTTTCACATGTGCACACTACACAATGGGTTCGATTTACTAAAACTGGATAGTGCAAAATCTGGTGCAGCTGTACATGGTAGGCAATCGGCTTCTAATTTCAGCTTGTTCAATTAAGCTTTGAAATAGAATCTGAAAACTGATTGGTTTCTATGCAGAGCTGCACCAGATTTTGTACTTTCCAGTTTTAATAAACCAACCCCTATATCTTTATCTAAGGCCTGTAAAGTAATTGTTTTTTGTGTTGTCTCTTTAACGTAAAGTTGCACCCCACTCAAACTAATTGCTGGCATAGAAAAAAAAAATACCATAATGCCCATTTACATTCTCGGCCTGAGTCTTCTCTCATTTTCTGTTTACAGGAGGTAGGATCCTTCTTCCAGTTTCCATGTCAGTCCATTGGTAGGGTACTCTGTGTCCTGAAGTGGAGTCTCAGCAGTGAGAGTCAGAATGAGTGACTTGTAGGTGACTAGCCAGTGTTGGCATATCTGTAGCACTAGCCTGCTAGTCCCCTGCACCTGAAAATTGCACCACCAAGGGATCCAAATTGGGTACTTAGGTGAATAAAAAAATGTAGTGTTGGGAGGAGGGTTATTTTTGCCCGCAATGGCCTTTTAATTACACAGCAATTGAAGTATTTGTACTTGAACAAGGCAATTGTTTTTTATTAATAATCTAACAGTTAAGGACTTAGACTATATATTGTAGACCTTACAGTTATTCCTGGCCGGCAGTGTGCAAAGAAGCGTTAATGATGGTGAAGGTCTTGTGTAACAAAGTTACTGTTTGTGGCTCTTTTGGCACTGATTGCTCTAACACAGGGGTCTGAAGACTTTCTAAACAAACACTTTAGGATGGCCAGACTGTGGCCAGTGGGAAAAGAAAATGTCTCAGGCTTAGTGGTCAGTGGGTGTAAAAAGAGTTGCATAGCTTCTGTGGTCAGTAGGAGAAGATATAGTGCCCCATCGTTGGTGTCAGTAGGCGAAATAGTGCCCCATTTTTGGTGTCATTGGAAGAAATGGTGCCTCATTATTGGTGTCAGTGGAATTAATAGTGCACCACCATTGAAGTCATTGGAAGAAATGGTGCCTCATTGTTGATATCAGTGGAAGAAATGGTGCACTATTGTTGGTGTCAGGAAGAGGAATAGTGCCACTCTGTTGGTGTCAGAGGGAAGGATGCTGCCTCCTTATTGATGTCAGTGGGAGGATTAATGCCTTGTATCAGTGGGAGAAACAGTGCCCCAAGGGGCCATGGGCCACAGTCTGGACACCACTGCTCGAACAATATTTCGCAGGATCAATGCTTGGTAAAATAAAATAAAAAATGTTACATTGTTGGCTGCACCTACACAAAGTCTCTGCAGCAAGCCCTAATTTAAAAAAAAAACTGTTTATTTCCTAAAAATATATGTAACATTTAAGTTATTGCCTAATTTTATAGGCCCAAGGCTGAAAGGTAAAAAATGGTTGTGGAGCATATCTGTTAATTGATAAATTGATTTTTAGGACAAGGTCAGAACTGCAGTGAACTGCAGCATGAGTGCATTACAGGAAACCGCATTTATGTGTCGGGAGCCTTTTGTAAATGGTGACATTCTAAATGAAAAACACATGGTAGAGCAGCGTGTTTTTACCACCCCTGTACACAAGTGTAAATGAACAAGAAAAAACTGCGCTAAAAGGTCTTCTGCAGTAAAAAGCAACAAGGACATGACTAGGCGGATGCTGCCCTCCTCAGATTGGGTAATCCAATAGACAGTATAAAAACAAAGCAAAATGGAAGGCGTGCACACCTAGTGCATTACCAAATACGTTTATTGAATATTAAAATCAATTAAAAAAGTGGGTACTCACAAAATGGAAACTCTCATTGAGGCATAAAACACACAATGTTGCATAGTGCAGACACAACAATGGGTAATATCTAAAGCATTTCGGGGGCACACCCCCTTCCTCAGAGCTAAGCTAGCTTAGCTCTGAGGAAGGGGGTGCGTCCCGAAATGCGCCCCCGAAGCTAGCTTAGCTCTGAGGAAGGGGGGTGCCCCCTGAAACGCGTCAACTATTACCCTTTGTGTCCGTACTACTCAACATTGTGTGTTTTTATGGCTCATTGAGAGTTGCCATTTTGTGAGTACCCACTTTTTTGGATTTTAATACTCCAATAAATGTATTTGGTAATGCACTAGGTTGCTTTGTTTACAAGTGTAAATGAGGCCAAAAGAAGTATCTCATTGTGCTTATGTGATCATCATCATTATGTGATGATTATTACATAGTACAAGTGTTTGTATCATTTACGGCTGCAGAGTGTTTGCTTTTGTAGTGTATATCTCAGCAGCCATGAATTATATTCTTGTGTGCTGTGTCTTTCACTATGTGTAACTGGTATAAACAATAAGAGTGGTAGCCAGGGACTTTTTGAGAAACGTATAGATATCAAGAGAACATTGCATACATAAAAACTGTGACTGCTTGCTGGAACTTTAAATGTAAAAGGAAGGATATCCTGAAAATGGGTCCCTACCTATTTGATTTCTGCTCATTTTCTGGCTCCCCACCCCCCAGACATTGAGAGTGGTTTGATTATAGGGCCTGGACAAGCTCAAAGCCCTCTTTGCTCTGCATAAGGATGTGCTTTATTTTCTCAGGTTATTTAATTGGATTTTGGATGACCTCCCCACACACGGGAAAAGACTGCACACATTTTATAATTCCAGTAAATACATAGTTTTATCATAATGAGAATTATGGGTCTCAACATGCTGACTGCTCTCATGTACTCCTAAAGAAGATCTATCGAAACACATCAAGCTCACATGTGGAGTGTATTGGACCTATACAATAGTTGAACCCTGTACTCAATATTTTAGCATTTGTGTTTGTTTTTTAATGACTGTTCCAATAAAACGTATGTTTTTTTTTTTTTTATATATGAAGTGTTCTCTTCATATCTATATATTCCTCAAAAAGTCCCTGGCTACCACTATTATTGTTTGTATATGCTTAAATTTAAAGACAAGGACATGCAGCACACAGTATATTGGATATTCCTTTTGTATGTGTAACTGGGTAGGGGGTTGTCTGTACAGTTAAGACACTCTGCAACCTGTTGCCGCTGTCTGGATGATCCCTGTACGGTTGTACCAACTGTGCCCCCCACAATCCCTTACATCACTTACGGCTGCAGCCCCGCCCTCTGCCCCTTGGGACTTTACTATGGAATCAAAGCAGGCAGGCATCTATTGCATATCACTCTGCCAGGGACAGAGGTTGGGGGCCGGAGTGCTAAACTTGGTAGTGGCAAATGTGGTTCTGGTTGCCTATGCCCGAAAATAAAAAATGAGTGCCTGCTTTGCTACCACCTCCTGGATCCCACCGATGAAATGATGGGGCCCAGGGAAATGTTATCTGTTTACTGGGCAGTCTAGGAGCTAGTCAAGCAATGAAAACTGCCTGCATATTATAATGTAACCTAATATTGCAGAGCTAGAAGATCCTGCGTAAAACATTTGCATAAAGTACTTGCGTTTATGCGCATACGTGTGTAAAATTTGCAGATCTACACGCATAAAATCTACAGTTGTGTCCTTTTCAATTTTTCATATGTAGACGCAGCTGTGTGTACGGGCTCATTGATTGCTATAATGGTTTGCTTAGATGCATACAAAACTATCTGCTGTACGCACCTAAACACAGCATTTTTTCTGCCCTTGTGAATGAACTCTATTACTGTAAACAGGCCTTTTTTGGGCTGGAAGGCACCATTACTGTGTACTGGCACCTCACAGCACTAGTCCTGTACTGTGTGCTTTCTATTCAGTAGGAGCTACTAAACATCCTATGATTTTTTTTAGCGTCCTATTGGTTGTCCAGCAGTCAGCAGGAGGAGCAGATTCTGTTATTGGTTCAAGCATCTCCTCCTCTTGCTACTGATGGGGAATAGATATGGCAGTGGGGGGAATAATGGGGTCCAATATCCCCCTCCAGAGCATCGACCTATAAGAAGTTAAAATTGGGTTGCCTGGCCCCATCCAGACCTCCCAGGTTGGGAGCTGTTGTGGATGCCTATGAGTTTGGCAAGGGATTTAAAAAGATTGCCATTTTAAACTGACGATTGCACTGTAATTAAAATAAAATATTTTTCAACAAGTAATGTTCAGGACTAATTCAGGACTGGTTGACCCAGCCAATGCAGACCAAAAGCTGACATTTTGATGCTAGAAGAAGTCTCCAAAGAACCCAAAAATTTAATTGCAGGATTTGTTGGAAACCCTTACAGAAGTTAGTTTCAAAGTGTCATACCACAAAGAAAGAGATTGCACCAGTTTCACCTTGGTTTGAGAGTAACTTGGTTTGAGAGCGTTTTGCAAGACAAGCAAAATTTTGTAATCAATTGTGACAGCTCACCAACTTGTCCCTTAAGCTAGCACAGGAAGTCTTTAGGTCACAGTGGGTCTCACACTGATGGAGTTCAGGGTGAGACCAGCCAAACACAGTGACACCAGTAGCTCAGATGGAGGGGGGGGGGGGGGAGGCCAGCAGGGAGGAATGCAGCCACATACAGAAGCATGGTGTAAAGTGTACATTGTACATGGAGCAAACCCTACCAGATGGAGGGAGATTCTGGCTGCTTGTGATGCCAGGATTACACACAAAATGAGTAATCCCTTAAAGTGTGAAAGTTGTATCTGACCTTAGGAGAGTGCTTCAGCTGAGCAGCATCATGGACAGAGCAGGAATGACTTATGGCTAGCTCTCTTGGGGCTGGTTCACACCAAATGCAGTCTATTGCGTTTTTATTCTGCATCAAAAATGCATGGACAAGGTTTAACGTGGATTCCAATGGCCCTAATTCACACCAGTGCAATGCGTTCCAGTGCAGACAACAAAAGTAGAACTTGTTGCATTTTGAATAAGATGAAACGCATAAAAAATGCACCACAATGCACATGTCCTCAATTGAGATGAAGGAAAAAGAAGGGAAACCACACTCCTATCTGTTTTGGCCCTATTGGAGAGCATGGTCTAGCAGCCATCTTAAAAGATTAAATTACTCCACCATAATCACCTATTCTTAGGACTTCTATCTGATGTTACCCCCTCCCTCTGCCTTCTCTTTGCGGCTGGTTCTATGACTGTGAAGCTCAGATTGGTCTCATGGAGGTCTAGTGGTGATCACGTGGGCTTCCCTCCAACCTTGTGTGGGTGGAGCAATGCGGGTCTCAGTGTCTGATAGCTGGACTTCTGGTAGCATGCAGCGGCAAACAAACCTTTGTGCTTTTAACCACTTGCCTACTGGGCACTTAAACCCCCCCCCCTCCTGACCAGACCAATTTTCAGCTTTCGGTGCTCTCACACTTTGAATGACAATTACTCAAATAGAGCTTTCTTTTGGTGGTATTTGATCACCTCCTGGGTTTTTTATTTTTTGCGCTATAATTGAAAAAAGACAGAAAATTTTGAAAAAAAAACGAATTTTTCTTAGTTTCTGTGATTAAAATTTTTCAAAATATTAATTTTTCTTCATAAATTTTGGCCACAATTTATACTGCTACATATCTTTGGTAAAAATAACCCAAATTAGTGGATATTATTTGGTCTGTGTGAAAGTTAGAGTCTACAAGCTGTGGTGCAAATCCTAAAAAATTAATCACACCTGATGTACTGGTGGCCTATCATTTCTTGCGACCCGAACAAGCCAGGAAAGTACAAATACCCTCCAAATGACCCCTTTTTTGAAAGTAGACATTCCAAGGTATTTAGTAAGATGCATGGTGAGTTTTTTGATGTTGTCATTTTTTTTCCCCACAATTCTTTGCAAAATGAAGATTTTTTTTCCACAAAATTGTCATTGTAATAGGTTATTTCTCTCACATGGCATGTGTATACCACAAATGACTCCCCAAAATACATTCTGCTACTCCTTCTAAGTATGGCAATACCACATGTGTGGGACTTTTTCACAGCCTAGCCATATAGAGAGGCCCAACATGCAGGGAGCCCCATCAGTTGTTCTAGGAGCATAAATGACACATCTAACTTGTTGACTACCTATTACAATTTTGAAGGCCCTGGAGCACCAGGACAATGGAAACGCCCACAAAGTGACCCCATTTTGGAAAGCTAACACCCCAACGTATAATCTATGAGGCATCTTTTCAACGGTTCATTTTTTTTCCCAGAAGTTTTTAGAAAATGTGGGGAAAAAATGAAAACACTTTTTTTTTTTTTTTTTTTTTTTTTTTTTACACAAAGTTGTCCATTTATAAGGTATTTCCAACACATAGCATGTACATAGCAAAAATTACACCCCAAATACATTCTGCTACTCCTCCTGAGTATGGCGATACCACATGTGTGAGGCTTTTACACAGCCTGGCCACATACAGAGGCCCAACATGCAAGGAACACCATCAGGTGTTCTAGGGACACATAGCATGCACATACCAAGAATTACACCCCAAAATACATTCCGCTGAGCAAAGGGTAAACAAAAGATTACCTGTGGTTTTAGTAGCGCAGTTGTCCACAGGGAGATAGCACTGGTCCAGGCAGCAGGCAGGGGCTTGGTCAGCAAAAGTGAACGCAATTGTCCCGGCAACAGGCAGGAATACTGTCCATAGTCAGTACAGGCAGCAGGCAGGGATACTGTCTATATACAGTCCAGGGTCAGTGCAGGCAGAGATTGTCAGCAGTGCCAAAATATTGGTCCTGGTAGTAGGCAGGAACATGGTCCATGTGGTGTGGTCAGTTCATGCGACAGGCAGAGGTATGATGGCATAGGTCCTACAGGCAGCAGGCAGAAGTAGGGACTCGTTCAGGACAGAATGGGGACAGGAGTAGAGGCTTCTCCCACCCAAATCTCTTTGAAGCCTCCGAGTCTCCAGACCCTAATCTAGGAATGAGAAAACAAAAAAAATAGTTTTCTTCATCCAGAAAAACAATTCTGGAGCCCCTCACATATGTGAGACCCCTGTGTTATGAATCCCACTAGTCCAGTGGCAGGGTACAAGATTAGTCCAAGAGGCAGGGTCAGTTCCAGATCAGGCAGAGGTATGAACAGAATCGGTAGGCAGAAGCATGGTCAAATAACAAGCCAGGGTTAGTTCCAGATCAGGCAGAGGTATGAACAGAATCGGTAGGCAGAAGCGTGGTCAAATAACAAGCCAGGGTCAGTTCCAGATCAGGCAGAGGTATGAACAGAATCGGTAGGCAGAAGCGTGGTCGATTAACAAGCCAGGGTCAGTTACAGAGCAAGTAGAGGCATAAGGGGTGTGAAGATAAATGGCAGGAAGTGAGGGTTATGTTTACCATACTTCAGTAATAATTTAGTGAAGTATGGTAACGGCGGAAACAGTCAACTATGCAGAGGCCTGGTTGGGAAAGACATTGGGGACAATAAGTGGTGTCTCTTCTAACTCCTGCTCTGGAGCACACCCGGCATTTTTTCTGACTTATTTGGCCTGTTGGTCTGGGAGGGATTTTATCGGGAAAGTGGCGTTCAGAGAGTCTGCTAATCACATCGGATCGAATGTTTTCTGTTGGGGCCGTTTGGGAATATAAGGACAGTGGTGATTTCCTCCTGGTAGCCAAGGAAGGATTTGGGGCTTTCAGTGGAGTTGCGATAGATAACGTAGCTGTTGTATATGGCCAAATGAAACAAATAAATTGAAACTTTTTCATACCACTGGTATGTTCGTCTTGTGGCAAGGTAGGGTTCGAGCATTTGGTCGTTGAAGTCAACACCCCCCATGAACGTATTGTATTCGTGGGTACAGGTTGGTTTTTGGATTGGGCCATTCCTTCTGGTGATCTCAACGAATGTATTGTTGTGGATCGAAGAAAGCACGTAGACAATCCCTTCTGTCCCTCCACTTCACAGCCAGAATTTCCTCATTCCATAATCTCGCCATCTCCCCTCTTCCTAGCTTCTTGTTGATGAGGCTCTGAGGAAAGCCCTTCCGGTTCGTCCTTACGGTGCCACATGCTGGAGTGTTCTTTCTGTGAAAGTTGCGGAACAGGGGCAAACTTATATAAAAGTTATCTACGTACAAATGGTAGCCTTTCTCCAGGAGTGGGTTTTCTGAGTTCCCAAATGACTTTCCTGCTTGATCCGATGTAGTCTGGGCAATTAGGGGGATGCAGCTGGGTTTCCTTCCCTTAGTATACCATGAAGGCATATGTATACCCTGTGGCTCGGTCGCAAAATTTATACAGCTTCACCCCATATCGTGCCCTTTTAGTGGGAATAAATTGTTTTAGGCCCAGCCTGCCAGAAAATTTGATAAGGGACTCATCCACACATATGTGTTGGTCTGGGGTAAACAACTGGGGGAAGATTTCAGAAAAATTATTTAGTAGTGGCCGAATTTTATAAAGCTTGTCAAAATTTGGGTCATTTCGGGAAGGGCACTGGGTATTGTCATTATGGTGTAGGAAACTCATCGTGAGATATCTGGTTCTGGGCATTACTGAGGAAAAGATGGGCATGTGGTGGATGGGGAGGGTTGACCAATATGAACATAATTCATTTTTTTTGGTTAGTCCAACACAGAAAGTGAGGCCCAAAAAAAATGTTAAACTCCTCCACTGTTAGGGCTCTCCACTCGTAGGAACGGGCATAATAGGACGTTGGGTTACTTGCTATGAATTGTTGTGCATACAGGTTGCACTGGACCACAATTGATGCTAGCATGTCCTCAGTAAACATTTAATGGAAAAAATCAATCGGGGAAACATTTTGTGTGTCCACCTAGACTCCTGGCTGGGCAGTGAAAGGGGTAATGATAGCTTCTCCTGAATTAGGAGGAAGCCACAAGGAGTTCTGAAGGGAATAGGGAAGGCTGGCATGGGACCTAAACCTTTGGGACTGAGGTGACACCGCACTGGTACGTGGCCTTTGCCGAGGCACTGCGGTGCTGGTAGATGGCACTGCGGTGCTGGTGGATGGCACTGCTCACCAGAACTCCTTCTTCTGGCGGGCGGACTCTCATCCTCCTCTGAGACTGTCAGTGTTCCACTGCTTAGGACAGGCTCGTAGTCAGTGTCAGACTCCGAATCTGAATATGAGGAGGAATCCGAAGCAGAAAGCTCCCTGTTGCTCTCGTCGGCCACAAGAATTTTGTACGCCTCCTCGGCTGAAAATAATCTTCTAGACATTGTTGATGACAGAAGGCACTGATGACACGTGACACTGATGTGGCACTGACAGATGGCACTGACACGTGACCCTGATGGCACTGATACGTGGCACTGATACGTGGCACTGATGACAGATGGCACTGATTTGTACTGTGGGCACTGTATTCACTTTTTTTATATACTGTTTTAACTCACACTGCAGCACAGAAGCTCTCCCTCCTCACACGCGGTCTCCGTGTGAGGAGGGAGAGCCGGCAATGAGAGATGATCTCATATGTTTACACTTGAGATCATCTCTCATTGAAAGCTCCGATCGAGTACTAAAGGGCCGCTGTGATTGGCCATTTAGCACGATCTGTGATTGGCTGTGTCCAAGGGACACAGCCAACAGAGAACTTCCCCGATCCACGCCCGCAGGGGCGCACAGGGGGGATGTAAACAGGAGGATGTCCAGGGACGCCCTCCCGGCAATTGAGCGCCACGCTGTAGCTGTCTTTCGGCTATAGCACGGACCCCTAGTGGTTAAATGATGTGGTTTCCCATATGTTATGTTTGCATTTACAGGAAAAGCCTTGTACTGTAACCACCCAACCCAGAAGAAGAAACTTTAAGTTTTCGAAATGCGTTGGGTTTCTCTTTGTCATATGAGTCCTTTGACAGTTTGAATGTGGTTATTTCTGTACATTCACAACCAACATGTCAATAAAGTATATTAACTTTTTATAACATGTTGAATTTTATGCCCTAAAAAATCCCATTAGCGGGTCTTGTGTCAATACTACTGAGATTACGTTTGGAACGTGCTGTATATTTCTTATATTTTGTACATGTTACAGTATTTCCTTTTAATATTGATATGCCATAAAAATTAAGTTCCCTGAGCAGAGCTGAGGTTGGAACAGTGTTGGGGGGTCGCATTGCTCGAGAGCCAGGAAACTGCTTGTGTGTGAGAGTAGTGGTCTGACTTTCCTATGTGCTGCCAGTGCAGGATATTTTTGTAACCCTTGCTACGGATGATAATAAATAAAGAAAAAAGATCTATTACTGTACTGTATATGACTATATTGCAGTAATAAATCATAAGGGTTCCTTTGGACTTTAATAATTAACCTACCTCACATTTTGAGAGCAATTTTGTCTTGGGGAAAATCAAATACCTATATAAAGGAAAACCCTTCAGTTATCATTATGTCTCAATAATGAAGTTGTTGTTCCTTATGATTTACTATCAAGAGACGTACAATTTCCTGTGAATTTTCTATTACGCAACATGACTTCCCCATTTATAATTATATGTTTCTGGCAAGGAAGCAGTGTAGAACTAGATCATGTCTGCGAAGTGGCTGAAAGCTTCAGGCTTTAAAGGTATGTTGCTTTTAACATTTAAAAAAAAAAAAAAAAATCTTTGCAATTCACTAGTTCAATGTCATAGTCGAAAAACCCTCAAAACTCTTTGTCTATCTTATTATAAACTTCAACTTAAGGTATTTTATGTGACTGTGTATGTAAACTTTTAAAGCTTTTAAAGGCTAAGTTCACCTTTCTAAAAAAAAATAATACATGCACATCTTTTTGCAGGTAAAAAAAGTGCATTTATTATTTTTTATTAGGAGCCTGTAAAGTATTCGGGGGTGCAGTGTCAGGCTCCTGCAGACTGTCAGTGTAGCAGTCTGCCCATACCTTGCACAGGCAGGCAGTTACCTGAGTCCAGGAAGAATTGATTAACTACGAGATCGCTCACTGGCGCCCTCATAGTTTATTGAGAAGTACAAGCCGTCAGCCACAATGGTTGAATGTAGTTGTAGTTCTCTCATTCCCAGAGCTCTATGAATGAATGACACTGCTGCACTCTGTTTTAAATTGTGACAGCAGGTGCAGGGAGAGGATCCCCCGCTCTTGGGAGGGGAGGGATGCGGGGGCTGCTGATTAAGTGACAACCTGAATAAGGATGTAACATGAAACGTGTTATGAAAGGTGAACTTATCCTTTAATACACCTATTGCTTATTCAACAAAACAGTAGAAAGAAAAAAGGCAGAAGTGCAAATCTCACTACCTGTGGCAATTAAAAATCCATGTTATGCTAGTCCCACACTTTATCGACATTAACCCTCATGTAACCAGAGGTCATCAATACTTAGCTGTCCAATCCAAATTTAGCAGCATCTTATGCACTAACTTGACAATGACCATATGCCTTCCTAAATTATTTTTAAGACACATTAGGTTTTTATTTATGTTTTAATAAATACCTTTGGTAGACTGTTTATAAGCTGAAAAAAACTGACAAAAACTTTTTCTTTGTTATTGGTTAAAATAATTTTAATATGTGTATTAGATCAATTAAGCAACATTAATATGTCTTCCTTTGAAACAAAAGTGCTAGAGTTTTTTTAAAGGGCAACTTAAATATTATATATCCTCCTCCTTCCTTTTTTTTTTTTTTTTTTTTTTTTTTTTGTATTGAGTGAAATGCTGTACTGTTTTGGAATTATACCAAATATACAAAATAGATACCATTTATTGGCTAAAAAGCAATCTCCGTGGCAAAATAAATCAAAATTCATATGGAAGACAGAGTGGCTAAGTTACTATACTCTCATCTTGCAGCCCTACATGGGGCACTATCTGCCTGGACTTTTGTTGTTCTCACAGACCTCCTGGTTCTTTCTAACAATCCAAATACATGGTGGTGGGTTTTTTGGCTTCCTTCCAATTTAACCTTAGTTTGTGTATGAGTGTGGTAGAAACATCACATTGTAAGACCCCTTATGGTACTGGGAACAATACAAATAATTGTATGCACTCTCTAAAATTATTTAATATGTCAGTACTATATTAATAGGGAGAATAAATAAATTAATGCATAGCATAATACTGAGTGGACGATATATTGGAAACACCTGATATAATTTTAATGCCAAGGATCATTTAAGGAGTATTGGTACAATTTTCATTTAGTGCAAATCGCTTGTATTCAGATGAAGAAGGTAGACTTTGACTGTGCATTCTGTGTTCCAGAGTAAAGACATTTAACTTCATTTTGAAGTTCATGAAACCACTGTTTAATGTATTTAGGGATATTATCATCCTGGAATATGGGGCAATAGGGCTTACGCCATAAAGTCCTAAAGTACACATTGTCCTATAAAATGTCCTCTTATGTCTTTGCCACTATATGATACAGTGGCCATGTGGGACTATGATCAGATGAAATGACTTCCATGAGATGTCCACACAGTTATGGATTCTTTTATGTTTAAAGCCTATCCCGAGTTCATTTTTTTTAAAGATATTGTAAAGTTTTTGTTTTTTTTAAATAATAAACATGTCATATATACAGTGGGGGCGGAAAGTATTCAGACCCCCTTAAATTTTTCACTCTTTGTTAATTGCAGCCATTTGCTAAAATTATTTAAGTTCATTTTTTTTTCCTCAATGTACACACAGCACCCCATATTGACAGAAAACACAGAATTGTTGACATTTTTGCAGATTTATTAAAAAAGAAAAACTGAAATATCACATGGTCCTAAGTATTCAGACCCTTTGATGTGACACTCATATATCTAACTCAGGTGCTGTCCATTTCTTCTGATCATCCTTGAGATGGTTCTACACCTTCATTTGAGTCCAGCTGTGTTTGATTATACTGATTGGACTTGTATAGACACACCTGTCTATATAAGACCTTACAGCTCACAGTGCATGTCAGAGCAAATGAGAATCGTGCGGTCAAAGGAACTGCCTGAAGAGCTCAGACAGAATTGTGGCAAGGCAAAGATCTGGCCAAGGTTACAAAAACATTTCTGCTGCACTTAAGGTTCCTAAGAGCACAGTGGCCTCCATAATACTTAAATGGAAGACGTTTGGGATGACCAGAACCCTTCCTAGAGCCGGCCGTCCGGCAAAACTTAGCTATCAGGGGAGAAGAGCCTTGGTGAGAGAGGTAAAGATGAACCCAAAGATCACTGTGGCTGAGCTCCAGAGATGCAGTCGGGAGATGGGAGGAAGTTGTAGAATGTCAACCATCCCTGCAGCCGTCCACCAGTCGGGGCTTTATGGCAGAGTGGCCCGACGGAAGCCTCTCCTCAGTGCAATACACATGAAAGCCCGCATGGCGTTTGCTAAAAAAACACCTGAAGGACTCCAAGATGGTGAGAAATAAGATTCTCTGGTCTGATGAGACCAAGATAGAACTTTTTGGCCTTAATTCTAAGCGGTATGTGTGGAGAAAACCAGGCACTGCTCATCACCTGTCCAATACAGTCCCAACAGTGAAGCATGGTGGTGGCAGCATCATGCTGTGGGGGTGTTTTTCAGTTGCAGGGACAGGACGACTGGTTGCAATCGAGGGAAAGATGAATGCGGCCAAGTACAGGGATATCCTGGATGAAAACCTTCTCCAGAGTGCTCAGGACCTCAGACTGGGCCGAAGGTTTACCTTCCAACAAGACAATGACCCTAAGCACACAGCTAAAATAACGAAGGAGTGGCTTCACAACAACTCCATGACTGTTCTTGAATGGCCCAGCCAGAGCTCTGACTTAAACCCAATTGAGCATCTCTGGAGAGACCTAAAATGGCTGTCCACCAACGTTTACCATCCAACCTGACAGAACTGGAGAGGATCTGCAAGTAGGAATGGCAGAGGATTACCAAATCCAGGTGTGAAAAACTTGTTGCATCTTTCCCAAAAAGACTCATGGCT
Organism: Aquarana catesbeiana; assembly: GCF_042186555.1. Taxonomy (NCBI): domain Eukaryota; kingdom Metazoa; phylum Chordata; class Amphibia; order Anura; family Ranidae; genus Aquarana; species Aquarana catesbeiana. The sequence continues at coordinate 406,396,034 of NC_133324.1, forward strand.
GTATTAGATCAAAAGGGTCCTTCTACTAAATACTGAGTAAAGGGTCTGAATACCATGTGATATTTCAGTTTTTCTTTTTTAATAAATCTGCAAAAATGTCAACAATTCTGTGTTTTTCTGTCTATGGGGTTCTGTGTGTACATTAAGTTCATTTTTTTCCTCATTAAATGATTTTAGCAAGTGGTTGCAATTAACAAAAAGTGAAAAATTTAAGGTCTGAATACTTTCCGTCCCCACTGTGTGTGTATGTATATGTGTGTGTGTGTGTGTGTGTGTGTGTGTGTGTGTGTGTGTATATAATATATATATATATATATATATATATATATATATATATATATATATATATATATATATATATATATATATATATATATATATATATATATATATATCTATATCTCTCTCTATCTATAATTTTTTTAAATTTTTTTTTATTTACAGTATCTCACAAAAGTGAGTACATTAAACTGTTTGCACGCCACTAACTAACCTGCCTCCAGCTAATGTTCTCTCAATGATTAAGATAACACTATATACGGCTGCCATGTAAGCAGCCTTATATAGTGTGGGGCGTGGACTTAGCCCCTGGAGCCATGATTGGCTAAAGGCACTCTGCTTTGGCCAGTCATGGCTCTCGCAGCAGAGCGCGCTGTGATTGGCCAAAGCATGCAGGTCAGGTGCATGCTTTGGTCAATCATCAGACGTCAATGCATTGTGATCTCGCAGTGCATCATGGGGCATTCCACGGTGGTCGAATTTGCCGCAAACGCCCCATAATGTTTGGAATTTGGCGAATGGCCAAAAAACCCGGTGTTGGAGTTCGACTCCAACATCGGCCCCATCCCTAATGATGATACAGAAAGCTATAAAAAAACTTTTCTTCTCTATCCAAAGCTAAATTAAAAGTTGAGGCTGGAATTGAACTCCTGGAAACAGGCATAGTAGGTTGAAGGCATCCTTTGATGGAAAAATAGGTGTCGCCAACAATGTATCCTGGCCTAGGCCAACAAGGCCCAGGCCTAGGGCAGCACTTTGCAGGGGGGCAGCACGGAAAGAGTCCCCGCCGGCTTGTGATACACTGTTAGTGTAGCGCCAGTCTTATGGGGTGGACTGGGCTGAGAAGCAAATTAGTCTAGTGCCCCCATAAATCGGCCGCACTGCTTCCGGTATGCAGGTGGCCGGCATTCCGCAACTGTGGGGGGGCAACGCTTCTAATTTTGACTGTCCTCTCATCCTGGACCACAAACCTTCCTCACTGTGCTATATGTTTTCTGCTGCACCACTGGCATGGTTATATCTTCTTAGTCCTCTCCATAAAATTTCAGAAATGTGTGCTTAAAGTAGAACTATAGGGATCGCTTTTTTTTTTTTTTTTTTTTTTCATTTTGGATCGAATAAGGGAGGGTTATAGCCCCTGTCAGTTTATTTTTTACCATCCCTGTCCCATTGCAGAGATTTCCCTTCACTTCCTGCCCTATAGCCAAACAGGAAGTGCGAGGAAATCTATGCAAATTAAGGGAATCCATTCCCCCCTAGGCCCCCAGAACTAGTGTCCCCACTCGAAAATTTCAGAGTGGGTCTTAAATAGGGGTGTGGCCTTGACAGGAAGGGGTGGGTCATATTTAAATTAGGGGTTGCACGAGTTTAGTCAGGCCTAGGGCAGCACAAAACCTAAATACACTACTGGGTGTCACACATAGGTTTTTATAAGATTGGGCCTTAAACAGGGTATTCAACAGGAACCAACCTACTTTCGGTCTGTGTGTACCACTGGCTGTTCAACAGAAACCAGTCTAAAGACTGTAAATGGCTGCAAGCACTAATCTGTTTATTCTGGGGGGAGTCCCCCCATCAGAATTCATAGACCCTGCAGGAGAGCTCTCTAGATCAACATCACTTGTGTTGATGCAGAGAGCTGCCAGTTTTTTTTTTTTTTTTTTCATTCAACACGCTGGTTTAAAGGAAAAAAAACTGAAAGTCTATACCTTGTTTTAGATGTTCTGAATCTATTCTGTGATCATTTTAAAAATTGTAGTATTCAATCCAGTTTTCCCTTCAAATTATGCTCTCAATCACTAAAATACCGTGGGAGTCAAATGCGTTCTGATTTGTCCCAGTTGTTCATATTGAACTACCAACCATTACTTCAGAGAACAGTAACAGACCTTCAAACCTAAGATCGTAAAATGTTCTCTTGGTTCTGTAAAATTAAAATCCTAAAAATGGACATCAGCCCTAGGAATTTATTTCAAACTCCCCCTATTATAATTCCCTGTTTGTTCCTCCAAAAATTGCAATACAACTATACAAAATTTATCTAGGGATCAAGTCTTCCAAGACTACATCATAAAATATTTTCTCTCCATAAACTTAGAGGAGGAGCAGGCACTCCAAACATTGCTCTATACCAGGGCTCTACACACTTTCTAAATGAAGGGCCAATTTACTGTCCTTTAGCCTTTAGGGGTGACAGATTGTGGAAAGTGGGGGTAGAAAATGTCCCAGCATCAGTGTGATTAAATTATGCCTCAGACTTGGTGGTCATTGGGAACAAAACAAATTAGGTATTGCCTGTGGTCAGTAGAAGGAAGAAAAGTGCCCCACCATTGGTATAAGTGGGAAGAATAGTGGCCCATCTTTGGTTTCAGTGGCAGGAACTATGCCCTACTATTGGTGTCAATGAGTGGAACGGTGCCCCAAGGGCTGGGTACAGGATAGCAAGGGCCCCATCTGGCCTGCGGGCCACAGTTTGGAGACCACTGCTTTATACTATAGGGCATCAGTGCTCTTTAGAGCAGGGATTTCAAACTGGTGGCCCTCCAGCTGTTGCGAAACTACAAATCCATGAGGCATTGCAAGGCTGACAGTTACAAGCATGACTCGCACAGGCATGATGGGACTTGTAGTCTTGCAACAGCTGGAGAGCTGCCAGTTTGAGACCCCTGCATTAGAGTATTAGACTGGATGCACCACTAAGATACTAAGCTTTGGGTAGCCACCATCGAACAATGTCTCAACTATATTGACCTAGGAGCCCCACCATGGATAGATCCAAAAGTGAAATATGCCCTCTCGTCCTAACTCCATCGGAAAAACCTTCAGAGTTTATTCCAATGGCAAAACCGGTCATGTTTACAGGGCATAAGGGTTGAGGGATGGACTAAAACATCCCATCAACAGTTGGCGCAAGTCAAGACACTCAACATGCCACAGATTTTATAGATGGTCTAATTGACTGGCCCACCACATCTTTTGTAAACTCCCTTCCAGACAAAAAGCTAAACTGACATCAACACTTACCGCCTTTGAAGGAATTCTTGTACAAGATACAGTATGCTATTGAACATTCAACATACTGTATGACATATGGCATGTCTATTTTTCATATAAAAGTGAATAAAAATAAGGTTGAACTACAAACTCTGGTTTTGTTTAATTTGCTATGATCCTATTTAGTATTTGTCTATCCCTGCCAAGAATTTTGTATTAACTTCTAATTGAGATATCCATTTGATAGCTGACTTAGTAACTTAAAATTACAATCATATTAAATTTGCTATTTTTTATTTCTTTCATCCCTGTACAATAACGCATAACTCACTTTTGGGTTATCCCTTTCAGGGAATATGTTTCAAATCTAGGAGAGCCATCAAATGTATACATTACCTGTGTTGGTGCTATGCTGTAGAAGTAAATAATAGCTCAGTGGCACAGTTGGCAGATTTGCATGTTTTTGTTGCCCAAATATGATCTGGTATGATATTGATAAATGTGCTTTCAGATTTTGTCATGATATCATTAAATTACTGAAAATGATAACAATCCGGAAAGGTTGAACGCTTAAGACAAACACATTTCATTTTTATCAGGTTTCTTCCTAGTTGTACATTTTTATGAATTCCCCTGCGCTCATGAATGGTGTATATATAACTTTTTCAGCCAGCTTAGTAAGAAAAGAATAATGCAGTCTGTCTGGAAAGTGAAAGGACGAAAGGTGAGATTTCAAGTTTTCAGTGTTAGAAAAGTTAGAAGTAGTGTTTGAATTACTGTTCAGTTTAACACCATCATCTCATGGTATTTATTTTTGGTTTAATCTAAGTTTATTAGATTTTTACAAAATAAAACAATAGCATGGTCAGAAGAGCCATAAAAATAGACTTTGCATTAAGTAGATGTCGTACATATCCGTTAGTACAGGGCAAAAAAGAGAATGGGCAGTTTATATAACCGCTGAACAAAATGGGTAACAACCAATAGGTCAATATACATACACAATGCCAGTTGCAAAACAGTTGGACATTAATATAATGGGTGATCTTCTTGATGACACATTTAATATACGGGTCCTGTGAAGGGAGTGTTAACTGCATACCCACAGTGGGGGGTGTTGCCCACTAATGCATGGCTAGACCTAGTTTGGGGTCTGCTCATCTGATAAGCATCCTTTCATTATTGAGCACTTTCGGACTGTGGTTCAGCACGTGTGAAGGACCTGTGTCACCACCAGTATTTGGAATTGGGATTCCTCTGCCTATATCATTTACCAATTTTATGCCACATTTGAAGATTTGTCATTTTGAATGAACATTTGAGTTTTTTATGCTTTGCACAGAATAATTGGCACTTAAATTGAAAATATTCAATCTGTATACCTTTCTTGGCACTTTATTGAATAATATAATTTATGAATGCACATATTTACAGCTTTACATGTATACATGGATGAATTTTTTTTTTGCACTTATAGCATTTTACTGTCATCGGTGTATGAGCACTACATGATTTTGATTATTTGAATACATTTTTGATTATATTCACAGCGCAAGACATTTTTTTGATAACAATATAATGGTTTATTTTTAATAGTTCTGTGTGTATATATAGTTTTTTTTTTTAATTATGTTTTTTTACATTGCAACAAAATACATTCCAGAGATGCAATTCTATTTGTACATGCCCCCAAAACAGAATGTGCAGAAGTAATGAACACAGGTATTTTAGTTCCAGGGTAACGGTTAATAAAACGATCAATTCAGCATTAGATTATAATTTGAGGAAGTCATTATAAGTATAAATATGTATTTTGTATTTGTTTTATACACAATCAGCAAAAAAAGCCCATGGCACAGAACTTAGCAAAACCTTTGCATTTAGCTTATTCTGTGAACTGCCATAATTAAAGGACACTGCTCATAAAATAAATACTGACCCTTGTTTTTGAAAATGCCTGTCTGACACCTTCCTAATTCTGTACTTTGTGTCACTGAACCTAACTCTTGGTCAGCAATGGGAGTCCCTGTATTTTGTTTGACAGGTTGCAGCTCAGTGATCAAGTTTCCTGACTAAGCGAAACATAATTTTTCTATTTTCAGTTGCCACAAACAGTTTTACTTATAGTTTATCACTTACTGGTAGTTTTATCAGTTTTACTGATTTTTTTAAGTATGTAATATTTATAAGTATAATATTTTAAAGCCTGTAATACTTATTAGTAAAATATTTTGATATGCTATAGATCTAAGCTTCATTTGCTGTAGCATGGATAATAAGGAGCATGCAGAAAGACAGACAATATTTCAGATAGGGAAAAAAGAAAGCTGCAGGGCATTGATCAAATGAGTGGTGAATGAACATGAGTAGGAAGGAACAAAGGACAAACCAAAACAGCTACAGATCATGGCAACAGTACTCAGTAGACAACAATGTGTCTTTCAGTATTCCCCTATGCAATGATTATTGCCTTACACACCTCTTCAGTAGTATTTTAAAGCCAAAGTATAGACAAACAATAAAAGTAACAGAAAATAGTCTTTGTTGCTTATGCTAAACCTATTATCATTTTATTTAAATAACACTTGTTTTTACGTGTTAAAATCGGCTCCTATGATTTTCTTGTGGAGAAGTTGAATTTAAGAAGAACAAGTTGTAAAGCTCTTTAGATGGAGGCTGAGTATTTGGTAATTCACATTTCATTCAATCTGATCTAGAGCACTTTATGTGTAAATAGAAGCAACCAGCGCCCTTTGCTCCCCAAGCCAATAACTTCCCATTGTTATAACTCCTAACTTTGTGACCACTAAGCTCTATGATTTTTTTCTGATTGCGTGGGTGTTGACCGCTGAAGGACTGGCAGCCCAAACTGAAGATGGGGTGGGATTAAAGGGGTTGATTTTTCTAAAGGCAAATAGACCACTTTCAAAGAGAGATCGTGTCCGGAGCAGTGCTGGCTGAGGCCACACATTTTGCAAGCACCAGATCGGTTTGAGCGATGTCTTATGCACAATACCTTGACGCTCCTGGATTAGTGAACCAGACGCCTGCTTCCATCTTCTGAGTACCGGCGGGGAGACACTCTAACCTCAGCTTTGAGTGGTACTACAAGCTTTTCCATGATCACTTTGCAAGGGAATTTTCTCCAGAGCTTAGTGAAAGAGGTGAAGCTCTGATGATGTCCATCATCCAACCATGCACTAACAAAAAACCTGAATGGGTATTCATTGCAAAGTGAAATTTTAGCAGAATTACTAAGCTCTGGAAAATTCCCTTGCAAAGTGAATAGCTGTGTATTTATTATCAAGTATGTATGCTACAGTGCGTTGCCATGGTACTCTATCACACATACGCAATAATACAACATGCCTTCCCTTAAAGCTGAACTCCGGGCACAAAACTTTCATTTTTTTTTTTTTAATATATTCCTCAATAGCTGAAAGGATATAAATCCACTTTGTGTGCAACAAATGCTTTTGCAAACCTAGTTTTTACCTTGTAAATGTAGCAGTGATATTGTAACTCTCTTGCACGTAACCTTTGCAGAGAGCAGAGATGTGAGAGTGACCCTGCAAGCCCCACTTATTACAGCAGCCTGCCAAAAACTGCAGGAAGGGTTAGAGGCAAGACCCATCACCCTACATCAGTGGTCTCCAAACTGTGGCTCGGGGGCCAGATGTGGCCCTTTGCCTGCCTTTATCTGGCCCTTTGGGCACTATTCCTCCAACTGATATGAGACCCTATTCTGCCAACTGACATCAAAACTGGGTCACCATTTCTCACACTGACACCAACAATTGGGCACTATTCCTACAAACGATACCAACGATGGGGCACTATTCCATCTACTGACACCAGTGATGGGGGACTCTTCCTCTCAATGATACCAACAATGGGGCATGATTCCTCACCTAATACCAAATGTGGTGGTTTACACCCACTGATGCAGGAAAAGTTCTACTCCTGCTGGCCACAGACCGGCCCATCTAAAGTCTATAGGACAATAAATTGGCCCTTTTATTTAGAAAGTTTGGAGACCCCTGTCCTACATGATGAGTGAGCATGAGGACTGGTCTTTATTACGTGAAAGTTGCTGCACATAAGCAAAGCTTCACACTGGATTACTGCCCAGATCTGGAGGAAATACAAAAAGAGCACTTAAATCAACTAAGACTACATATGTCTCTCTTGTATATTGACAACTTTTGCTTATTCCAGAGATCAGCTCTGTGGCTTGAATACTATGAGTAAGTATCATAGGTGTGCGCAGCCTATTGCATTAGGGTGTGCACCCCAAAGCTCAAGTACGCATACGTGTGTGTGTGTGTGTGTGTGTGTGTGTGTGTGTGTGTGTGTGTGTGTGTGTGTGTATATATATATGTATGTGTGTGTATGTGTGTGTGTATATATGTATATATATATATATATATATATATATATATATATATATATATATATATATATATATATATATATATATATATATATATATATAATTTTTTTATAATATTTTCACATTATATTGCAAAAGTGTTGGGATGCCTGCCTTTACACGTCCATGAACTTTGATGGCATCCCAGTCTTAGTCCGTAGGATTCAATATTGAGTTGGCCCACCCTTTGCAGTTATAACAGCTTCAACTCTTCAAGGGAAGGCTGTCCATAAGGTTTCGGAGTGTGTCTATTGGAATGTTTGACCATTTTTCCAGAAGCGCATTTGTGAGGTCAGGCACTGATGTTGGACGAGAAGGCCTGGCTCGCAGTCTCCGCTCAAATTCATCCCAAAGGTGTTCTACTGGGTTGAGGTCAGGACTCTGTGCAGGTCAGTCAAGTTCCTCCACCACAAACTCGCTCATCTATGTCTTTATGGACCTTGCTATGTGAACTGGTCCAAATCATTTGTTGGAGGAGGGATTATGGTGTGGGGTTGTTTCTCTGGGGTTGAGCTTGGCCCTTTAGTTCTAGTGAAGGGAACTCCTAAGGCATCAGCATACCAAGACATTTTGGACAATTTCCTGCTCCAAACTTTGTGGGAACAGTTTGGGGATGGCCCCTTTCTGTTCCTACATGACTGCGCACCAGTGCACAGAGCAAGGGGTGGTAGAAAATGAACTTCAAGTACAATAATTCACATTATAATCGTAACTGAAACATAGAAAATTAAGTGTAACAATCTAAAAAATAAAAATTCCAAAGTGCTATAATCGTGTGACCCTGCCAACTAAAAAGCTGTTGCACTTGAAGGTAATTTGTATTGCAATTATCTGTAGAGGGGTTTCCACCATCCCTGCTAAGTTTTATTTGTTATGTCTTGTTTTCAGTTTGATGTGTATTATGTGAAGTTACGTATCACAGAGACCGGTATTGTGGTATTATTGAAGGTTATTGAGATTTCCATACATTAGAGGACTTCACCATTATTAAGTTATTAATTAGTAAGTTAGCGCTGAACTTTTCTTTTTCTGTGTGGTATGGGAACACGTAACAGTGCTTAGCGGCAAGCCTTTTACTTACATTTTTTTTACTTTACCTTCAGTAGTTAATTGTAAATACCGGTGGTAGTGTGGTAATGACCTATTATACTAAAGATTGACATGTTGCATTAATAAACATCAACAGATTTCAGTTGTGCCCCCCCATGGACAATGTGTCTGGCTGCGGAGTTCATCTCTCCATCCCTGCACTGATGGGTACTGATTAGCAGCACCGATGGGCACTGATTAGCAGCACTGATGGGCAGCACTGAAGGACACTGGCAGCACTGATTGGCACTAAAAACTGGCCTTAAATGACACTGATAGGTGGCACTGATTGGCAGCACTAATGTCCACTGATAGGCAGCACAGATTGTTAGCACTGATGGGCAACACTGATGGGCACTGTTATGCAGCAATGATTTCCACTGATTGGCAGCACTGATAGGCCGCACTGATGGGCCCTGATTGGCACTGATAGGTGGCACTGATAGGCAGCACTGGGCACTGATGGAGCAGAACTGATGGGTGCTAATAGGCTGCACTGATTGGCAGTGTTGATGGGCACTGATAGGTGGCACAGATAGGCAGCACTGACTGGCAGCACTGATAGGTGGCACTGATGGCCACTGATATGCAGCACTGATGGGCTTTGATTGGCAGTACTTTTGGGCACTGATTGGCAGCACTGATGGACACTAATTGGCACTGATAGGCAGCACTGTTGGGCACTGATAGGCAGCACTGATAGGTGGCTCTGATTGGCAGCACTGATGGGCTCTGGCAGCACTGATGGGCTCTGGCAGCACTGATGGGCGCTGATTGGCAGCACTGATGGGCTCTGGCTGGCAGCACTGATCGGCAGCATAGTTTGGCACTGTTAGGCAGTAATGATCGGCAGCATAGTTTGGCACTGTTAGGCAGCACTGATTGACACTGGTTGGCATTGATAGGCAGCATTGGTTGGCACTGATAGGCAGCACTAATTGGCACTGGTTGGCAGCATTGGTTGGCACTGATAGGGGAGAGGGAGTTTCACATTCATGAGATTGTGTGACTTACCAGAGCCGCTTAGTGTGTGACACTTTCAGATAATGTCACTGCTTGCAAGAGAGACCAGCTGTCAAAAGTCAGAGGTGATGTCGGGGGTGGGCGGGACCGAACAGCTATCAAACACCAGTCAATGGGATGGGGTCTGGTTCCTCCCGCCCACCCCCGACACTGCGGCATCAACATCGTGACTCACAACTCAGCCACGATGTCGGGGGTGGGCGGGACCAATCGCTATCAACACCAGCCAATAATTGAGCTGCTTCAGAGAGGGGGCGGAGCCACATAAATGTAGCGGCCCGCTCAGACCCCATTCCATTGCCTGACTTTTGACAGCTAGTCTCTCTCCCTGAAAGCAGTGACATTGTGACAGTTTGATACACTGAGCGGCTCTGGCAAGTCTCATGATCTGCTGCCTGTGAAACTGTTTCATAGGCAGCGTGGGTTACATACACTCTTGGATGCAGCATTTCGGTGCAGATTTCTGGAGACAGCACGGAGTGATTAGGGTGTGCCCAGGCACACCTGGTCAGTATGCTAGTACAAATATAGACTTAAGGACTACTGATTTTTCTCTTACTTCCTGGTTAGAATATTTGTCCCAGGTCAATGACCCAGAAAATATTACAGCTAATAAGTAAACATAACAGCCAGACAATTGGCAGACTGGGAAGATACTGAGTTACTGGCCTATTTAAAGTATAACTAAAGACAATTGTCTTTTTGGGGGGGGGGGGGGGTTGATAAAGTGGAGAGGGATTAGAGCACCTGTAAAGTGGCTCTTTACCATGTGACCGGCTGTGTCCAATCACAGCCGGTCACAGAATGTCAACAAACCACAGTAACAAGATGTTACTGGGTTCTCCTCCTCGCACACCAATCGTGTGTGAGAAGGAGATTGCAGTAACAGCTCTTTACTGCTGTACACCAACACACACGGTTTGCCCCCCCACCCAATAAAGAGGACCTGTCACCAGCCATCAAAGTACCTGAGTACCTGTCACAGCTCATTTGGGTACCTGTCACAGTCCATATGAGTACCTGTCACAGTTCACCTGAGGAGTACCTGTCGCAGTCCATCTGAGTACCCAGGTACCTGTCTCAGCCCATCTGAGTACCTGTCACAGTTCATCTAAGTACCTGTCATAGTCTATCTGAGTACCTGACTACCTGTCACAGTTCATCTGAGTATCCGAGTATCTGTCACAGTCCACCGGAGTACTCAAGTACCTGATTAACTGTCACAGTTCATCTGAGTGATCAAAAGTGTAATGGGTCATTAGCAAATTAGATGTGTAATTTATGCTCCTAGAACACCTGACAGTGCTCCCTGCATGTTGGACCTCTATTATGTGGCCAAGCTGTGTAAAAGTCTCACACATGTGGTATTGCCATAATCAGGAGGAGTAGCAGAATGTATTTTGGGGTGTAATTGCAAGTATGCATATGCTGTGTGTGAGAAATAACTTGTTGTGATGACAATTTTGTGAAAAAAAAAAAAATAATTTCTTAATTTTCCAAAGAATTGTGGGAAAAAATTACAACTTCAAAAAACTCACCATGCCTCTTACTAAATACCTTGGACTGTCTACTTTTCAAAAAGGGGTCATTTGGGGGTATTTGTACTTTCCTGACATTTCAGGGCCTCAAGAAATGAGATAGGCCATCAGTACATAAGGTGTGATCAATTTTTAATGATTTGCACCATAGCTTGTAGACTTTATAGCTTTCACACAGACCAAATAATACATGGTAATTTGGGTTATTTTTACCAAAGAGATGTAGCAGTATAAATGTTGGCCCAAATTTATGAACAAAAACTACTTATTTGCAAAATTTTATCATAGAAACTAAAGTGTTTTCTTTTCAAAATTTTTGCTATTTTTTTCACTTATGTCACAAAAAATAAAAAACTTAGTGGTGATTAAATACCACCAAAAGACATCTCTATTTGTATGAAAAAAAAAAAGGATAAAAATTTTGTTTGGGAACAGTGTTGGATGACTGAGTAATTGGCATTCAAAGTGTGAGAGCACTGAAAGCTGAAAATTTGGTCTGGGCAGGAAGGGTGTATAAGTGCCGTGTATTGAAGTGGTTAACATTTTTATTTTTACTATTCATATGCTAACTTTTTATTTCCTTCATTTCAGTTTTTAATCTTTTTGTGGTGCTGTGTTTTTTATTACATCAATTTAGAAATACCACATTTATTGCATTTGTAACCTTAACATGTATTGTAGCAGAAACATACTGTAGAGTAAAGTAGAGTTATAAGCTATTGTTCCTAAGCATACGCAAAAATGTTACTTACCACAATGAAAACCTGTCTCTTTACCTTGTTTATTATAACTGAATCGCGCTGGTTTACCCATGTTTATTGAACCACACCTACATTGCAAAAAACATCCCTCTTCTTCATACAGTTCTTCATGCACCAAGAGGTGGCAACTTTGGGGTTGCTGAACGACTAGCATTTCTGCAGTTAACACAGACAGCCATTCATGTTTAAGCCTATGGGGAAGACATAATCTAAACACCAATGGCTCTGGCTTATTAGGAAGAAATTGTGATTGGCCAAGATTTTCCAACCAGTGCAATCACCACTTTCCCTTAATGAGCCCCTGCTTGAGGGAACACCCTTTGGCATCTTCACCTCCAATGCTAGACTACTTTGTCCTGGTGTGGCTTTGATACATATTGCAAGTAACATTTCTTCATAAAGCTTTGGGATTTACCTTGATGGGGATAGAGAATTTGTTGGTTCCAAAGTGGACTACAGAAGGGGCAATACTAGTGAATCTGGAGTTGATTTTCATTAATTTTTGGGAGTATTCCCATGGTAGACCAAAAAAAAAGTAATACAGACATTAACATCTCTAGAATGCTAACTGTATATTTCTACTATAGGTAACTATGATTTTGTACAAATTTGCTGACTGCTATTTTGGTTCCTTTTTTTATACTGTTGATAACTCTTTACATCTAAAAACTGGTTCTTGTACTTTCCCAGTGCAGACTAAGCTGTTTTTCAGTAAACAGTTTACAAAAAAATAGGAACTTTGTACAGAAAAATAATTTCTCAGAAATATTTATGTAGGAAGTAAAAGTACATTTTATTGTGGAGCTGCACTCACTCAGGGTGAATTGGCTCAACTGCAGACTATTCTAAACTGAGATATGAATTAGGCAGGCAAGCTGTGGTAAAGTGGTTGTAAAGCCTTGACTTTTTTTTTTTTTTTTTAATAACAGCCATGTTATACCTACCTGTTTTGTGCAAGATATTGCACAGAGTGACCCAATCCTCCTCTTCTGGGGTCCCCTGCTGGCGCTGTTCGCTCCATCTCTTCTTTGTCTGCCCCCACAGCAAGCCATTTGCTAAAGGGGCTAACGTGCGCGCTCACCTGAGAGCTGGGCTGTGTGCGTCCATAGACAAACAGCATGGCTCTGCCCTGCCCCTCCCTCCTCACAGGATTTGGCTGACATCAGCAGGAGCGCTGAATCGAAATCTCACTTAGGTAAGTAGATAGGTAGGTGAGGGGGCAATACTACCAGTGAGACTTTTTTTTTTTTTTTTTTTTTTTTTTTTATGTTCTGCCTTTAGAACCACTTTAGGTTGAATCTGACAAAATTCAAGCCATGGTTGGCTCTGCAGGCACCACCAAGCTCAACAAAACTACATTTAAAAATCAGAGTCAAGTGGAAAGCCACAGGTGATGCAACTGCCTGATACAGTAGCTTGCAATGGAGATTCCTCCATCCATGCTATGTAGCATGGATAGAGAAATTGATTGATTATCACTCCAGAGGGCTTTATGAGAGAGGTTGAGCCATGCATGGCCACCCCTAGACATCCCTAGGCATCATCCCTGTACTGTTTTTTTTTTTTTTTTTAGAGCCGGGGATCAGCTTTCCAAGGATAACAACCGATGAGGCTAAAAGCCGCTTGGCTGTTATACCGGAGGAGCGGGAGGGAACGCCCCCCCCTCCCGCCGCTCCTACCGGGCCTCCTGTTCCACCGGGAGGCCCGATCAACAATCTGCCGCCTCCAGTGGCTAGGGACAGGCTGGAACAAAACCGTAAGTGGCTTCGTTCCAGTCTCCTAATTGTAAACACGGAAGCGATGGCATGACGTCACTTCCCGTTTACTCGGCTGCCAATGGCGCCGGTTTTAAAAAAAAATATATACTTCGCGCAGCAAAGAAAATGCATACGGAAGTCACGCCCGCATATGTAAACGGTGTTCAAATCATACATGTGAGGCATCGCCGCGATCATCAGAGCGAGAGCAATAATTCTAGCACTAGACCTCCTCTGTAACTCTAACCTGGTAACCGTAAAAAAAATTTAAACACCTATGGAGATTTTTAGGTACCGTGGTATGTCGCAATTATAAAGCGTGACATGTTTGTTATCTCTTTACTCAGCGTAACATCATCTTTCACATTATACAAAAAAATTGGGCTAACTTTACTGTTTGGTTTTTTTAAAATTCATGAAAGTGTCCCTTTTCCCAAAAAGTTGTGTTTACAACACCGCTGCACAAATACCGTGTGACATAAAATATTGCAACAATTGCCATTTTATTCTCTAGATTCTCTGCTAAAAATATATATATATGTTTGGGGGCTCTACGTAATTTTCTAGCAAAAAATACAGATTTTAACTTGTAAACACCAAATGTCAAAAATAGGCTTAGTCATGAAAGGGTTAAAGGAAGCAAAACAATTTACAGACCTTATTCTGCTCCATGGACAATGTCTTCACTTACAATGCAGATGAAAAAGTTTTATCTTTATGGTTTTTGAGAACTTGAATACAGTTTCCATACAGACAGACCTCTGAGGCAAAAATGAAAGTACACAAAGATATTCAATGTTCATTGTCTTGAAGGAATGAATAAACATGAAACTGTTTCTTTTATATCACCTTCAAAGGTGTAGGTGGTAAAAATGTGTGGGAAAGGTGCAGCATTTTAATCCGAGGCCTGCAAAGATATTCTTAATTCCATAGCACTTTGGAGAGAAATTACTTTTTTTGTTAAGCTGAACCTCAGGCAGATAAAAAGACCAATTATTGCAGCTCTGTATTCAATATTACATTATTAAACATTTTTAAATGCAAGCAGTGTATTTGAAGAACCTGTTTTTGTAAGTGTTTGATAATGATTCTAATGGCCTTCAGTATGGAATTATTATTCAATTGGTAATTTTAATAACTCATCAACCAATCAGCTGCTTTGCTGACATGAGATTAGAACCAAATGATTTCTAATTGGTTGAATAAGACTGCTGTTCAGAGAATTGTTTGCAAATTTCACACCCTTCACGTATTTGGCTAATCTCTTTCTTTTCTTTCCAGGTTATACCTTGCTAGAGCCAGGGGCGTACAGATAACTCATGGGGCCCCCAGGCAGTCAGAGATTATGGGGCCACACAGTATACAATCACACAGTATACACATACATGTACACACAGTATACACAGACAGATGTAAAAAAAAACAGATTTATACATACTGTCCCTGGTTTTACTGAGGCTGGCAACCCTGATGGGGCCCCCTAGTGGGGCAGTGCCCGAGTGGCTCAATGGTCAGTCTGCCTCTGGCTAGAGCTTCACTTGCATAATATACCAACTAAAGCAAATATGTTTTAATTGGGGACAAAATACTAGTGCTGGGTAAATTACCGTATTTATCGGCGTATAACACGCACAGGGGTATAACACGCACCCCAATTTCAGAGGGAAGTTTCAGGAAAAAAATCTTTTCTTAAATAAACTGTGTGACGTGAGAGCTGAGTTCGAGCCGAGCGGAGAGCCAAGTGGAGAGGAGATGACGGCTCGGCAGCACTCGTTCCCCTCCGAGGTACGCTGTCGGCGTATAACACGCACGCTCGATTTTCCCCCTATTTTCAAGGCTTTGCCGGCGGTATAGCAGCGCTGCCTCATTGTTTTCAATGGGCAGGAGCAGTGGAGGAGCGGTGTATTCACCGCTCCTCCACTGCTGCAAAGAAGCTGCTGGCAGGACTTTTTGTGACGCCCTGCCAGCGCAGCGCCCCAGTGTGAAAGCACTCAGGCTTTGTAGGTTTGCAGCTGAGGCTTTTTTCAGGTGCAATGCAGGCACTGTTTTTAGCGCTGTAGCGCCTGAAAAATGCCTCCAGTGTGAAAGGGGTCTTATTCCTAGTTTACATTGGCTTTACATAGTGACCTTTCTGGATTGTGTTAGGAGGAGAGGTATAAATGGACACAGCATTCAGAGAATTTGAAATGGTACACAGCACTATTATAATTACAAAATGAATGTAACACATTGCTTTTGACAATGACTTTGTACCCCCAGTTGATATTTCCAGTGAGGAACAATGTACATCAGATGTTCAGTAGGAGACTTGAGAATCAGTGTTGCTAGTCTTTAGGTGGTGGCCAAAAGCCAAGGCCATTCCGTAACTGAACCACTGCTGTTAATTACACAGGGAAGATGTAAACATCAACAATATGTAATATGCAGGCGCTGAATGTACACTTCTAAGGTCATACTGACATAACTTGATGCAGTATGGACCACTTTTTACACATCTTGTTGTCAGCAAGATCCTAAATCTTATAGGGCCAAGCACATGACGAGCTCTCTGATGTAAACAACTAGCGGTGTTTAAAAATCTTTTAGAAACTGACTAAAATCCCAGCTCCTCTGATCCCCGCTGAGCAGGCGAATGACAGGTCCTGTCCGCTCCACTGTGCAGAGCGGACACAGACCCAGTCTCGCTCTCCTCTATGGGGAAATCGGGGTGGAAACTGACCACCTGTCCATTTTCATCAGATCTGATCTGCCAGACAGATGGAAAATAGGACCATCATCCGTCTGGATTTTGTGGGCAGATTGGATGGCAGTGGGTGTCAGCGGATATGTGTCCGCTGACATCCGCCACACCATAGAGGCGATTGTAGGTCCGATCAAGTCCGCCTAAAAAACTGACAGTGAAAGGATCTTTTGGTCTCATTCACACCAATGTATTGGGGTGCACACTGCCAATATTCAGAGTATTTCTCTGCCTGGGAGTCACAGGTATAAAAATCAGACAGGCTGCAACTGTACACTGGTAACCACATATCTAAGTGGTTATAGGAATGGATGTGTCCCACTGGACACACAGTTTGTGTCCAGAAGTGCACATCTGTCCCTATATGCAAACACTTGTGACTGCCCAGTGGAGAAATATGCTGAATTCTGGAGGTGTACTCTGCATCCAAATTTCTTCATGTGCATGTTGTGATCTTTGAGGATCTTTCAGAAGAAATAACTTCACATTAAAAGCACCTAGAGAATGGTCAGAGATAGCTTGCTTTAATGCTCTTTTACTGTGTATTAGGAATATATATATATCAGCCCCTAACCTGTCCATCTTTAGGAGATCCCTGAAAACTCACTTATTCAGGGAAGCCTATCCCACACCCACCTAACAACCCCATCAAATCATTCCCCGCATCTATTACCTTTTGTACCACCACCCCCTCCCTTTAGAATGTAAGCTCAACGAACATGGTCCTCCTGTCCCTTCTGTATTGAACTGTACTGTAATTGTGCTGTCCCCCCTCTACATTGTAAAGCGCTGCGTAAACTGTTGGCGCTATATAAATCGTTATTAATAATATATATATTTGATTTAATGTCCATAGTCTAAGCACAGGTGTACTTTTAAAGCCCAACTCCAGACTGTATCCACACTGCAAGGGTCAGTAGCTTGTTTTGTCTAGGGCAGTGGTTCTCAACCCTGTCCTCAAGTACCCCAGTAGGCCATGTTTGCAGGTTCTCCTTTATCTTACCCAGGTGCTTTAAATCAGAGTCAATGGCTTAGTATTTTGGACAGCTATTTTATCTAAGGGAAATTCCCAAAACATGGCCTGTTGGGGGTACTTGAGCACAGGGTTGAGGACCACTGGTCTAGGGGAGAGGAGAAACAGTTTTACTTATCTGATCCTCTGCTCCCCAAGCAGATGGTGCTCCCCGGGCTAAAGTGATGGACTGTCATCATGTCCAGTGCAGGGCTATGGACCCTACTTTGGTCTTGATGACATCAGAACCCTAGACCGTTGGAGCATGGGGAAGAGGCTGCAGGAAAGGGTGCAGGATCAGGTAAGTAAATCTTCTTTTGTTTGCTAGTCTTAAAGGAGCAATTGCCCCTTGCAGTGCAGGCACAGCTCCACTGCAAGGGATAGTTTTTGAAGTTCCATCACTAGAGTTTTAAATACAAACCTCTAATGTCTTAACTTTGGGTAGAAATATTAGATTGCTCCTTTTTCCAGTAATCAATTTCCCAGTATTTTCCTATTATGAGTAAATATTATTAAATTAACATAGAATTTGTAGCTTCATAATATGACATTTTAGTATGCATTTTCCTTTTTTCTGAACAATTTTCTTTTTTAAACAAGTATAAATATTCAAGAAAAACTATAGGTTAGGAAAGCCAAGATGCTGATTAGTACATATTCCAACTAGTTTGCAAAAAGGATGTGGAAACTTTTACTTATTTTTTTACATAACATGTGGGAGTTTTGTACTTATGCTGAAACTTTAGTGTTAGCATTTGATCAAAACGATTATTCATATGCTAAGGTCAAATAAGTTGGAGGATATATGAGAAAATCGTGGGTAGACAATTGCTTTAAGACAGCAGAGAGCCAAAGGTGCTGCCTCCAAAATATGCCTTACATAGTGCTGAATAGTACCAGGTAAAAATTTTAACTATTCTTCACTGTTGTGTATTTTTGAAACAGAACATACACTGTATACTATCACTTGATTTCTTAAAGGAGTCGAGGCTGTTCACCTAGCTAAGTGAATGATAGTGAATGTGCTGAAATATTTGTTTCATAGCAGAATCAAGCAGTGGCATATAGTGGAATGTCAAGTTTACCTAGCCAATATTTATTTCATTCTGCCAGCCATTCTTAAATCTTTTTAGAAACATTTTATTATTTATGGGTTAATGGCTATATGCATAACTTTTTCACATCATAGGTTTAGTAGGTTACAGGTAAATGTATAAAGTGAATGTTTGAATAAATCAAATATATTTGTTTTCCTGCAAGAACCCCTGTCAATGCAAAGAAAGTTAGAGGAAAAAGTTCTCTGTTTTGCATCTAGCAGAGTTTTTTTATTTGTACTGGTGTGGACAAACCCATGAAAGACCAATAATTTTTCCAATAATGTCATAAAAAAATCCCCATACTTCTATATACGCTTTTTTTTTTTTTTTTGCTTGCTGTTTGTATTTTTTTTTATTTTTGCATATCTAAGTGTCACAAATTGGGTGAAAGATCAATATATCCTTCTTTAAGAGAACAGGTTACCCTGTGAAAATGAAAAGATGTATGAGTGAAGAATATAGGCAACAAATAATAAGGCTTATATAAAACGAAGTGGGCGACTTTTACCAATTCTGTCACACAGCAAGGCAATGCTAAACAGAAGAAGTAAGACAAATTATGTGACCAATTTACTACAAGGTTACATCTTAAGTTGTAGGGTTGACTTTAGGCTGCTCACTTTGCAGAGGGATTTCCCCTTAGCTTAGTGAAGGTGGTGAAGCTCCACTAACTTCTATCATTCAATCATGTGCGAGCAAAAATCCTGTGAATTGTCACCTCATTAACTAAGCTAAAAGAAAAACAGCCTATTTGCTTTTAGTAAATTAATCCCATAAATTACTCCTTAAGTTGCTCTAAATTAACACTGGGACAGATTGAAACCTCTGACCACTTCATAATTATTACTCTGTTTAGAGTGAAAATCTGTCTCATCTTCAGTGATAAACTGTTGCAGACCGTTGCAAATTTTCTGCGGATGGCTGTTCATTAGTACAGATGCAGGGGTCACAAATACACAGAAAAATTGTCATATAGGTTTTGTGAAATGAAACCTGGTATGATATGAAACCTGATTTGCATTTAATTGTGTAGCTACTTTCCTTCATAAATGTCCCCCTGTGTGTTCTGCTAAATTACAGACTTTGGCCAGTTCTTACATTATGCTGGATGCTGACTCCTTCATATTTATGTGTCAGATGAGAAGGATCTAGTGTTCTTAGTTAGGCAGCTTTGTGTCTCATGTGTATTATTGGAAATGTATACAGTATAACGTAAATCATAATAACATGTATAAACACATGCTTCTTAAAAAATTGTCAGCTTAAAAAAAAAAAGATAAAATTGACTTTAAACCATTATAGTTTTCCTTTAGTTTTTTTTTGTGTGGTATCTTGTACTATAGTGTGTTATTTTATGTTTTAGGCTCCAGATGGATATACCTTGGTACCTTCTTAGTGTCCTTGTTTTGAGCAGATATTGTGCTTCAGTTTGTGGTAAGGAATTCATTACTTCTATTATGTTTTAGTCTGCACTCCCATTCCTTTATTTAGTTCTTTTACAGCACTTTTCTAGCTTATATGAAATGTGAAATGTGACAGACCATCTGGCACCCAGCCTGGGTGCCTCCACCAATTTTCAGCTTCCTCCAATCTGGAAGTAGGAACCAGGTATTATAGCTGAGCATTGCAGCCGAACTAGACGAAACTAGCTTAGGTGCAAACTAACTATATTGTATATTCACCCAGAATGTATACCACACAAAATCAGATAACAGCTTGATCACATTATCCTAAACAATGCAAACTTTAAAAAGTAATATCATCAGTACATCTAGTGAACAGCTAACATAAAAATAAACAGTAAGCTAATTAACAACTAGTCACCTAGAAAAGCCTAGGTTACTAGGGTCAGTGCCCACCCAGACAGTTCGGTACCAGTTCCCCAGAAAGAAAACCCAGGGCTGTCCAAATCTCATTAACCAGCTTTCACTTGTGTAATCTGTCCACTAAACAAGTCATCATAAGACAAAACTCATACAATGTTCCAGCTGTCTGAAAAAGTGGAATAAATGTATCTTCCCAGATTTCTTGAGGGAAATTGTTGATAAATATTTCTGTCCCAAGTGGAGAAACTTCTCCAACCCAGTTTGCAGGAGGGCCACCATATTACACTTTTACATCCACTCCAGAAAGGAAGTTTTATTGTCTTTTTTTCAGAGAATAAATCCAAGCCTCGCTTTCAGTGTTCATCAGGTTGTTTTCCATCATTAGAGAATGATCTGCTCTCTCCATGGGATCAGGGGCTGAACTGAGCTCTTTTCAATGCTCTGACCCGGAGAAGCAGACAAAATACCCGGTCTTCTCTCTGGGCCATAATCAGTGGGTAGAAAGCAAGCCCCTAGTCCCCTCCCAAAAGCCCCTGTCCCAGTTGGGTTTGTCACAGTCTACATGTACTGCCACTTAGGGTTTCTTTAGATATCAGAGGGAACATAAATATGCAGATACAATCCAGCCACCCTCAGACTAAAATTTTGGATAAAGGCAGCAGAGAGAGAGGGGCTCAGTCCAGCATTAATAATTATGTGAATAGAGAGGCTGGGTGGCCAGGTGATCTTAGTGCTGATTATTGCCACAAGAAAAAAAATAGCAATCGAAACATTTTCATAAGCTATTTAACTAATTGTTTCCCAATAGTAGTCTGGCTAAAATCATTATAACACATTACATATACTGACACAAATATATTTTTGTCTTTCAGGCCTGCTTACAGTGCAAACCATAAAATCCAGCTATACAGCTGAGTATGGAGATGAAGTCAACATGGAGTGTCTCTTTACAGAAACACACATCACAAATTTTGAGGATATGACTGTTATATGGAAACACAGCATACAAAAAGGGAGCAGTTCAGAAGTTGCAAAATATTCCAATGGAAAGGATGTTGAAATTCTACAAGACAAAGAATATAGAGATCGAGTGAAGCTCTTGTCAGATAAACTGAAAAAGGGCCGTACCATTTTGAGGATCAATAATGTAAAGATGACTGATGCAGGACACTATCTATGCATTATAGCTTCTCAAGGATCAGACTTTAAAGAAATCAGTCTGGAAGTACAAGGTAATGTCTATTCCAATCATTTTCTGTATACAGCACAATACAATTTTTATTTTTCATGTAATGTTCCAATTGTAGGGTCATTTTGCCTTCAATTGATATTAAAGGCATGTTTTAAAAAAAAAAATAAAAATGTTATGCTTACCTGCTTTGTGTAATGGTTTTGCACACAGTAGCCCCGATCCTCCTCCTCTTGAGTCCCCCACCGGCACTCCTGGGGCAAACAGCTTGCTGTGGGGGCACCTGAGAAGGTTTGCTCCCAAGCTACTGCTCTGCGTGTCCTTTCACACACACAGCCGTGGCTTGGCCTCCCCCATTCTCTCTCTCCTCTTTGGCTTACTGGCTGTGATTGACTGCATGAAGGTGAAAAACCTTGAGCCTTTATAACCACTTTAAGAAAGGGGCAAAATCCCATCTAAGTTAGCCAGGATGGCTTGGCACCTTACAGCCTCCTGCATTTGCTACCAATCTTGTTTAAATAAATTGACTACAGCTAAGAAATGTTGTGATATAGGTCACTATTTCCTCCAATCTCTATTTATTATTATTATTATTATTATTATTATTATTATTATTATACAGGATTTATATAGCGCCAACAGTTTACGTAGCACTCTATACAGGTTTCATGCAAATACCTAGGTGAAAACAGTATGAAATCCTGTAACTGGTTGTTACAAAACTGCACAGTCTAACTGGGGTTATGTAGAGGAGCATATCTTGTCAAATTGCACCTAGGTCCTAGGGGTTAGTTGAGAATGTTGTCACCACTTTCTCAATCTGTTCAAAATATCTACTTTTATGCTTATTTTTATCAATATTGTAGCCCTACTATCTTGATTTCTTACAGACTTTTTGCTAATGTATAAAATGCTCTTCTATGCTTTCTACAGCTCCATACAAACAAATAAACACAAAGGTCACAGATGTAGTCACATCCTCAGGACAAACCATGAAGGAGCTCTCCTGTCAGTCTGTGGGATATCCAAAGGCTGAGGTCACGTGGCTGAGTAACAGTGGGAATATCAGTGCAATCAACAATACTAGCTATATATACACTGCTGAAGGATTATTCAATATCACCAGTGTGATCAGAATCTCTTCTGAAGCTAACAGAACGTTCACTTGCATATTTTGGAATAATGCACTACAGAATTCATCTTCACAGTATTTTACCTTCCCAGGTATGCACACCTTTCCATTATTTGTGTTCTCTGGGTACATATGCGACACATCTTATAAAAGGCTTATGATTACAGAAGTGATTTGGTAAACAAACTAATTAGCAGAAAACAGCGTGTACAGACCATGCATTACATTTTCATTGCTGGGGCAACTGCAAGAAATAATAAGCTGTAAACACCCTAAGATCTGTTTCACGCTGGTGCACTGTGGTTTGGCAAAGATGCAGCATGCAGGACTGTATACTCTTAAAAACTGTTAAGAACACAATAAAACTTCTTCTTTTTTTTTTTTTTTTTTTTTTTTTTTTAAGCAAAAATCCCTTTTTGTAGATAGATTAATAAATCTGCTTACAAGGACACAAATGTTAATTATGGTTACCAGACTCTTTTATAAAGTTTTATTTATTGAAATGACACTTTCCTTAGACATAGCACTCTGAGCTCAAACTAAATTGGAATTGATTGCTCAGAACCTAAATATAACATCAACATAATAGGAAAAAATATATATACTACTACTTAATATATTTTTATCATGTTACATAAAAACAAGTTTTCCATCTTCAAGATGTTACTTGGATTTTTCTTTTTTTTTGTTTTTTTTTGTTTTTTTTTGTTTTTTGTTTGACAAGATCTATCTTTTAATGAACCCATGGTGGTTTTTATTTTTTGCCATAACCCCCTGTTAGAGCAAGCAATATAACAGTCAGCTCTACCTTGCTCCCACAACCATTTTAGCCATACCTTCTCTGATTCATATAGAACAGGGGTCAATTTATTTTCCATCAGACTTTAAGAGGGCCAAATTGTGGCCAGTGGGTGTGGAAATATTCCTGGCATCAGTGGGAGAAAACATCATCACATTTGGTATCATAGGGTAGAATAATGCCCCATTACTGGCGTCAGTGAGGGAAACGGTGCCCTATTGTTAATATCAGTTGGCAGATTAGTGTCTCGTACCAGTAGGAGGAATAGTGTAAGAAAGGCTAGATGAAGGCAAGCAAAGGGCTCCCGGGCCACAGTTTGGAGACCACTGATATGGAATTTTTAACCTCCCTAGCAGTATTCCCGAGTCTGGCTCGGGGCGGAATTTCAGAACCAAAAGCGGTAACCCCGAGCCAGACTCGGGATCACATCGCAGGATCCAGGAAGAGCTTACTTACCTTGTCCCCTGGGTCCTGCGATGTCTCCCCGCAGTGTGAGCAAGCCGCCATGTCTCGATTCATCACTGAGCCGAGCTCCATTCCCTGTGAGCGTTGCGACGCACGGGGACGGAGAACGGCGCCAAATTCAAAAAGTGAAATGCATACAATACATACAGTATACTGTAATCTTACAGATTACATTACTGTATGAAATTATTTCACATCCCTTTTTGTCCCTAGTGGTTTCTCCAGTGGCCTGCATGCAGTTTTATATTATAAAAACTGTTCTTTCTGCCTGAAAACTGGAGATTGTCCATAGCAACCAAAACTGTCCCTTTACATCTAAAGTGGTTTTAGACCAGCTAGAAAACAGTGATAATAAATTAGAATCATTCGCAGAATTGAGTGATAGTGATTTGTGGGGAGATCTGTCATCAAACACTGAAAGTAATGACAGCGACAATTCTGCAACTGAGCAAATTTCAGTATTTTTGATTTGAATATTTTTTATTATTATATTATTATTTGGTATAATTATTTATAGTTATTTATTATATTATAATTTTTGATTTTGTGCTTCAAACTTTATCATACCCGAGATGTCTACTAGACTCTGGTTTGGACAGATTTCAGCATCAAAAATATGAAATAGTCATACCGCCAGGGAGGTTAAAAAATGAGTTCATAAAACACATGACAGATGTATTAAATATAGATGCTCAAGTGTAAACCTAGCCTTTATAGCTCTTACATTTCTATTTCAGAAATCAGCAATGAAAGACCGCATGAATGGGTATCTGCAGTTGTTGTTATAACGTTACTAATTGTATCAATTCCCATTTTGATCTTTTTATATGGTAAGATAATAATGATATTTCTTTTTTTCCATAACATTTTTTTATTGAAAAAAAAGGCAACCATAAAAGCAAAAGAATGGTGACTATGGTATTTGTTATATTTGATATTTACTTCTGAATTTTATTTATACAGTTTCAATAGACACACCTTTTGAGAATACGAGACAGTAGCCATCCATTTGCTTTTTTAAATTGCGTTAGAATGAGATACACTATATTATCCAAAGTACTGGGACACCTGCCTTTACACGCACATGAACTTTGATGGCATCCCAGTCTTAGTCCGTAGGGTTCAATATTGAGTTGGTCCACCTTTTGCAGCTATAACCGCTTCAACTCTTCTGGGAAGGTTGTCTACAATTTAGGAGTGTGTATATAGGAATGTTTCACCATTCTTCCAGAAGCGCAATTGTGAGGTCAGGCAGTGATGTGGACGAGGAGGCTTGTCAAACAGACTGCGCTCTAATTCATCCCAGAGGTGTTCTATCAGGTTAAGGTCAGGACTCTATGCAGGCCAGTCAAGTTCCTCCACCCCAAACTCCCTCATCTATGTCTTTATGGACCTTGCTTTGTGCACTGGTGCGCAGTCATGTTGGAACAGGAAGAGGCCACCCCCAAACTATTCCCACAAAGTTAGGAGCATGAAATTATCTAAAATGTCTTTTTATGCTGACGCCTTAAGAGTTCCCTTCACTGGAACTAAGGGGCCAAGCCCAACCCCCTGTAAAACAACCCCACATCATAATCCCCCCTCCACAAAATGATTTGGACCAGTGCACAAAGCAAGGTCCATAAAGACATGGATGAGCGAGTTTGGGTAGAGGAATGTGACTGGCCTGCACAGAGTCCTGACCTCAACCCGATAATACATCTTTGGGTTGAATTGGAGTGGAGACTGAGAGCCAGACGTTCTCATCCAACATCAGTGCCTGGCCTCACAAATGCGCTCCTGGAAGAATGGTCAAACATTCCCATAGACACACTCCTAAACCTTGTGGACAGCCTTCCCAGAAGGGAAGCTGTTATAGCTGCCAAGGGTGGGCCAACTCAATGATGAATCCTACAGACTAAGACTGGGATGCCATTAAAGATCATGTGTGTGTAAAGGCAGGCGTCCCAATACTTCTGGTAATATAGTGTATATCATTCTTCTAGACTCAGTTAACATTTGACTGTGCTGCAACAGAAGATAATACGCTTCCTTATCAGCTGTGGGGATTTTCCAACAGTTTATAAAATCTCAGACAGTGAGAACAAGCTCTTCTTTTGTACAGTGTTGCAATGTCTTGTTTTATAATACAAAGGGGTGTATTTATCGTTCAACAAGAAATGCACCCAATGTTTGGCCCAACATTCACCCATTTTTAAAAATTCATTCTATCCAGTGGTTTTTACCTGTTTTCAAACAAAATTTGTCTGCCGAAAATTGCTTCAAATAAGATTCGCTCATGTTAAAAATTTACCAAACAGGATTAACCTAACATCTGTTCATTAATGGGAGATTACTTCACTACCCCTTTCATCTTAATTTTTTATCTTGTGCAGTATTCAAACTGTGTATTTTAAAGTTCTTGGAGCTGTGGATTTTTTTTAGAGAGTTCTGAAACAAGGGTTTTAATACAAACTGAGCACATTCATAATCAATTATTTTGTTTTCTTTTACTGTAAAAAAAAAAAAAAAAAAAATTATTAGGGGAACTATTTGGGCAGTGATTTCGTGACATGCAATAATTGCCCATATTTGGACTATTAATTAAAATATAGGCAGTGACGTCACGGGGAACCCTTTCATCAGAACTTTCTTGGCACTTAAAATAATGGCTAGGTTGGGAATTTCTACAGGGCTCAATTGGGGTTATAGCAGAGGATGGGGGGTCTACTTTTTCTTTAGACCTTCCGGTACTGAAGGGGGTGCTGTAGGGTACCTTTTTAGATATTGCTGGTTCCTGCTCAGAAACCTGTCAACATGAGGCCATGGTGCTTTGAGAGGGAGACTCCCATTTTGGGGGGAACCCCTCTGAAAACAGCCTCTCAATGCTGGTGGGCTAGTATCAGCATAGTGAGGAAGGATGGGGAGGGGGTGCTGCATGCTCACTGCTCCTTTTGATATAAGAATTCTAGCCTGGCCAGTGAATTCTGGGAGAATCAGGGCATTTTGTTTTTTTGTTGACATGCTGATAGCATTTGCTATACTTGGTACTAGTACAGGGTTTTTACTTAAAGCGGAGTTCCAAGCTTTTTTTGTTTATTAAAAGTCAGCAGCTACAAAAAGTGTAGCTGCTGACTTTTAATAAACAGATACTTACCTGTTCCATTGTCAACGATGCGGCCACACAGAGCCCCGCTCCTCCCCCCCCTCCTCTCCTTGCCTCCATTGAAACAGCTTGCAGCTTCACGGCCGGGCGCGCACTGTGCATGCGTGAGTCGTGCTGCACTCTCCCAGTGGACAGGCAATCTTCTGGGACCTTTCACATGTCCCAGAAGATTGCCAAAAGGGAGGGGCCGCCTAGGGGGAGAGGAGGAGTCGCCTAGGCGGCCGTAGGCAGAAGCAGGAAGTGGGACAGGAAGTCCCACTCAAAACTAAGCACCCCCCCCCCCCAAAAAAAAATGACATGCCAAATGTGGCATGTAAGGGGGCGAGGAGTGCTTAAAGCGGAAGTTCCACTTTTGGGTGGAACTCCGCTTTAAAGCGTTTGTTACCCCAACACTTCATATTCCTGATATGTGCCTGCTGTATTATGTACTTGTATGAGAAAGTATCCTGTTCTCTTTGTATTGCTTCCTTTATGTGAAATCCCTGGTGTTCCTGCTAGTCCCCTTGCTTTCCTATTAAAAACTGATCACAGTAAGCAGGAGAACACACCGAGGTTGCTCTCTAGCTACCCTGTTTCCCCGAAAATAAGACCTAGCGTGATTGTCGGTGATGGCTGCAATATAAGCCCTACCCCCCAAATAAGCCCTAGTTAAAGTCCTTGTAGGTCTTATTTTCAGGGTAGGGCTTATTTTTGGGGAAACAGGGTAGGGCTTATTTGGGGGATAGGGCTTATATTGCAGCCATCACTGACAATCACACTAGGTCTTATTTTCGGGGAAACAGGGTATGCTGAGAACTCAGTGTACTCTGCTCCAATGATCAAACTTGTCCTGACGCGCCCCCCCGCACAGCAATTCACTGACAAGCTCAGTGTGCTGTTGATTCTCCTCCCCCAGCTCTAATGCCGCTGAGAACAGAGGGAATGTGATCACTCACTTATAAAAAGGGGGAAAACAGGTGTGTGTGTGTGTGTGTGTGTGTGTATGTGTATATATGTATGTATGTATGTATGTGTATATATGTATGTATGTGTGTGTGTGTGTGTGTATATATATATATATATATATATATATATATATATATATAGTGTATACTTTATCCTTTTTTTTACCATCCTAGGCCACCACAAAGGTCATTATAAAAAAAGAATTACAGAATACAACAGCATACAACTAGGTGAGACTCTCAGTATAGACAACTCTGCATCAGCTACAAGCAAATATTCTGGATACAGTTCTGAGCATGATGTTATTGGTAAGTAATGAATAATAAATAAAGGGTCAGGACATCCACCGAGCATGTTATTCAAAGTAATCTTGCACTGTTAAAGTTTCACATTACGCATAATTAAAAACACTGCTTTCCGCCAAATGGGATTTTTTTTCATACATGCTCCCTAGGGCAGTGATCAGCCCCCACCCTCCTACCCCCATGGCATTTAATTGGCAATCCCATACCTATTAGCCTAGAAAATTACCAATAGTATTTTTAAATATTCGGCTCCCATTGACTTCAATGGGGTTCAGAATCAGCACCCAAATTTTAGTTTAGTGTTCTGCGAACCTGCCCCAAACCGAAGCCAATTATGGTAGGCTCATCCCTACTATGCAGCTATTACAGCAGAACTTCAGGCAAACATCTAATTACTCAGATGAAACTCTTTTAACAGCCAACGAATTTGTATTTCTCTCCAACCGCTCCTGAGATTTATTAAACCCTACTAGACAGAAGACACCAGTTTCACTGTTACAGTAAAATTGGAATGAAATTTGCATTGTGGTAGGTGGGTTTTACCCTTAAAGCACTTTCACACTGACAGCACGGGGGCGTCGTCGCGGCGCATTACCGTTGTTTTAGAGGCGCTTTTCGGCTGCTAGCAGGGCGCTTTTAACCCCCACCAAAAATACTTTTTTTAACGTCCTGCCAACGCAGCACCCCAGTGTGAAAGCATTTAGGTTTTCACATTGGGATTGCAGATGAGGCATTTTTCAGGCGCTTTACAGGCGCTCTTTTTAGCGCTAAAGCGCCTGAAAAACGCCTCCAGTGTGAAAGGGGTCCCAATGTCAAGTGTGCATGACATATTTGCATATTATGGCAACTGGCAAGCTTAACTGCCAAATGGACCTTTCTAGGCAAATAGAATTTTTAAACCCAACTTTGGTTTCTATCTCCTTGAAACAACCTCACTTGTACAAAAATAGAGATTGTATTGTATTTTTTATGAAAATATAGATTTGATAAACAGTTGCACAAATATTGTGCAATATTAAAAAATGCTACTACCATTTCTGTTTTATACAGGACCTCTGCTTTTGTGGTTTTAAGTAATTTTCTAGCCATAAATGCAGATCTTAACATATTTGATAAAAATAAAAAAACAAAAAGAAAACAAAAAAAGGGTTAAAGCCATTTATAGCCACAACACAGTTATACAAAACCTTGTGGCCGTCTTCAATTTTCCTTTTGCATCCTCAGAGGGACCGAAAAAGTTGGCCCAATATTTCCTCTCCCTTCTGCCCTACCAGTAAGGATGAGCTCAGGCGTGTTCGCAACCCGCACGTGCAGAGCCCGCCAGGAAGTCAGCACTGTACAGCGCTAATCCCAGACAGCGAGACATTTTCCCAATCCGCGGCTGCAGAGATTGAGAAATTATTCACTGCCTGCGATTAGCGCTGTGCAGTGCCGACTTCCTGGTGGGCTCTGCACGTGCGGGTTGCGAACACGCCTGAGCTCATCCTTACCTACCAGTAAAACCCTTGTCATAAAGGATAATATTATGAAAGGTGAACTTATCCTTTTAAGTAATTTGATCTAACTGGCATCAAATACAAAGTGTCTCTGTTTATAATAAATATGATGGCCATCAACAAATACTACTTATCAAACTTATTTGAATTATGAGCACATTTTTCTCTGTGGTCCAATTTTGGTTTAAGCTATTTACATTCCTGGCTACACAAGAAACTTTGGGAAACCCCTCCCCTGTCTAGGAAGCCATTTTTTTTCAATATTCATTATACAAACATAACAATTTCCACATTTCCCAAACAATTTGGTGCCAGATCTCCTGGATCTGGGGCATGCCTGACATAAAAATGATTTTTATTCCTAAGATCTTATTCTGTTTTATTTCCTTCCCAGTCTAGATCACTAAACTTAATCTCAGTGCATTACAGATTAATGAATTTGTAGGGCATAATTGTTATATCTGGTGAGTTGAAAGGTCTGGGTTGCAAACTCTCTGGATATACGGTCTTGATGCACAGCCATCCTTTAACATTTTGTGATATCTACTTGTCCAAAATGTGAATACAGCCAGTACTTTCATAATTCTACTTTGGAGCAATGTTCATTTTCACCCTTCTCTTATCAGTAACTAGATCATATGTTGTCCACCTTTTAGCAATTAATTAAATTCCACAGTGGGAAACGTCAACTGCAGCTTTTTTTACAATCCAAATGTTTCACTGTTTATAATAACAGTTCCTTTAGCTGACGGGGACTTCCAGAGCTTTTGTAAAATGGTAAAATGTTTGCAATAAACTGTAATACTTATGCCTGTATAATGTTGGCCAGCCATGCTGTACTTGAAAAACAACCTTGTCAAAACAGACGTGACTCAACATTAACTATTTTTAAACCTTATTCTACTAGAATTTGTAAATACATAAGAAGGTATAATATATTTTCTTGTTTTGCTTTTTTTTTTCTTACATTTCTTCAGTTGCTTTCTGGTTTCTGGCCTAAGTGATGTCATAGATGTAGAATAACTCCTTAGGTGCTAAAGGAAGAGAAATCCGTTTTGAATGCATTGTCTGTTGTTTTGCATAAACTGGGCTGGATGAATTAGTTCTGACTACGGGAAAACATAATATATTGTATTGTGCCTTTTAGATGAGTACCCAAGTCATTTTAAATGCAACATGTCTGTGTTTGGTATGACTGTATGTGTTAGTTTGAATGGACTGGCTCCCATAGTCAGAACTAATTCATCCAGCCCAGTTTACATGCAAAACAGACAATGCATTTTTTTTTTTTTTTTTTATAAACTCTTTATTACAAAATTTTTACTTACAAATTATTTAACATAGTTTACATGATCTTTTCTCTTTCTTTTCTTCCACAATATTAACATATATATCTATTTTCATACCCATTCACTCTTACAACTCATTCTTCCCTCTCATCCATCTTATGGTCACAAATACCTTCCCCTTTTTACCCATACTATATTTTCAGGTCTTCCTATATCTGTTGTTAAGTGTGATTTGTTCCACTTTGCCCAAATCTTATCATATTTCTGCATATTTCCTCTTTGTTCATACATTATTCTCTCATGTGGTACAACTTGGTTTACTGCTCTCACCCATTGGTTTATTGTAGGTGGATTTGGCTGGATCCATTTTTCCACTATTTGTTTTGAGCCAGGAATAATACTTCTTGCAAAAATATCCTAGTATATCCACTCCCTCTTTCTTTTACCACCCCCAGCACACATAGTTCCACAGTGGCCGTAATAGATTTATTTATGACTTTTCCTAATTTCTTGACCACCTGTTGCCAATACCTCCCTATATTTCCACACTGCCACATCACATGGATAAAATCCGCCCCGCCTTCCCCACATCTTGTGCAGTCTGGCGCCTGCATCCTCCCCATCCTATACAGTCTGTTCGGTGCCAAGTATGTCTGATGTATTATATTTAATTGAATTATCCTGTTGTTCATTGCTGGCGATACTTTCAAGTGCAAGGAGCAGATTTCATCCCAGTCCTGATCACTCATTCCCGGGATGACCCTTTGCCATCTGTCCCTCACACCCACCGGGTCCCCACTTATTTTACTCTGTAATAGGTGTGAATACAACTTAGATATCAATCCCCTTGATCCTTAAGATCTTAATATGCCTATAAGGGGATATTTGGAAATTTTTAGTTCTTTTCTTCCAAACTGTACCTGTAATAAATGTCTTAGCTGTAGATACTTATAAAATTGTTTACTCTGGAGGTTATATTGTTTACACAGGTTCTCATATGACACTATCACATTCTTATTGTACATCTGGCCAATAGTTGTTACTTTTTTCTGTTTCCAAAAATTACTGTCTTCAAATATTTCTAATTTTTCGAACGTTGGATTATTCCATAAGGCAGTTTCTGGTGGGGTGTCTTTAAATCCCGTCAGTTTTTTTACCTCCTTCCAAACTGACCTGGCCAGCTTTAGGAGGGGAATTTTTACTCCAACCTTTCTTAATTCTGTTGTTTCTAATCCTACCAGTAGATCTCCTACCTGCATTTTATTTAGCAAATATTTCTCCACCCTCATTTCTTGTTCCTGAACTACCCAGGTTTTTAGATGTTTTAATTGCCCCGCCAGGTAATATAAATATAGGTATGGTATTGCCAACCCTGCTGCAGTGTTAGGTCTTTGTAGCGTAGAGAGTTTTAATTTACATCGCCCATTTGCCCAGATGAAACTAGTTAGCTGGGAGTTTAATTTTTTAAATATATATTTTGCTATCTTTACCTCTGAATGCGGCATCACATACAGACACTTCGGTAGTATAATAGATTTAATCAACTGTATTCTCCCTGCCATTGATAACGGTAGTTTTTTCCATACTCCCAGTTTATTCTTCACGTATTCTACCAAGGGGTCTATATTTGCTTTAAGAGCTTCTTCTGGTTCCAATGTGATATTTATTCCTAAATATTTAAATGTTTCCACTATTTTTAATGGGGTCTGAGGTTTCCTCTTCTTTCCTGGCCCTAATAACATCAATGCGGATTTCTGCCAGTTTATTTTAAGCCCTGATAGTATCCCGTATGTTTCTATTATTTTCATTGCCTCCCCTAATGAAGTATGCACATCCTCCATATACAGTATGATGTCGTTTGCATATAATCCTATCCCCCACCCTGATCCCTTTGTATATTTTGGATTGTCTAAATCTATTAGCCAGTGCTTCTATTGCTAGTGAGAACAATTGGGGGGACAATGGGCACCCCTATCTTGTTCCCCTTTGCAATTTCACTGTAGGAGACAGTACTCTATTTATTAAGAAATTAGAGCATGGTTGTTTATACAATATTCTCACCCATTTTCTAAATCCTTTCCCAAATCCACTTTTCTTCAACACTGCTTGCAGGAACTCCCATTCTATGGAGTCGAATGCCTTGGCCATATCCAACGATGCCAAAGCACTCGACTCCGGGAAGTACTCCCTCAGCTGGACCATCAACTGAGTTCTCCTAATATTATTTGTAGTGGACTTCCCCGGCATAAATCCTGTTTGATCTTCTGCACTACAATGGATAAAATTACCCCATTAAGCCTCTTCGCCAATATCTTTGCCAATACTTTATAGTCAATATTTAACAACGATATTGGTCTATAGGACGCACAATCTTTTCTGTCTTTTTATGGTTTTGGTATCAGTATTACTGTTGCCTTGTACATGGAGGAAGGCATCTCCCCCCGATCAAATGCCCCCCTATACATCTTAGTCAGTATCGGAGCAGTAATTTCCACATACCGCTGGTACATTTCTAATGGGATAAAGTCTGGTCCCTGCGATTTGCCCTTTCCCATAGACTTAATAGCTTCTTTTACCTCCTCTACTTCAATATCTTTCTCCAGTTCCCATTTTTGTTCTTCTGTTAACTTCAGAAACTCCAAATCCTCTAGGTATTTCTCTATCTCCTCTCCTGTGCATGTCAGTGTTAATGTGTACATTTTCTCATAGTATCTATAGAAGGTTTTCACAATGTCCTCCACTGTATTAACCATCTCCCCTTTCTCATCTCTCACCTCTGTTATAGCTAATGTAGATACTTGTTGTTTTATCAGGTAATTTACCATTTTATTGGCGTAATATCCTTGCTCAAAATATTTTTTTGCTTTAACTGGAACCTCTTACATTTATTTTTGATCATTAATTGATTCTTATATTGACGCACCGCTCCTACCCATTTTATCTGGCTCATAACTGAGGGATTCTTAATAAACTCTGCTTCGGCCTTCTTACATACATCTTCCATTTCCTCTTCTTCTTGTCTATTAGCACGTTTAATGTATGATATTGTGGATCTTACTATCCCTCTTAAATACGCCTTAAAGGTATCCCATGTTACACCCTCCATTATACTGTCACCATGGGCCTCCAGAAACATTACCATTTGCTCCGGTATACGATCATTTGACCCAATCTGGGCTAACCAATAGGGCTGTATTCTATATCCCGGCCGCCTTCCTCTGGGACCTATCTTCAACTCAAAGGTCAGCCCAGAGTGGTCAGACACCCCCTTAAGCATATATGTAACCGAATGCACCATTGGGAGTATTTTCTCGTTCCCCAGTGCCAGGTCTATCCTAGACATGCTCCCTCTACCTGGTGCATTCCAGGAATAGACTCTGACCCCTGGGTTTCTAATCCTCCATAGATCAAACCATCCTACCTCTTTCAAGAAGTTTTCCAGTATTTTAGACCCTTCTCCTCTCCCATGGCTTTTTTTCCCCAAATCTATCCATCTTTGGGTCCAGCCACATATTAAAATCTCCCATACATATAATATGTGCCTCTGGGTATTCTGACATAAATAACATTGCTTCCTTCGATACTGCCAATGTGGCTGGAGGTGGGTTATATATCCCCATAACAACTGGCAGTGAGTGCACCAGGGCAAAGACAAAAACGTAGCGCCCATCTGGATCCCTCCTTACCCTGATCACTCCCACGCCACCGTCCGATGCACCATTAGAGAGACACCTCTTGAAAAAGTTGTATGACCTGAGTGGTAAGACCATTGTATCCATGTTTTTTTTCAAGTAATTGAGGCTCTCCTTAACCATATGCGTTTCTTGAATACAAATTATTTTGGCCTGTATTTTCCTAACTTCTGTAAATACCTGTGCCCGTTTCACTTGCGTGCCCGTTTCACTTGCGTGCCCATACCCTTCACATTCCATGATAAAGTACAATTGCTAGCAATTTTTACCGATTCTTAATCACTCTTTTACCAGGAAGCCTGATTTCTACTTCTCCTCTTTTTCCCTTAGCAACCATATTTTCATTTTCCCTCCATTCATACATCCTACACATCCTTAGTTTTAGGGCATTACCGACATATCACATCCACTATTATATAGTTAATTCATCTTGTTTCAGCCTGTCTACTCCTCAACCCCCCTCCAAAAAAAGAAAAGGGGAGTGCAAATATTAATATATCCCTCCCCATTGCTAGGGAGGGCAGGAAGGGGAGGGGAAAGAAGAAGAGGAGAAAAAAAGCAAAAAAAAAAAAAACCCATGACATATAGCTTCCCCCCCTCCCCTCACCCAATTCCCCCCTTTCCCCCCTTCCCTCCCCACCCAATTCCCCCCTTCCCCCCCTCACCTAATTCCCCCCTCCCCCCCTCTACTGTGTTCCTGTGCTTAAATTATATATGTGTATGTATGTGTAAATACATATTGTTCTCCCCATTGTGTTCCTCTAGCCCATTATACCTTTAATCCCTCTTTCTCTTCTATTACACCCTCTGTTACTCTCGCCCCTCCCCCCTTCCATATTTCTATCCATCCCATCTATTGTGTTCACTAATTACTTAGTTGATAATTCCTTTATTTATCATGACACCTCTAATATTCCCCCCACGTGTTTGTGATTCGTGTTTCAAAGAGGAAAAAGAAAAAACACACCAACAACCCACTTTTACCACTCCAAAATATTAATGTCAAACATCACCCTTATCCATCCCCCTTCAGGAGCACACCAAAACTCCCGCTCTGTGATGAGGGGGGTTCAATACGTTCTCCCGCATCTCCCCTATGTCCCCTGCTTAAAACCTCCAGCAGGGGACACACGGGGGAGGAGGAAGAGGGAAAAAAAAAAAAAAACAATCCCAGCACATCTCCTCTCCTTACCCCTCCCCCCTCCCGCCATTAACCAAATATAGTTCTCCCCCTCTTATTTTTCCAATATTTTGTCCCAACAGCGTCTTTTTCTTAGGTTATCTCACGATTTTCCATTTCTTATTATTTAGATACAGTTTTAACTGTCCGAATCCACTCTTTAGCTTGCTCCGGTGTGTTGAAAAACAAAGTCTTTCCTCCTTCATCCACTCTCAACTGGGCTGGGTATGCCATGAAATACTCTATTCCTGCTTCTCTCAATTTCTTTTTAACCTCATAAAAGGTTGCCCGCTGCTTTTGTAGCTCTAGAGAAAAGTCTGGAAATATTGACACTTTGCTATTCTCATAGTGAATCTCTCCCTTTTGTCTTGCTTTCTGCAGAATTGTATCTGTCTCTGCAATTCAAAAGTCGCGCCAGCAGTGGTCTAGGGGGAAACCCGGGCTTTGGTGCTACTGGGGGGACCCTGTGTGCCCGTTCCACCGCAAATGCTTTTGATACTTCCATATCTGGGAATTTATTTCTCAACCATTTTTCAATAAAGTCCCCCGGGTTAAACCCATCCTCTTTTTCCGGAAGACCTATTATTCTTATATTGTTGCGGCGCATCTGATTTTCGAAATCGTCTGTTTTCTGCTGCCATGTACCAATCTGCTTTTCTACTGTTATCTTTTTGGGTATATAAATTACTGTATCTTCCAATTGAGCTATCCTATTTTCAACTTCAGCCATACTGTCTCTAATACTTTGCATAGCTTGCCTGATCAGTCCTATGTCCATTTTAATTTCATCCATTTTACCTGCCAGTCCTGCGCTGCTTGCTTGGATGGTCACCATTAGTTGTCCGCCCATCTGCTCCAGTGTCAGCTTAGCTGCTTTCTCTGGCTTTGCACGCCGTCTGATTTCTCTGTCCTTGCATACTCCTTGAGGTGGTCTGCTGACGATTGTTTGCTGCTCATCTCGCTGCCGGACTTGTTTGTTTTTCCGGGTCATGGGGCTCAGTAGTAGTGGATACTAATCAGGATACTGTCAGAGACTCAGGCTGAACTCAGAGCTTCCGCCGCTCACATCGGGTCGTATCAGTGGAAGTCACGCCCCCCCACCAGACAATGCATTCAATACCGATTTCTCTTCCTTTAGCACCTAAGGAGTTATTCTACATCTACATCGCTTCAGACATTTTTGGGCCCCATTCGCACTTGCGAATGGGGCCATTAGCAGTTATATGCTGGTGACCCAGCATGGGTTTGTGACAATTAGCTGTGGGTGGATGCTCCATTAACCGCTTACGGACTGCCCACCGTAGATATACTGCGGATGGGCAGTCATTCTGCGCTGGATCGCGTACCTAGTACATGATCTACGCGCCGGGGTAGAGAACACACCCCCCCACCCGTCTGTGCTGTTTGAAGAAGCAATAACACTGCTAATATCTGGAAGGAACAAGGAAATTCAACTATAAGGCTTGAGTCGTGCTGGTACCGGGCAAGGGCAGCTTATATAATTTGTGAATAATAATAATAATAATAATAATGAGAAGATGTGGAAAAATAACTCCGCCCGTTGGCAAGAGCACCTAAAAGCCACACAAAAGGGGCACAAATCTGTTCCTCCTCCCTACTCACCTCAGTCTGTACCTGCTATACCTTATGACCTCTCAGCAGCCTCCACTGACAGGGATGATGGTATAGCGCAGGGTGTCCCAGGTCCTTGCAAATCCTTTCACTGGCTTCCACTACCCCACCGTATAAAATTCTAAATACTAACCACAACATACAAGGCCACCCACAACATCGCCCCCATAGCTCCCTCACCAACCTCATCTGCAGATATTGTCCAAATTGTCCCCTCTACTCCTCCCAGGACCTCCTGCTCTCTAGCTCCCTTGTTACCTCCTCCCACGCTTGCCTACAGGGCTTCACTAGAGCCTCTCCCATCCTCTGGAACTCCCTGCCTTGGTATGTACGATCAGCCCCTACCCTGTCCACCTTTAGGAGATCCCTGAAAACTCATCTATTCAGGGAAGCCTATCTCACACCCACCTAAGAACTGTACCCGAGCCACCCTCATCAAATCATCCCCCGCAGCTATTACCTTTTGTACCACCCCCCCCTTCCTTTAGAATGTAAGATTCACAAGCAGGGCCCTCCTGTCCCTTCTGTATTGAACTGTATTGTAATTGTGCTGCCCCCCCTACATTGTAAAGTGCTGCGCAAACTGTTGGCGCTATATAAATTGTGTATAATAATTAATAATAATAATAATACATCTCATGGGTCTTCAGGAGGGGAGGAAAGGCTTTCTCAGCTAAGCCCATCCTTCTGGCTGCATGCTTGAGCTACAGACGAGTACTATGCTGTGCAAAAAAACTAACTGCAGCCCTTTATTCAATTCTCCTGGGTGCCTGCAACAACAGCCAATACCCTGGTCCTATTGCTAAATCCAACACTTCCTGATAAAAGCAAATGTTGCCTGACACTTCTTGCCCTCTGTATATTTCTTTTGGCCAGAAAGGCAGCCCATCATAGTGGTGGTTTAATATAAATGTGTGTTGGGTGGGAGGTAGTGGCATATGCCAAGACCATCTGAAAGTGCCGGAGCTTTGCTTATCATAAAGGCTCGGGATCTGACTGTAACAGTAGGGCTTGGATACTGCATATTCATACTTCCCAACTTTTTGAGATGGGAATGAGGGACACCTATTAGCAAAAGTATCTAGGCATAGGACACATCCCTGCCACACCTCCTCAAAGGAGAATTGTACAAAAAAAAGATTAGTTAAATTCACAAGCGCTTTTTTTTTTTTTTTTTTTACCACTACTATTGTTTTATAACTGGAAATAAGGTGAGGGGCAGATGTTTGTATTCCTATATCCTAGAGTGACAACACTGCTCCTCTATAGATACAGGTCAGCGAAGTAGCATTGTTATCCTAGGACAGAAAGTATATTACTGACAGGGTCACCAGGTGAAAATAAACAAAAACTGAAGCCTAAGGACTGGTAAGCTGAAATATTTTACCTTTTTATTTTAAAGTGGTTGTAAAGGCTTCAGGTTTTTTAACTTAATGCATTCTCTGCATTAAAGTAAAAAAAAAAACTTATGTCCAGCTCCCCCCACCCCCCTAAATACTTACCTGAGCCCGATCTCGATCCAGCACTGTGCCCAAGATCAGTGGCGCTGTTCTTTCTCTCCCTCCTCACTCCTCTGCAAAACGATTTCATAGAGCAGGTAAGTATAACATGTTTGTTATTTAAAAAAAAAAAAAAAAAAAAAACTTTTACAGTCCTTTTAAGTTTATAAACACTTTACAGACAGCAATGCCCATGACTCCACCTTGTCATGTCTATGCTATGTCAATATTATTGGCTTGAATATGATGAATAATCTACAAATAATGTAACCATATATCTATTGTATCAATATTAGGATGAATTACAGCATTGCAAACTTATAATTGTAAAATAATAATATAATCATAAATAAAAACAAGTTGCCATATATTGTCTTGTTTTAGTACTATTATTTTCAATGATAATGTCACAATACTTGAATAAATATTGACTACTAATTTAGTGTGCAATAAGGAAATTTATTTAATGAAAACAATATACATTTAATTGAATACTGTTTAATCAGCGGCTGCAAACTGTTACAGGATTTATAACACTCAACATTTATTTTTCAGATGTTGGGAATACATTTCACAAGACTCCAGCTGAAAACTCCTGAAAGATGGCAAAAGCATAAAAAAGAAGTTAACATTTGAATCTAAGCACTTTATTATACCATAATGGTTACTTGAAAGATTTTTTTTTCTCTGGCAGGTCCAGAACATTGAAAAAAATGTGTATTTGTTTGTGTATGATCATGATGTACATTTAAATTATTTCCACAGTATAGACCAGGGGTCTCCAAACTGCAGCCCGAGGGCCAGATGTGGCCTTTTACTAGCCTTTATCTGGCCCTTTGTCTTCCCACTGACACCAACAAGGGAATACTATTTCTTCTATGGATACCAACAAAGGGGCACTATTTCTTTCACTGATACCAACGAGGGGGCACTATTGCTTCCACTGATAAAAATGATGGGATACTATACCTCCTACTAATAGGGGCACTACTCCTCCTCCATATTTATTTTCACTGATGCCGGGCCCCGGACGTTTTCAGCCCCCACTGGCCACAATCTAGCCCTACTAAAAGCTGAAGGACAATAAACTGGCCCTTTGTTTTATAAGGTTTGGAGACCTCTGTTAGACGAGTGAGAGTCAACTTGCAAGGTATAGGCAGCCTCAACCGTAACCAAAATTTCTTGGCTGTAAGACCAACTATACCAAGAATAAATAAATACATGTATGATCAATGGCATATTCTTTAGAAAGAAACAGCTTACAAAAGAAACGCGTTACATTTTTTCAATGAGGACCGAACATATTATTATTGAAAAAAGACTGAGTTTTGTATACTGTGTAAAGTACTCAATCAACATGCTTATCTAAATAAAACTATTTTTATAGAAATGTCACTTTTCATGGTGTTTCATTTATGCTGTTCATATACTGTATATGGCCATACCTATTTGGCATTCTGAAGTCATGTATTCCGTTTTTTTTAAATATTTGTTAAACGATTTATTAAATGTTTTCTAGCAATATTCTGAATTCAAATCTCCCAAAAGGCATACGCCTAAGCATAAGGACAATTAAACAAGAACCACAATCCTTTTGATCTGTGACAAGATCCACCTTTAAAACTCAAATTGATTGGAGTCCTCCTAAACTACAGTGTTTGGTGTGCTCCCTGTTTAAAAGTTTAGTCTACTTAATAACGATATCAATACCTATATTATGGGTGTCTCTATGGTCATAATAGAAACCTATATAGGAAAGAGATGGTTTGGCAGCAGTGCAAGGAAAGGTTTGTAGATGCAGGGGTTTTCAAATTGGGCCCATTTTCACCACAGCCCCCACTTGTTTTTTTTTAAGTGGAGCTAAACTAAACCCCTGCATCATTAACTATTTGTAATCCTTATGCTGCTACTATTAGTATATAGATAGGAGGGTATATTATATTTACTTGTTTTAATTTTTTTTTTAAACTTCTAAAATTCTGCTGCATTCTGGTTTCTGGCCTGGGCCAAAATTATTTCATACATCCCAGGAGTCTTCAAGAGGGGAGAAGGGGCTTTTCAACTAAGCACACCCTCCTGCCTGCATGCCTGAATTAATGGCAGATGGATTCCAGGAAGTAAACGCTACATGAATCATCTGCCCTTACTAAGGATGGCCACAGCTAGATATGCTAGGGGGGTGTTTTTTAAAATGATTTCTCCAAAAAAATTATGCAATGAGACATGGATGGACATGAACGGATGGGTAATTTTGCTTTTAAATTTTAAATATAAATTAAATATACTTTTGTATGGTTTACAACCCTAATAAAAATGATTGGCAAATAATTAGATAAATTAAATAGTGTTTTACTTTATGTGGCTCAGATACAGTTTAGTTATTTTTTTAACTGCTAGACTGAATGCACCCCCAAATTTCAATTCTATTAAGCTGTTTCATTAGAAATGTCTAGAAATGATCAAATCCCAGTGATTGCTCTTATTATATGATCATCGTTTAGTTAGAATTTAACAAAATATCCCTAATATTATTCTTCCTCAGGAATGAGGCTTTGAGATATGAGGCACTGGTTTCAACCCCTGGAAATAATGTTCCCCTACCTCTCCATGTACTTGAGCTAGGTGGGACCTGCAGTTTATCACAATATTATTTTACAATTTATTTTTATTTTCTGATTTTTCTTTTGTAATTGGTTGTTGATACTTATGGGCTCATAGCTTTAGATATATGGTTGCTATATTAGATAGGGCCTTATCCCTAGGCCAAATATGTTTTCATTTAGCTGTACTTTGGTTAGTATGATATGGCCTTTGATCACTGGGGAGGTAGCATCCTCCTTTTTGACTTTTACCGTTGTTTATGCTTTTATATAATGCACAATACTTTGCAATACAATTATTGGAGAAGAATTGAAAGAATATGACTGAAAATTCCAGTTTATTCTGGAAACAATTTCAAAAGTGATGCATGTTTGGTCAGTATTAGTTTTCACTGACTACTAATAATACTAGTATGCAGCCTTTCACAGTTGGATTCATACATGCATTATTATGCGCATTGCCACAACATATGAAGATGTTCGTTATGCATGTTGGATATTGGGCAGTTAATCTTCCACTTTTCTGCTGGCATCTGTCTCCACAGATAACAATGTAATTCTAAAAGGCTTGTGTAATATTTTCTCTAAGGTACTGTATTATAGAGAGACAAATGTCATAACTGTTGGAAACAAGTGCTAACATAACTATAAATAAAAGTCTATGGTTGTCCTAATCAGATGACTTGAAGAATAAATCATAAGAAAAACATTGTTTCTACTGAACTATGTATTTCTTACTTTTAGCAATTATTACCACAGATTTTGAATATCAAAAAAGTTTTCAAGCACATGACCCAACCTTCTGGTAACTATTCATGCTTGACAAAACACTTGTGCAAGTATGCTGTGTAATAGCGTGACTGTAAAAGCCGATAGTATGACTTTGAAATAAACAAATCTATAAACCAAGACTTTAAAGCGATTGTTACCCTATAAAAAAAAAAAAAAAGTAATACTGCACAGTGCTTGTGCTGTGTAATTTGGACGACTGTAACACCTA
Organism: Aquarana catesbeiana; assembly: GCF_042186555.1. NCBI lineage: Eukaryota > Metazoa > Chordata > Amphibia > Anura > Ranidae > Aquarana > Aquarana catesbeiana. The sequence goes on from NC_133324.1 coordinate 406,438,950, forward strand.
AAATACCTAGCTGATCCTGCCTGGTTCTGCCCTTCCTCCTGTAAACTGACCACAGTGTATCATGGTTGCTGAGCCCTGACACCGTGGTCAGTTTCATGCCTCCGTCATCTGCAGCTCCCCTGTCCTCCTCTGTTCTCTCTCCCCCTCCCTCCCTGCCTGTCTGCTCTGTGTCAAGTGCCCGCCTCCTCCCTTCCTGCTGCTGAAATAACATTTCAAATCTTATATAGTCCTGTGTGTGTGTTAATGATATGTGCTCCTGTCTCTGTATTGTATCCATATTATAAAACAAATGCCGGCTATACCTGGTTTCAGAGCTCGGCGCTCTCCTTCTCTCATCCTGACTGGCGTCAGTGGTGGAATCTTGGCCCCGCCCGCTGCAGCTGTTAGACTGGGAGAGGAGAGGGCCAGCTGGTCACGTGAGTGTCGAGCGGTGCTCTGAAATCAGGTATAATCGGCATTTTCTTTTATAAAACACAGAGACAGGAGCACATATCATAAGCAAGCACACAGTATTATATGAAGTTAAATGAGTGGGTTAACAACCACTTTAAATCGGAGTTCCACCCAAAAATGGAACTTCCGCTTTAAGTGTTGGTGACCCTCTGAGCTCTGACATGCCACATTTGGCACGTCATTTTTTTGGGGGGGAGGAGTGGGTACCCTGTTTTTACAGGCACCCAGCTCCCACTTCCTCCCCTGGCGCCGGTAGGAAGATTACCTCTCGCCCCTCCCTCCCTGCAGTCTTCTGGGACACATTACAGGTCCCAGAAGATTCCCCGGCCATCCACAGCGCGCAGCGCGGCTTGCGCATGCACAGTGCATGCCCAGGTGTGAAGCCACAACCGGGGGCCCATAGTTAGAATGCCAGCGCTGCCAAGAGGAGGGGGAGCGGATCGGGGGGCTTCGTGCGCCCGCATTGCTGGACCGCGGAAGAGGTAATTGTCTGATTGTTAAAAGTCAGCAGCTACACTTTTTGTAGCTGCTAACTTTTAAATGGGTGAAACGCCGATTTAATATTATGGCTGTTCTTTGCATGTTTGCCTAAATTCTATATAGGCCCTGTGCAACTTGTTTTATACTATTGTATAACTATATCCATTATAGCACATGCCGCTGCTATGGGGCCTAGGAGCAAGGAGGACCTCTTGACTACTGTATACAAGGAGTTTATCAAGGCAAAAAAAAACATATTCAGGCAGTTCTCCAAAACGTTTACCTTTCCCCTTGTTTTAAAAAGTCTTCAAATACAGAAAAATACCTGTTGATATACTAGGAATCCAGTGAGCTTTACCTTTATGAACTGAACGAAAACAGTGCTTTTGCTGCATTAAAATACCAGCCACTGTTGTCATGTTGTAAGCGTTGCCTTCTGGAGTACAGAGCATATACAGTATTTCAAAAATGAGAACACCCCTCACATTTTTGTAAATATTTTATTATCTTTTCATGTGACAACACTGAAGAAATGACACTTTGCTACAATGTCAAGTAGTGTTTATAACAGTGTAAATTTGCTGTCCCCTCAAAATAACTCAACACACAGCCATTAACCGCTGGCAACAAAAGTGAATACTACAGTATACAGTATATTTCTTTCCTAAGAAAGCAACGTCACTGCTTTGATTTCCAAGAACCTGCATACACTGTGTGTAAGTAAAGGGCTCTTGAGAGATGTAGTTCTGGGGGCATGGCTATGTCAGTAGAAACTGAGCTCCCAACGACTGACTGTACAAGACATTGGGTGATCGTGTGGGAGGAAGTAATAAAATCTCTCTCTGTTACAGGAACAAAATAAAATAAACATTTTACTTTAAAAAATGCTTTAGAGGAGAGTAGGGAAGTTTGGGGGGTAAATTTGGATAATGCATTGATGTACACTCTAAAAGCATTGTTGCCAATACAGGAAGCAGTGAGAACTGTGTTAACCACTTCGTCTTGAGCAATTTTTTTTGGTTTTCTGCATATATGTAAAAAGCCTGTGCATTTGTTTCCAGTCATTCAAGCAGTTTTGCCAGGTACACATGTGCATGATGTGGCGGTCATTTAATTTTTTTTATTTACAGGTACTTATATAGCGTCAACAATTTACATACAGTGTATATTCACATCAATCTCTGCCCTCCAGAAACTTACAATCTAAGTCACATTGAAGTGTGGGAGGAAACCCACACAGGTACAGGGAGAACATGCAAACTCCAGGCAGGTTGTGTCATGGTTGGGATTCAAACTAAAGACCCTAGTGCTACTAGGCGGAAGTGTTGACCACTTAACTACTGTGCTGTCATCAACTTAGATGAGCAACTTACTTGCAAGCCAGCTTTTTGATATTTTTAAAGAGATTGACACAGAATAGTGGAATCACTGGGGTAATTGGAGGTAAAGCTGAATTCAAACTCATATCAAGTAAATTGGACACAATGCATTTGCAAGTTTACCTAGAAAGTTGGGTATGCGACCAACTGGCAGATTTAAAATATAGGTAAAGGCCTTTATTTTTTTTTTTTTTTAGAAAGCATAGAGATTTTAACACCTTTTGAGTTTTTATTGCCTTTTGTGCCCCATCAGGGAGATTCTTGATCTCTAATTGTTCTGTTTACTGTTATCACTGCTTTCACTAAAAGTGAAAGAAAATCCAAAATTTGAGAACAGGGATAAAGGGGAAATCTAGGAGGACACTAGTTCTGGTGACAACCAATAATTACTTCACTTTGGATGGATTGCCTCTCAATCTCACTTCTTGTTTTGGCTATGGGAATTGAAGTGAAGGGAAATCTCCCCAACCAGACCCCAAAATAGTATAAAGAAGGGGGGATAAATTGGGACTTTAAATGAGGGGAGGGGGGGTCTGTACTGAGGGGGGGTCTATACATATTGGGGGGGAGTCTGTACTGATCAAGGGGGATCTATACTGAGGGAGGGGGGTCTGTACTGAGGGGGGGTCTATACATATTGGGGGAAGTCTGTACGGTAGTGGGATCTATACTGAATGAGGGGGATCTGTACTTAGTGGGGGGTCTGTACTTATTGGGGAGGGGGGTCTGTACTGAAGGAGGGGGGTCTGTACTTATTGGGGAGGGGGATCTGTACTTATTGGGGAGGGGGGTCTGTACTGAGGGAGGGGGATCTGTACTTATTGGGGAGGGGGGTCTGTACTGAGGGGGAGGGGGGTCTGTAATGAGGGAGGGGGGTGTCATTCTGGGACCAGGGACAGACCTGCTAATTGTGGGAATGTCCCGGGCAATCCCAGACACGTGAGCACCCTAACGGGGGGCTGTATCTGAGCGGGAGGACGCCGCGGGAGCCGGGACTCATGAGGATGGGTCGGGGGGGATATTTTTGTGCGGCTTTTTTGCCGCCCCCCGCAAAGTGCCGCCCTAGGCCTGGGCCTTGTCGACCTAGGCCAAGACACAGCACTGGTGCTGACAGATAAGCTGTCAGAGATCAAATGGGGTTCATTTGTATGCGCCCAATGCAATCCCTGGGTCCTGCCCAGTGTCAAACTGGAGTGGCAAAAGGGGAGAATCTGGCGTGCGCCAGAGAAATTCTCCACGTGTCAGCCAAGAAGGAAAACACCTGCTAATTATTTAAAGTTATTTATTTTTAAATGATAAACATGTCTTATGCCTTCTGCCTCGCTACTACATACCATGGTGTTATTATGTAAGCTTTGGAGGCAGTTAAGGCATAAATGCTCTCTCCTGTCTGAAGCCTTTCTATTGACAGCTTTCATTTACAACCTTAAGATGACGGATAGGCTCATTTCTCAAATGATCTCTTCTTGGTTGTCAAGAAACCTATTTAATTTTGAACATTTAGTGAACCTGTTATGCGAATATTACTATCCTTTGAGGAGCTACGTGAAAAACATGACCTTCCCCATAAGGCCTTCTTTGGTTACCTCCAGATACGCCATTATGCCTTATCTTTTGCCCCCAATCTCCAATTCTCCAAATAACCCCATTTGAGTTGTTGCTGGCCCATCACAAAAAGGCTTAATCTTGGACAACTTCTGCATGAGTACCCTATGGATACCCTAGGTAATACTCGATATATGCTTAGATGGGAACAAGCTATTGGGGAAGAGTTATCTATATCACAGTGGCAGATTGTTTGGTCTCAAGCGGCCAAAAGTTCAAATTGCACCTTCTATAAGAAAATAACATAAAAAGTGTTATTCTTCTGGTACATGATTCCACCCACCTTAAAGCTATATATCCTTCCACCTCAAACTGCTGCTGGTGTTGCCATAGAGATCGTGGAACTTTGCTCCATATCCACTTTTGCAACCCTGTTGGAGGTCGGTACAGGATCTCCTTCAACAATTGTTTGATGTGAACTTCCCCTTTTGTCCCAAAACTTTTATAATAGGGCTACTCCCTACTAGATTGCCTAGGCTTGCTAAGAAGTTAACGCCGACCTCCACTGAGCTATACACCGAGATTAAGAATGTGGAGGTTATGAAGTCCCTTACTGCCCGCCTCACAACACATTAGAGTGACATGAAGCAGTCGGGGAGCCTTGGCATTCGGGAGAAGAATTCTCATGAAGCTCTAATATTCCTAACTGACCACGGTACCGGGTACTCTACCCCCCCAGGAGTGATGAACTCGGACCTTCTTCCTTTCATTCTCCTTTTCCCCCCTTTTTTTTTCTCTTTTGTTCTTATTTCCGGAAGTTATTTAAGGGCATTGAGTAGTGCATTGGGCTCCTTCCCTAGGACCTGTTAGGCCTTAAGTGACCCCTTTTGGGATTGGGTCCAATTGCTAATGTTTATAAAGCTAAAACTGTTTCATATGTACTTCATATGTCATATATGGATAATACTATTTGGAGATGTATTGCTGATGCAACTCTTGCACTCCCTTCAGACCTCTGTTTTCAATGTGTGTTGATCTGTTATGGACCTTAAACAATAACCTTTGTTTATTATTTCTTTTTTCACTTTGCTTTGTAAAATATATATATTTTTTTTTTAATAAAAATTGTCATTTGAAAAAAAAAACATGTCTGTCTTACCTGCTCTGTGCAATGGTTTTGCACAGAGCGGCCCCAATCCTCCTCTTCATGGATCCCTTGCTGATGCTCTTCCTCTTCTCCACGTGCCACCATAGGAAGCCATTTTCTATGGTGGCACAGACGCGGACTCGGACACGTGCATCTTTTGAGACGTACAGTGTGGCTTAGCCCAGCCCCCTCTCCCTCGTCGCTAAATTTGATTGACAGCAGCAGGAGCCAGTGAGGAGAGACAGAAGCACCCATTGCTCTCGGGAATAGTTCTGGACTGAGATTGGGCTCAGGTAAGTATTTAGGGGGGCTGGGTGGAAGCTGTGCATAAAGGTTTTTTTTTTTTTTTATCTTAATGCAGAGAATGCATTAAGGTAAAAAAAAAACCTTAGACATTTAAATCCACTTTAATACCAAAGCAGGTTCATATTCTTTAAATTTTTGTACACCTTTTTCCCTAAAAATATGCAGAAATTCTTGCAAAAGTACCTGTTCTCAACTATATATGTTCCCTTATTTAATCACTTGCATTAGCCACATTCCACAAAAATCAACAATGTTAAAGAATGTTACTTTCAACATTTCATATTCCTGATATGTGTCTGTTGTATCTAGAGATGTAAATGTTTTGGAAATGTTGAAGTCATGGGAAAAAAACTTTTTTATCCCTGTTTTTTCCAGAAAAAAATTGATTTTTTTTTTTTTCTTAAAAAAATTAATTGAGGAGAAGTTTTTACAAATTAATAGTCCTTTTGTCACACTGGGATGGTGAAATGCAGTGTTTATATATTTTATTACAAATGGAATAATAAGGACTGTATATATTAAGAACATTTAACCTATACATGAGAACCCCTCTTTCCCTCAAAATGTAACAGCTTCTTGCCAATATGCATTTTCAGTTCTTGACAATGCTGATCCAAAAACCTATATTGCTCTGTGAAGAGCTTGATCAATGTTCACCTGATTTTCAGGTGTCATTTTCTCTATAAATGAAGGGATTGTGTATTTTTGCGAGGCCGTGGTTTGCAACACTTCCCTCCTTGAAGATGCTGCTGGTGAAGAAACACTTTGCGATGATCCAGAAGCAGCAGAAAGAGTGTTTCTGGAATGAGAACTCCAGAACAGCTACTTGCACTTTCATTGTGGTCCTCATCATTTCACGACATAAAGTATTTTTTTAATGTCTTTAAGGTGCCTATGGTATGCCAGGATGTGTTTGTCATCTTTGAAGTATTTGGAAAAATATTTCTTCTCATAACATTTGCAAATTGCAGCTTTGCTCTCAGCAGAAATTGCACTGTGAAAATGTTTCCAAACTCCAGATGTTGGTCTCACCATTTTACTGAGAGAAGGAAAAGAAAAAAAAAATATTTACTGACCAGACAATAGGGAAACATTATGCTGTGATGGTGGAGAACATTAAGCCCAGGTTCACACTACAACGGGCTGCGGATCGCACAGGAGCACTGTGCGTTCCTGTTCCCCGTTTCAGGGACGAATCAGGGCCGATTCTATGCCTGAATTCGGCCCTGAAACGGAGCCAAAGATGCACAGCGTTTTTGTGCAGTGCGCTCCGCAGCCGCCCTGGAGATATGTGAACCGGCTCCATAGGGAGCCAGTCACATTCTCCTACTATGCGAATTAGATGTGCGGAAACGCACATCTAATTCTCATAGGTGTGAACCCGGGCTTATAGGAATCATTTAAATGTTTAAAAAGATAAACTAATTTGTCAAATGTACCCTTGTACCTGTCAATTAAGGCCTGAGAGGACAGAAACTATCATCTGTAGCCTTTTTAAACCAGGGTGCCTTCTTGGTTCTTTAGGGGTGTCTTGGCAAAATACCTAAAAATTGTCTCAAATTGCCAAATATTGTCAACAAGCTGGCAGGTGGATCAGGCCTGCCTGTTTTGTTATACAAAGCCACAGGTTATAATTGTGTAACATTACAACTTTGGGCACTGTGCGGGTCAGCTGCTTGCATTTGAACAACTTATAATGTCATAGGTTGATAAAGAGGATATTTGACACATGAGGACATCCTTGTTTCCCCCAACATTACATTATATGAATAAGGGAGAGAAACTGAGGGAAAAGGGAAAAGCTGAAATGCTAGTCACTACCAGTGTGCGCAATTGTATTGGCTTTGTAAAAATAAATCACCTGCAATGTTGGGTGTCTTATGTGTTTCAATGCTGCTGCAGTGTAAAACTATTAATTTTGTTTTTTTACATTTTAGAATGGGGTGCCTCAAGGTTGTGCATAATTGTAAAGGGGCCTTGACTGAAAAAAGGTTAAAGCGGGGGTTCACCCACACCGCCAAAAAAAAAAATATTAAAAGCCAGCAGCTACAAATACTGAAGCTGCTGACTTTTAATACATGGCCACTTACCTGTCCCGGGGTCCAGCGATGTCAGCAGGGGACGCCGAGAACCCGCTCGGTTCTCGGCAGCTGCCGCCGCCATCCTAGGTGAGGGAATCAGGAAGTGAAGCGTTGCGGCTTCACTTCCCAGTTACCTACTGCGCATGCGCGAGTCGCGCTGCGCGTCCCAAGTGGTCCCCGCTCTCTCCTGGGAGCTGTGTGTTCCCAGCAGACAGCACGGTGGGGACAGGAAGAGGCATAGACTCCCATGGGAGTCTATGCCGGAAGTGGGTGCAAATACCTGTCTTAGACAGGTATCTGCACCCACCTCCCACCTGAAAGGTGCCAAATGTGACACCGGAGGGGGGGAGGGTTTCGAAAAGCGGAAGTTCCATTTTTGTGTGGAACTCCGCTTTAAGAAACACTGATCTACTGTATCCCAACAATCACCCAACTATAGGAGATACAAGATGGATCCCACAAGCACACTATACTGGAGCCTTTCCCGTGCAGTGCCCCCCCTCCAGCAGCAGAAATGCGTATTTATTTTGTTGGAGAACTGCACTGAAAAATACAGTGTTACCTGAATTGTATTCCAGGATTTGCTTGTCTAAAGCTGAGAGAACTTGCAAAAATGTAAGACGTTACATAAAGTCTCTGAAATCTTTCATTAAGGTTTTCGGTATATAAACTGAATACCATATAGATATGTTTTTTATCATTGTGAAACCAAAGTTGGAAAAAGAGGTGGATTTTACGGAGCCAATCATGACAACAGGAAAATTATAAAAAAAATTATACATTATCATGCTAAAAGATTATATATAAAAAAGCGTGATATACAATCACAAAAAAAGGTTTTCCTGACAAAACGCTAGTCATGCCTGGCCCAAATATTCCACATACAGTAAATAGAAGACACATGGTTATATAAATATCATAATACAATTATACAGGACCAGAAATGCAAGGGAATGCTCAATGGTCTTCATGAGGAATATTTGGGCCAGCCATGACTAGCGCTCTGTCAGGAAAACTCCCTTTTTTGCGACTGTATATAGTCCTTTTTTATATATAATCTTTTAGCATGATGATGTATACTAAGATGTTGTGCTTTTAAAACGTGGTTGTTTCTCTTTTCCTGGTATTATGATTGGAGCCATAAAAGCCACATCTTTCTCCAACTTTGGTTTCATTTCTTAAATTAGGATGTGGTGCCACATTTAGCAGACTGTTGTAAACTCTGTATTTGTCATTGTAAAAGAACATATTCCACACTTCCTTTCTATTTTTCCAGTAAAAAAACAAAGAAATGGCAAAAAAAAAAAAAAATATTGCTTCCTTTATGTGGAATACTTGGTGTTCCTGCCAGTCTCCCTGCTTTTTTGTTTCAAACTGACCATGCTAGGCATGACAGCACATCCATTTCAGCATGGCCGGTTTTCTGGCCGTGTTGGGAGCTCAGTCTGCCTGTCCTCCAATTATGCAGACTTGTGCTGACACATCCCCCTGCACAGACATTCACTGGGAAGATCAGTGTCCTGCTGTGTCTCCACCCCTAGCTCTCTAAGCCCTTATTGCAGCTGAAACCAGAGATTAGGTGATCACACAAAAAAATATAAAAAAGGTATGTATAAAGTTTTTTATATTTACATATTCAAATGTTTTGTCTTTCATTTCTGTTTTAAACTGAATGGGTTGTTTTACACAATGAGGGTTCACATATACTTTAATGCGCAGCCATGCATATCTGACTTGCATGCAAAGGGTGCATAGGCAGGAGGCTGTGTTAGACCTCAACATCTCATAGTGAGCTTCTGTTCTTAACAAATCAGACTCAAATTCATGAGTAAATGTGTGCACAGTATTTATTAAGGTTCTGCAACTGTCAGGCTGAAAAAACTAATTGTCAGTAGGGTAGGGATTTGCTGCCCTCTGTGTTTGTAATTGGGTGTGATGTTTAATGTCAGAGTTATTTGTGTACATCACTTCCTGTCTCTGGAGGACTGAATTAAAGAACCCAGAGAAGAAAGTAGGGAAAGAGCATTTTCTTTGGGACCAAATGTAATGCTATGGAGGAGCCATTATTGACCCAGACAGAACCAGGAGATATTAGACAAGCATTTCTATGCTTAAAATGAAAGCGTGGGATACATAAAAAAAAACATTCATACTCACCTAGGTGGGTGCAGCATTGGTCTGATGCTGCATCTGTCCCCCCTCTAAGACCCAGAACTGAGCGATCAAAGACTGCTGATTGCTCAGTTCTTGGTCTGTTGATGACTGTCAGTCGCCAGGCTGTGTAGGGGGCAGCAGTGGCTGGCTCAGGCTCTTAGTGTCTTTACAGTCATGATCCCTTCAGAGTCTGGACTGGCTGAGTGACATCAGCTGACAGCAGATTTTGTCATCGGAAACTGGGTCACAGGAAAGCAGACCTAAGTGCACTCCTGTGATTCACAGGAGAAGTAGGGCCAAAAGAGCGTTGGCCTTACTTCCCCTTTAATAGTTTAGTATTGTTGTCCATAGCTTCTAGCTATATACATATATAGATATATATCATCTTTGTCTCCCCACAGGTATGCTCTTACTGCTGCAACTCCAGCTAGAATCGCATTACTGAAAACTGTTTGCTATGTCCCTTTTAACTCTGGTATGCTCTTACTGCTGCAACTCCAGCTAGAATTGCATTACTGAAAACTGTTTCTTATGTCCCTTTTGACTCTGGTATGCTTTTTTTGCTTAACCATCCGTATACTGTCCACATTGCTATCGTTTTTGTTTCCTCCCTATGCCTTTCCTTTAAATTATGGCCTCCTTATCTTTATTAGCTATGCACCTATAAGTCTGTTTCTGAGAATTTTTCTCTGCATAGCCAGCCTTGTTTTATTAACTCCCTGATTAGCAATTAGAAGCACCTACCCCTATTCCTAGCAGTATATAACTAAGCATCTCTTGGGAAAGGCATGTTTGCCAAGGGGTGGCAATGCTTTCAGATTGGGTTCTTTCTCAAAGTGGGGGTATTTCTATAAGTGGGAGCACTTCTGACTCGAATGCACAAAGTGAAGGAACACAAGAAAACACCTTGAAAATACAATTCAGGTGAACTTGTTTACACTTTCAGCTTTTCCTTCCCCTTCTAAAATGCAGTGTCTAACACTCCTTCTGACAGCTGTCTTCTATCCTTAAACTAACTCTCCTGCACACCTCTTCTCCACCCCACACCTTATATATATATCACCCTCACTTCTGTCCTCTCCATATTACTGCACTCACCAACTCCGGCTAATTCTAAATCCACACGCCCAATACTCCAAACCACTGGGGCATGTCCCTTCATATAAATCACACTCCCACATTACCTCCCTCACCCTTCTGCTTATCCTATCCTCTGGTTATGTATTCCCAAACCCTGGGTCTCCTTCATCTAACTGTACTCAACACAACCATTATCGTACACCCTCTGGCTGCAGCCGCAATGCACACAATCTAGTTCCCATTTCTCTTCTTCCTAAGACCAGACTCCCTTTCTCCTGCACCCTTTGTAATGCTCGCTCTGTCTGTAACAAACTCACCTCCATCCACGATCTCTTTATCGCTAACTCATTTAATCTACTCGCCATTACCGAAACCTGGCTTCACGAATCCGACACTGCGTCTTCTGCTGCTCTATCCCATGGTGGTCTTCTTTGGACTCACTCCCCCAGTAACAGTGGATGCAAAGGAGGGGGTGTAGGAATCCTTTTAGACCCACATAGCATCTTTCAAGTACTTCACCCACCTCCCTCTCTGTCACTCTCCTCATTTAAGGCGCACTGCATTCGTCTCTTCTCCCCAGTTTCTCTAAGGATAGCTGTGATCTACCAGCCCCCTGGTCCAGTATCATCCTTTCTTGATGACTTCTCTGCCTGGCTACCCTACTTTCTCGCTTCCGAAATCCCCACAATCATTCTTGGGGACTTCAACATGCCTACTAATACTAGCATTCCTGCAACTTCCAAACTTCTCAGTCTAATTTCCTCTTTTGACCTGAAGCAATGGATACATGCTCCTACTCACTCTGAAGGCAATACCCTTGACCCCATCTTTTCCCACCTATGCACTCCATGCAACAAAATTGCACCTCTGTCCTGCACCAACCTAGCCACTTCTGTCTACAACACTTCACTTCTAGCCTCACTGAACACACTGCCCCCCCTCACTGTACACAGAATCAGGCCCCGCCCCCTTCAAGCCTGGCAAGCAGATGATACTAGAAGTCTGAAAAAACACAGCAGTGCTCTCGAGCACCTGTGGCATAAGACAAAGTCTCAGAAAGATTTCAGCCAGTATAAATCTGCCCTCCAAAATACAACTCCAGTCTCCTCACTGCCAAGCAGACCTATTTCATCACTCTTATTAAAAACGTATCATCCTGTCCCCGTCAACTCTTGTTTACCTTCAACTCTCTACTTCGTCCTCCTCTGCCTCCACCCACTAACTCACTCGCTGCCCAGGAGATCGCCAATCACTTCAAACAGAAGATTGATACAATTCGGGAGGAGATCTCTACTGTTCAGATACCCTCCACCTCACGCTTTACACCTCATGTCCACAGGTACAATCATTACTTCCCTCTTTCAACCCCACCGCTATAAACGAGGTTGCTAAATTACTTGCGAACGTCCATCTTACCACCTGCCCTCTAGATCCTGTTCCCTCGCAAATGCTACATTCACCCTCTAGCTCTATTCTACACTCTTTAACCCACATCTTCAATCTCTCCCTCTCTTCTGGCATCTTCCCCAACTCTTTAAAACATGCACTTGTCAGCCCCATACTTAAAAAGCCCTCACTGGACCCATCCAATATTAACAACCTACGCCCCATCCCTTTGCTCCCCTTTTTCTCCAAACTCTTTAAACGTCTAGTCTACAACCGACTGAGCGTCCACCTTGCTAATAGCCTTCTTGATCCCCTTCAGTCTGGATTTCGTCCTCAACATTCCACAGAAACTGCTCTCCTAAAACTAACAAACGATCTACTAACGGCCAAAACTAAGGGACACTATTCTGTACTCCTATTCCTGGACCTCTCTGCTGCCTTCGATATGGTTAACTGCCCCCTCCTCCTCAAAAAACTCCACGCCTTTGGTCTCCGTGACTGTACTCTTCACTGGTTTTCTACCTACTTATTTAACCGCACCTTTAGCGTTACTTACAATTCCACTTCCTCCTCTCCTCTTCCTTTCTCTGTTGGGGTCCCCCAAGGTTCTGTTCTTGGACTTCTCCTATTTTCAATATACACATCCTCCCACGGCTTCCAATACCATCTCTACGCTGACGACACTCAAATCTATTTCTCTACCCCTCAACTCACTCCCTCAGTCTCCTCACATATCACTATTTTACTATCAGATATATCAGTCTGGATGTCGCACCACTTCCTCAAACTTAATCTATCCAAAACCGAACTTATCATTCTTCCTCCCCCACATCCCTCTTCCACTGATCTCTCTGTCAAAATTCATGGCACAACTATCAGTCCATCCCCACATGCTAAGGTCCTAGGAGTAGTCCTGGACTCTGAACTCTCCTTTAATCCCCACGTCCAATCACTGTCCAAATCTTGCCGCCTCAACCTCCGGAACATCTCCAAAATACGCCCCTTTCTAACCAAAGACACAACAAAGCTCTTAATTCACTCCCTGGTCTCGCCTTGATTACTGCAACTCCCTCCTCATTGGCCTCTGCATACTCTATCCCCCCTTCAGTCCATCATGAATGCTGCTGCCAGACTCATCCACCTTACCAACCGCTCTGTCTCTGCTACTCCTCTGTCAATCCCTCCACTGGCTTCCGCTCACCCAAAGAAATTGAATTCAAAATACTAACAACTACCTACAAAGGAATCCACAACTCTGCCCCCAGCTACATCACTGACCTAGTCTCAAAATACCAACCTAATCGTTCTCTTCATTATTCTCAAGACCTCCTGCTCTCTAGCTCTCTTATCACCTCCTCCCATGCTTGTCTCCAGGGCTTTTCCAGAGCCTCTCCAAGCCTATGGATATCCTTACCCCAATCTGTCCATCTATCTCCTACTCTATTAGCTTTTAGATGATCCCTGAAAATCCTCCTCTTCAGAGAAGCCTATCCTCCCCACACCTAACAACTGTATTTTCATTTTGTCCATCTGATCATCCCCCACAGCTACTACCCTTTGTTCCACTTGAACCTCCCTTCTAGATTGTAAGCTCTAAAGAGCAGGGCCCTCTGATCCCTCCTGTATTGAATTGTATTGTAATTGCACTGTCTTCCCCGAAGTTGTAAAGCGATACGCAAACTAATGACACTATATAAATCCCGTATAATAATAAAAATAACACTGTATATCTAAAGTCGGGTGACAAAATTATATATGTCCCCTTATTGTTATCTCACATGCACTATACCAGATAGTGAAGTCTGTGATATGGTGTGAATGTGTAGTGGTCACCTTACTGTGTGTTATTAGGTGAACCTCTTTATCACAATAAAGTTTATATACAGCTTCTGTTATTTTAGTTAACCTTGTCCCTTCATCGTCTGGGATTCTATTGCTAGTTTTAGCTCAGGGCTTAATACCCCAGCATAGCATAGGCTAGAGCGATGTTAGTCATCTGACAGCCCTCTGGTAGTTAGAGGTCCAGTTGCATGGCAGATTAGAAACTACTGGGGTCTAAGAAGCAGAGGAGATAAGCTGACCCTAAGTTCCAGTGTCATACTACAGTTTCTGCTGGTGAGAAGCTACATTCCAAGCTGATTGAATAACAGGGGAAGGGTCTCTCCATCATCACTGATTCTGTCTTCAGGTTTTCGACACTAGGATGGATGCTGCATTGTGATCATCCTGGACTTTGCTGCAACATTCATCTGAAGGAACCTTTTAAAGTCGAGTCCCACCCACTTCCGCTAAGCTTGTCTCCTCTCCCCCTCTGGTGCCACATTTGGCACCTTTCAGGGGGGGAGGGGGTAGCGGGCACCCGTTTTTGACAGGTACCCTGTCCCCACTTCTGTTGTAGAACCTTAATGAATTCTGTGCACACATCTACCCTGCCGTCGAGCCAGTAGAAGAGCGCAGCACGTTTCGTGTATGCGCAGTAGGGGCGCGGCAGTGAAGCCGCGTGACTTCACTGCCGACTTCCCCTACTGGCAATGGCGGCGGCAGCACCCGACAGCCGATGGAAACATCGGGTGCGGTGCCAACATCCCAGCAGCTAGAGTATGTGTAGCTGCTGACTTTAAATTTTTTAAAGGGGCGGGCGGGATCCTGCTTTAATAAGAACTGTAACTACAGTATATGTGCCGAATCATCATGACTCTTTTTGGGCCCTTTTCTGATATTACATGTTTGTACAATGGATGTATGTGCTATTATTAATCGTTTCTTATATAGGGCTTGTATTATTTCAATACTGGTGTGCATCTATACACTTATGATAATAATATATGCTGGCTGTATTATATCCTCTGCTCCCAATTAATTGGATTAGGTATAGTGGTGTAGTGGGTAGCACTCTTGCCCAGCTGTAAAAAGGGTTGATGGTTCAAATCGCCACAACACTACCTGCCTGGAGTTTGCATGTTCTCCCTGTGCCTGTGTGGGTTTCCTCTGGGTACTCCAGTTTCCTCCAAAGACATGCTGGTAGGTTAATTGGCTTCTGTCTAAATTGGCCCTAGTATATGAATGTGAGTTAGGGACCTTAGATTGCAAGCTCCTTGAGGGTAGGGACTGATGTGAATGTACAATGTATATGTAAAGCGCTGCGTAAATTGACAGCGCTATATAAGTACCTTAAAAAATAATAAGTAGATTACTGGTTAATTTCCCAGGAAGGGCATCCCCTCTGCTCACAGAGACCCTGTCCTGAATGGAGGCACTGCCAACTTTATTATCAGACCCACTGTTCCACTTAGTGAAGGTTCTGGTTCCCTTATTTAACCACAGGTTTAGTGCAATATCCTGTTTGTGGTGGGTCACTTCTCATACCCCCCAAATAAGGGCTACAGTAGCAGCAACATTTTTGTTTTGCATGCTATTCAGTAAATGCATATTCTAGCAAGAAACAACTTGACTTATATTGATATATTCAGTACATGCTTTATTTCTTCTTTCACATTTGCTTACAGCAAATGCTGTCACTGCTTTTTGTGATGTGAAAGTGAAAGCTTCACAACAGATGCTGCCTACGGAGATGACTGCAGCTAATCTAGAAGAAGAATAGAAAGTGATCAGAAATTACAGGTAAATAACACATGGATTTTGTATCTTTATTCATAAATGCATATCAACATTGATCTGAGATACGTTGTGTAGACTCCAACTTAAAAAGGTATGTATCCTAATCATTAAGCATTAATTAATTCACTGCGTGATGCAGTGAATGATCTCAACTGTGTATTGAGTTGATGCTCATCCTAGTCATTTGTATGTTTTAAAACATTAAGCTTGATATATATTGTGGAAAGTCAGCCTGGGGCAGGGTTAAGAAGGGGTTAATTGAAGAGGGCAGGTACTTCACCTTCAGACCTGCTTATTGCCAGCTGAGTTGAAAATGTCAGAGAGGAGAAGAGTGTTTGGAGAGAGATGGCTGTTGAGCTATCAAAGCTGAGAGGAGCTTGAAGCTGGAAGGACCCCTGTTACCTGTGACTTGATCTTGCTGGGTGAGCTTGCCTGAACTGGGACTTTGCTATGTTATATGCTGTGGCTGGGTTGCTGAGCATTATTTAAAAGGACTGTCTTATACTGCTAAGAAGAGTTTTTTTGTTATTTGAACTGTTGCTTTTTGGTGAATAAAGCCTTTTAAGTTGACTGAACTGTCTGAGCCAGCTTGTCACTCCCTGATCCCTTACATCGGCTCACATGGCTTTCTGTTTGCTTTTGCGACTGGTCCCATGAACAATCTAAGCCCACTTAAGAGTGTGGTGCGGGTTAATGGGCAGGAGATTGTAGCACTTCTTGACTCAGGGAGTGGGGTTACCCTGCTCTGATCGGACAGGTTTCGGGGAAATCTGATACTCAGGAAAAAGATTGGAGTGGTCTCTGTACATGGGGTTGTCAAGGACTATCCAATGGCCCATGTAACCCTGTCCACAAACGCAGGAACTGCTACACTGAGAGTTGGGGTGATTCCTGGGTTACCCCATGATTTGCTAATTGGGCAAGACTGCCCCCTATTTTGGGACTTGTGTGAACAAAAGTTAAAAGGTTCAGGGGCCTCCCCTAAAAAAGAGAACCCCCCATGTGAAGTATTAAATGCTGTGTTGCAGGAGGTAAACAGTAAAGAAATCTGTCAGATGTGTGAACCTGCAGGAGCTGACCTAAATCCCCTGGAGGTGTTTGTAGGAGAGAGAGAGAGGGGGAGGCAAAACATGATTACAGTACCATGGAGAGAGGGAGAGAGAGAGACTGGGGGGGGGGGAGAGAGAGAGGAGGCAAAACATGAGTACCATGGAGAGAGAGAGAGGGGGGGGACAGAGAGAGAGAGGGGAGAGGCAAAACATGAGTACAGTACCATGGAGAGAGGGAGAGAGAGAGACTGAGGGGGGGAGAGAGAGAGGAGGCAAAACATGAGTACAGTACCATGGAGAGAGTGAGGGGGAGGGAGGGGGGAGAGAGAGAGGAGGAAAAACATGAGTACCATGGGGAGAGACAGAGGGGGAGACAGAGAGAGCAGGGGCAGAGAGAGGGAGGGGGCGAGAGAGGGGGAGGCAAAGCACGAGTACAGTACCATGGAGAGAGAGAGGGGGAGAGAGAAAGGGAGGGGGGGAGAGAGAGGGGGAGGCAAAGCATGAGTACGGTACCATGGAGAGAAGGAGAGAGAGAGGAGACAAAACATAAGTACCATGGAGAGAGGGAGAGATAGCAAAGACAGAGAGGGAGAGGGGGCGAGTCAGTTTGAATAGCACCCCAAGTAGCTGCAACACTTAGCAACACACTGTAGAGTGTTGCCATGCATTGCTGCACAAATTTTGACACATGTCCGATTTTTAGGACGTTTTGGTGCAACAGAAGTCCCCTAAATACAATATTATAATTCAAATCATGTTAACTTGCAACATAACACACATGCATTAAGGCAATGCAAAGATGCAAGATTTCATGTTATTTTCTTATTCTGGAAATCTGTAGCTCATGCAAAGTTTTTTGTTTCTTAAAGTGGAGTTCCAACTACAATCAATAATTTTTTTTTTTTTAAACCTTTCACAAGCATTTTTCAATGGCATTGTAACACTCATGTCTTCTGTATAATTTGTCCCCCGATGTCCGGTTTCATCTGTTAAAAGAACTTTGATAATGCAGTGGTGGTCGTTTTCATTTTGCTTGTGGGCATGTGAAGCCCACAAGCATCCTGTTCCGGGATACGGTGCTGCTAAGCGACCAGCATGCACCGCCCGTTCTCTCCCCGATCTCGCGCATGCACATGGAGTCATTCTCACAGCGCCGTCAACTACTAAGTTGCCATCACAACGGGTGGCGTCGTCGGAAGTGCCCGCCCCGTTGTGATGGCAACGAAGCCCTCGGCGCTGCCCACTGACTCCTGGGAAATGATGAAACACATCTCCCAGGAGCAGTAGCGAGCGGAGGCACCGAGGGAAGTGACGCAAGGAGCCTAGGAGAGGAAGGAGGAAGATTTCAAGGGACCACAGAGAAACAGGCATTAAGAGGTGAGTAAAAAAAAAAAAATGTCCAAATTTTTTTTTATATTATTTCATGCACAGTAATGCCTTTTTTTGGGGGTGGAACTCCACTTTAAAACCTGGAAAATAGTTTTTCCTTAGAAAAAGAAACTAAATGACTCATAGTTTCTAGGAAATACTTTATAGCTCTAGATGTGTTTGATGGTTTGCATGACCCATGTTGAAATGTTTTACATAAAGCTACATTGTTAGGACATGAATATACAAATTGTTATGAATAAGTAAAAAACTCCCTTGTGAATAATTACAGGAAACTTTTGAAATATTTAAAGAGGAAGAGCTTACTTACTGATAAGAACTATGAAATTGCTAACTGATAGTTCATAGACTGAAAAATTGTATCTAGCACAGCTGCAAATATGATCTTGAAAATGCTGCCTGTGTACAGGAAATATCAGCTCTAGGTCAACCTTCAAGTATTACTTACTGCAGTAAAAGGGGAGTCTCTCCTTCCAAGAGAACATCTACTTATCTTTACACTGTAAACAAAGGTGGAGAATTTGTAAGGAGAGAAGCGAAGAAGCCTAGTTATACTAGTTTTTTTATTTTTTTATTTAATCAGTGCCCTTTATTGCAGTACAGCAAATCAGTGCCCATCATTGCAGCCTTATCAGTGTGTAGCCTCACCAGTGCCCATTAATGCAGCCTCACCAGTGCCGATTAATGCAGCCTCACCAGTGCCTATCAGTGCAGCCTATCAGCGCCCATCAGTGCAGCCTCATCAGTGCACATCAGTGAAGAAGAAAAATTACGTATTTGCAAAATTTTATTACAGAAACTAAGAAAAAAAATTTTTTTCTAAATATTTGGTCATTTTTTGTTTGTTTAGCAAAAAATAAATAATACATAATTGGTGATTAATACCATCAAAAGAAAGCTCTATCTTGTAAAAAAAAATGATAAAAACTTTATTTGGGCACAGTGTTGCATGTCTGAGCAATTATCATACAAAAAGTGCAAAAACTGAAAATTGTCTCGGGCAGGAAGGGGGTGACAGTGGCCAGTAGGCAAGTGGGTAAAATTGCGCATGCCTGTGCAACGGCGAAAAACGACGTAAATTTTACTATCCATAGGCAATGCTTTAAAAGCCTTTACAGATTATCTCTTTAGATTTACAGAGGAGGTCTAGTGCTATAATTACTGTCCATGATCTGACGTTCGCAGTGATACCTCACATGTGTGGGACGATTGCTGTTTGCATGCGTGTGGGACCGTCGCGTGCATTCACCTTTGCACGTGAGCATGGGGGCACTTTAAATGTTTTTTTTAATTATTATACTTTTTTTTTGCACTGTTGCTTTCATTTTTTTATCACTTTTATTGCTGTCACAAGGTACGTAAACATCCTTGTGACAGCAATAGGCATATGACAGGTACTCTTTATGGAGAGATCTGGGGTCTATAAGTCCCCAAATCCCTCCTCTAACCTTTAAAAGCATTCAATCGTTTTAATTTAGATTTTTGTCAAATGAAGCTGTTGACATCCAGCTAAACCAGAAGAGATGTCAGGTCACGGCTTACAGGTTACCATAGTTGAGAGCCAATCAAAGCCAAATTAGGCTTTGTTCGGCTCTCTGATCAGCTGGCGGACGTGTCAGTTGGTTGCTCGGGTCTCCCAGTGGGACAGGAGAGCCCAAGAAATCTGCAGAAGGTGATGGGAGGGGACATCCCGCTGCTTGTAAAAGCAATCCAGCAATAGTAACGGTGTACCCCAATGGTACCGGGATGATCCCTGCAACTACAGGCATCATCCTGGTATAACCACTTGAAATTCGGCAACATACGGGTAAGTCACTGGTCCGCAAGTGGTTATGGCTGGAGAGGATGAAAACAAAGCCATATTCTGGAACAAGCCAAGCTGACTTAGAAGGAGTCTACATTCATAGGAGGTTCAATGTGTACAGCTGGTTAAACTGAAATGTATATAGCCATGCTCTGCAGTCTGTTGTAACGGACAACAATGTTAACCATAGCAAATCTCTTTTACTAATGAGCCAAAAATGCTTACTAGTATTATGTTACTACCAAGAATCAATGAAGAGATAGTTGCTGATTATTCTCATTTGCTCCTTAGTGAAAAAAAATTGGTGCAAAGTAATTAGGCGGCAACTACAAAGTAATCGGGTCAGGCAACAGTCATCTGTTAAAGCTCTAATGCCCCGTACACACGATCGGATTTTTCGACAGCAAATGTTGTATGTGAGCTTGTTGGCTGGAAGTCCGACCGTGTGTATGCTCCATCGAACATTTTTGTCGGACTTTCCGCCAACAAATTTTGGCTAGCAGGTTCTCAAATTTTCCGCCAACAAAACTTTGTTGCCGGAATTTCCGATCCTGTGTACACAAGTCCGACGTACAAAAGTTCACGCATGCTCAGAATCAAGCAGAAGGAGCCGCACTGGCTATTGAACTTCCTCTTTCTCGGCTTGTTGTATGTCACCACGTTCCCACGTTCGTAATTGTTGGCCAACATTTGTGTGACCTCGTGTATGCAAGACAAGTTGGAGCCAACAACCTTCAAACAAAATTCCACGGTTTTGTTGTCGGAAAGTCCGATCGTGTGTACGGGGCATTAGCCTGCTAAAATCATTATGATGCCCAAATCTTTCTAGACTTCTGTGGCAATGGAAGCCCATGTAATACAGAGATATGGCAACGTTGGGAGGGGTCACTAAGAGTATGCATAAAACATGTACTTTGAGAATTGGTTGTTACAACATTGAGGTCTGATAAACCCCACACTGAGTGAGGACAATGAGGTGTCATACTAAATGCAGTGGTGCCTTCATTTCCTTTTCAGCTTAATACATTCGTTACAATAAAATAAGAATTCCCCAGTAAACTATTTCTTAAAACTCTTACCCCAGATTTTGCAGCTTACAAATTTGATGCTGCTAGCTCCTGCTCTTTAAGTGTGACTTCCCTAAACTTCACAGGAAGGAGTTAACAATGGACAGTGCAGTCTGGAGTCAGTCTGTTAGCTTGGAGAATGAAGGGGGGAAAGGAGGGAGGAGCAGCCATCCTAGGCTATGGGGCTGTGTGTTTCCATTGATGAACAAAGTGTAAGGAGATACAACTCTAGTCCCTGCATGTAAGGGTGGCTCCATAAAATGTTGCAAAAAAAAAAAAAAAGAGCCATCCTGAAACAAGAAATTTGTGGCAATCATCATGGCACCAGTTTAATTGGCAAATAGGCAAGTATTCAAAGATAAAGAAACTGCATACTAAGTTAACAATTAAAAAAGCTGCTGGAAGTGATGAAAAAATTAGGATTTATTATTATTTTAATTAATAAAGATGAGCAGAGCGATTTCGTCAAAATGATCAATTTCACTGTCAGTGGAATCTTTGCCTAGGCAAAATTTGCTTATGAAAAAATATACTTAGTTCTTTGTTTACAAGTGTTTTTTTTTTTTCGGGAGTTGGGGGGCTGTATTTAGAGTAGTTTTGTTTATTTCATTCAGTGTTCTTTGTGTTTGTGCTTTTTTTCTTTTTGTGTATTTGATTATTTATGTGCAGTTTCCTAAAAATTTGTCTTATTTTGCCTTTTTTATTTATTTATTTATTTTTTCCATTGTTTTGTTTCTGTAAAAAAAAGTGACCGTTTTGGCATAAAACAAGTAAAGGACAGCTGAAAACATCTGCTGTATCAATAGGAATTATTACAGTGCATTGCACCCTTAAAAACAGCCAAAAAACACCCTAGTTTTGCCTTCCCTGTTAACTCCAATCCATTTCAAGGACATTTTTGAAAAATGAAAATACTCAGCTCTTAAACTTGCCGACCGCCCACAGTAAATATACGTCAATAAATGTACATGTAAATGTAAATGTACGTCATTACTTTAACATTAAATATGGGTTTTATGGCAGCAGCTAGCCGCCATAACACTGGTACCATTATTTACCATGATTCTCTACACGATAAAAGTGGTCCCAACAGTGGATTTGCCACAGGATCACTGTTATAGGCGGTGGGAGAAGTGACTCATCGGTAAACCTGGAAATGATCTGGTACAGCCAATGGCTAGGCAGGAAGTTGAGTGAGGGCAGGATCGCCCCCCTCTCGGCTCTATGCTCTTGGAGGACAGAAGCAACCTCTGACATTCCCGGTTCTCGGGCAGATAAACAGGATTTTTTTTTTTTCCAAAAGACAAAATTTAATTTATTTATCTTTTGCTTTTATAGGTAAATTAAAAATCTGGGGTATTTTTGACCCCAGATCATGGGGTCAAAAAAAATATTTTTGACCTGTCATACTTATTTCTATTACAAGGAATGTAAACATCCCTTGTTTACATTCCTTGTAATAGGAATAAAAGTGATCAAAAAATAAATAAAGGGACAGTGTAAAAATAAAGAGTAAAATAAATAAGAAAAGAAAAAAAAATGTAAAGCTCCCCATGCCTCGGTGCTCATGTGCAGAAGCGAACGCATATGTAAGTCGCGCCCACATATGTAAATGGTGTTCAAACCAAACATGTGAGCCATCACAGCGATCGTTCGAGTGAGAGCAATAATTCTGGTGCTAGATCACCTCTGTAACTCTAAACAGGTAATTTGTAAAAATGTTTAAAGCGTCGCCCATGGAGATTTTTAATTACCGTAGTTTGTTGCCATTCCACGAGTGTGCACAATTTTAAAGCATGACATAGAAAATTGAGTACTGTCCGTGATACTTTTTTTATTTGCACTAACATACAATTTTTCAGGACAAGCTTTTGGGGTATGTCCCCTTCTTCAAGGTCCAAGCATAGAAGGGGACATACCCCGAAAGCTTGTCCTGAAAAATTGTATGTTAGTGCAAATAAAAAAAGTATCACGGACAGTACTCAATTTTCTCTGTCACAATTGCACTAATACGGCTACAATCAAATAAAGCATGACATGTTAGCTATCTATTTACTTAGTGTAACATCGTATTTCCCATTATACAAAAAAAATTGGGCTAACTTTAGTGTTTTGGGTTTTTTTGTTCAAAAAAGGGTATTTTTTCCAAACAAATTGCGTTTGAAAGACCGCTGCGCAAATATAGTGTGACCTAAAAAATTGAAACAATCGCCATTTTAATTCTTTAGGGTCTCTACTAAAAAAAAATATATAAAGTTTGGGGGTTCTAAGTTATTTTCTAGCAAAAAATACTAATTTAAAATTATAAACAATAAATTCCAGAAAAGACCCGGTCAACAAGCGGTTAATAACCAGGCAATACTGAAGAAGAGGTTACGAAACTAGACTCATTATTGCTATGATATGCTTACTGGCACCAGTGAGTTATTGCTGGGTTTCTCAGAAGCAGCTGACATTGCTAGCTGAGATTTTACTTTCACATTTAGTTTATTGCTCAACATTAGAAAAAAAGAATAGATCTATGACTGAATAATATCATGCATTATAAAATAATTCAATGATTCCAGATTCCTGGGTATCTTTCATTTTAAAATAAATAGGATGGTATTTTCTTTGTTATACCCAAATAGTTTTAGCCCTTATGCTGGGTACACACGATCGGAATATCGGCCTGTTCAGCAGGAACTGGCTGACATTCAGAAGCAGGTTCAATGACCGGCTTTTGGCAAAGGGACATGCTGGAAAACCAGCATTGGATAAGCAGCCGATTGGCGCTGGAAACCAATGGCCATGAGAGCTGATCACTGTGTTCTGGCAAAACACAATAGCACGACGGGAGAGCATACCTCCCAACTTTCTGAGATGGGAACGAGGGACACCTATTACCAAAAGTATGTAGGCATAGGACACGCCCCCTGTCACGCCCCCTTAAAGGAGAATTATCCAAAAAATGATTAGCTAAACCCACAAGTTCTTTTTTTTTTTTTTATTACTATTCCTTTATATTGGCTTTTGAGATTTACAAATGCAGCAATTTAGAATTTGGATGAAAGGTTTAGCACTGGGAAACACTTTTTGAAACATAAAAAGTGCATTTTATATACAACTATATAGATCAAAGCAAAATGAGGGACAAATAAAGAGGAAAGAGGGACTTTGTTCCAAATCAGGGACAGTCCCTTGAAATCAGGGACAGTTGGGAGGTATGGGAGAAATCACTGCACTAACATTGCATAGTTAGTACAGCGACCTCTCAGTTTTTTTTTCCTTCAGCTCACTGGGTTGAACGAAAAAAGAACTTAACATGTGTACTAAGCTTTAAATTGGAACTCCAGGAACCTCCTAACTAAGGAACTCTCTAATCCCCCCTGCAGGCGCCACTAGCTGACACAGGGTGATCACATGACCAAACCAGAGTAGGCTGAAAATAGGTATATATAGAGGTGGGGGGGGGGGAGCATTTATAAGCATAGGCATGCGCATCCTGTGACATTAGGGTGTGCACGCCAAAGCTCAAGCACACACTACCGATTACTCATAATGTTCATTCAGAAAGAGAAAGGGCTAGTAAATTACATTTTTACTGGCTCCTTCCCCCACTCATCCTAAAACATCCCACAGAAACAGCCGGCGGGAGAGGTGGGAAGCTGGCAGTGCTGCGGGGGGAAGGAGGGGGAGCCAGATCAGTAGGGGGAATCTGTTCTGCACAGGGTGATTTGGGTGTGCCTGGGCACACCTGGCACACCCTGTGCGCATACCTATGTTTATAAGATTAGTTAGGGTTTAGCCTGAAATTCTACATTTACTTTAGCTTGTAACTGATAACTGAAAGTGTTACTCAAACCGATTTGTTTTTGATAGACTGAATATTGGGAAAGGCTAGAATTTTTGTCTGGTTTTTATGGTCCCTAATGGGGAGATTTTCCCTACTTTGCTGTTGTCAAGGAAATTTTTCTCCAATAGAGACACAGCAATAAAAGCTTGAGAGAAAACTCTTCCCCAGTGTATGAGTGGGTTGTATGGGGCTTTTGTTGCTGTGTTTACCTCTTTGGGGGAATTTTCCCTCACATTTTTCTCAGATACATGGGGCCTCCAGTACAGGAAGTGAGGGGAAGTTCCCCAGTTAAAACCCAGACCACAAGAAAAACCTCACAGTGTTTATAATTTCACTATCCCTTATCCAAAACTAAAAATGTATGTTTTGGCTGGAGCTAGCTTTAGCTTTGCATCTTCGTAACCATTGTGGGTATGTGTTAAAGAAGTAATTACATTTATTAAGGAAGTAATTTACATTTACTGCAACTGTCCAGCAGATTGCAGAGTACATTATAATGCAATAGAAAATTACTGATTGTTTTCCTGTAAGCCAGCTAATCATGAACAGTCAACCCAACACCATCTCAGCTAAGCTGTTTTGTACATACTAAGCAATAGCTCTGAGCAAGCAAGCAAGCACCACATTATTAGCAGCAGTGGCGACCGTTGGTAATTTTTTTTTTTTGGGGGGGCAGCAAACAGTACCACCCCCCTGTACCCCATCTATGGTGGGCAGCGCTTCTCCTGGGCTTCACCAGTGGCTTCCCCTGCTTGGCGGAGGCGGGTTCCCCTTCCCCTGCTCTCAATGGGCATCGCAGCGGCTTCCGTTTCCTCCCTCCTTTTCGGAAAACGGTTTTCAAACCCACTTCTGGCTGAGGATCAGTGTTTCAATAGCGAATGTTCATTCACTGTTGTAACGCCTGGGTGGGCTCATAGCGCAATGCTCTGCGCAACAAGCCCACCCTAATTTGAAGCCTATTAGAGCCTCTGGCTCTAATCAGGTGCTTCAAAAAAACACCCCCTGCTGCTGTCATTTTTGCGCACGACGTCCTGAAAGGCTCATATATAGAAGGTGGTGGCCGTGGACTTGATAGCGCATGGAGGTGGTGGCCGTGGATAGAGGGGACGGCGCTTGGGGTACCCTAATGGACGGGCTGCTACTGATTAGCAGTCTTTTTAAAGTAGAACTAAAAGAAAAACTTTTTTCCTTTTTTGATAAAACGTATGCCTTTTTTGCCATCGGTGTCCCTGTTGGATAGATTTCCCTTCACTTCTAGTCCAATTGCCAAAACAGGAAGTGAGAGGAAAGAGGTTGCGTCATTCTAAAAGGGGCGAAGACAGAAAAAAAGACCTGGCAGGGGTTCTGATTCATCTCCACACAATTTAAAACTAAAAAAGAAATGTTGCCTTTAGTTAGACTTCATTTCAAAAAGCGTTTGCTTTAACATTCAGTGGATGGACTTTCCCAAACCGCATTCACTGTTAGGAATTTGTTTGTTCAAGAAAAATTTCCTGCTTCTTAATATTTTCTTGTCATTTTGGACAAAACCGAACATCATTTTGACCCCACCAAACATCAGAAAATTGGTGGAATGTTCTCAAAACAAAAATTTTCATATGAAGTCCCACTACTGTATGGTCAGTTTGTTCTTCTTTATAAGTTGCATGTAAGTAGATTTGATTTCTGCTCATGCACCATTCTGGCCTGTTTAACTGGTGCAATGCCAGCTTTGCTATATGCTAGTCTTACTATATCTACAACTCATGATACATTAATGAGTCAGTGGGAAGAATGCTGCTTACATTTGTGGTCATTGGGAAAAATTCCCTCCTTACAGATGACTAAAGAGATCAATAGTGTCAGTGGGAACTTATCTGAGGGATAGAAAATGCCCATTGCTCAAGGAACCCCTAGCAACCTCTGGTAGAACCCTGGTTCACAAACTTTGCTATATACAGACTATGAGCAGGTTTAGTGCACAGTTTCCAGTTAGTTCGCTCTAGCAGTTTACAGTGAGGGCAATGTTATATTGCTTAACTGAAAAGTGTAGTAACAATGTAAATTAGGTAAATGTTGACACCTAAATTATTTATGACTGTGAAAAAATATTGGACTATATAAAAAAACTAAACAGCTGATGTGATAAAATGGCAAAGTACATGTGTAATGATAGTGATCATAAAAAATCAATCATAAATCACAAAATTGGATCCAAAAAATATAATAAACAAAGTCCGTGCAAAGTAACTGGTGACTCTTCTACAGTGACATAAACCAGGACATCCCAAGAAACGTGACAGATAGGAAATGCCTCCACCACAGCAAACACTGCCGCTTACTGGAACACGTTGGTCCCTTATTACAGGGGACCACACTGAGCAGATGGCTATTACCCCAGGCCGGGATCTCTGTGGTATACACTGAACTCCTCGACCTCAGTAGCGATGGTCCACATATAGGTCAGATCAGGCCCGGTAATAGAGTCCCCATAGAACAACAAAGGCTCACATAGTGTAAAACCTTCACATTTATTCAACTAGCATAAGACAAATGAACGCTTATGCCCTGTACACACGGTCGGATTTTCCGATGGAAAAAGTGCGATCAGGTTGTGTTGTCGGAAATTCTATTGTGTGTGGGCTCCATCAGACTTTTCCGTCGGAATTTCCGACACACTAAATTTTCCGACAACAAAATCCGATCATTTAAATTCTGATCGTGTGTACACAAATCCAATGCACAAAGTGCCACGCATGCTCAGAATAAATTAAGAGACGAAAGCTATTAGCTACTGCCCCGTTTATAGTCCCGACGTACGTGTTTTACTTCACCGCGTTCAGAACGATCGGATTTTACGAAAACTTTGTGCGACCATGTGTATGCAAGACAAGTTTGGCCCAAAATCCGTCGGAAAAAATCAGTTGGATTTTGTTGTCGGAATGGCTGATCAATGTCCGATCGTGTGTACAGGGCATTACAGTTAAGCAGATAAGGTAAAACGTTAAAAAAGTCGAGCCGGCCTCGAATAAAGCCCGGGACTAAGCATATTGCAGTGATGTCAGTCGCTCCTCCTCCCTACGCATTTCATCACACAACAGGACGTCATCACGGGGCACACATTGGTGTTTTGTACCCATATTTAGAGAATATTTATTCATTTTTATTCATTTTTTATCACAATTTCACTTGTTGTGGTATACTATCCGCTTATATTGTGAGTGTATGGAATATTGCCTCAAACATTAATCAAGTTAGCGCAGCTCCCCCCTTGTTTTATTACACTCATGTGTGCCCAACTAGAACAAGTAGAAGGAGAGCTGTCATACATCAGAAAATATTTGTTAGCATGACATTTATACCAATATTAGTGGAAAAAACTTTCTCAAATATTATACTGTGATTAGAAGTTCTGCCACTAAGAGGTAGTGTTTTTGTACAATGTAATGTTCTTGTTAGTAACATGCAGTTAAAGCCAAACTCCGGATAATAGATGAGCCCCCTTCCATCCCTCCCACACCCTCAAACCTATCCTGCAGGGTTTTTATTTTTTCTTAAGCTGGGAAGCAAGTTTTACTCACCTATGTCCCCTATCCAGTTCCCTTGCTGCCACATTTTCTGGGTGTGGGGGATCATTAATCCAGTGCTGTAGATGGTCCTTCATTGACTACTCCCCTACCATCCTCTTGCAATTACTTTTATCCTCTTCTAGATCCTGAAAGTACCCCAATGCTGAACATCCAATAGAAAGTGTCCATGTCATGCATATCTGTGTAAAGAAAGGAAAACAGAAGATGCAGAATGGAGGAACATGGGACTGCAGCTTTTGATCAGTAAAATTAGCATTTAGATGGCATTATTTATCACTGCCAGCAAACATTTAGAGGGTTGAGAAGGGGGACACTTTTATCCTGCAGATGGGTTTAAAAATGTTTCCTGCTTCTGTGTTCCTTTTGTTCTCCGATAAAACAAGAAGTGCTAAGCTGGGTGTCCTGCAAAATCTACAGTAAAACCTTGGATTGCGAGCATAATTCATTCCAGAAACATGCTTGTAATCCAAAGCACTTGTATATCAAAGTGAATTTCCCCATAAGAAATAATGGAAAATCAGATGATTTATTTCACAACCATTTATTCATAAGTCCTTCAGTTTATAGTCCATATAAAAAGATTATAGCAATGTGAAAGGTTGTGTAACCATAAGATGTCCATCCACAAATGGCTGCCTCCAGAAGGGGATTAGAAGCAAAATCCAGCAGGAGCCACAGGGTATAAAAGAGAAGAGAGGCGCCTCTAAGTGTAGCAATATGTTGCTAAATGTTATACCTTCATTAAATGTAACCATATTACTACACTAAGGCCCCTTTCACACTGGGGCGGTGGGGGCGTTGGCGGTACAACAGCGCTATTTTTAGCGCTGCTGTACCGTCGTTCTTGCAGCGGTATTCGGCCGCTAGCGGTGCGGTTTTAACCCCCGCTGGCGGCCGAAAAAGGGTTAAAATCCCTCGTACAGCACGGCTATAGCCACGGTATTGCCATGGTATAGCCGCGCTGTCCCATTGATTTCAATGGGCAGGAGCGGTGAATACACCGCTCCTTCACCGCTCCAAAAAAGCGGTTTGCAGGACTGCGCACCGCTTCAGTGTGAAAGTCCTCGGGCTTTCACACTGAACAAACAGCGGAGGCTGTTTAGGGGCGGTTTGCAGGCGGTATTTTTAGCGCAATACCGCCTGCAAACCGCCCCAGTGTGAAAGGGGTCTTAGAGGTGCCTCTCTTTTCTTTTATACTCAGTTGTGACATGGCACTACTTGTATATCAAGACATCGTATAGCAAGTCAAAATTTGTTAAAAAAAAATCAGCTAGTCTTGCAAAAGGCTCTCAAACCAAAGTTTTACTGTATACATTCATGTCTGCAGCAGTTTTCCAACAATATTGAAGCAACAGGATGTCCAAATGGTGAGGTCAGCATTAACAAACTACATATTTTTTTCAACACAGTACACTTTAAATAATAAAGATGAAAAGGAAATATGACTCCCAACCAAGCTTTTATTGTGAAAGGTTTTGGAACGTCAACCTCTTTTTGCATACCAGTAAAAACAATTAAAAAATGTAAAGTCCTTAAATCTATCCCATAGTTTGTAGACGCTATAACTTTTGGGCAAACCAATCAATATACGCTTATTGGGATTTTTTTTACCAAAAATATGTAGCAGAATACATATTGGCCTAGATTGATGAAGAAATATATATATATATTTTTTTTTAATTTTTGATATGTATTATAGCAGAAAGTAAAAAATAGTGTTTTTTTTTTTTTTCAAAATTG
Organism: Aquarana catesbeiana; assembly: GCF_042186555.1. Taxonomy (NCBI): domain Eukaryota; kingdom Metazoa; phylum Chordata; class Amphibia; order Anura; family Ranidae; genus Aquarana; species Aquarana catesbeiana. The sequence goes on from NC_133324.1 coordinate 406,469,032, forward strand.
TCTTTTTTTATTTATAGCACAAACAATAAAAAAAACGCAGAGGTGATCAAATACTACCAAAAGAAAGCTCTATTTGTGGAGAAAAGAGGACACCAATTTTGTTTGGGTACAGCGTTGCACAACAGCGCAATTGTCAGGTAAAGCGACACAGTGCCGTATCGCAAAAAATGGCCTGGTCAGGAAGTGGGTAAAACCTTCCGGGGCTGAAGTGGTTAAAGAATAAAAAATAAACATAATGGAATAATGGCTTGAACAGCAATATAAAAGTTATAGTAAATCCAGTTATAGTAAATCTCCCCCATTGTGCCCAGTGGTTGATTATAATCTGGGCAGTTAGGGCACCTTCTAAGGACCCAAAGCTCCAATGATCCTAAGCCCCAGTACTGCTTGTCGCATACAAGTGAGTCACAGCTACCCACCTGATTGCGTACTGTCGGTGTAATGACAAAGTTGCAGTGACAGGCAATGGCAAGTGCATGCTATGTTTGCAGCTTATCCTTGGAGGATCCAAAAAGTTGTCTTGCCGTATTATAGAAGAATTTTTAAGTCATCTGCATAAGCTTTCCCAAAGGAATAAACAGAACTTGTAAATTCCATTTTCAAGTATAATTAAAGGCAAACTTTTTTTTAGTTTTAGATTGGAGTGGAGAGAGATTTTTATTGCTGTCTGCACCCCTGTTTGGGAGATTCACTCTCTCTATTTGTCCTGTGTATTGTTATCCCAAAACTGAAAGAAAATCCCTGATTTTGGATTGTCACCAGAACAGGAATAGAGGATAAATCTTCCAATGGGGACAATAGTTCTGGTGACAACCAGAGATTCCTTTACTTTGTAGGGAATTCCTCTCACGTCTTGTTTTGACTATGGAACAGGAAGTGAAGGGAAATCTTCCCAATGAGAGCAAAAAACAAACTGTCAGGGGTTATAACCCTCCTTTACTCTATCCTAAATTAAAAGTTTTGCCTTTCACTCTTCTTTAGGTGTGTCTTTCCTTGTGAACAGCTTGTTGTGTTGATTTACAATTGTATGTGGCTTGTAGAACAGGTGCTCGGTAGGGAAGCATTTTTAGGAAATACTGTATATTACTTTCAGTTTTTTAAGCATTTCTCACTATTCGGCCCCATGCACACTGTACACTAAAATAACTATATAAAAACGCTAGTAGCGTTACAGTGGGTTTTTCAACATTTTTTAACGTTTTTGCAATAGCATTTTTTATCATTTTTCCGCGTTAAAGTTTTTTAGCGTTTTTCTTCTGGAAATTTTTTTATTTTAATTTTTTTTTTCCAATGGATCAAAAACGTTAAATGCTAGTAAGCCATTTATTGGCGTTTATCAGTGGTTTTTTTTTTTTTTTTTAGTTAGAGCGTTTTTACAGCTGAAAACAGCTGAAAAACTCCTCTCAGAACCCACTAGTTTTGGGGGTTTTTTAAAGCCAAAAAACGCCACAGCCAAAAGCTGCTGATAACAGCCTATGTGTGTGCATGGATACATAGGGTAACATGATGGGGAGTTTATTGACTGTAGAAAAAAATGTCTGAAGCCAAAAACAGCAGCTGTAAAAACGTCCAGTGTGCATGAGGCCTTCAAGTTATGGTAAGTGTTTACACATAAAGGAGTGATTATTGTGCACTGCTTACTGCTGTACAATGTATTCTGAAATTTTATGTGTCTTCCACTAACATAAACTTTCTAGGTTGTCAGAGATGACTCTGCAAGCTTATAGAGTACATAATAACACCTACCTAGGATCAGCATGGCCCCACCAAATTCTGTTCTATCTGTGCAGCTCTGTATTATTCCAGAGGTATTATGGAAAAGAACACTTAAAAAGTAGAAATAGAGAGTACTGGATAGTGCAGAAAATCACTTTAATAAATGTAAAAAAGATAAAAATCCATTGCACTTTCATTCCATTGGGGTATAGCAGACATGTCACAATAACTCAGGTATTTTGAGAGCTGTCCTCTACCAGAACTGCAATAATTTTCAAAAGGCAGACAAAAGGAAAATTCCTAAAAGAATGTATCACAAAGTTCCTTCATCAGGGTGTTGCAGGCACTGTAGGTTTAAACCTGTCTAAGGAGAGTATATGGCAGCAGGAACACAGTAGAGCATTGAGATTGATTTACTAAAACTGGAGCGTATAAAATCTGGTGCAGCTCTGCATAAAAACCATTCAGCTTCCAGTTTTTTTTTTTTTTGTCAAAGCTTAATTGAACAAGCTGAAGCTGATTGGCTATCATGCACAGCTGCACAAAAGTTTGAACTCTCCAGTTCTAGTAAATCAACCCCAGTATGTTAGTTGTTGATAAGACATAACTGAGACCTTCTAGCTGTGGGGTTGATTTACTAAAACTGGAGGGTAAAAAAAATCTGGTGCAGCTCTGCATAGAAACCAATCAGTTTCCTTCCAGTTTTTTTTTCAAAGCTTTATTGAACAAGCTGAAATTAGAAGCTGATTGGCTGACGTGTACAGCTTGTCAGGGCTGGGCTCAGCCCTTCCTTCCCTGAGCTGGCCGCTCAGCTGTCGGCTAATTGCCAGCTCCTATCTTTCCACAGTTACTCAGCTGTTGATGATCCTGCTCGTCAGTCCTGCCTACTTAAGCCATCCAGTCCTAAGGAGCTCTGCCTTCGCCTTGGTCACATCACAGAAACTATCTCCTGCGATCCTGATCAAGACTTGCTTTGCTGACATCCCTTCTGGCTCCAGATCCTGCTTGCTGTTCCGCTACATTGGTCTCTCCACCTCTGGCTTGGCTGACTATCTGTTCCGGTTACTGAACTTTGGCTATGTTTTGACTACGGGGCGCTAGTTAGATCATCCATGTTTGCAAATCAAATAATGTGAATGAATGTGACATACCTAAACCACATAACACATAAAAAGACCATATGAAAAACACTCAGTGCTAGATCCTTATGGTGAAAATCTTGAAGTGGATAAATATAAAAAATACACATATACAAGTGCTGAAAAACAGTCCCAAAAAAGAAAACAGTGATTTTCCAAATCCAGAGAATTATTGCAAGGTGATCTTAATTTTTCTATGCTTGATAGTGAGCAATCCTTTACCACATCAATAACATACACCCAACGTGAGCAGATGGATAAACTGCTTACCAGATGTATTTGACTTCTTTAGTTAAAAAGAAAGTCAAATATCACTTTGGCAGGATAATGCCTGCTCGCATATAAGTGAAGCTCGAAGATGTACAGGGAACCTCTTCTTCAGAGTATAAGGCAGGATATGCAAAAACATAAAGTTTATTAAAACTTAGAGATCCCCCTGACCATAGAATGACGTGGCTTCTGATCAGATCCGCCAAAAACAAATCCAGGCGGATCTGATCAGACTGTTCATGTGAAAAGACCCTTAGTTTTTTGGGGGTTTTTTTTGCATTATTTTGCTGTACTTTGTAAATACGTTTATTACAGATTACTAGGACAAGAAAGAGAGCAGACATACACTTTACATTGTTAAACTGAGAATGTGCCTGTATGCAAATATAGCTGCATTTAAATATAAATGTGTCCAAAATACCATCATTTAATATGGCGGTCAATAACACTATGGAAGGACATTTTATTTTAAATGCATTTATTTTCATTTATTTAGTTATGAATTGAGGGTGAGGGAGCGGGAGGGGGAAAGGAGGAGGAGAAAAAAAGTATTTAGTAGAAATGTAATAGTCATTTATTGTTTTCTTAAGAGCCATGAGCCGAGCAGGCATGCCAGGTACATATGGGTGTATTGTAAATGTGTATGCTGTACTTGACAATAATATTGTATAGTGTATATTTATAGTTCTTGTTTTGATCTGTTGTGTATTAAGGCTTATGAATATGTGGAATTTTTAATAGTTGTTATAAATAAAGAGTATTAAGAAAAAAAAAGCCTGTCTCTTAATGCCAATAAGGACATTCTACGGGCCTATATTTTATTCATTATTTCATCCAATCAGATACAATCACTGTTCGAGTATTCTGACAGCTGGCTGTCAGAATACAATAGCCAGTATCTGTACTGTTTAGCATGGATAGAGGAATCTGTTAGATTTCTTTCCTTTAGCCCTCAGGCTGAATAAAACAAATCTACAAGTATGTGTTTGGCCAGCTTTAGATACATATCTCCAAAGGGTTCATGAGAAATGATTTTATGCTTGTGTTTCTATTTTTGCAGAGAAAGCATGACATATTTATTATTTTTTCTCCTTATGATGTCTGAATTTCATACGATAATTCTAGGTAAGTCATCTTTAGATTTTTATCCATGTTTCTAAATTTTTTATGTTATGTATAGCTAAAACCTTTTTTTTCTTGCTTTGGATGGGATAGGCAAATAATAAAATATTTGCTGTCTCTGTCTGCTCTAGGTAGATTCACCCTCTCTGTCTGTCCTGGTGACCAGTGTCATTTAGACAGAAAGTTTTTAACAGAGTTGTTACCAAAGCATAAGGTGAGGAGGAATCTTCCACTGGGGACAACTGCTCTGGAGAAAACTGCCTAAGATGGGAATTCTCCTTGCCCTTGTAGAGATTTTCCCTGTTGCATCTCTGGAACGATTAACGCTTTGCTACTCAATTCAAACCTTAAAGTGTTACTAAACCCGCAACAGTAAAATTAGTCGGTATATCCAGCATAGTATGCTTGTTGAACTCACTGTGGAACTTAAGGGGTTAATCCTCTGCATTGTGTAAAAAGACTGTTTTATCCTGTATGCACAAATCCTTCCCTCCTGCACTGTCTATCTGGGGAAGGCAAGCTAACACTGGCAGGGTAACCGACCTGCACATGCTCAGTTGTGTCTTTTATGCTGGAGAGAAAAGTTTCTTGTTCTCAGAGCCAGCCAGGTCACATGATATTAACATCACACATGTGGGCGTGTATACAAGCTGAAGTAGAAAACATTTTGGCTTCACAAACACTTTATTTACCAGTGCTTCCATGTATAATACACACACCACACACTTATGATGAGACCACTCGCAAGTGATATTTCAGTTTTTGGTAGATACTGGGGAGTCAGGCTGGGTTCACACTATTGCAAATTGGATGCAGCGTCTCCGCATTCAATATACAAAAACATATTTGGGGGGCACACCCTACAATGCATTTCAATTCAAGATGGTGCTGCTATAAGACATACAAACAGTACAAAAAATTTTACAGCGCACACATACAAGAATGACATTTCCTGCAAGACTAGTTAAAAACACCTGAACATATTCAAAAAATACGGGGGTTTGGTCACACTATATGGTCATATAGTGCTAAGCCCACTTACTGCGACAAAGTACCCCAAATTAGTGGGTCCTACACTAGTAATAGAATGGAAGATCCTTTGTCTCAACCATGGGAGCTAAACTCCTCTATGTGGGAGAACTGAAGGGGATTCTCTGCATTCAATTCGCAATAGCAGGAGATTTTGACCGGCTCTCTATGGAGCCGGTTCACATATATCCGCTGCGTCTCCGATGCAAATTTGCACTGAGCGTCTTTTGGTCTGTTTCAGGTCCGAATTCAGCCAAAAAATTGGGCTGAAATCAGACCTAAAACAGTGAACCAGGACGCACCAGACCCCTGCTGTGAGCCACATGCAAAGATAATGTAAATCCAGCCTTAAAGTATAGCTGTCATGCGTGAAATACGGGGACTGGCATTGCTGACCTCTTCTTTCAGAATGCTAGTTGCCTAGCTGTTATGTTATCTGCTGTTTTGGCCTTACAATTTCAGAGTCAGTGACATTGAACAAGTATAGAGCCCACACATCTGCTGTGGCAATTATAGTTTAATTGTCCCTGTTCGTTTTTTTTTTTTTTTAAACATTTGAGTCCTGGGGTCTTTTTTACCCTAAATACCCATGAGTTCCACACTGATTTTTTCATTTTGGTGATGTCTTGGTTCTACACATTATAGCTTTTATTGTTTGCAGTCATTACTATTCACAATTTTTCAGGACAGATGGGACTTTAGTTTGGTAGTGAGTTTGGATACACATATATGCATTTCTTTGTTTTTTATTGTAAATAAAAAAAAAATGTATTCATTCTCCTAAATAAAATATCACATTGGCACTTGATGATCAACATCCCCGAAAATATGGTACCTGACTTGCTTACTTATCTTTTATTATAAACCTTAGTTGTTGTTTGAACCCTTGGTTTGACCGCTATGCTCTCATATATCACTCATATATATCAAAATAGCAAGCACTCATCCTCTAAACCTCAAATCCTCAAATTTCAATGATGCCTTTAAATGTCACTGTTGTGGGATTTTCTTTGTTACCATATAGCAAGAACCTTGGTCAAAGTTAATACTGTTTTAACCACTTGCCGCCCGCCATATAGCAAAATGATGGAGGCAAAGTGGTTTCAATATCCTGATCGGACGTCATATGTGTCACCTATCAGTGGCACCTCATCAGTGCCACCTCATTGGTGCCACCTCATCAGTGGCCATCAGTGCTGCCTTATCAGTGCCCGTCAGTGAAGGAGAAAACGTACTTATTTACAAAGTTTTGTAACAGAAACAAAAAAAAACATTTTTTTTTTCAAAATTTTCGGTGTATTTTTTTTATTTGTTTAGCAGAAAATAAAAATCCCAGAGGTGATCAAATACCACCAAAAGAAAGCTCTATTTGTGGGAACAAAATGATAAAGATTTAGTTTGGGTAAGGTGTTGTATGACCACGCAATTGTCATTCAAAGTGCAACAGTGCTGAAAGCTGAAAATTGGTCTGGGCAGAAAGGTGTATTGAAGTGGTTAATAAAAACCTTGAACAAAAAAATATCACATTAGTGCAACTTTAATGTAATATAGTGGAATGGTAAAGCTCAAAGTGAATGTACAATATACACCGATCAGCCATAACATTATGACCACCCACCTAATAATGTGTATGGCCCCCTTTTGCTAAAACAGCCCTGACCCATTGAGGCACGGACATCAAAGTAACATCCACATGAATGGCAGGACCCAAGGTTTCCCAGCAGAACATTGCCCAAAGCATCACACTGCCTCTGCCAACTTGCCTTCCTATATCACATCCTGGTGCCATCTCTTTCCCAGGTAAGTGACGCACATGCACCTGGCCATCCTCATGATGTAAAAGAAAATGTGATTCATCAGACCAGGTTACCTTCTTCCATTGCTCCTTAGTCCAGTTCTGATGTTCATGTGACCATTGTAGAAGCTATTAAGTAAACATAGAAAATGGTGAAAAAAACTGCGCTAAAAACCAAGTGCAAATCATATATTGTGAAAAGCAGCAATCCTCACAAAAACATCAATTGTAAAAAAGACATAAGAAAAATAAGAGGTTGCGCTAATACTAATAAAGCATAATAAATAATTTACAATGAAGAAAAAGTCATATAGTGGTCGTGAATAAATCAATGTGCAAAACTTAGTGATATAGAAAAAAAATCCATACAATAAAACATCAGTTAAGTGTTGTGGAAAGTCCATAAAATAAAACAACAGTTAAGTGTTGTGAAAAGTCCAAATCACCAACAATATGCAAAAAAATCCAAGTGATATAAATGGAGGTCTGTGACAACAAGGGAAGGTCCACCACCAGAAATGGAAGGGGTTGCTCCTTACCAGAAGGCCATGACCCCCCACCACAGAGGATCACAGCAAGCAGGGATCTTTAAAAGCCAAAGATGGGAACTGTCAGCGGTGTCCACCAGAGGTCAACTCATCAGCAGTAACTCCAACGACCGAGGGCATAGACACCATAGAATAGAAGGGGCTCACATAGTGTAAAACCACTTACATTTATTAAAAATAAAGTAAAATACAGATGTACGCGTTTCGTGACATCATCACGTCTTCCAGTGCCCCTGGAAGACGTGATGATGTCACGAAACGCGTAGGGCGGAGCCAGACGACGCTCTGACATCACCCCCAAGCGAGTTGCTTTCCAGTAGGACGGGTCTGTCCGAGCTCCGGTGGCCACGGAGCCGGACTTAAGGCTGTTTTATCTATTGACACTCTGTAAGTGTACATCTGTATTTTACTTTATTTTTAATAAATGTAAGTGGTTTTACACTATGTGAGCCCCTTCTATTCTATGGTGTCTATGCCCTCGGTCGTTGGAGTTGCTGCTGATGAGTTGACCTCTGGTGGACACCGCTGACAGTTCCCATCTTTGGCTTTTAAAGATCCCTGCTTGCTGTGATCCTCTGTGGTGGGGGGTCATGGCCTTCTGGTAAGGAGCAACCCCTTCCATTTCTGGTGGTGGACCTTCCCTTGTTGTCACAGACCTCCATTTATATCACTTGGATTTTTTTGCATATTGTTGGTGATTTGGACTTTTCACAACACTTAACTGATGTTTTATTGTATGGATTTTTTTTTCTATATCACTAAGTTTTGCACATTGATTTATTCACGACCACTATATGAATTTTTCTTCATTGTAAATGATTTATTATGCTTTATTAGTATTAGCGCAACCTCTTATTTTTCTTATTAAGTAAACATGTACAATGCTGTAAAACAGCCTACGCATATCAGATTTTAGTCCTTAGTCATGGTTCAGGACTAACGTCTGAAACGTGTAGGATGTTTTACAACATTGTACATGTTTACATAATAAAGAAATACTATTTTGGATGTCATCCTGAGTGCCGACCATCCCTTTCCTTACTCAGACACTGGACAGAACTGTAATAGTTCTGCCCAAGATTTCGTACTTAAGTGATGTAATGTCACTACACTCTTGAAGTGGAAGCATTGCGTTCTCAGTGATCTGCTACAAGTGCTCCCATTGAGCACTGTGTAGCAAGATCAGAAGCCTAGGAGTTAATCATTTAAGCGCCCGGGCTTAGTGCTAGTGGGTTCTAGCCTGAACCCTGGTGGGAACTTGAAGGAGTTGCTGATTCCTTGTGCCATTTTAAAATGGCACTGGTACAAAGAGTTTTTCCTCCCAGTGTTGTTTACAACAACATCTGGGACTCAAGTAACTTTATATTATGGATGATGCAACTGAAGCTGCTGGAACAGGGCTAGGTGGCAATGAATACCCCAAACGCCCAGGTAGACAGGAATCATGGCAAGTAGATGCCGCCTCTAGTTTCCAAGACCTATAGGAAGCCAAGGCTGATTCAGCACATGAGACTTCACCTATAACAAAAATATCACTATTACTCCTTTAAGTATAATATATTATTAATAATGCACATTTATAATTATGTTTTATCTGCTTAGCCTTATTTGTAGTAACAGCTCCCAAATCAACTTACACAGTAAAATATGGGGATACAGTAAAAATGGCATGCCACTTTCCATTAAAAAAAGCTGAAGATCTAAAGGAACTGATAGTCTCCTGGCAACACACAAAAACAGAAGTAGTAAAGTTTAACAATGGAGCAGAGGAACCAATGCACCTGGAGAACCCATATAGAGGGAGAGCATCTTTGTTGACGGAAGAGCTAAAAAAGGGACATGCTATTCTGCAAATTAAAGGTGTGAAGCTCACTGATGCAGGAACATATGTCTGTTTATTACAATTTGAAGGATCCGACTATGATAAAATGACTCTGGAAGTTCAAGGTAATCTGCCAAAAATGTCTCTCTAATTTTCGACACTTTGTTTCACTTTCTTTAGTCAAAACAAAAATGTATAATGCATGAACATGCATACGTAAAAGACATTAAAACAAATAGAAAATACACAACAAAATGTGCTAAAAATGCATGAAAATGCACAAGTGTGTATGGAGCCCAAAGCAGTTTGTTAATACATCTGCAATATATTTAGTAGGCCCAGGAAAAGGGTGTGGGGAGGTTATTAAATAAAGGTGGTGTCTCATTTTAAATTTGTTTCACACATCAAATAGTAAACTGCTCAGTTTGTAGCTTCATATGATACAAAACATTCTCTGTATAAATCTTACTTTTATTGAAGAATTTATCATATTAGAAGTTCCGCTTTTTAGGGTATTTACGCACTGAATTGTGGATATGATACTTCTCTATGGTGGATTTGAGTAGGGGCTGTCCACTGCCTGTGTTCAAAAGTTTTGTGGGATCTTACAAATGACTAAAAAAATGGATTGTTTCTCCAATAGATTAAGGTTTCTCTGCTTTAAAGGCAATCCTGGAGGTATCATTTAATAGGGTGTTATGATAGCTGTAAGATCTGCAATAAATATGTACTACAGTTTTCAATTGCAATATTTTCTCTTTCTTGATTTTCCTTGTAGCCTCATACACAGACATTCAGATGTCCTTTCAGGTATCACACACAGACAATCAAATATATTTGACGTGCTATTCATTGGGTTTTCCAAAGGCAGATGTCTACTGGACAACAAATGGTGTTAACATAAGCTCCCCAGCCAATACTTCTTATAATCAGGCTGAAGATGGCTTAATTAATACAACAAGCACAATCAAAATAACGGATAGAAAGAAAAGCTACAGTTGTTTGTTCTGGAACAAAGCACTCAATGAAACAACAGAAGCTTCCATTGGACATCCAGGTACTTTCTAAAAGCTAAAATTTAACACTGGGACAAATTATATTTTCATGCTGTATAGTTTATGACAATATCAAAGCTGTAACTATTGCCATAGCATACCACAACACAGCTGTAGAACCTGGTAGCACAGAAGGCTCGGCGCTGTCTGGCTAAACAGTGCTTTATGTAGGTGGCAGTGGTATTTGGGATATACATTCGATAAAATGAACTCATATAGCATTCTGAATCCTCTAAAGAATGGCTAGGAAATCAATTAGTAACCTGTAGCAGGAAATTGCCTTTAAAAGAGCAGTATGATCAAAACTCTATTGGACATAATTCACTTGGGAGTCACAGGAGTGCATTTACTTGTACACTCCCGTGACCCAGAATCAGCCAAAAGCAGGCTAAAGCTCATTGTCAGCTGACGTCACTTACTAGTCTCTAGATGTTTCCCAACAATAATGTTGGGATCCAATCAGATGCCTGATTGGCAGCTGGATCAGTCTCTCAGCATGCCACTGAGAGCCGGAGCCAGCCGCTCCCGTCCCCTCTCCTGCCCAGCACTCCAGTGAGTGCTGGAGGGGCGCAGTACAGAGCGTTGACTGACAGTAACGGCTCTGTGGTCAGAGTGGACCCGAGCAATCAGTGGTCATGTGATCGCTCATTTCTTGGGCTTAGAGGTGGCGGGGGGACAGATGCAGCATTACACCGATGTATGTATTTTTTTTTCCTTTTTGTTTCCTACACTTCACTTTTAAGATTAAGATTGGAGATGTAAGAAGAGTGTCCTTTAATGGTTTGGTTTTGTGGCCCAAACACATATAGTTACTAGTATAGATAATATTTTAATGCAAATATGAACACCTAAGTTAAAGTACAGTATCTCACAAAAGTGAGTACACCCCTCACACAATGTAAAGTAGTGAGTGTACAGCTTGTATAACAGTGTAAATTTGCTGTCCCCTCAAAATAACTCAACACACAGCCATTAATGTCTAAACCGCTGGCAACAAAAGTGAGTACACCCCTAAGTGAAAATGTCCAAATTGGGCCCAATTAGCCATTTTCCCTCGCCGGTGTCATGTGATTCGTTAGTGTTACAAGGTCTCAGGTGTGAATGGAGAGCAGGTGTGTTACATTTGGTGTTATCACTCTCACTCTCTCATACTGGTCTCTGGAAGTTCAACATGGCAGCTCATGGCAAAGAACTCTCTGAGGATCTGAAAAACAGAATTGTTGCTCTACATAAAGATGGCCTAGGCTATAAGTAGATTGCCAAGACCCTGAAACTGAGCTGCAGCACAGTGGCCAAGACCATACAGCGGTTTAACAGGACAGGTTCCACTCAGAACAGGCCTCGAAATGGTCGACCAAAGACATTGAGTGCATGTGCTCAGCATCATATCCAGAGGTTGTCTTTGGGAAATAGATGTATGATCGCTGCCAGCATTGCTGCAGAGGTTGAAGGGTGGGGGGGGGGGTCATCCTGTCAGTGCTCAGACCATATGCCGTACACTGCATCAAATTGATCTGCATGGCTGTTGTCTCAGAAGGAAGCCTCTTCTAAAGATGATGCACAAAAAAGCCAGCAAACAGTTTGCTGAAGACAAGCAGCCTGAGGATTACTGGAACCATGTCCTGTGGTCTGATGAGACCAAGATAAACTTATTTGGTTCAGATGGTGTCAAGCGTGTGTGGCGGCAACCAGGTGAGGAGTACAAAGACAAGTGTGTCTTGCCTACAGTCAAGCATGGTGGTGGGAGTGTCATGGTCTGGGGCTGCATGAGTACTGCCAGCACTGGGGAGCTACAGTTCATTGAGGGAACAATGAATGCCAACATGTACTGTGACATACTGAAGCAGAGCATGATCCCTTCCCTTCGGAGACTGTGCCGCAGGGCAGTATTCCAACATAACAACCCCAAGCACACCTCCAAGATGACCACTGCCTTGCTAAAGAAGCTGAGGGTAAAGGTGAAGGACTGGCCAAGCATGTCTTCAGACCTAAACCCTAGTGAGCATCTATGGGGCATCCTCAAACGGAAGGTGGAGGAGCGCAAGGTCTCTAACATCCAGCAGCTCTGTGATGTCATTATGGATGAGTGGAAGAGGACTCCAGTGGCAACCTGTGTAGCTCTGGTGAACTCCATGCCCAATTTGGACATTTTCACTTAGGGATGTACTCACTTTTGTTGCCAGTGGTTTAGACATTAATGGCTGTGTGTTGAGTTATTTTGAGGGCACAGCAAATTTACACTGTTATACAAGCTGTACACTCACTAATTTACATTGTAGCAAAGTGTAATTTCTTCAGTGTTGTCACATTAAAATTTAAAATTAAATATGTACAAAAATGTGAGGGGCGTACTCACTTTTGTGAGATGCTGTAAATGTGAGCCCTTATTTTGTAAAATAACCCATTCCATTTAAAAGAGAAATGAAATACAAACCATTTGTGTATATAATAAAAAAAACATTATAAATCAGCTGCATAAGGAGCTTGAAGAGGTTGGGATGGAGAAACAGCACAACACTGATCTTCCTAGTAGGTGGCTGTGCAGGAGGGGGGCATGTTAGTAGAAGTCTGTTCATTGGGGGACAGGCAAGTTGTTTAACACAAATACCTGGTACAACCAACACATATCAGAAATATGAAATGTTGTGGTAACATAATTTTTAATGTGAGTAACAAACATATTGCATGCACCTGACTTATTTTAGAATTATATGTACTATGTGTTAAGTGCAGTGCCATATAGCAACCAGAAAGAATTTGTCAGTGATTTGACAAAAGCAAACTAAAATTTGTGATGTTTCAATGCATTACTTTACTTTACCCTGCAAGGCATTATACTGGCAGTGCTTAAAACTTCCAGCATTCACATTGCATATTATGCAAAAAGGAGCTTCACAGAGCCACTGTGAAGGCCTAAAGAATGTTTTTAAACTTTGCATCAGGTCAAATTGTAATTGTGGTGCATTGAAACCTAAGTGAGACTATTGACTGCTCAGGCATTGGCACCGAACTGTGCAAATTCCTGACTCACTTCTTCTTGGATAGGACAGCTACCCACCTTTTATTGGTGGAAACCTCCAGCATAATGTGCACTACTCCTGGCCTTAGGCCTGACCTCAACATCCCATGCCATAGGCCTTAATATTTAGGAATGTTCACACATAAAATGCATGTTCCCCAATTTTTCTGCAACTTCACAAATATACCTGTGACATTACATCTGACATACTAGCAGAATTCTTTGGTGCAGAACGCCAAACACAGGAGCAGACATTCTGTAGTTGTCATTTTTCAAGCACATAATTTATAAACCATCTTCCCTGTTGCACTTCCTCTCCTTGGGAGCACTAAAGACTGGCTCCAGCTGCTCTCTGTTGCTGCTGCCCTGAGGTGCTGAACTGGATGACAGCTATATCAACAAGAGGAGGGAGCTGCTGAGCAAAAAGAGTTCAATAGACTGAGTAAGGCAGCACTGGACTGTGAGAACTGTAGTCCAGAGGAGAGAGACTCTTCTGTAATCAAGAATTTTGAACTGCATTTCCTAGAGAGAAATTGCCAGGAGGAGGGGAAAGAGCTACGTTTTCTCAGGCTGCACAAGACACGGCTTCCTTTTGCCGTGCGGGAGACCAGAGTGTACACATAGCTGTCTAGTGTGCACCATCACTTCTGCATGTCTTTGGCCTGAGTGGAATCCGGAGTACTAAATCCAGCTGTGCTGACAGCCAGAGTCACCTGGGTGCAGAGCACAGAGTGGACTAATTACTGTGTGAGACTGAATGGTGTGCTACAGTGTCACTGGGATTGGTGTGCTATGGCTGTGAGGAATAGCTATCTGCTGCTGGAGAGGCTGAGCCCTTTAGGAACTGACCATACAGCCATCTAGTAACCCTATTGCTGCCTGCAGGCTTGATTGGGACTATTCTCGTGTGCACCAACGGTTCAATTGGATCCCAACGCTGAAGAGTTAGGACTAAAGACTGACCCTTTACAGCTGCTACACAGGGACCTTTACCTATTGCTTATGGAAAGAAGTACCTCTCATGGGACATTGCATTGCAGTGCACTGTAGGCTAGTCATAGTGTTATTTTTCACATCGCAGTTAATGCTTATGTACTGCTTATTGCTGACTTTGCTGACTTATGTGTTGATTCCAATCTAGTGGTAGAGAGTTCAATTCTAAGTTACTTTGGCATAGTGATTATGCTGTCCAGTGGATTGTGTCTGAACCTACCTTCTGTATGCTTATTTATTCTTAAACCACTATTTGCTCTAACCCATACCAGTACATTTAGTTTATTTACTACTAAATGGTATTGTGTCTATTTCCTAATACTAATTCACAGTTAAGGTAAAGGTATCCAGACTGCTGTTCCTATAAGTGCGTGCAGTAGCTTTCACTCAACCCAGGTGTGCCAGAAGGGCTGAGGTTTTTCTTAGAGTCAAAGCACAGAACAGAGAAACAAAATTACTAAGCAGCTTCTTCGAGGGAAGTGCTACATGTTAATGGATGTGTGGTTGTGCAACACAGCACTAGGATGTGATGTGAGCTGAGAGATGCCCAGAAAATGGCACGTAACGTGATTTTGAAATGTTATTATTTATTTTGTTTAATCTGTTTAAAAAGGTTAGCTTGTAGTGCACTGGGGACCAACTTGTACACATGTAAGTATTGTGTCAAATCTGTTACGATGCTTGTATTATACTAATCTAAAATCTGTCTTTATTATAAATATCACATTGATCTTGCACTTTTTTTTTTTATTACATCTGTAGGCACAAACATAATTAGTAATAAATATACCTAGAATGAAACACTCATTGCACATGCAAAGCTAGCCAACTAAATCATTTATGTCTGCTCCTTTTCTGTTAGAGGTATCACTGCAATAAGGAAAAAAAAATTAAAACAAACTGACAAATACTTCATAATTCTAAAAAAGAGGAAGAATTGTGTAATAAATTCCCAGCACAACACTATTTTTTTCTTTCTTAATTTCAAAGATACTATCATATCTTCCAAAGATTGAGATTGTATGAATGGGTATTAGATGGTGGCAAACCAGTGATGTATTAGGAAGGTTGTAATGGATTGATCAGGGCAGTACAAGACATACTGTTAGTGGATCCTCTAAGACAACCAATCTATTATGCCTCCGCTAAACTATTTTTTTTTTTACATTACATTAAAATTACATTTTAAAATGTTTTATGCAGAATTAAGTTAAAAAAAAAAAAATATTACCAACAACAACTTTATCAATGCACATCAGTGCAGCCTCATCAGCGCCCATCAGTGCAGCCTATCATTCTGTGTTCCCTCTATCCACTCATCTGGATGAACTGGTTGAACTGTCTCTACTCTTCATTTGTGGGAATTTACTACGCTTTTGTCATTATTTTAGTATTCTTGCTCAATAATCACTAATCAGTCCCTTCATCTTTTTGTTTTTTTGCTTTTGTTTTTATTGTTTAGTTTTTGCTTTTTGTTTGTTTTTTTTGTTTCCGTTTCAATAGTTTTTATTTGTTTTTGGAAAAAAAGTAAAAATAAAAGATCATTTAGTGGTGCAGCGAACAATCCTTATCTGCTTCAAACATGTAACAGGGAAACGTACAACTACAAGGTTTGGTAGAAACTGGTGAGGACCATAGTACATAGGTAAGATCTGCCGTGGGGCCCTCTAGCGTACATAAATTTGTGTTTGACAAAGACATCAACTTATTATGTTGTTTTTTGTTTCTATTTCTATTTATTTTTATTTATTTTCATTTTTATTTATTTATATTTTTTATCTTTATTTTTATTTTTTTATTTTCATTTAAATTTTTATTACTATCCATTATTTATAACTTTTTTCTGTCTTTTTCTTTTTCAAGTCATACCTCATGATTCCCAATAATAACCATTCATATCTGTGCGACTTTAAGTCGCACCGACTTCAAAGTAGTCCCTGTACTACTTTGGTCTGACTTTGATGTGAGTTGAAGCCCATAGACCTCAATTTTACACAGGCATTCCCTGAAATCGTGTCAAAATCGCGGGCAAAAAATTGTGGCAAAAACTTTCAAGTCGTGGCAGTGTGAAAAGTGCCTTAGTAAAAAAAAAAAATATATAGAATCAGAAAACATGGTCTTTGTTTTATATTAAGAATATACAATATTTATTAACAATAGAACTACATAACTATATATAGTAACATTGAAAACGGACTCATTTTCATTAAGTTCAACCTCTCACAGTAATGAAGGTTAAAAAAAGTGTCCCTTTAATTTGCTAGCACATAACATGGTGTAGATTTACACAGGTTGAAGTGCCATAAGGGTTGTGCCAGATTTCTATCATCCAATCATGTGCAAGCAAAAATGCAGTTTTTTTATTTTCCTTGTATGTTCCCCTTAAGAAATAGAGCAACTGCATGTGCAGTGCAGTTGAAGATTTTTCATGTGATGTACGCTCTGGGATTTATCTGTAATGTGATCTTAAGAAGAAAAGTTCTTTAATTATCTGTTGTAGTTTTCATTTTTGCTTTGAGCCATTTATATAAAAATTGTGGTCATTATGGAAGTTTATAGCTTTGTTGTATGTTGTTATACATTCACCTATTTTAATTCCCACCCTCTAAATGACCTTTACTGAGTTTTGCAGTGAAAAAAAAACAAAAAAAAGTATTTACAAAGTTAGTTTGTACTTCTGCTTCTGTGTTGGAAGACTAACATCGCATTCTGAGGTCAGTGTGTTAGATGGAAAAAACTCCTCAATAAAGGTATAAAGTTTCATATTGGCATCCAGGGTGTGGTTGAGAGATATGATTTTCCTTTGTTCCCTGGCTTAACGTAATCCTTTTCCCTTTTATCATTAAAATCAGGTTTTTAAGGAATCTGACAAAGAGGTATTGGGAAGCTAAATGTCACCACAGATGTTCACCAGAGTAGCTGAGCAGTGTGGTGAGGGAGATGCAGGGCTAGAACCAAAGGGACAATAAAGCTAGTCAGATTTTACCTGGACATACAATCCCTGGTAATTCTAGGGCTGTAATACAGGATGAGGAAGTTTTGTTAGAGGTCTTTGGTTGTGGAGGATTGCCAGAATGGGGACCACTGGTAGATGTACTTTCAAAATGAGGCTGTCTTGCCTGCTAGCCAAACAGCAAGCACCTAAGAAAATGCTCTTTTAAATTATTTTTGAAGGCACATTGGTTCCATAGCAGCATAAAACAGTCAAGTCACTTGAGACCAGGAAGCCAGTGAGTATCTTTGGTTATAGCCAATAAGCAATTTCTTCATACCTTTACTTATATGTTCCTCATTTGTGTGCACAGAACTGCTGTAAATGTGTAACTGTAAGTCAAGAAGCTAGGTAATACTTCCAGCTATCTGGAAAGTCTCTTTCACACTTATATTTTGTTTCTGTAGTGTTGAAGATTTCATTTTCACCCTTCCACAGCCCTAAAGATTTTATTTTTATTTTTGCATCAAAAACCACAAGGCTTACTAGCAGAGAATAAAAAAAGTCTTGGCAGGAAGTTGCATTTCACTGAAAATATTCTTCACTACCAGGGAAAGTTATATTTATTCCTGGTTGCTAAATCTTTATACAGAAATTTCAAATGACCAAATCACCAAAAATAATACCTAAAAAATACTTTATATGCATTATGTGACCACCAGGGACGGTTCGGCCCCAGCATGTTTTTTCGGGCCAAACTTTGGCTGTGTGCTGAACAACCAAATTATTGGGTTGTTCAGCCGTTTGCTTGGCCCGTCAAACAACTACAATGCACTGCGCCGCTGCACAGTGCATTAAAAGCCCTGATTGGCTGAAGCAATAAAAGCTTTGGCCAATCAGGGCACACAGCACCATCAGAGCCATGATTGGACGCTGTCATGATGACTGTATCCAATCATGGCTCATTGCTCTTAATCCACACTATAAAAATAATCTTTCCATAGCGGTTATGTGTAATGTGATAGCGGCGTGGAGAGAGATAGAACAGGGCTCTGTTCAGTGCTATTAGACAGTGTGCTATAGTGTTCTATTCTGATACTATTGTCAGTGTAGAATTTCAGTTTAGTGTGCATATAGGGATAGTTCAGTGTGAGTGTAGTGCGACAATTCATTTTTACATTAGTGTGAATGCAGGGATAGTTTAGTCAGTTTGAGTGTAGTCATCTTTAAAGATAAGGGAGTTGGGAGCCTGGTCCCCAGCCAGGTGCTCACCAAGAGAACTAGGGGGCAAATGGACTCTCAGTACATCATCTCAACATGACAAAATATCAATGATGAATAAAAAATAGGTGACGGTCCATGTGTATCACCAAGATAATACTCCCCTGATGGGAAAGATTACAGTGGTATAGTTGGTCATGGACAGTGTTTCTACTAGTTTCGCAGACTAGGCCGCTTCATCAGGAAAATATCTGCAATTTAATTAGCACATAATCAAAAAACAATACATTTAATCACATACAATAGAAAACAATGTTTCACACAATAAATGAATTTGAAACAATATACAACTGCTAGAAGGGGGGCAGATAGAGGACCGCTTACCCGAATCCCACCACACACAGGGCACAGGGCGTCACCAGTATGGGGGTCTCCCATACACATGGACCGTCACCTATTTTTTATTCATCATTGATATTTTGTCATGCATTGTGTACTAATAAACTTTTGTATATCTTTTTACACAATTGGTTTCATACCTGAGCTTACTTTTAGTGTATTGCACCGAGATAGTCCATTTGCCCCCTAGTTCTCTTGGTGAGCACCTGGCTGGGGACCAGGCTCCCAACTTCCTTATCTTTAACATATTTCTGAATAATGGTACTACTTTTAATGGTTTCAATTTACTAATTATTAGTGTTTGTAGAGGCCTTTCTAATCTACCATTCATCTTTACATTAGTGTGAATGTAGGGATAGTTCAGTCATTGTGAGTGTAGTGACCGTTTAACACAGTATATTTTATTGCGTTACGTGCCATTTAATGCAGTACATTTCTGTGCATTAGTGAACGCTTACTGCAGTATATTTCAGTTGGTTACTGCAAGTTTAACACCGTACAGTTCAGTGCGTTACTGCAAGTTTAATGTAGTATATTTCAGTGCGTTACGTGCGTATAACGCTGTACATTTCTGGACGTTACTGCAAGTTTAACACTGTATATTTCATTGCGTTACTGCAAGTTTAACACCATATAGTTCTGTGCGTTACTGCATGTTTAATGTTATATATTTCATTGCTTTACTGCAAGTTTAACGCTGTATAGTTCTGTGCATTACTGCAAGTTTAACACTGTATATTTCATTGCGTTACCGCAAGTTTAACGTCATATAGTTCTGTGCATTTCTGCAAGTTTAAGGCTGTATATTTCATTGTGTTACTGCAAGTTGAACGGCATATATTTAATTTTGTTACTGCAAGTTTAATGCTGTATAGTTTTGTGAGTTACTTCAAGTTTAACGCCTTATATTTTGTTCCGGTAAACAAAGAAGGGAATTTGGGACTTTGAGTGAGGTTATTGACTGGTAGGAGTTGAATTGTATGTAAACATGTTTAATTGACATGAATAATAAAGCACAATGCAGTAGTACAAAATGTAAAAACGGTATCATATATATATATATATATATATACAGTGCACATGCACGCATGGCATGGACATCATAAATTCATAGATATATACATGGACAGCACATAGTAAAAATAGATATTGTTGATATGAAATATGTCAACTTGACAGCCCAAACCGGATTGAATAAGTTGAAAAAATTGAAAAAAAATATGTATCTGGATATGAATCTTATTAGGGCATATAGCTACATCCTGAATGACTAAAGCGTTTTGCGTAAAAAACACTTCCTCAGGGGTGGATGCTATAGGGTATCTACAAGAAATAAAAATATGATTATACCTAATGTTACAGTAAGCACACCAGAAAAAGACAGGATCGGCAGTCCTGAGTACTTACATGCAACAGATAACAACGGTGTGAAGTATGTGTAGTGCCAGAGAGGGAGTCCGTCCCGGGAGCTGAGGTAGACAGAAGCCCCGCAACAGGAGGGTGCACACGCAGCACCCCCACAGCACAGATTGCCAGTTTCCATAATGTGTGCAAGGTAATAAACAGAAGTAATTTTTCCCAATGGGGTCTGTAATAAATGGATAAAATGTCCATAAGAATTGGAAGTGAAATAAGACTAGGTACCCAGATGGAATGTGACAGGAATGGAGACATGTGCAAGTGAGATTGTGGTAAGAGACACCAACAGAAATGTAGAAAACGAAGGTGAAAAAAGAATGTATGTAGAGAGCACCATAAGAAAATCACACTCACCAAGGATATAGTAGGAGCAATAGGAAAGAAAGAGACTTACTGAGAACCAGTGTGATGAGATCGTTTGGCAATTGCCTTAAATGTGTATAAAGGAGCAGAGTGCTTCAGTGGAGCAAGGCCTCTACACATTTGCAACAAATAGAGGAACTGTGCCTGGAGAGCCGCCCTATATACGCCCCTCACGCACAAGGTCTGCAGCTCCCAGGTTTCAGACAACATGACGGCCCATAATGGAAAGCCCCCACAGCTCACAGCCGGAACTGCTGGTGTAATGTGGAATGCGCCGCCAGGTCTACTGAACATGGTGTAGACCTGTCCCGCGTGGATGGGCCTATAGGGTCCAATATCACCCAGGACAGGCCCCCTACCTCGATGGCAGGGGAACACTGCCTATCTTAAGTCAACTGCCTCCATCCCTGATATATGTATAAAAAAAGGGGGAGCTGCAATGCGCTCTGTGCGCCCTCCATTTCCCCTCTCCTTCCGCCCTGTAGGGGGCGGAGGGTTGTGGGGGTCCTGGTGGGTGCCCACTGCACATCGGCCTCACGCGCCGTGCTCCATGTGTGACGTCATTCTTGGGCGTCATTGCGGGAGCATGAGGCTTTTCCGTCCAGCCAACTCAGCTGGGGATTCAGCGTCAGCCACGGGGGTGTTCACTGCCCAGGCTGGGGCCCCTCTCCGCACCTGTCATGCTGCCGTTACGCTGGAGGCAGACCTTGTGTGTGGGGGCATACAGTTGTGCTCAAAAGTTTGCATACCCTGGCAGAAATTGTGAAATTTTGGCATTAATATTGAAAATATGACTGATCATGGCAAAAAATTGTCTTTTATTTAAGGATAGCAATCACATGAAGCTACTTATTATCACATAGTTTTTTGGACCCTTTTTAAATCATAATGACAACAGAAACTACTCAAATGGCTCTGATCAAAAGCTTACATACCCTGGAATGTTTGACCTGGGTACAGATGGTGGCACAGGTTAAAATGGCAATTAAAGGTTAATTTCCCATATTTGTGGCTTTTTAAATCACAATTAGTGTCTGTGTATAAATAGTCAATGAGTTTGTTAGCTCTCACATGGATGCAATAAGCAGGTTAGACACTGAGCCATGAGGAGGTAGAAAAGGTAGGAGATTCAATAAGGGGGCGTGCAGCGGCTTAATATCCTGAAGACGTCATATGATGTCCGGTCAGGATATTGAAACCATTTTGCCGCCGTCATTTTGCTATATGGCGGGCGGCAAGTGGTTAATAAGTGATTAAACAGTACTGACTGGCATATTCAAGGCTTTGGATGTCTTTTTATATCCTTTTCCATCTTTGTAAAGTTTAATTACCTTGTTACGCAGGTCTTTTGACTGTTCTTTTCTACCTCCTCATGTCCCAGTGTCTAGCCTGCTTAGTGCATCCATGTGAGAGCTAACAAACTCATTGACTATTTATACACAGACACTAATTGTGGTTTAAAAAGCCACAAATGTGGGAAATTAACCTTTAATTGCCATTTTTAACCTGTGTGTGCCACCTTCTGTGTGTGCCTTTTTACACATTTAAGGCAATTACCAAGCAATCTCATCACACTGCTTCTCAGTAATGCCGCATACACACGATCGCACATTCCGACAACAAAATCCATGTTTTTTTTCCAACGGATGTGGGCTCATACTTGTCTTGCATACACACGGTCATACAAATCTTGTCGGAAATTCCGAACGTCAAGAACGCGGTGACGTACAACACGTACGACGAGCTGAGAAAAATGAAGTTCAATAGCCATTCTGCTTGATACCGAGCATGCGTTGGAATTGTGTACACACGATCGGAATTTACGAGAACGGATTTTGTTGTCGGAAAATTTGAGATCCAGATCTCAAATTTTGTTTGTTGGAAACTCCAACTGAAAATGTCTGATGGAGCCTACACACGGTCGGAATTTCCGACAACAAACTCCTATCGAACATTTCCCGTCGGAAAATCAGACCGTGTGTAAGCGGCATTGGTCTCTTTCTTTCCTATTGCTCTTACTATATTCTTGGTGAGTCTGGTTTTCTTATGGTGCTCTCTGCATACTTTCTTTTTTCATCTTCGTTTTCTACATCTCTGTTGGTGTCTTTTACCACGATCTCACTTGCACGTCTCCATTCCTGTTACATTCCATCTGGGTACCTATTCTAATTTCACTTCCAATTCTTATGGATATTTTATCCATTTATACTCAGGACTGCCAATCCTGTCTTTTTCTGGTGTGCTTACTTTAACATTAGGTATAATTGTATTTTTGTTTCTTGTAGATACCCTATAGCAATGATTGCGAACCTTTTTAAGCCCGAGTGCCCAAACAGCAACACAAAACCAACTTATTTATTTCAAAGTGCCAACATGGAAGTAAACCTATCAGCGGCTCTGTACAGAGGATGGGACTGATCAACCTTCTGAATGAGCCCTAAGGGACCAAAAACGTACAATTCTGCCCAAAAAAAACCTTTTGTGCTTTTTCAAAGGAGAGCGTTACACTCAGAATGCAGGGATCAGGAATGCATTACGCTCAGAATGCAGAGTTCAGGAATGCATTACGCTCAGAATGCAGGGATCAGGGATGCGTTGTGCTCAGAATACTGGGATCAGAGATGCATTGTGCTCAGAAAACAGGGATCAGGGATGCATTGTTCTCAGAATGCAGAGATTAGGAATGCATTGTGCTCAGAATGCAGGGATCAGAGATGCATTGTGCTCAGGATACAGGGATCAGAGATGGATGCATTGTGCTCAGAATACAAGGATCAGAGATGGGTGCATTGTGCTCAGAATACAGGGATCAGAGATGCATTGTGCTCAGAATACAGGGATCAGAGATGCATTGTGCTCAGAATACAAACATCAGAGATGCATTGTGCTCAGAATACAGGGATCAGAGATGGATGCATTGTGCTCAGAATACAGGGATCAGAGATGGATGCATTGTGCTCAGAATACTGGGATCAGGGGGTGGTGATGTGAAGGCTCTTCCCAAAGCAGTGTCCTCTGCTCCCTTCACATCCCCCCTACATACACAGTAGTGTCCTCTGCGCCCCCCTTTCCCCCATAGCACTGTCCTACCTGTGTATGTACAGCTAAAGTCCTCCACATTGCCATGCTTCAGTGCCCGCTGAAGCACAGGAAGCCGCTCTCCAAATCCAGGAAGGGAGGAGTCATTCTTCTCTTCCTCGGTATCCAGAGGCATCACGCGTTGCTCACAGCAGACACTCTGTGTCCTTTCCACTGGGCTGCCCTCAGTGCATGCAGGGAAGGCTTTACTCACATCTGCTGCTCCACTGCCCGATCGCACTCATGATAGGAAGGGAGCCGGCTCCTCTGCTCCTGCATGGCCAGTGCAAGAGACTGCCTTACTGGGGGATTCCCTCCCCTATCCTGACGGCGTGCTGCATGCCAGCAGCTGTGGCACGCATGCCATAGGTTCGCTATAACTACCCTATAGCATCAGCTCCTGAGGAAGTGTTTTTTACACGAAACGTGTCGGGAATTCAGGATATAGCTATATGCCCTACTGGGATTCATATCTAGATACATATTCTTTATCAATTTTTTCAAATTATTCAATCCGGTTTGTGCTGCCACGTTGACATGTGTACATATATGAATTTACATATTTCATATCAACAATATCTATTTTTTCTATGTGCTGTCCATGTATATACCTATGAATTTATGATGTCCATGCCATGCGTGTATGTGTACTGTGTATATATATGATACCGTTTTTACATGTTTTGTACAAATGCACTGGATTGTGTTTTATTACTCATGTCAATTAAACATGTTTACATACAATTCAACCCATACCAGTCAATAACCTCCTTCAAAGTCCCAAATTCCCTTCTTTGTTCACCTGAACCAGGGATGGAGGCACATATTTTTTTATGTGCCTCATTTAAAGTCCCAAACCTCCCTCCCCCTTTTTAACGCTGTATATTTCACTGCATTGCTGCAAGTTTAACGCTGTATATTTCATTGCGTTACTGCAAGTTTACCACCATATAGTTCTGTGCATTACTGCACATTTGGCGCAGTATATTGGTAGTGAATACTCAAATTAAAGTGCACCAAACACCACTTTCCATTGATTAAAGTGCATCCACGTACACATTTACACATCTTTATTACATTTTGGACCTGGCTTCTATGATGGACATCACACTGGTCCAATTCTGAGACCGCGGGACATGTGACATCCATCATAGGTGCCGCCGGGTGCAGGAGGCGGGAATGAAACTGTGGCTGTGCTGGGCACTGGGAGATCCCCGCTCGCTGTGTAAATGGGCAGGCAGCTCTCCTATCCTGGCTCTGGCTGCCTGGGCCTACAGGGCTGTGTGAGTGGTCATGAATGGGATGGGTGCACTCGCACACTCTAGGTAAGGCTGAGCTGCAGGAGTGTCAAGAGATCAGAGGTCACCTGAAGTCTGATGTGTGCTGATGTACCGTGAAGTAGGTCAGTGTATGTGTGTCAGCTAGGTCAGTGTATGTGTCAGGTAGGTCATTGTATGTGTTGTGTAGGTCAGTGTATGTGTCAGGTAGGTGTCTGGTAGGTCAGTGTGTGTGACAGGTCAGTGTATGTGTCAGGTAGGTCAGTGTATGTGTCAGGTAGATGTCAGTGTATGTGTCAGGTAGGTCAGTGTATGTGTCAGCGAGGTCACTCAGGTAGGTCAGTGTATGTGTCAGGTAGGTCAGTGTATGTGTCAGCGAGGTCACTCAGGTAGGTCAGTGTATGTGTCAGGTAGGTCAGTGTATGTGTCAAGTAGGTCAGTTAAGTTGTTAGTGGTCAGCATTGATGGAGCCTACAACCACCCCCCACCTTTCACGCCTTTACCTTCGGGCTGAAGCCCCTGGTCTTCTTCCTACCTAGCAACACCCTTGCAGGGTTGGAAGATCTACTAAAGCAGGCCAAAAGAGTCTGTAGTTCATTTCTTGGGATGGCTGGCAAGGGTTTGGGCTGGCCACTCATTGCGCAAAGTGTCACTCCGGCGACAAGTGTTTGGCACTTGTACATGAGCAGTTTGACTAAGGCACTACTACAAAAAAAACAAGCACAGACATTACTGATCCACACCTATTTTACAGGAAGTTCCCCTTCATCCTCTAACTTTCCTCAGCCTTCCTTCTATTCCCCTCTCCCCACCCTCCAACATGCTCACACTAATCATTGCTATAACGTCCTCTCTCCTCAAACTCTCTTTACCCCCCCTCTCCAGTCCGCAACCTGTACATATCTACCTCTCTTCTTCCCACTCAATATTACTGCACTTATCACCTCCTGCTCATTCTAAGCCCACACAATATCACCACTTCCACTCCACTACAGCATCTGCCCTCCTATAAATCCCATTCCCGCCTTACCACCCTCACCATCCTACTAATCCTAATGTCTGGGGACATGGCACCAAACCCCTGTCCTCCCACACCCAATTTCCACCCCCAAAATTGGCTGTCTACTTCCTCCAACAGTAGTCGTAACTCCCACCTTCTCATCCCAATTCCCCTGATTCCACAAGTCAGCCCCGCTCTTTCATATGCCCTCTGGAATGCCCGCTCAATCTTCAACAAACTAGCTCCTGTCAATGACCTTTTCCTCTCCAAACCCCTTAATCTATTTGATATTCCCGAAACCTGGCTCCAGGAATTCAACACTACCTCTCCAGCTGCCCTGTTCCACAATGGCCTCCTCTGGACTCACTCCACCAAACCCAGTGGATGAATACGAGGTGGCGTCTGACTTCTCCTCTCCCCGCAATGCACCTTCCAGGTTCTTCCCACACCTCCCTCTCTTTCCCCCGCTCTTTCAAAGTGCACTGCATTAGTCTTTTCTCTCCAGCTTGTCTGAGGGTCGCAGTCATTTAACGGCCTCCTGGACCAGTGTCGCGCTTTCTGGATGACTTCTCTGCATGGCTACCCTATTTTCTCTCCTCTGAAGTACCTGCCATCATCCTAGGTGACTTTAACATTCCAATCAATGTTAATACTGCAACCACTTCTCAACTACTCAACCTAACCTCCTCTTTTAACCTAACACAATGGACACAAACCACCACTCAATCCAATGGCAATACTCTCAACCTCGTATTCTCCCATCGCTGCAATCCCTGCAACCTTTCTAACACCCCCTTTCCTCTCTCTGATCACAACCTTATCTGTTTCACACTCTCCTTGTCTCCTACCTCCCATGCTGCCAACCCACAAACCACCACCCACAAAAACCTTTGCAACCTCAACCCTTCCCTTAATTCCTTACTTTACCCCCTACTGCCCCCACCCACCAACTTGCTTACCGCACAACAGATTGCCGACCATTTCAAAAGCAAAATCCACACAATTCGCAAGGAGATATCCAGCATTCAACTTCCTCCTCTACCCAACACATCAGGTCCGACACCGCACTCAATACTCTCCTCCTTCTGCCCAGTTACCACCGATGAAGTTGATAAACTCCTCTCCATGGCCCACCTCACCACCTGTCCCCTCACAATTACTGCGACCACCTTCCCGCTCTTTCCTAAACTCCCTAACCCACATCTTCAACCTCTCCCTCTCCTCCGGCACCTTTCCTTCCCCACATTCACTGGTTATCCCCATACTTAAAAAACCCTCACTAAACATCACCTGTTTGAATAACTTAAGACCCATCTCCCTGCTCCCGTTTGCCTCCAAGCTCATCGAACGCCTTGTCCATGACCGAATGAGTCGCTACCTCACGGACAATAACCTTCTCGACTTCCTACAATCCGGCTTCCGTTCACAACATTCCACTAAAACTGCCCTACTAAAACTCACCAATGACCTACTAACTGCTAAAACCAATGGCCATTACTCCATACTCATACTCTTAGACCTCTCTGCTGCCTTCGACACAATTGATCACCTGCTCCTCCTTAGAAAACCACACTCCCTTGGCCTCCGTGATTCTGATTTATCCTGGTTCTCCTCCTACCTATCTCAGCTCACTTTCAGTGTCACTTACAACTCCATCTCCTCCGCTCCTCTTCCTCTTTCTGTTGGGGTACCCCAAGGCTCCGTCCTTGGGCCCCTCCTATTCTCGCTCTATACTTCTTCTCTGGGCAGGTTGATAACCTTCCATGGCTTCCAATACCACCTCTACGCCGGCGACACCCAGATCTATCTCTCCACTCCTCAACTCACCCCCTCAATCTCCTCACGGATCTCAAACTTACTGAATGATATATCGGTACGGATGTCACATCACTTTCTCAAACTCAATCCTTCTAAAACCGAGCTTGTTATATTTCCTCCTTCCCGGTACCCCCCCCCCTCCATGACTTTACCATTAAGATCAACAGCACAACCATTGGTCTCGCCACATATGCCAGGGAGCAGGGTGTAATCCTTGACTATGACCTCTCCTTTAGCCCCCACATCCAATCACTAGCTAATTCCTGCCGCCTTAACCTCCGCAAAATCTCTAGAATTCGACCCTTCCTGACTAATGACACAACAAAGAACAAAGCAACTTATTCACTCCTTAATTATTTCCCACCTTGACTACTGCAACTCTCTCCTTAGTGGCCTACCCTTATGCAGGCTATCCCCCCTTCAGTCTATTATGAATGCTGCTGCTAGACTAATACACCTCACTAACCGATCTGTGACTGCTGCTCCTCTCTGCCAATCCCTTCACTGGCTTCCCCTACCCCACCGCATAAAATTCAAAATGCTAACCACAACATACAAGGCCATCCACAACATCGCCCCCAACTACATCACCAACCTCATCTGCAGATATCGCCCAAATCATCCCCTCTGCTCCTCCCAGGACCTCCTGCTCTCTAGCTCCCTTGTTACTGCCTCCCATGCTCGCCTTCAGGACTTCTTCAGAGCCTCTCCCATCCTCTGGAACTCCCTGCCCCGGTATGTCCGATCAGCCCCTAACCTGACCACCTTTAGCAGATGCCTGAAAACTCATATATTCAGGGAAGCCTATCCCACACCCACCTAACAACTGTCCCTGAGCCACCCCCATCAAATCATTCCCCGCATCTATTACCTTTTGTACAACCACCTCCTGCCTTTAGAATGTGTAAGCTCTACGAGCAGGCCTTCCTGTCCCTTCTGTATTGAACTGTAATTGTGCTGCTCCCCCTCTACATTGTAAAGCGCTGCATAAACTGTTGGTGCTATATAAATCATGTATAATAATAATAATAACAATAATAATTTCAGGTGATCATACACAGCCAGTGCTCGACTGGCTGAAATTCAGCGGGAATTCCACCTGCCCGTAAACCGCCTGATCTGTGACATGCCCACCAGGTGGAACTCAACTTTGGCAATGCTGCAGCAGCTGCACATGCAGCAGAGGGCTGTCAACGAGTACCTGTGTGAGTGGCACAATGACAGGCTCAGGCTTTTTTCCCCATGCCATTGGCTGCTCATAAAGGATGCATCCTCTTTACTGTCACCATTTGAGGAGGCCACAAGGATGGTGAGCTGTGACAATGCATGCATCCATGACACAATCTCTGTTGTGCTGCTGCTGGAGCAGACTCTGCGTGGCATTATGGACAGGGCACTTGAGGCAGAGCAGCAGGATGAAGAGGAGGACTTCCTTTTGTTAAGGCCCACTTTATGCAGACACCATTGTTCCTATGCCACAGAACACACAAGAGGAGAGAGGAGGAGGAGGATTCTGGCAGTTTCAGAGGCATTGAAGCAGAGGAGAAGACATACATCAAACAGTAAGAGATGGTTTTCCATCCCCAGAAACCTTGGGAGTAGTACGTAGCTGGGAGGAGGCAGTTCCAGATACTGTAATCCTCAGTGACCCCGATGAGTCTGCTTCTCATGCCTCCGCAAATTTGCGGTGCATGGGTTCCCTCATGTTTCAAAGCCTGCGAAAGGACCCAAGAATATGTGGCGTAAAGCAAAAGGATCACTAATGGTTGGCAACCCCCCTTGACCACCGTTATAAGGGGAAAGTCTCAGAACTCATCCCATCCCCACAGAGAGTGCAGAATATGAAATCTCTTTGAGGACACCTTAAAGAGGAGTTTATCGAATGCCGTTCCCAACTCTGGTAGGTTACAGTGTTGTGGAAAATGTAGTTTTGAGGCTTCTGTTGGTCAAGAGAGGAGCGATGAAAAAGGCGCCCGCCTAAGTGATGCATTTCTCAATTTTTTTAGTCCTCGCCGCCCAGGGCTATCAGCTTCCACATCCCATCAGCAGTGTCTGTATCACATGGTGGACAATTATTTAGGGGCGAAAATATAGATAGAAAGCTTTCTAATCGACGATTCACTGGCTTACTGGGTCATGAGAATAGACCACTGGCCAGAACTTGCCCAGTATGCTATTGAGCTGCCCTGCATCCAGCGTGCTTTCCGAACGGCATTCAGTGCTGCCGGAGGTTCTGTTACTGATCATAGAACACCTCTGTCCACAGACACCGTAGACCGTCTGACTTTTATCAAACTGAATCAGTCCTGGATTACCAGCAGCTATGAACCCCCTGATGCTTATGTCGCCGATTAAGTGTTTTGGGATGTGGAATCTCTGCAGGACTTCTGTTGTGGTTGTTGATTTTATCTGGAAGAATGTTTTTGGTATAGCTTTCATGGACACACTTAACACCCAAAGACCAATTTTTCTGCACCTATTTGACAGGTGCATATCATTGCAATTTTTGACAGCAAGGCCAATTATTGCTTTCATCAAGAGTACCTCTATAGGGTTACGGTGTGAAGGTGCCACCGACACCCAAAGATCAATTTTTCTGCACCTATTTGACAGGTGCATATCATTGCAATTTTTGACAGCAAGGCAAATTCTTTGCTTTCATCAAGAGTATCTCTATAGGGTTATGGTGTGAAGGTGTCACCGACACCCAAAGACCAATTCTTCTGCACCTTTTTGACAGGTGCATATCATTGCAATTTTTGACAGCAAGGCCAATTCTTTGCTTTCATCAAGAGTATCTCTATAGGGTTACGGTGTGAAGGCGCCACCGACACCCAAAGACCAATTCTTCCGCACCTTTTTGACAGGTGCATATCATTGCAATTTTTGACAGCAAGACCAATTCTTTGCTTTCATCAAGAGTATCTCTATAGGGTTACGGTGTGAA
The DNA here is from genome assembly GCF_042186555.1 of Aquarana catesbeiana. Lineage (NCBI taxonomy): Eukaryota > Metazoa > Chordata > Amphibia > Anura > Ranidae > Aquarana > Aquarana catesbeiana. The sequence goes on from NC_133324.1 coordinate 406,499,994, forward strand.
GGTGCCATCAACACCCAAAGACCAATTTTTCTGCACCCGTTACTTATATCCTAAGTATGTGGTAGAGACACCAGAATTTAGCCATAAAATCTGTAATTTTCTTCCCAGTGCACTCTATTGTGACCTCATCATACAGACTGGCTTCCCAAGCCGCAGTGGCGGCTGGTGCTCAACATTTTTTTGGGGGGGTGCAAACAAACTGAAAAATTCTGAAAAATACAAAAAAAACCATCAAATGCAGCCACTGTGCCCATCAAATGCAGCCACTGTGCCCATAAAATGCAGCCACTGTGCCCATCAAATGCAGCCACTGTGCCATCAATTGCAGCCACTGTGGCCATCAATTGCAGCTACTGTGGCCATCAAATGCAGTCACTGTGCTCATCAAATGCAGCCACTGTGCCCATCAAATGCAGCCACTGTGCCATCAATTGCAGCCACTGTGCCATTAAATGTAACCACTGTGACATCAATTGCAGCTTTACTGTACCCATTATGAAGGGTTCACTTCCCACCATCATTCCTGTGCTGAGTTCCCGGCCAGGCATGTACACCTACTGTGCCCATTATAACTGTCCCCACTCCCCACTGATGCAGCGCATCAACAATAACCCACTGACTTTGTCCAGCGGCAGCATATATGATGTAAGACCTGACTTGTATATAGATTAGAGTAGAACAATACACTGCTGACTGAGTCTCATACTTACATTACAGTCAGCTCCGCTCGGGCCGTGCGTTCCATGGAGCTGCTGATGGTTCACCACTTGCATACGGAAACAAGATGTAAGCAGTTAACTAAAAGAACAAAGCACCCTATGGGCAGAAGTTGTCCAGCGCTTTGGAATGCGCTACAAAGCAGGTCATAACCCTGCAAATGAAACGCCTCATCTGCAATCTCATATTTGCATTAATGTGGCGCTTCCCATAATGCACTGTGTCCGGCACCTGTACACAGTGCACTTAAAGAACATTTTTTTCAATTTTTTTTTTGGACTGCTGGGTGGGGGGGGGGGGTGTTACCCTTGCACCCCCTATGAACAGGCCGCCGCTGCCAAGCCGTTGTTTACAAAATAAAGAAAGCTTGCAGGGAAAATTAATTTTTTTGAGCTTTATAAATGCAAATATTTCTGCAGTAGGTTCTGCACACAGTACAGATGTGCCACTTTACAGGTGGACTAAGAGGGCCCCCCAGGCACTATATTGAAATTAATTTTTCATTTTTATGCTTTCACTTTAAGCATCAATAAATCACTGCTCATTTAAAAATGATATTTTTACAAAAAAATTTTCATTGATACATGTCCCCCCAGGGCAGTACCCGGACCCCCATAACCATTGCATGTCCAATTACTTGCATATAAGCCTTCAAAATGGGCACTTTTGATTTTTCAGGTTCGGGTCCCATATACTTCAATGGGGTTTGTTATTCAGTTCCGAACTTTCGTGATGTTCGAAAGTTCTAATGCAAACCAAACAGGGGGTCGTTCGGCCCATCCCTGTCAACCACTACTAATATTTACACCTATGCATATGAACATGCCTACATTGAGTAACACTAATTACGCAACCATTGTGGGTTTCCTCCCAAAAGCCCAAAACCTATCACAAGTTTAACTGGCTTCCACCAAAACAAACATCAATACATGCATGCATTTGTTATATAACTAACTTTAGACTGTAACACCTATAAAACATCCTTAAAACTAGCCCTTAGAATTACTTTAACATGTTTTCTACGGAGATGGTTGTTTATTTTTTATACATAAAAGCAGAATTGATTAAATTCCTGATCGTTACTAGCTTCATATGTGTGCTTGCTCTACCAGATTATTGTTTTATACTCTTTCAAGCTGCTTCATTCAGTTTTTGTACAGCACTGCAAAGCTGTCATATACATACATCAATATTCAGTGAAGTCCATTAAACTTTTGAAAGGAAGAATCGTAATAATGCCTTTTACACAAATATACAGGGTATCTGTTGCAGATATGTGTTTTGTGTGTAGGTTGACCTGAAAGCAGGAAGAAGATACCAGCTTTATAATACTGAGATTTAAGTCAACAGTGGACTTTAAAGTGATATTTGGATAGCATATGGAAGGGTATTAACATGGTCAGGGTTTTTTTTGGTATCATAAAAAGGAGCACCACATTTTAAAGCTAGAGGCCAGCTTTCAAGTGTGGTGCTTTGACTTTTTCTTCAAGTTCCAAGTCGAGGAGCTTTTTTAGGCATATGCAAGCTACTTGCTCAGTGTGAATACACTGCTATCTATTGACTGCACATGTGACATTACACCCTGGTATCAGTGCCTCAGGTCTCCAGTGCCACCTACCTACCTGTTTGACATTTTCTTTAACTGTTTGTGTCTCAACTTGGGAGATTCATCATTTCTTTTTGCCATTGTGACTGGTGGGACTCAAAGTGAGGTAAAATTCAAATTGGGACTGCCCCTAATTACTTTAGGAAAATTACTGTTAAGTGTGCTATGGCATGGTCCACAGAAGACAACAATCAATCATGTATCCTATTTAACCACAGATCTTGACCATTGGCTGCCCCATCCATTTACATAAACGAACACTGGCTAACCCCACCTGAACAAAAAGCAAGACCAGTAATTAAATATTTTCCCAAGCTGTTTTTCCTAGCAATAACAAAAACCCCAATCCTAGTCCTAACCATAGTTAGAGCCCTAACCCGGTCTAACTATAGCCATAAATCATAACCTAACCCAATCCTAACCCGTAATCCTTAAGGTTAGTTAGATAATCCTTACTATAGCCAGAGTCTTTTAAAAAAATGCCTAACCCTAATTCTAGCTCATTCCTACTCTACCTTTGCAATAGCATGGCCAGTTGATTAACTTATACGTTATTCCTGGTGATCAAGATGGTCAACTGGAACCCTAGTCACTGGGACATAAGGGTCCCTGGACCACTGTGAGGAAATATAGATAATTTCTGAGCACTGGTTCAAAATATTTTCCTGGCTCAAATGGAATAAAGTCAAAAGCTGCATATGTATTTACTCATAATTTACTTCTAGCAAAGCTATGAATTTTCAAAACTTATTCTGAGTTACCAACAGTAGCTTGATGGTCAGCTGCCACAAATTTGGCAGCTGTAAGACACACATCTACAAAGCATATGCCTGATCAATATTCAAAGGCTGGAACACTCCAGGGCCTGGTTATCTAGGAAAGGTATAGTGAGTATTTAAATAACAGATAAAGCACCCTTTATTTAACCACTTCATACCCCGCCCATAGTCAAATGACGTCCACAGGAGGGATCTCCCATCCTGGGCGGGCGTCATATGGCGTCCTGGGCTTCCCGGCCGTCTAGGGGGCGTGTGCCCGCTGGGTCACTCGGTAGCTGGTGCGCGTGCCTGGCATCCGCGATGTCCGCCGGGCACCCGCAATTGCCGGTAACAGATCCATGTCCTGTCAGGGGAGAGGAGACCAATCGTGTGTTCCCAGTACAGAGGAACACTGATTCGTCTCCTCCCCTTGTGAGTCCCCTCCCCCTACAGTTAGAATCACTCCCTAGGTAACACATTTAACCCCTTCCCTGCCAGTGACATTTATACAGTAATCAGTGCATTATTATAGCACTGATCGCTGCATAAATGCAAATGATCCCAAAATAGTATCAAAAGTGTCCGATGTGTCCGCCGCAATGTCAAAGTCACGATAAAAATCACAGATCGCCGCCATTACTAGTAAAAGAATAAAAATAATAATAAGAATAAGAATAAAAAAAATTAAAATGCCATAAATCTATCTCCTATTTTGTAGACGCTATGACTTTTGCGCAAACCAATCAATATATGCTTTGTGCGATTTTTTTATTACCAAAAATATGTAGAAGAATACATATCGGCCTAAACTGAGGAAGAAATTTGTTTGTTTTTTTTTTAAAATGGGATAATTATTATAGCAAAAAGTAAAAAATATTGTGTTTTTTTTCAAACTTGTCACTCTCCTTTTGTTTATAGCGCAAAAAATAAAAACCGCAGAGGTGATCAAATACCACCAAAAGAAAGCTTTATTTGTGGGGAAAGAAATGATAAAAATTCATTTGGGTACAGTGTTGTATGACCGCGCAATTGTCATTCAAATTGCGACAGCGTTGAAAACTGAAAATTGACCTGGGCTGGAAGGGGGTGAAAATTCCCTGTGTTGAAGTGGTTATAAAGTTGGGTAAAATATCTGTTTTTCTAAAATGTGACCTTCCTCAGAAAAACAGCATCTGGACATATAATGAATCTGAAACTTAGGCCCCTTTCAGATGGGGCAGACTCCGTGAAGCGGATCTGCCTGCTCAGTGGGGAATCTCTCCACTGATCTCCGTTGAGCAGGCAGATGACAGGTCCATGTCTGCTCCACTGTGCAGAGTGGACACGGATATAGCCCGCTCCATACGGGGCACCACCCCCCTAATCCATGCGCCCGGACCCTAATCTACATGTGCGGTGCTGGACGCATGGGTTCCAATGGGGTTTTTTTGTTTGTTTGTTATTTAAGCACATGATTAGAGCCTGAAATCGACTAATGGTGCGAAAATTCAAAGAAAAATTCTTAGTTACAATTTTCAAAAGAAAATTCTTTAGGAATTCGACCCATGTACTGTACTGTATGGGTGGCTTTAAGGAAACCTTTATAAGGAGACACTTTGATTACTGCTTAGATAAAAAAAAGTTGTACATCAGTGATAGTTGTAGTATGTTCCATATGAAGATTACAAGCAGGACTTTGATCATGTAGTTAGGAGGAGAAAAAATGTAAAATGCCTGTAGGGTAGGCAGGGGACGCTTCCTCCATGTTACCCTCCTCATTGGGCGCCAAGTGTAGGTCACATTGTAGGCTTACCCTGGGTGGGTTCTTTTAGACTATGCTAGGCAATTAGTACAGGTCACTCTCCTACACATGGAGTACCTTTACTTGTACAGATGATTGAACTCTAGTTAACTCTCTCAATGTTTTTATACACCACCACGATCACTGATGCTATTAGGAGGGACACGCTGAGCCAATGCCCTCCCGACCTGTCCAGCGTTTTTCCGCCACCTCACTCCCAGTAACGGAATGGGGCCTCGCCGTGCGCCTAGCGAGAGCTCCATGCGCACAGTTACCTAACCTCTTTCTCTTCCGTACCTGTGCACAGGCTGAGGACCTCTGAAGTGCTGATCTACTCCTGTTGCTATGGGAGACAGACCTGCACACGGAGAGAGTGCTGACAGATCCTCCTGCAAGAAGCTATCCCATCTGTCATATGTACACACTTATGACAGGCTGCTTGTGAGACCTTCATTACCCTTGGTAACCACGTATGTCTTCACACTGTGTTAACTCTTGTACCATTATCTTCATATCCCAATGTGTTTAGTGACCTATATGTGCCGATTACTTACATTACACCCCTTGACTAACTTCAGACCAGGCAAAGACAAAGTTTCAAAACCTTTACTGGAAATTTGCAGCATACATTACAAAGTACACAGTCTCTTCCTAACATCTCTAATCCTTAACTCAGACTTGCTAGCTGCCCCAGCATACCTGCACAGGATAGAGTCCAATATGGCAGAGCTCCAGATCAGGTGTCTGCAGGCGATTTGTGGATCTCAGTGGTCCCATATTCTGTAGAAGGATCTTTATGTGTGGCTGTGAGGATGAACTCCGGAAATGGCAACATATCTTGTATTATGCACACCCCCTCGCTCTCTCTCCTCCCCAAATCGGACCCCTGTCCTATTTTTATACAGCACAGCATCAGTGGGTCAAACCCAAGAAAGCCTACCAAGAAAGAGTCAGGAAATATGTGAACACTAACCCTCCCGGCTGAGCATAAAACTCAGCCTGCTTACATATGTGGATCTCAGTGGTCCCATATTCTGTAGAAGGATCTTTATCCATGTGTGGCTGTGAGGATGGACTCCGGTAATGGCAACATATCTTGTATTATGCACACCCCCTCGCTCTCTCTCCTCCTCAAATCGGACCCCTGTCCTATTTTTATACAGCACAGCACCAGTGGGTCAAACCCAAGAAAGAGTCAGGAAATATGTGAACACTAACCCTCCTGGCTGAGCATAAAACTCAGCCTGCTTACATGTCTTTTATCTAAAGCAAAAACTATTGGTCCTTGAGACTGTCCTTTATGTTTAAGGACCAATAGCTAAGGTAGGGTGGGGGGGGTAACCATCAACTTTGTAAAGAAAAATCTGTATTTGCATATCAAAGTGCTCTTCTGAGGGTAGTTGCTTCTCATTAATATTGCCGCGTTACAACTTTTTTTTTTAAAAGAAAGGTTCACTTTAAATATAAAAAGGCTACTGTTGCCATATCAAGTGAACTTTACTGCTGACATTTTTAGCCCATTGCCAGTACTATCAGCTGTGCTGTGGTAATGTGATATTACATTTAAAAAGGAATGTGAAAAATGCATCAAATTAACCAAATTAACCATGCATAGCTACTTCCATGCATAGCTACTTCCTTGTGAAGAATAACTGTTCATCTTGACCATATAAAAAGAATCTTTGCCTTTATAATGTTTGCACAATAATGTTTAGTCACATGGAATATATGTAAATGAGTTACTAGTCATAACCCCAAGAATAAACATGGGGAACGTCAGACTCATATTTAGGCAGCCAGCTTCCTTATGTTCTGATTTGGACTTTGACAAGGAAAAGTTAACATAATGTTGGCTGGAGGATTACAATTGCTGAAACTACAATACATGTCAATGTAAGTCATAAATTTTACAATAATTAGTTTTACAAGGAAACAAATGGCTGTTGCAATGCATGGAATTAATATAACTGGTGACAATAATTATATGTTTGCATTACTGAACAAACATACTAAATGTGTTAATGCAAAATGTAAAAGTAATTTAAAAAGCTCTCAGCACACAAAAAGTTACCTATTTAGCAAACAAGTTGTCCTCTGTCACGGAACGTCCCACACTCCGCTTGAGTGCTTCCGTCATATACCACTTCCTCCCAGTCTGTATACAGATATCAGATATTCCAACCTCTCTGAGCAGAAAACAAGGCGACACTTGCTTCACTGCTAACATGGACTGTTTATTATGAATCAAAGTTACAAGACTTTATATGCCGTTGGAACCTCCTCTAACAATACAACTGTAACTTAATTAACATGAGCTAATTATCTAATCCTTTATACAGCCTAGGTGACTGAGATATGACCTTTCGCCCAGACTTGTGGGCACCGAGCTTCACACAGTAATATAAACACAATAGCTGGGGCTAATTACAATTAACAATACAAACAAAACCTAATTAACCTAATTAACATGAGCTCCAATAGGAGTCGTCCCGTCTCCTACATTGTATAGAGGACAATGTGATCAGCTCATTCAATTAACAGGTTGCGTTCAGAATCAACCAAACCAATAATAGTCTCTACATACATCCTGGGAGATATTGTGGACAAATATTACTGTCCCATTTTAAGTAATCCAAGATATATTTTCTCACTCACCCTGTGCCAGGATGGCACAGGGTGACTTAGACATAAGATGTATTCTGAGTTCCACGGGCCCTCCCGTCACATCTCTCCCCTTTCGGCAGGAGACTAACACAGGAGGAGACCCCAGACGGGTTGACTCCGAAGTTAGTAAGTAGTTCCAGTCCTCTACTGCCTGTACCCACACAGTACCCCAAATAAATTGTTCCAAACAAAGCATTACTCACCCAGCCAACCTCTGCCTCTCTCAGAGAACATATCTGCCGCTGGGGAGAGGCCTGGACTGGCTCTTCTCCCTGGAATCCTTTCTGCCGCTGGAGAGAAGACAGGGTGACTGGGCTCACTCTGTCATGCTGTTGGGGATCGGGGCCCACTGCCCAGCATCCCTGGGGTATACAGGTGGAGACTGAAGTCCCATCCACCTTCACAGGAAATCCATCCTCTGTTAGTTGAGGGCAGAGTCCAGCAGTCCTTGGCCCTGTTGCCAGCCCTTCTGCTGGAAACCCCACACCATCTGTTCCGGCTAACTGTTGGAGAGGGAGGCCGACTGCCCCGCCTCCCTGGAACTCTGTAGTTGTTGCCAGTGCTGGGCAGAGGTTGGTAACACTCTGCCCTGTTGCCAGCACTTCTGCTGAGGACTCCGCATCCTCCGCTCCGGCTAACCGTTGGGGCAGGAGGCTGGCTTCCTCCACTCCCAAACTGTGTAGCTGCCATTGGGGAGGTGAGCCGGCTGCTTCCTTTTCCATTCCCTCATCTGGCTGCTGGGACGACATGTCGATGGTACTGTCTCCCAGGTACACAGATCTTTGCTGGGGAGGAAAGCCCGCTTCCTCCACCCTGGCCAACTGTTGGGGAGGGACAACACACACCTCCTCTCCCTTCTCCCCCTGTATCTGCTGCTGGGAAGTGATTGCCATCTTCTCAGCCTGAGCCTCCACAATTGCTGCAGGTGTGGGGCAGAGGTCTTGGACCCTCTGTCCGGTTGCCAGCACTTCTGCTGGGGGTTTGCCAGGTGGTTCCTCCTCTACAGAAACGTCTATTAAATCCCCAGTCTCTGGAATTGGTAAAAGTGTGGGACAGAGGTCTTGGACCCTCTGTTCAGTTACCAGATCTTCAGCTGGAGAAGTTTGTTTTAACTCCATAGATGCTGCTGGCAGAAAATCACATGTCCCTGTCAGTGTTGTGGGAGAAAGGCCGACTACCTCTTCTCTCAGGAAGGCCGAAGCCACTGTTGGTGCTAGGCAGAACACAGTGAACTTTGGCCCTGATAGCAGCTCTTCTGCTGGAGGCTCATCAGGTTGTTCTTCCTCAGCAGAAAAGTCTATCAAATCCCATGTCTCTGCAACTGATGTCTGGGGATAGAGGTTCACCATCTCCTGTCCATGGAACCCAGAAGATGCTATCATTTCTGGGCAGAGGTTAGCAGAGCTCTGCCCTGTTGTCAGCACTTCAGGTTTGGGGACGGCAATCTCCGGATTTTCCACTGCCGATTCTTTGGCATGCTGCTGAACTTGTTCTAGCAGTTTCCTGTATGCCCTTTCCAGATGCTGTTCCTTCCTTAGCAAATGGTCCAGATCAGGTTTGAGCTCTGAGACCCCTGCAAGACCGAGCATAGACTCTCTATAGTCCTCAGGTCCTCAAGGTCAGGTTCCCCTTCATCGCCAAACATAAAAAGATCTGTAAGGCTCTCCCACAGCAATCCAGGGCCGCCAAAGTCATATCCCTCCGGAGAGCATTCTGTTGTCTCCCCTAAATATCCCTCCTCTGCGTGCCATTGCAGAGCCCGATAACGATTGTCCAGCTCTATCTCCTGCTGGACCAACCTGTCCAACTCAGTCACCCATTGCTCCTGGAGCTGCTCTCCCAGGAATGCCATCCGCAATGCCCGTTGGTCACTGGCCCGTTGCTCTTGGGTTGGAAAGCACTTGCCCTGTTTTATACCAGCGGAGGGCTGCAATCCAGAGCTCCACCCGAATTTGCTGCCTAAGCTCCAGGTATTCATCCTCAGACACAGTCCTGGTGTATGTTGAAAGGATGATCCGCAGCAGCCCCGGGAACTCTGATGCCAGGTCCATATCTTCGCTGGGGTGACTGAAGTCTGCTATGCTGATCTTGGATCCAGTTGGAGGTTTGGATGTCCCAGACTTCAGGAAGCTATCCCACTGCTGCCACCAATGTCACGGAACGTCCCACACTCCGCTTGAGTGCTTCCGTCATATACCACTTCCTCCCAGTCTGTATACAGATATCAGATATTCCAACCTCTCTGAGCAGAAAACAAGGCGACACTTGCTTCACTGCTAACATGGACTGTTTATTATGAATCAAAGTTACAAGACTTTATATGCCGTTGGAACCTCCTCTAACAATACAACTGTAACTTAATTAACATGAGCTAATTATCTAATCCTTTATACAGCCTAGGTGACTGAGATATGACCTTTCGCCCAGACTTGTGGGCACCGAGCTTCACACAGTAATATAAACACAATAGCTGGGGCTAATTACAATTAACAATACAAACAAAACCTAATTAACCTAATTAACATGAGCTCCAATAGAAGTCGTCCCGTCTCCTACATTGTATAGAGGACAATGTGATCAGCTCATTCAATTAACAGGTTGCGTTCAGAATCAACCAAACCAATAATAGTCTCTACATACATCCTGGGAGATATTGTGGACAAATATTACTGTCCCATTTTAAGTAATCCAAGATATATTTTCTCACTCACCCTGTGCCAGGATGGCACAGGGTGACTTAGACATAAGATGTATTCTGAGTTCCACGGGCCCTCCCGTCACATCCTCATTTTAGTAAGCATTTAGTAAAGGTCTCTGGCCTGGATCTTTAAAGTAATAAGCCCCAAACCAATAATAAAATGTATTTCAGCATACCAATCATTAAATGTGGTAGCTGCATTAGTTCTCCATTTTCCAGGCTTTTTTTCCATCTGTTTTCACCTGGTGATCTGGCCAGTAACACATCTCCTACACTCTGGATGAAGGAGCAACAGAAATATTTTGGGGACAGCAGCTTTGTCAGTCTGGGGGTGGAGTGTTAGATGCACTAGCAGATTTAAATTAAAAAGAGTTCCAGCCTGTAAGAAAAAAATGTAAAAGTCAGCAATTACAAATACTGTAGCTGCTGACTTTTAATATAAGGACACTTACCTGTCCAGGGATCCCGTGATGTTGGCATCCCAAGCCGATTCATCCATCGGCTTCGGGTGCAGGTGCCGGCATTGCAAGTAAGGGAAACTGGTAGTGAAGCCTTCAGGGTTCGCAGCTGGTTTCCTACTGTGCATGCGCGAGTCACGCTGCACTTTCTGAATGGTCCTGTCGTCTTCTGGGACACACACAGGTCTCAGAAGGAAGCGGGGGGGGAGGAAGAGGGGCGATGCAAACGCAGAAATGACGTACCTTGGAAGTCTAGCTAGAAAACAACAGAAAAGGTACAAAATTACTAAAAAAACCCCAAAAAAACAATATCCAAAAACGAGAGGAGGAATTATTTGGCCTCAACACCAAATGATATGTCTGGTAGAAATCCAATACAGCTCAACATCCAAATAACACCATTCCTACAGTTAAAACATAACAATAACAATGGGGGTGTTTCTCTGCAGCAGGGACTGGATCATTTGTAAGGATAGAAGAAAAATGAATGGGACAAAATACTATCAAATTCTTGAGGAAACTCTGCTGTCCTCTGCCAGAAAGTTGTCAATGTGAAGAAGGTTTACCTTCCAACATGACAATGACCCAAATCTCACAGCAAAAATGACCACACAGTGGTTGAAGGAGAGAAAGGTGAATGTCCTTGCAAGACCTAGTCAGAGCCCAGACTTAAACCTCATTGAAAATCTGTGGAATGACTTAAAGACTGCAGTCCACAAATGGTCTCCATCAAATTTAACTGAACTTGAACAGTTCTGTAAAGGAGAGTGGGCAAATATTGCAAAATCTAGATGAAATTAGTAGAGGGATATCCTAACAGACTAAAGGCTGTAATTAAAGTGGAGTTCTGCAAGGGAAAAAAAAAGAAAAATCAGCAGCTACAAATACTGCAGCTGCTGACTTTTAAAATAAGGACACTTACCTGTTCAGGGCGCCCGCGATGTCCTCACCCGAAGCAGACACGTCCCTCGGCTCCAGGTGCAGGCGCCGGCATCTTCAGTAAGGGAATCAGGAAGTGATTCACAGCCTGGTTCCCTACTTCACATGTGCGAGTCGCGCTGCATGCTCTGAGTGGTCCCTGCTGTCTTCTGGACCTGTGTGTCCCCCAGAAGACAGCGGGGGGACAGAGGAGAGGCCGGACATGGCGTAGATTGCCGCAGATTCTGCAGTGATCTTTCACCAAAAGTGGGAGCAAATACCTGTATTAGACAAGTATCTGCTCCCACCTGAAAGGTGCAAAATGTGACACTGGAGGGGGGGGGGAGGAACCGGATAAGCGGAAGTTCCATTTTTGGGTGGAGCTCCGCTTTAAAGCAACAAAATCAGTTGTCGGAAATTCCGATCATGTGTAGACAAATCCGACGCACAAAGTGCCACGCATGCTCAGAATAAATTAAGAGACGAAAGCTATTGGCTACTGCCCTGTTTATAGTCCCGACGTACGTGTTTTACGTCACCGCGTTCAGAACGATTGGATTTTCCGACAACTTTGTGTGACCGTGTGTATGCAAGACAAGTTTGAGCCAACATCCGTCGGAAAAATCCATGGATCTTGTTGTCGGAATGTCCGATCAATGTCCGACCGCGTGTACAGGGCATAAGGCCTTTCTTGGTACCCAGCCAGTCCCAAGAAAAATTCAGATAGAACAGTGTGGACCTCACCCATCCTGTCAGCGCTTTGATTTTGTTCTGAAACCAGTGGCTGAACATATACATCTCTAACTCAATTTTAGAATTCTATGGGAGAACTTCATAATAGAAAACTTGCAAGGATTGGGGTTAGTGAACAAATTGGCCAATCCTGTAGGAATCATCATTAACAAAGATATTGTCAAGTTGACAGATGTAGAGGTGTTTCTTTTGCTGTTAAATAGGGCTGTCCAAACTTTTGAAATGTCTTAAACACAGGGTCAATTTACTGTCCTTCAGACTTTGGGGGGGGGCAGATTTTGGCTAGTGGTTATATCATAGCAACAGTGGGATTAAACAATGCTTCAGGCTTGGTGGTTAGTGGTACTAAAAAAAAATGATAGAGCCTGTGGTCAGTAGGAGGAGGAATAGTGCCCATCATTGGTATCAGTGGGAGGAGTACTGCCCCATCATTGGTATCAGCAGGAGCAATAGTGCCCCATCATTGGTATCAGTGGGAGGTGTACTGCCCCCTCATTGGTATCAGTGGAAGCAATAGTGCTCCATCATTGGTATCAGTGGAAGCAATAGTGCTCCATCATTGGTATCAGTGGACGCAATAGTGCTCCATCATTGGTATCAGTGGAAGCAATAGTGCTCCATCATTGGTATCAGTGGGAGGTGTACCGCCCCATCATTGGTATCAGTGGAAGCAATAGTGCTCCATCATTGGTATCAGTGGAAGCAATAGTGCTCCATCATTGGTATCAGTGGGAGGTGTACTACCCCATCATTGGTATCAGTGGAAGCAATAGTGCTCCATCATTTGTATCAGTGGAAGCAATAGTGCTCCATCATTGGTATCCATGGGAGGAGTACTGCCCCATCATTGGTATCCGTGGGAGGAGTACTGCCCCATCATTGGTATCTGTGGAAGGAGTACTGCCCCATCATTGGTATCAGTGGAAGCAATAGTGCCCCCTTGTTAGTGTCAGTGGTAGGATTAGTGCCTCATATCAATGGGAGTAATAGAGTCCCAAAGGCCGAATAAATGCAAGCAAAGTGCTGTATCTGGCTCACAGGCCGTAGTTTGGAGACCATTGCTGTAAAACATTGGGCTTTTCCAGGGCTCTTTTGTAATACATATCTGAGTAAATATGTATATTTAGCAAATGTTATAGGTCATTTTCATGCCTGATGCTATTTTCTACAGTATATACTGTATACAGTGGGGCAAAAAAGTATTTAGTCAGCCACCAATTGTGCAAGTTCTTCCACTTTAAAAAGATGAGCGAGGCCTGTAATTGTCATCATAGGTATACCTCAACTATGAGAGACAAAATGTGGAAACAAATCCAGACAATCACATTGTATGATTTTTGAAATAATTTATTTGCAAATTATGGTGGAAAATACGTATTTGGTCAATATCAAAAGTTCATCTCAATACTTTGTTATATATCCTTTGTTGGCAATGACAGAGGTCAAATGTTTTCTGTAAGTCTTCACAAGGTTGTCACACACTGTTGCTGGTATGTTGGCCCATTCCTCCATGCAGATCTCCTCTAGAGCAGTGATGTTTTTGGGGCTATCGCTGGGCAACACGGACTTTCAACTCCCTCCAAAGGTTTTCTATGGGGTTTGGATCTGGAGACTGGCTAGGCCACTCCAGGACCTTGAAATGTTTCTTACGAAACCACTCCTTCGTTGCCCAGGCAGTGTGTTTGGGATCATTGTCATGCTGAAAGACCCAGCCACGTTTCATCTTCAATGCCCTTGCTGATGGGAGGAGGTTTGCACTCAAAATCTCACGATACATGGCCCCATTCATTCTTTCATGTACACGGATTAGTCGTCCTGTTCCCTTTGCAGAGAAACAGCCCCACAGCATTATGTTGCCACCTCCGTGCTTCACAGTAGGTATGGTGTTCTTTGGTTGCAACTCAGCATTCTCTCTTTGGTTTCATCTGACCATATGACATTCTCCCAATCCTCTTCTGGATTATCCAAATTCTCTCTAGCAAACCTCAGATGGGCTCAGACATGTACTGGCTTAAGCAGGGGGACACGTCTGGCACTGCAGGATCTGAGTCCCTGGCAGTGTAGTGTATTACTGATGGTAGCCTTTGTTAGGTTGGTCCTAGCTCTCTGCAGGTCATTCACTAGGTCCCCCCGTGTGGTTCTGGGATTTTTGCTCACCGTTCCTGTGATCATTTTGACCCCACGGGGTGAAATCTTGCGTGGAGCCCCAGATCGAGGGAGATTATCAGTGGTCTTGTATGACTTCCATTTTATAATTATTGCTCCCATAGTTGATTTCTTCACACCAAGCTGCTTGCCTATTGCAGATTCAATCTTCCCAGCCTGGTGCTGGTCTACAACTTTGTTTCTGGTGTCCTTCGACAGCTCTTTGGTCTTCATCATAGTGGAGTTTGGAGTGTGACTGTTTGAGGTTGTGGACAGGTGTCTTTTATACTAATAACAAGTTCAAACAGGTGCCATTAATGCAGGTAATGCGTGGAGGACAGAGGAGCCTCTTAAAGAAGAAGATACAGGTCTGTGAGAGCCAGAAATCTTGCTTGTTTGTAGGTGACCAAATACTTATTTTCCACCATAATTTGCAAATAAATGATTTCAAAAATCAGACAAATGTGATTGTCTGGATTTGTTTCCACATTTTGTCTTTTATAGTTGAGGTATACCTATGATGACAATTACAGGCCTCTCTCATCTTTTTAAGTGGGAGAACTTGCACAATTGGTGGCTGACTAAATACTTTTTTGCCCCACTGTATATTCATTTCAAGTTTAAGCACAAAAGCATTTAATGCATCATGAAAATTCTGTAGAAATGATTATAGTAGTACAAACCTTCACAGAAGAAATTCCACAACTTATGTTTTATTAGTAATTATTAGTCAACCAAAATCCTTAGACAGCTGACAGTGCATCATTTTCATATTGAGGAGGGAATATTGATTATTTAGTAAATGTATAAGAGCTAATTTTTTTCTTAAATGACTCCATGAAAATTCTCCAGAAACAGGCACTTTTAAATGATGATGATTGGAATTTGAAGCTCTGGTATTATAATCCATTTTTAAACTCCCTGACTTAAATAGTTAAATAATGTACCATCACCTTGTGTGTTTTTTTTGGGTTAATACCCTGGATAATACTAATTTCTTTTTACTTTTTCTCCAGATATTGATCATTACGACCATTCAATAATTATGAAAATCTTATTTCCATGCTTGGCTTTAACATTTATAGTGTCTGCAGTAATAATTTACTCAAAAAGACAAGTTTGCTTTAAAGGTTTCAGGAAGAAAGGTATGTTATATCTATTAATATGTAATGCATTTATCCTCTCATATCTTTTTTATTTTTGTTTTGGCCAGGCCCTTTGTCAGGGTATTATTGCCAACTGTGTTGCCCACCAAGAAGGTTTCCATGCACTTCCTGTGCTCAGAGATACCACCGTAAAGAAGGTGGAAATCTCCAGATAACTAGAAAGAAATCCTACTGACCCAAAACGTGTACCCTTTGGAAGATATGCTCTCTACTCTTGTTCCAGTGAGAACCTAAAATGTTGCATACATCCCTCACTTTCGCTAATAGGGACCTTGGTCATATAGTGAGGTTAGATCTCCGAAATTGGAACACAGACAGCAATGAAATCCCAAAGGAGTTTCTGACTCAGTGTCCAAAGCGTAATTTTGTTACTTATTTTGCAGGCAATTAGGTGATCCCTTTCTTTCAACCATTACATGTATCTTTTAACATGAAAGAGGACACTAACTGGTTGTTTAGGCCAACAAAAAATATTTTATTATTTGGTGGAGCCAGGCCCAAAAAGTCTTCTAGTGGTAATGACTGTGCCATACTTACGCCTAGGCTCACATCTATGCAGGCTAGGAAACTGTGCATATTTTCACACATCTGGTGACCCACAGGCAAACCACGCTGCTCTTTTGTAGACATGCATTTTTCCAGAGCTTGAAAAAGTGGCATGCAGGAACCATAATAGTGTGAACGTAGGCTAAAAGTCTACGAAACTCACAATGCATTTATTTATTTTCTTTCTGCTACTGGTAACAAAAACAGAGATAACTCTTTATACATGCTTTTTTAATGAAGCAATGTCACCTGACCAAAATCTAGAAAATTCTCAGAGCATGCTTTAAAAACTCTTACTTCAGCATTTCATGCTAGTGTTTAGTTCTTCCCTAATCTGCACACAATTACACTGTTTTTTTACAGCTGTTTATGATATGCAGTAGGATCAAGTTCCCTGATTCTGCTTCATATGCATCTTGTAGGAAATGTTTTGGGTCATTGCACTATTATTGGCAATTTTGCAGAGAAGTGGTACTTCTGTATGGCAGCCTCTACTGTATATACCACAGCAGAAAGAACAGAGACAGGCATGTACAGTATGAAGTGTCATGTTAAAATTTATATTATGCAGGCCATCTGTAGTGCAAGTTCCACTTATACTTTCAAAAAAGTCTGCTCTTCTGTCCGGCTGCAGCTAACTAGTGCTGATTTGCTTTCTTGCTTTTCTTATTTCTTCAAATTTATATTCAAAAGAGAATCTAAGCTAACATTAAATTTAGTTTAGAATAGTTATTTATGAGAAGACACACATCTTCAAACTATAAGCCTATGACACGGCCATGATAAGAGCCACATGTTTTTGTTGGAAGACATGTGATGACCCTCTCAAATTAGAAGAATGCTAAAACACAAATATGTGCAAAATCCCCTAATTATCTATTATGTGAGGGTAGCAGCCAAGGTTTATTCAGCTGCAAGTGCAGGTCAAACCTCATTGTGAGTTCTTCCAAGTACATCCTGTACTTTGAAGGTACCTTGCCAGTATCCAGTGTATCAGAGATCGGAAGGAAATCCCTTGCTGTCCTAAGCTTCCTGAGGATTTATAGAGGACTGATTTCACTGTAGACTTACATATCATAAAATGTTTGCTTTACTCTATTGACATGGTGGTGTAGGTTGTAATAAGTGTTAATGAATAATGCCATTAAAAAGCCGGCATTCCAAGTGTGTGTTTGGGAGTGACTGTATATTAGGAACTGCCTGGTACAGGGGGTCCCCGACTTATGAACATCCAAGTTGCGAACGACTCCTACTTACGAACGGGGCCCGAATTATGTCACTGCCGGGTGAATCTTCCTCTCCTTGCTGGAGTGAGCCGTTCCTCCGTTCCTGGCCTGGCTGCGGGCCACCCTCGTCATCCTGCCTGCCCATCCACAGGCCTGGTACGGTCCGGTGGCCTGCCAGGCCGCTAAACGTGCCCATCGTGGCCGCGGCCTTGTCCGGCCTAGTGCAGCCTAGTGAAGCCTCCAGGTTCCCTGGTCTTTCCTGCGCCACTGCCCCGCGGAGGTGCACCGCGGCCGGCCTGCCTGGACTCGGACTGCTGCTTTCACCACCCATCCATCTCCCTGCTGTGCCATACAGTGTACCTCTCTCTGCCGTCTCCTGTCCCTGCCATGTAAACAGTGAGAGGGGAGAGCTGTGCTCCTCCCCTCTCAGCTGTGACAGGAAATCTAGCACAGTGCTAGGACTCCTGTTTTGGAGGTGACAGGGTCAATAAAGAGAACCTGTCACCTCCAATTGCTATCACACAGGGAATTGTTTTCTCCTGTGTGACAGCAATAAAGTTAAGCAAAAAAAAAATTGATAATAAATAAATACAAAAATAAGAAATACAGTAATAATTTAATAAAATAAAGTAATTAAAAAAAGTAAAGAATAAGAAAAATAATATTATAAATAAGAAAATTATACAAAAATAAAAAAAAGTAAACGACAAGCTACAAATAAATAAAAATAAAAAAAGTGATAAAAAAGTAAAGAAATAAAAGAAACAAAAAATATTTGAACTAACCATGCCTCCCCTGCCATCCGGTTGCCATTCTCTGTTGATTTGGGTTCACTTCCTGTCCCTGAGACTGGATTTGCACTTAAAAAAGGTACTGTTCCGACTTACAAACAAATTCGACTTAAGAACAAACCTACAGTCCCTATCTTGTTCGTAACCCAGCTTCTCTCCCTCTTTAAATTTACAGAGGCACACCTAATAAGAAAGAGGTAGCAGGGCAAGTGATCTGCAGCAATGGGAGTGGCCCCTCACTGTCAGAAATCCGTTTGTGTTCAGTCGGGCAAGAGTGTAATAGCACACACCTATTATGTTGGACCCCTCCCTAATTGCTATCAGAGTACTCCAGTTACAGTGGGAGGCTCTTTGTTCTTGGATTCCTCCAGGTGTTCACCTGTGTAACCAGAGCTACCCTAGACTTCACTGAGAATTATACCCTTTTTTTTGAAGTACTGATTCTTAGCTAGACGCTTTGTTGTTATAATGTCTCATAGAGATTATGCTATGCAGCTACGTGTTTCCCCGATAGAGTTACAGAGATATTGCTGTGAAGAATCAATGTTTGTGCACTTTTCGTAATCTGTTTTGTATTATTCTTCAGTGTATGCATGCTTTATGCCATCTGAAACATGTTTACTTTATTACTTCTAGTTTTGCACCTGCTTATTAAACTACAGGTTACGGACACTCCCTGTCTGATTATTCGGCCAACTACCTATCTATAAACTTAGAGTCTTCAAACAGGATCTGCAATGTCATACAACAGTGATGGTAATGGCGTGACAGAGGCACCCAGTAGTACTACTCCAGAAGGAAGCAAGCTAACTACCACCTATGCAATAATGACCCCCTGACAACAATTGCCCAAGTACAAGTCAGAACTTGGGTCAAGAGATTGCTGGTTCTGATCCAATCATATGGAATTCTACATACTGAGCAGGCAGAACTGGCTATACATTTCTTAGTGGGCAAAGCGAGAAGGTTAATCCTGTACCTCCCAACAGAAGACCAGGAGTTCTTTGTCAAGATAGTTAACCGCTTAGAAGCAGATTATAGCCAAGCTGTAACATTAAGGAACTCTAAGGCCCACTTCATTGGCAGAAAGCGCAGAGCAGAAGAATACATTCTACAATTTGTGCTGGAACTGCAAGACATTGCAGCAGAAATACACAGTAGAAAAAAAAACTTTGTAGGACAGCCAATCTGAGGACAGATGGTTGAAGGAACAATTTGTAGATGGACTGCTGCATGACAAGGTCAGATAAACCTTGCAGGATAAAGATAGAGGCAACCCCAAATTGAACTTCCATTAACTGTTAGAAGTGGTCAAAGCATATCAGGAGCCGAGACATACAGGATCAGAAGCACCCAGGTGGCCCCATGGAAGCTGGCCATTCAAAAACTGACAGAAAGGATGGCTCCATGCTCAACAGAGTTATCTGCATTGCAATGGAGACAGGAATACTACTCCCCTCAAGGTCAAGGAGGAGATGCTGCCATATGTAGAAGGCAAAGGCTGTCTAGGGGCAGCCAAGGTGAGCAAGGTGAACAAGGTCACCATCCCCATGCTGGGGTGGTTGAGTTGCCAGAATGGGTATTCCAGAATGGGTGTTCCAGTGATACTTTATTAAAAAGAAGATGAGCCTGGACATGCCATTGAGGGGCCAGTGAGCCATCAGTGAGATCCCTATAGCACTGGCCAGGATTAACTGCATGAAAGTGGAGCTGTGGGGATAGGACCAGAAGGGAATAGTGATAACATGAGCCTCTGTAAGGTGATGGCTGCAGGTGACATTAAGCAGATTTTCGAAGTTTGGTGAACCATTGCCGATCTTTACTTCTGAAACACTCTGACTCTCTAAAATGCTCTTATTATACCGAATCATGTTACTGACCCATTGTGAATTCACCTAATTAGCTCCAAAATGTTGTTCCAGCTCTTCCTTTTTAGTACCGCTTACGTTGCCAGCTTTTTATTGCCCTTTCCCAACATTTTTGAGATGTGTTGCCGCTTCAAAATTACCTGTTTTTTTTTTCAGTTTAAATATTTGGTAATTTGATATGTTTTCAATTTTTATTGTGATTAAAATATTGGTATTTAAGATTTGCAAATCATTGCATTCCATTTTTATGTAGATTTTATACAGTGTCCCAACTTTATTGGAATTGGGGTTGTACTTTGTAGGATTCCTCTCAGTCATGTATTGGATTTGAATTGCATTGGTGTAACCTTGTATTTGCGAGAGTGACATCAAATCAAATTTCCTTATTTTTTTTCTTAAAATGGAAAATTTTCTCAGTTTAAACATTCAATATGTTTTCTATTTTCGAATGTTAACAAAATATGGGTTTATGAAATTTACAAATCATTGCATTAATGTTGCCTCACGACTCATCAGTGACCTACGAAACAATACTATGAAGGTCCCAGGCCCTTTTTGTGGCAGAGAAATTCCACAAGAATTAAGGACTTTCACCTAGTTCACCTGTGTGCTCTGTTCAGTGTCAAAAGGTGCTGAGACTCGAATCTCAGATGTGGCACACATCTGCCCCACTGAAAATAATGATCATCAAATTTTAGTTGCTCCACGTGTCATAAGACTGCCACTATCATGTTCTAGTCACGGTGGCTAGTTTACCAAGTTTGTGGTGGCAGTACCAACTTGCAACCAGACGGCCACCCAGATTGTATGGAAGGACTTCTGCCTTCCTTATGGCTGTTCGCAAAAGTTAAATTTAGACCAGGGACCCTGTTTTGAAAGTGAGTTCTTAGAAGAATGGTGTTACTTACTAGGCATAAGGAAGTCAGTCGGGCATGGGAGAGGTTCAGTCATATCCTGGTACAAATTCTGATAGGCTTAGCTCGTGTGAAACAAAGGAAATTGGCCCATCACTAAGCCAAATTGGTCTGGAAATACAAGCATACAGTTCCTTATTTAAAAGGCGACTCATGTTACCATATTTTGTTTGACTGTACTCTTGGGCAACTCACAGACTTATGGGCAAGTGTTCAAAGGAGAAATTGCGCTCACGCCAATTTCCTGGTTTCAGGAGTGGAAATGATGCCTGACTTAAGTCCAACAGTTTGCTAAAGACTGGTCATGAGTAAAGAAAAAAAAGTTGGAAGTGTCAGTCTTTGATCTTCAACCTGGTGACAGAGTGCTAGTTTGACATAAAAGCACAGAGGCAAGGAAAATTGCAAACACTATTTGAAGAAATCCATGGAGTTTCCCTACAACAGCCTATTCCAGGAGTACCAAACTGCAATATCCAGCAAAAAAGAGAAACTTAGACACCTACACCATAACCTCCCCAAACCCATTGAGACCCACAGAGAGGTGGGCTTTTCAAAGAATCTGTCGAAATTTATAAGCCACAAATGTCTCTGCCGCCAGAGGTTCAAAAGTGTCTACCTCTTCCTCCTCCAACATTATCTCCAAAACTCCCAGGAAAAGCCATGGATCCAGATGATATTACACAGCTCAATTGTCACTCAGCTCAAGTTTATGAGCCTTCTGTGGAGTCTTATGAACCACCATCAACTGATGTGCCTGAAGACAAAAACATGTTGCCTCTTGTCACATCAGGTAGAAGTGAAACAGAACTCCTGAAGCACTCCAAGAAACCTAACTTCAGGAGATCCCCATGTACACTTTGCACAGGCTGAATCTGAATGCTCTGCAAACTTGCCACGGACAGCATATTCAAGTGGAGTGGAGTAACGTGGCCATTTACTCACCATGCTCAGATGCAGGCACATGCCTTTTTAACTCCATTGTCCACAACTCATTGGGTTCCTCAGCTTCCCTACCTCAGCAGCTCAGACAAGCCACCCCTGATGATGCAGAAGTAGCTGGGCAGGTGATCTGCAGTCAGGTGAGTGTCCCTCCAATATTAGAACTGGCATTCAAGCACCTGGGTAGAAACCTCAAAGCACACAGAAGACCAAGCTAATGTGAAGAGTCCCTCCCCAACTGCTACCAGAGTATTTCAGTTGCAGTATGTCCTTGGGACGTGGATTCCCCCAGCTTTTTCCCTGTGTTACTAGAGCTACCCTGGACTTCACTGGAAGTAGTGATTCTCAGCTAGACTCTCTGTTATATTAATTTATAGAGATTATGCTATGAAGACACATGTTAACCTGATGGAGCCACAGAGACATTGCTGTGAAGAGTTCATGTTTGTGCTGCTTTAATAATCTGTTTTGTATAATTATGCATGCTCTTTGTCATACCTAAACCAGTTTTGCATTATAACTTCTAACTTTGCATCTGTTTAGTAAACTTAATGTTATGGTTACTCACTGTCTAATCATTCAGCCAATCACCTATTCTGTTACAACTGCATATATGTTAATATATATGTAGTACTAACTCACGGTGGAGCTGCTGGTTTAAGCGGGTCTGTTACCTTCACTTTGCTTCCCTCTATTTCACCGGCACCGGGTCTAGGGGTTCTGTTGAGTTTACTGCTGGACGACACACGCACCAACACTGGAGTACGTTTTCAATGCTTTATTAAACAGTCAAACTTTAGGAAGTAGCAGGAAAGAGACGGAAAAGGAAACCTTCAGGAGAAACTCAAATATCTTCTTACAAGATCTTAGCGACAAATGTCCCAGTAGAATTCAGATAATTATGTGGAGTGCGTTCCCCTCATGGGACACACTCTTTGCTCATCTGGATAGGCCTCTATCACCGGTCTAGCAGCCAGTACTCAGCATGAATCTAAAGTCTCTGCCACAGACTTATTTGGGGGGGTAAATCTGCACAATCCTCTGCCACAGGATGTATCAGATCTTCTGTAGTGAACAGTCAGTCACAGTGCCTGAACCTTTAAGCCGAACCAGCGACACTATGCTGTATACGTCCTGCAACCGAGTCACCAGGACCCTCTATTGACCAGCACGCTGCGTGATCTCTCCAAGACGGGTCCTCCCCTGGGATCTCCTCGGCTGTCCAGCTGCGTCACACAGGACCCACAGCTCAGGACCATTCCTCGGCCGCGGTGGTAGGCCCCAGACAAGCCTCTGGACCCACCCCTGTGCCGCAGCATCGTGGGCCTCCCGTTTGGAGGACCACGAGGTAGCTCCTTAACGCATACCTGTCGGCCAGGAGGGCCAGCAGGTGGCTGAAAAAATGAACCTTAGAACATGGCGTCTGTCCCATAAATACCCTCGCCCAGAATGCAACTCGGAGGACCACCTCCACCCAGCTTGTCTCCGAGACAGAGGAGCATCTATACACTTCGACACGTTGCCCTTCCAACACTGACTAATGGTAACAGCGACACCCACCGATCAGCACGGAAGCACACACAACGTCAGCCAAGCTGGAACAGACTCGAACTTTTAACCTTCCTAACACACGATTTACTAAATTTACCTAATCTGCGGTAAATTGTAAATCTACCAGCGCTACATATAATATTAATTTTTTTCTTAAATCCATTATTAATATTGCCATTGTTACCTGAAAACCATGGCTTAAAGTTTCTTACTTTAAATAATAAGTTACTTCTGATATGTGCTGTTGTATCGTGTACATGTGTTAAAAAGTATCCTGTTCTCTTTGAATTGCTTCCTTTGTGTAAAATACTTGGTGATCCTATCAGTCCCTCTGCTTTCCTATTTCAAACTGACCATGCTAGCCATGATAGCACATCAATCCCAGTGTGGTCAGTTTTCTGGCTGTGTTGGGGGAACAGCCTGCCTGTACTGCCATTTTTGGGTCCCTTACACAGCTTTAGGTCTGCCGCCCCCCCAGCCTGACCACCAACATTCCCCAGGGCTTACCCGCGGGCCATCCTACCGAATCCGCACACCGGCCACCCCACCTGTACGCACTCAGACCCCCTAAATCCTGTATATATGCCAGCTTTCCTCACACCTGTATATATGTCAGCACCCCCCACACACCTGTATATATGCCACCCCCCCACACAAACATCTGTATATATGCCAGCCCCCCACACACACACCTGTATATATGTCAGCCCCCCCACACACATGTAAATATATGTCAGCCCCCCACACACCTGTATATATGTCAGCCCCCCACACCTGTATATATGTCAGCCCCCCACACCTGTATATATGTCAGCCCCCCACACATCTGTATATATGCAAACGCAGCCACTGTGCCATCAATTTCGCCACTGTGCTCATCAAATGCTGCCACTGTGCCCATCAAATGCTGCCACTGTGCTATCAATTGCTGCTACTGTGCCCATCAAATGCTGGCACTGTGCCCGTCAAATGCTGCCACTGTGCCCATGAAATACCGCCACTGTGCCCATCAAATGCAGCCACTGTGCCCATCAAATGCTGCCACTGTGCCCATTTAATAGTTAACACCGTGACCCCCCTGCCCGCTCGCTGTCTGCACGGCACTTACCCTATCGCGGTGGGGCGGGTGACCGCGGTGAGCTGTGTCCTCCATGCGTCTCCTCTCCTCCTCCTGATAGGCGTCCAATCACGGCGCCTGTCATTTTAGCCAATCAGGTGATGGGTAACACACCTGCGCTTCCTGATTGGCGGAGAGGCGGTTCAGTGTTAAAACAGCGAATATTCATTCGCTGTTCTAACACACCTGGGTGAACTGCGAGTGCAATGCTCTGCGCTCGCAGGTCACCTTTTTTGAGGCCTGTAATTCAGGTGCCCCTGCCTGTATATATGCCAGCCCAGCCCCTACACACACCTGTATATATATATGTCAGCCCCACACATACACAAATCTGTAAACACACAAGACTCTACCCCCCCCATACTCAAACAGCCCCCCCCTTTCCTTCGCAGCCCCTACTTGTAAAGAATTTCTTCCTACCTGGTCCCAGCTCGTTTTCACAAAGCTGACATGTTACTGACACAGAAAAGCCCAGCACACGAGGGGTGCACATGCACATAGTAGCCAGAGGTGGCAGTAAAGAGCTTGATGACTGAGCTCAATGCCACAGAGAGCACACGCTGTGAGATCGTTTCTGTAATGCACAGCATGGCTCCCCTTCAACCATCCTGCCTTCTTCTGGCCTGGGCCGGCCCCTCGGGCCCCAGGGCCCCTTACAATTGTAACGGCTGTACCCCCCTGATGGCGGCCCTGCAGCCATTCACAGAGAAGATCAGTGTATGGCTCTTCAAGCTCCTTTTACAGCTGAGAACCAATTAGGTGATCACTTAAAAAAAAAAAAAAGAAAACAAGGTATTTATAAATGTTTATACACAAATGCTTTGCTTTTCATTTCTTTTTTAAACTGAATGGGTTGTTTTACAAGGCAAGGATTCACAAATAGTTTAATAAAAATGATTCCTTAAACCCATCTTTCACCCAATGCAACTGTTTGTCTTTATAAGAGTCAAGCTTTTTTTTTTCTATAAGTAATACAAACGCTTTAGTAAACCTTCCTTGCTCTAATGACTCCCAGATCAGATTAACCTCTAGTGACTGTTATGTTATAGCTGTTGATGTGGCTTCCTTTAGCACGCATACATGAGCCAATCAGCATATGATATCAGCTGACTATTACTCAAACTATCTTGCTTCCTTGTTTATAGCACCATTAAGGTTTTGAGAAAAGCTTTTTAGGTCACATCTCAATGATCAAAAACACAGCCAAGCGTATAAAGTGAAAGAGTACATCTTATCTGAGATCAGTTACTTGCTTTTTCTCCCCCTCTCTGTATAGCGTGAGACTGTAACCAATATATTCAATGCCAACATAGCATAACGATATATACTAAGTCTATCTTTTTTTTTTTTAATTATTTCTATTTAGGTAATTGATTCTCTCATTAAGAGGGCAAAAAGGTCATCATAGAATGCTATATGCATGTTTTTTTTTAAGGATCATGGACATAGCTTGTTTTAAAAATACTAGTTGTACAGATAGATGTCTCTGTCTTAGAGCCTAACTGATGACATTTTTAGTTTTTTGATAATGTGGTGGAGGTTTGAAATCTGTCAGTTTTTTTTTTCTGTTTGTGATCACATTGTGCCTTCAGTACAAGAAATACAGTGTGGTTGTCACCACGACAGATAGGCATGGATGGCTATTACCACATTGTCAGAAGTTCTAACCTTTTTCTACTCTACCATATATCTGTTTTTCTCTAGTCCCTTGTCACCTTTAGATATAAAAAAAAAACTTAAAGGTTCTAACCCTTCCTTGACCTATCAAATATGATGTTTTGCTTTAAAGTAGAACTTCAGCCAAAGCTGTGTGTACCTTATTTTATGATTTGGGGGATACAATTGTAGTGCATCCCCCGTAGGAGCCGCTGGTGAAAAGGGATCCCCCACCCTGCACAGCCAGGCACACATCGTTTTTCACAGGCTCGCTTGAGACAGGAAACAGTCCAGCAACTTTGTTTTTGTTTTTTTATTTAGGGGTTATCAAACTTGGATGGGGCTAGGGGTATATTGGGATGCCCACTTGACTAGAACAAAGTCTCTTCAGGGACACTTCAACTATATACATCCCTCTTTCTCCAGCA
Source organism: Aquarana catesbeiana (assembly GCF_042186555.1). Lineage (NCBI taxonomy): Eukaryota > Metazoa > Chordata > Amphibia > Anura > Ranidae > Aquarana > Aquarana catesbeiana. The sequence continues at coordinate 406,526,693 of NC_133324.1, forward strand.
CATCACTTGCTTGCAGAAAAAAAATCACAGATTCAGCTGGCACACTGTTAGTTAATCTGACAAAGGCAACAGTCAAAGCAAAGGCCCTTTACAGGCAGAGACCACGGGCTTCTTTGGTGTGTAGAAAAAGTCCCAGTGTCCAGCACTCCTGTAGCTACTGATCCCAGCACCATCTCTTCAGGCACTGCCAGCCCACCTGGCTGCAGCTGCTCCTTTCACTAGCCCTCCTGGCCACTTCTCACAGATCTCCTGAATGTGCTCGCTGGCTCCTGCTGTCCTCCCTCTTGCTCTCGTGCCTCTTGACAGGACTCCTGCTTGTGTTTTCAGAGGATCCCTCCAGCATCCGAGCTCCAGGCCCTAGGTCACCCCCCTAGACAACCTCAAGCACTCCTCAAGGGTCACAGATAGCCTCCTCAGCACTCCATTTCCAGCTTCCACTGACTCCACTCTGTTCCTGCTGGCCTGACTCGGAATATTTAAGAGGTGCACTCCTCCTGCCAGCCAGTTTGGTGTGGGATTGGTTGAGGCCCTCATCAAAGCTCCAGGCAGCTCCTCCTAACCCCCCTCCCATGCTTCTGGAAGCTTCTCCAAGGTTCCACAAGTAGGGAGGGGTACCAGAGGTGCTGCCTGTTGAGTCATCCAGCCTCCCTGGATCACTCACCCTGACCCAGACTTAAAACACAGGCTTGGCTGCCAGCCAAGCCAAAACAATTTACCTACACTACAGCAAAAACCTATGTACAACCTAGAACTCTACACTAGAGGGTGCTACACAATCATTGTTCCCTTGGGGAGATCTTCTCCCACTACCTTTTTCAGATAAATAAGGTAAAGCGACAGCAAAGTGAAAGGCAATTACTTTTCCTTTTTTGATAATTGTTATCAGGACACGATTTCTCCCTGTTTTCCATACTCTGACAACTGATGACAACAGGGTTTCCCCCTACTTGATTGTCCTGGCTAGACAGGAAGTGAGGATAAATCTTTCCAAATTGGACAAAGACAACAATAAAATCCAGAGATTTTAACTCTTCCCCAAGTTTTGCAAACAAAAAAAATAGTCCCAAATAAATCAAATATTTCTGCATCTATTTGGACTATATATCTTTGTTCAAATACGTTAGTGTACTTTTCACTATATAGGTCCTCACAGATTTCAGATGCCAATTACAAGACCTTAATAAGAAACAAATAATTTTTTAGGCTTGGTAATTTTTTAGGCATGTGGCTGCAGGTGTAGGAATCACAGCGATTCCCACAGTGGAGTTTTATGACCATATATATGTAAAAACCCAAAACTGCAGGCCATTTTTTTTTTTTTTTTTTTTTTTACTGGACACAGCACTCTGAGCTGGCATTTAAGAAAACTTTAATGTGTCAACTATATTGTGTAATTTTCACTTTGAATCATGCTGGTTTTCAGTTATTTCCAGATATTCTGCATTTAATCCTCATCTAAATTACAACACAGACCACAGAAAATATGTGCTTGTGATCCAGCTAGTCCTAAGCAGATAAATCTCTGTGCTTTGCTGTCATTGTTCGGCTGCCTTATAAATAAATGTGAAAGGAAATCCAGTGATATGTCACAATCACAGGGAGGTCATCTTGTTTCTAGGTTGTCTGCCCAAGGTCTAAACTGAGAATGTTTCTGAAACGGTTTTACTTTCACTTCTATGAAAAGCTTACCGTTCTAGTAAGTCATAAGACAGCTGCCCCAAGAATGAATGCCTGTAAATGTTTTAGTTGAATTTTCAATTAGCAATCGTAAGAGTCATGACTCAAATATTATACAGGAAGATGTGCTTTATTTCCTGCACGTGCACTTCAATTTTTTTTTATTGATATATTGGGGCAGACTACAATCTTGCCAAGCCAACAACTATGAAATGACTAAAGGGGAATTGGCTGTGTTACAAGGAACAAAATGACAAATAAAAAACCCTTATGTGACAGTAAGCTTCTGCACTGGGAATATTTCCTATTTGTAATAAACACCCAAGATACAAAGTGACATTAAAAGCTGGATACACACTACAGTATCTCACAAAATTGAGTACACCTCTCACATTTTATTATTAAGTATTTTATTATATCTTTTCATGTGACAATACTGAAGAAATGACACTTTGCTACAATGTAAAGTAGTGAGTGTACAGCTTGTATAACAGTGTAAATTTGCTGTCCCCTCAAAATAACTCAACACACAGCCATTAATGTCTAAACTGCTGGCAACAAAAGTGAGTACACCTCTTAGTAAAAATGTCCAAATTGGGCCCAAAGTATCAATATTTTGTGTGGCCACCATTATTTTCCCGCACTGCCTTAACCCTCTTGGGCATCAAGTTCACCAGAGCTTCACAGGTTGCCACTGGAGTCCTATTCCACTCCTCCATGACGACATCACGGAGCTGGTGGATGTTAGAGACCTTGCGCTCTTCCACCTTCCATTTGAGTATGCCCCACAGATGCTCAATAGGGTTTAGGTCTGGAGACATGCTTGGCCAGTCCATCACCTTTACCCTCAGCTTCTTTAGCAAGGCAGTGGTCGTCTTGGAGGTGTGTTTGGGGTCGTTATGTTGGAAAAGTGCCCTGCGGCCCAGTCTCTGAAGGGAGGGGATCATGCTCTGCATCAGTATGTCACAGTACATGTTGGTATTCATGTGAAATTCCTCAGTGTTGTCACATGAAAAGATATAATAAAATATTTACAAAAATGTGAGGGGTGTACTCACTTTTGTGAGATACTGTATAAGAAAATTAGAAAAAAAATTCCATACAAGGAACAATAGGTCAATTACTTAAACGTTAGTACAGTATAGTGCTTTCGGCAGCCAATTCCGACTGTTTGGAGGGAAAAAAAGGAAGGTTCAAGCTCTAAAATTGTTATCATACACAAACACAATGTCAGATTTTTGCTCAATGTGTACAGTAATCATACGAAAATAATCGAATAGAGAAAAGCATGTATGATCACAAGCAAAAAAGGACCCTGAAGAAGGTGGCAACAAACATAGAAATCATGCACAAGGAAGAACATTTGCTTTTGTCATTGGAGAACTTTCAAACAAGTTAATACCATTGTTGGCTACGTCATGATGCACACCTTCGCGAAAAAAACGGCCGACTGTTCATCCAATTTTGTCACAGTGTATACTAGGGATCCACCGAAGCCGGTTTTTAAGACCGAGTACCGATACTTTTTCTCAAGTACTGACCGATACCAATTACCAATACCTATTTTTAGTATCATGTGACACATTAATAAATGAGCTAATATATCAATCTAATACTAAATAAATGTTATTTGGTTCTGTTTATTTTTCGATAAAATTATTATTATATTATATATTGCGTTAAAACCACATTCGATTGGTGTGACATGTGAACTAAACCGGCTTTCTATGGAGGCGGTTCATGTATGTGCGGGCCAACCGCAGTGGGATTTTAAAGAGTTAGGTATAATTTTCAGTCGGGTACAGGTGCGATTTCGAATGTCATATACTTTAAAAAATTTCACACTTGAACCACACCTGAACTGCTGAACAAAATCGCACCAGACTCCTTTTACAAATCGCACTGAAACCCACCCCGAACATATGTGAACCCGGACTTGAAAGTATCAGTTTTAGTATTAGTATTATTATTAATATTTTAATTATTATTATACAGGATTTATATAGCGCCAACAGTTCATGCAGTGCTTTACAATGTAGAGGGGGGACAGCACATTTACAATACAGTTCAATACAGAAGGAATAGGAGGGCTCTGCTCATGGAGCTTACAATCTAAAGAGACCTGAGCACTTGCATCAGTACAAGTTATAGAGTCTCTCTTTAACTTACCTTAGTATCAGCCCCAATACCGGTATCGGTGCAATGCTATTGTGTACCCCACTAAACTCTGGTTTGAGAAAATAAAATTCTATGTGTTCTTGTCATAAAAGCCCCTTCTATTGCTCTCAGCCTCCTCCAAATCTCCATAGTCTCACAGCATGCAAGAACATTGCCACCCTCTCTTGCTCGCTTCTGAGATAGACCAAGGACTACGGACTATGGGATTTGTAGTGTGCAGAGGAGCAGTGCACATGACCATAACTAACAAACACTGCTTGTTCCAAACAAATGGAAGTGTGTGTGTGTGTGTGTGTGTGTGTGTGTGTGTGGGGGGTGGTAAGGAGAAGTTTGGGAGCTCACAGAGGATGTTACCAAGAGGCAGAAAAACATAGTAAAGCCTGGTACACACTATGAGTTTTTATTTTCGTTCAACCCAGCAGGTTGAACAAAAAAAAGAACTGTCAGCTCCAGTTGGAGCCACTGTACTAACTATGCAAAGTTAGTATAGCGATCTCCCCTGCTGAGCTATTTTCCAGCATGCACGTCTGACAGAAGCCAGCCAAACAGCCGGCTTCTGTCGGACAGGGTGGCATACACATGGGCCAAATTTCGGGCGTTTTTATTAGAACTGGTCGATATCTCCCGACATTCGGCCCGTGTGTATGGGGCTAAAGAAACAATTTCATGAAAAATTGATTGCTGGCCATCAAGTAGTGGAAGCGTATTGAATATCTTTGAAGAGTTATGCCGCGTACACACGACCGGAATTCTCGTTGGAAAAAGATATGATGGCTTTTCCGACGGGATTCCGCTCAAGCTTGCCTTGCATACACACGGTCACATAAAAGTTCTCTGAACTTCCGACCGTCAAGAACGCGGTCATGTACAACACTACGACGAGCCGAGAAAATGAAGTGCAATGCTTCCAAGCATGCGTCGAATTGTTTCCGAGCACGCGTAGGAATTTTGTGCGTCGGAATTGCTACAGACGATCGCATTTTCGGATAGGAACTTTTCCCAAACGAAAAATTGAGAACACGCTCTCAATCTTTTGCTTGCTGGAATTCGGCCAGCAAAAGTTCGATGGAGCATACACACGGTCGCATTTTCCAATGAAAAGCTCTCATCGGTCTTTTGCTGGCCAAATTTCTGATTGTGTGTACGTGGCATAAGGATACTTTTTTAGTGTCACTTTAAATAAGTAGCGAGGAGTGGATGTATTTTAATAAATCACATGTTCGTAAATTTTTAAAATGTTGAAATCAAAAGTTTTCCTAAAAACAAAAGAGTTCATGCTACTTTTTGATTTGCACTGTCTTTATGAGCGCCACTGGCTAAAAAAATCTTTAGAATTCAAAAAGGTATGGTGCATCCTACCTAACCCCCACCCCTAACCCAAACGGTGGTTTCTTCCTCCCACCTTTATATTACTACAAGTCACAGTTGTTACACTGGGAAAGAAGGAACTACAGTGGGAAGCAGACCAGGAATCTGACACATCTGTGTGCCTGATGCTGAAGATGTTTAAGCAAGTGGAGCTCATTAAGACAGCAGAGATCAGGGGCGCGGGAGGCATATGTTTTGTTTCGAGGGATGCTTTTGATCTTAATATTTAAAAATTGTAACTTTAAAGAGACACTGTCATCAATTAACACTTTCAGGCCACTCACCTACATAAAATGTTTAACATTGACACTTACTCCAAGCTGAGAGGTCATCAGGGTGTCTAGTTGATGCCTCAGCACCTGGATCTGTGTGTGAAAGAGTGCCTACACATTATCATTGAGTAGTAGTAAGTTGTCATGTTTGGCACCTGCAGAGGAAACTACGGTTGGGCACCACTGTCACTCACAGAACAATGGAGGCTTTACAGGCAGCAGCCAGACACTTTGGTAATATTATAGCCAGGAGTGGGGAGGGAGGGAGTAGTGAGGATTGTCTGGCACAGAAAGCCTCCGCCACTCTTGTAAATGTTGGAGGTTGAAGAAAAAAACAGCACTGTTACTGACAAAAAGGTATCACAAATTGCAATAATAATGGCTGATATATAGTAAGTGCTAATTTCAAGCATGTTTATGAATGTGAGCAGCCTGAAAAGTGTTACCCGATGACAATGTCTCTTTAAAGTAATTGTGCCCATTCATGGTAAAGTAAGAAAATCATCTATTAGGCTGCCACCTCCATTGTGGCCGTCCTCTCCATGGGGGAGCATGTTACTTTCTGTCCTTCTGTGATGAGATGCTCAATGTCAGGCCTGAGCACTGTTACTTGGGGCAGGAGGATAGTCCCTTATTTTGTAAGATCTGTAACACGGCTCACATCAATTTTTCTACTCTGGGCTTTGGCAAAAATAATGGAGCAGTGAGGAAAGTATGTATCAGTAGGAGAGAAGGAGTGCTATCAACCTGTTCATGTGCCCTCTCAAATGGTAGTTCATGGTTTATATGGTTCGATAAACACAGTCTATTTTGTGAAATACACAATATTATCTGCATATTGAGTAACGATTACAAATGATTTTATTTTTAAATAATAAAGTAATTAAAAAAAAGTATAAAACATGAATAATAAATAGCTGACATAGAAAAAAACTGACCCATAATTATTACATTTTCTTTTTACTAGACAACTTTATAGCTCAAAACATTTTATTTGCAGCTAATTGTTTTAATTTTTGGTTTGCTATAACTACTTTTTGAGTTCAGAAAACACTACAAAGAGTGTATAAAACTTACCAGCAAAAATGTTAACAAAACTTTTCTCTTTTTAGATGATCAACCTTATCCCTTATAGAACGTCCAAATACTCAATATATATACGGACAGCTGAATGCTAGGATGAGTATATGTTTACCTTTGTTTTAATAGAACCTATTCAAGATATACTTACTGTATGCACATACTTTTCAATACTAGGAAAATATATATTATGCTGTTTCTACTGCACTTTAACATATTTAGGATTTAGTTTATTATAATTGAAAATATAATTTCCTAGCCAGTAATCTCTTTAGTTTTGCTGAAGAGTATCACGGTGAAACATAGCAGAGCATTTTTAACTTTAACGTGTAACTCCACTTTTGTTGAGAAAAAAACATTCCCATCTGGTTGATCTATGTACATTGCAGGGATTTTTACCAAACTTTATTGTACATTCCTACCTTTTGTTATTCTGAAGAATTCACTGTTCCTCTGTGCCCTATGTGCTAAGTCTAATGGGAGTGGTTTCATAATGATCAACCAGCTGCTGCAGCTGTAGGGCTCTAATAAGGAAAACTGCTGGGTCTGCATCTCTTTAGGCTGGGTTCACACTAGTGCGATGCCAGACATTGCACGTGATTCATACCACATTGCTGTGCACATCACATGCAATGTCTGTGTGATGCAAATCCAACCATACAGTTTGTATGGTTGAAATCACACTCACACCAAAATGATGTAGGACCCTTTTTTTGGTTCACACTGGAATCGGATGGTATGGGTGTTCACACCCATGCCATCCAATTCCTGTCTGATTTCACAGTTCGCACTGCGATCTGCAAACTGATTTGGGGATGTCATTAACTTTACATTGACACCCGCAGCAGTTTCGCAGAGAGCAGTGTGAACTGCCTGTGAGTGAAATGCAATGCGGGAAACCGCACGGGAATCACGTTGATTTCTGCATCACACCAGTGTGAACACAGCCTTAGGTGTGATTTGCTATTGGAGGTATCTTACTAAAAATGAAATTTTTGTTGCAGGGGATGCCTGAGATCTGATTTGTATCTTAGTGTAGACTTTCTGGAAAAATCAGTGAGCCAATCACACAAGCAGGAAATTATGTTTCTGGGGGGCGTTCTGTACACATTCTGTCAATATGACTTGTGTCGAAATTGTATATGATATATTATTATTTTTTTATTTGCTATTTTTTTTCCCCATGAAAGTGGAGTTACCCTTTAAATCCAGAATGCACTATATATATGTATTTATATATATTTAAAGATAATTAAAGAATTCCACTACTATTCTCCCCCTTCCGGTGTATGCCAGGCATTCTCTGGATGCATAAAGATACTTTGTCACTTCGTTCCGAATGTAGCTTTCAAGCATATCCTGCTACCCACTTATATCAACCTTCATAATCCTCCCTGCTGCTTTTGCTTTTTCTGAGCCATTGCAAAATGCTTATCACTTCCAAGTGAATGTGAGCATGTGACTTCTTTCCAAGATGCAGTGCCCAGGCCTATGAGCCAAAAGCCAGGCCCAAACACTCATAAGGGTAATGTCTTCCTCAACCCTGTACAGGCTTCAACTCCATCTGATATAGAACGGGTTGGGACAGCAAAGCAATGGAGTGGGAAGAGGCTTGGGAACAGTATATATAAGTGGACCAGAATTGCCCCTCCACAATGCATTGCTACAAGCTTGAGCAGCAAATCACCAGGCTTGAGTGTCGCATGAGAGGCATAAATAGCAGTGCCCAGGCACCAGCTATTAGAGTGGTGTTTGCATGTGTCTTTGTGGAGAATGCAGCAGGGATTGTAGGGCAGACTGGAGCAGGAAAGTCAAGTTATGGCACCAGAGGGAGTCTAATATACACACTGAGGTTTATTTAATAAAGGCTGATTACTAACAAAGCAAATTTTCACTTTGCGTAGTGAATGGGGTGAAGTCGTGCTGACTTTATCCAATCAGAAAACCACTGTTTTTTTTTAATTTTTCTTGCATATGATTGGATATTCTTTAAAAAGTACATTTTCATATATCTTCACCGATTCACTAAGCTAAGTAAAAATTCACTTTTTATAGTTTTTTAGTAAATCAGCTCCTATGGGTTTTTTTAACACAAGTTTATAATAAGCCAAATAGTAATTGTATTATATTTATTAAACTGCTAAGTAACACCCCCCCCCCGTTGCACAAATATAGAATGTTTTCATGTATACTTTCAATTTGAGATGTAGCTATGGAAAAAAGTTAAACCCACAATATTGCACAGGATGATAGATTGTATGATTGTATAAATACAATTAAGGGTGATAAACTTAAAATGTAGAACAAATATAGAATGTTTTCATATATACTTTCAATTTGAGATATAGCTACAGAAAAAAGTTAAACCTACAATATTGCACAGGATGATAGATTGTAAAATTGTATAAATACAATTAAGGGTGATAAACTTAAAATGTAGACTGTAATAGCCATAACCGTTATGTTATCTTATGTACATATGGTTTCTTGGGTGGTGTAGTGTTAGGCAGACTTCCTGCTCAACACAAAATTCAGATGAAGATTAAAAAAATGATAATACATTCATATGCTACTATATCTGAGATAAACATAAAAGTATACTTTCAGCAACGGAATAAATTGAACCACCTTCATAGGTTTTTTTATATAGCTGGCTATGTGTAATTGTCCATGTTTCTAGACAAAAGTATATATATTAACATAGACTGGCTGTATTTTGCCAGTCTATTTTTTTTAGCAGTATTAGGCATCAATAGGGAAAGGTATTGTTTAGTTTAGACTAGAAACATGTATGGCTCTGTAAATCAACATTCAACCTCTACCTATAACGTACCACCTGCAACCATAACCACAGAACTCTTTTGCGTCCACTTGCACCCACTATATTCCTGCAGAACTTACCTGAAACCATACCTTTGTTGCTACCATGTTCTGGAAGACTGCCATGTTACAAGAAAGAGCTGCTGCATCACGAGAGACTGTCATGGTTAAAAGAAGAAGTATGTTACAAGAAACTGCCCCGTTAGAGACTGCTACCATGTTGATGGAGATTTTAACAGAATGCTTGCATGTTACAAGAGACTGAGAAACCGATGGTATTAACTCCTGAAAGTTCTGCACACTAAATACAAACCAAGATCTCAATGCATGAGTTACCACTGTACAGCAAACCAATCTACAATTAAATTAGTTGAACTTGTCTGCCCGATAACTGCCTAGTGCTTAGCGCTTCTTGTGACCCATTCGTAAATGACTTGCTGTCTGGAATCTACTTCAGTTTTCCACATATATGCTGTTATGTAGATAAGCCTATAATAAGGTTAGGCCCTTCCTAACCTAATTTAGACTGCAATTCCTTGATGTAATTTTGGCACTGGTTAATACAATCTTGTATGATATGAACATGTGCCATTGCATTACTAACCCAAAATAAACATTGTTCAGGGATCAATCCATGTATGCATGACTCAAAGAACAAGAATGATAGCAGGGAGCTACAACTAGCAAGTAAAAATATGCTGGTGTTTTATAGGCATTCATATTAATGTAAACCTCTATTATGATGGTTTATTAGCAAAAGACTTTTCCATTTGTTAAAATCATCTGGGCCACACAGACTAGTTCGTCACTGCACATCTCCATGACAATAACATTGATCAATCTTCAATTCTTGTTGCTACCGTCAAAAATCAATCAATGCAAAATAATAACATTGTGTCAGCTATGGGATAAAACTCTGTAGGTTCTAATATTAGATGAAATATTGTTAGACACAGCTAAATATAGATATATCTGCTCATTTATCAGTATTTACTGTTATAAATAATGATCAATAAAATATGACTGAATTTTAAGTGACTGTAAACTAAGTGTTAAAGTATAACTAAAATATAACTACAATTTCAGTAAAAAAAAGTATACATTTGTACTTGTCTCTTTAGCCTCCAAAGAAATGCCAGGATGTTGTGTAACCTTTACCTAAAACCCAGCTCTGAGCTTCATGGCTGTTTCACATAGGTGACCCTCTAAAAAGTGATCTGTGGTGGATCATTTAAAAAAAAAAATTAAAGCAGTGGCTGGCAGGCAGGATTGACTCCTGAACATCTGCTTTTTTTGGGGGGTTGGGGGGGGTTCATCCCAATGGGCAATTTTGTATCAAAATACTGCACCGCAACCACAAGCCATTACCTGTAGTAGGTGTCACCTGTCAAACTCTGCAAGCCAAGTTTAAATTGATACACTGTTATGCCGTGTACAAACGGGCGGACTTTTCGACCGGACTGGTCCGACGGACCGAATACGGCGGACAATCTGACCGTGTGTGGGCTTCATAGGACCTTCAGCGGACTGTTTCTGTCGAAAATCTGGTGAACTTTAGCATAGGCGTGCGCACAGGGTGTGCCAGGTGTGCCCAGGCACACCCAAATCACCCTGTGCAGAACAGATTCCCCCTACTGATCTGTCTCCTCCTCCTTTCCCCCCGCAGCACTGCCAGCTTTCCCACCTCTCCCGCCGGCTGTTGCTGCGGGATGTTTTAGGATGAGTAGGGAAAGGGGCCAGTAAAAATGTAATTTACTAGCCCTTCCCCTTTCTGAATGAACATCATGAGTAATCGGTAGTGTGTGCTTGTGCTTTAGGGTGCACACTCTAATGCCATAGGCTGCGCACGCCTATGGACTTTAGATTGGGAACATGTTTCAAATTTTTACGTCGGAACTCCGCCGGACCCAGTTCCTATCGAAAAATCTGCTCGTCTGTATGCTAGTTTGACAGGCGAAAACTGACGCTAGGGCAACTATTGGCTACTTGTTATGAACTTCTTTATTTTAGTCCGGTGTACGTCATCACGTACGAATCTGTCGGACTTTGGTGTGATCATGTGTAGGCAAGTCTGTTCGTTCGAAAGTCCGTCGGAAGTCTGTCAAAAAGTCCGTTGAAAATCCGTCGGAAAGACTGTTGGACCTTTGTTGCCGAAAAATCCATCCGTGTGTACAGGGCATAAGCTTTAATTTTTTCATTCAGCCAGCAAGCTGAACATGAAAAATACTAACAAATTCCTTCATCCACACAAACAATGTGGATGGAGAACCCCCCTACTAGCACATTGCATTCTGCATTCAGCACATTGCACGCTGTCAGAATACACTGATCAGTGGCTGTAGTCACTGATCTTCTGTTAAGTGGGGAGGCCACACACTGATCAAAATTTGGCTTTTTTAGCAGGGCTGGCCAAACGTCAATCATGGCATGGCCAGCTTAGGCTGCATTTTGTCCAAAACAATTTTATTAAGAAATAAAAATTTAGCAATACTGCCTGCAGCCTCCTAGGAGTACATCCTGCTGTGTGCTGAAAAAAGCTGCTTCCAGGATGGGTTGCTCATTAAACTCAGCGAAGATCAGGTGTCCTGTCTTTAACCTCCCTGGCGGTATGATTATGTCAGATTTTTGATGTTCAAAGCGGTACAATGTTTTGCATGGAAATTTGGTGTTTTATATTGTAGGCCTGAGCCTAATTTGCACAGACATACCATCAAGGAACATAAAGAAGACAGTTTATGCACACCTGTGGGACATCACTTCTCACAACCGGACAACACTATAGAAGACCTCAATGTTTTAGTTCTTAAAGGGAATATCAGAACTATCCAGGAAAGGAAAACGTTTGAACTAAGAATGATACTTCTTTTTGACACGAAAAATAACGGCCTGAATTTGATTCTAATTTATTATCGCTGTTTTCTAGCTGGTCTAAAACCGCTTTTGATGTAAAGTGGCGCCTTTTGGTTGCAGTTTGCTTGCAGTTTCCAGACAGAAAGAACAGTATTTATAATATAAAACTGCATGCAGGGCACTGGACAAACCACTAGGGACAAAAGGGATGTGAAATAATTTGATACAGTATTGTAATCTGTAAGATTACAGTGTACTGTATGTATTGTGTGTGTTTCACTTTTTGAATTTGGTGCCGTGCTCCGTCCCCGTGCGTCGCAACACTCGCAGGGAACGGAGCCCGGCGCTGTGATACATCGAGCGGAGGACACAGCCGCACACACAGCGGGGAGACATTGCAGGATCCCGGGGACAAGGTAAGTAACTTTGCCTGGATCCTGCGATGCGATCCCAAGTGTGGCTCGGGGTTACCGCTTTTGGTACTGAAAATTCACCCCGAGCCAAGGAGGTTAAACAAACCGCTAAGGAGGATAAACAAAACCATCTAGTGATGGCCAGGAACAGCTTGTTTACTATAGAGATGGATGCAAGTGCATGACATCCATCTGGAAACAAAATTTATTTACATACATTACTCAGGTTGAAAAAAAGTCTCAAGTCCCATCTAGTTCAACCAATAAAAAAAAAAAAAAGAAAACTTCCATATACATAATCCTATACCTACAGTTGGTGCAGAGGAAGGCAACCCCCACAATAAGGCATGATCCAATTCGTTGCTCCCAAGAAGCAATCGGTATTCCCTGAATCAACTACTCCAGGTGTTATTACCTACAAATATCGTATTCAGTTATACAATAAAGGTAACCCATTGTATTGCCATTTTTTTTAAAGGTTGCCGGGAAAAGTACAAACAATAGTGTAATAATTAATAGATATAGTGCAGTTTAGCAATATACTATAACTGTAATAATGTTATAATTATTAGATGTTGTTTTCTATGTTTTCTGTTGTTACAGAAAAATATGTCCAATATTGTGCTAAGGGATGGTTTGTGGTGATGTATTTTTGATTCCTTGTTTACACATTTCAATTTTTCTGTTTTTTAAATCATTTCCAATTGTGAGTTAAAAGGATAAATATTAACCTGGGAGAAACCTGTAATGTGATAATTATTGGGAAGCCATTACTGATTTTCAAAATGCTAGTTGCTGCCTAGCCTTCTCTGGCTTACAAACTTTCTGTGCTGCTAATCTTGAACAAATATGCAGCCAATGATACCAGAATCCTGAACTGCATTGGAGCATAGGTTTTAAAGGACTAAAGTCAAAGGGAGAGGAGATTTACTAAAACTGGAGAGTGCTCTGGTGTAGCTCTGCAAAGAAACCAACCTCTAGGATTTATTGTCAAAGCTTAATTAACCACTTGCCTACTGGGCACATTCACCCTCTTCCTGACCAGGCCAATTTTTAGCTTTTAGCGCTGTCGCACTTTGAATGACAACTGCCCGGTCATGCAACACTGTACCCAAATTAAATTTTTATCATTTTTTTCACACAAATATAGCTTTTTTTTTTTGGGTGATATTTAATCACCACTGGGTTTTTTATTTTTTGCTAAACAAACGAAAAAAAGACCGAAAATTTTGAAGAAAAAAAAAAATAGTCTGTTATAAAATTTTGCGAACAGGTAATTTTTCTCCTTTTCCTGATGTGTGCCAATAAGGCTTCACTGATGTGCACTGATAGGCTGCACTAATGGGAACTGGTGAGGCAGCACTGATGAGGCAGCACTGATAGGTGGCACTGATAGGCGGCCCTGATGGGCAATAATTTGCAACACTGGTGAGCACTGATTGGCAGCTCTGGTGGGCACTGTTGGGACTGCACTGATAATCAGGACACTGATCATTATCAGTGCCGAAGTTCCTTTAACACAAGCTGGTTATTGGCTCCTTTTTCTCTCCTCACGCTGTCAGCATGAGGAAAGAAAAGCAGATAGCCGGCTTGTGTTTACTTCCGTAATCAGCTGTTATTGGACACAGGTGGTAAAGAGGCGCTGTGATTGGCCCATTACTCTGATCTGTGATCAGCTGAGTCCGATAGACTCAGTCATAAGAGAGCGTATTGCTCATGCACCACAGGGGGTGCATGGGAAGCGTGATCACTGGAGGATGTCAATAGACACCCTCTCAGTAACATTCAGCCATAGCGTGGATGGGAAGAGGTTAAACAAGCGAAAGTTAGAGGCTAATCAGCTACCATACACGGCTGCACCAGGTTCGAAATGCTCCAGTTTTAGTAAATCCCCCCCAAAGTGTCAGCATGACAAAGTAGGTGTTCTCCACTGAGTGAATGATACCTGGAACTTTAGATGTAAAGGTTTTTAAGGCAACAATTTAAGAATGATTCATATACTCATTTAAGAATTTGTTGATGAACACACTAGGACTTATTTAAACTCTTTACGCTCATCTTATTACTAAACCCAACTCAGACCCACCATCATATGTGGCTACGTGGGAGATGGATCTTGGGTTTTCGTTGGAAGCAGCCGATTGGGATAAAATTTGCATCACAACTAAGTCATCCTCACAAAACATAGCTGCCTTATAGACAAAATTACAAAGTACTCACACGGTGGTATTTGGTCCCTGTCAGAATTGCGAAATATGCTCCAAATTATTCCCCATCTTGTTTTCGTGGCTGTGGTGATCACATCTTCATACTTGGTGGGATTGCCCGGTAGCAAAAAAAATTACGGAAAGATGTATTTCTTATGATTTCAACACTGTAATGCCCTGTACACACGGTCGGATTTTCCGACGGAAAATGTGTGATAGGACCTTGTTGTTGGAAATTCCAACCGTGTGTGGGCTCCATCACACATTTTCCATCGGATTTTCCGACACACAAAGTTTGAGAGCATGCTATAAAATTTTCCGACAACAAAATCCGTTGTTGGAAATTCCGATCGTGTGTACAAAAATCCGACGGACAAAGTGCCACGCATGCTCAGAGTAAATAAAGAGACGAAAGCTATTGGCTACTGCCCTGTTTATAGTCCCGACGTACGTGTTTTACGTAACCTCGTTCAGAATGATCGGATTTTCCGACAACTTTGTGTGACCATGTGTGTGCAAGACAAGTTTGAGCCAACATCCGTCGGAAAAAATCCATGGATTTTGTTGTCGGAATGTCCGATCAATGTCCGATCGTGTGTACGGGGCATTAGAAATCCCTAGCAATCCTGACGCTACAATAGCACATATAAAACTTAAAACCGGCCATTCTCTCCTACCGCCAATTCAAACTCCTATTACAGATCACTACAGCCGCAAAACAAACAATTGCCAAAGCTTGGAAATCCCTGTCCTTAATAATTGCTAAAAGTAAAAATAGATTCAATCCATGCCAAAACAGAAGCTATAACTCAAGATAAAATATCCAACTTTGAGAATATATGGAATCCCTGGGTGACTTTTTGCCTTCCAATTTTGATGCTTCCCTACTAAATCCTTGGTAATCTCGATTTATACTTCCATTCTCTGCATTCATGGTATATGTTTATTACAATGTACTACCCCGGGGACCCCTGCTACCCCTCATTTCTTTTTTCCCTATCTATTTTTTCTCCTACTTAGGATTACTTTTTCTTTTATCCTCTTTCTCTCTTCTACTTTTTCCCCCTATTCTCTCTCTCTCTCTCCTCTATCAATTTACTCTTTATATAGTTCTGGTAGCAGAGCTTTTATTTCCTTGGTTATCATTATACCAATTGTACATAGTTTCATTATGTAGTATAAGATTTTAGATTCTATAATAAATGATTTCTTTTTTTAAATTTTTATTTAAAAAATGATACTCTTGATAATAATTAAGACTTTTTTTTTTTTTTACTGAGATCTTCTTATATTAACCACTTCAATACAGGGCATTTATACACCCTTCCTGCCCAGACCAATTTTTAGCTTTCAGCGCTCTCACACTTTGAATGCCAATTACTCAGTCATGCAACACTGTACCCAAACAAAATGTTTATCATTTTTTTCATACATATAAAGCTTTCTTTTGCTGGTATTTAATCACCACTGGGTTTTTTATTTTTTGCGACATAAGTGAAAAAAGAGCGAAAATTTTGAAAAAAAACACTTTTTTTAGTTTCTATGATAAAATTTTGCATATAAATCATTTTTGTTCATAATTTTGGGCCAAAATGTATACTGCTACATCTCTTTGGTAGAAATAACCCAACTTAGTGGATATTATTTAGTCTCTGTGAAAGTTATAGAGTCTACAAGCTATGGTGCAAATCATTGAAAATTGATCACACCTGATGTACTGATGGCCCTGAAATGTCAGGAAAGTACAAATACCCCCCAAATGACCTCTTTTTGAAAAGTAGACAGTCAAAGGTATTTAGTAAGAGGCATGGTAAGTTTTTTGAAGCTGTAATTTTTTCCCACAATTCTTGGGAAAACCAAGATTTTTTTTTTTTCACAAAATTGTCATAATAACAAGTTATTTCTCTCACACAGCATATGCATACTTCCAATTACACCCCAAAATACATTCTGCTACTCCTCCCGAGTATGGCGATACCACATGTGTGTAACTTTTACACAGCCTGGCCACATACAGAGGCCCAACATTCAGGGAGCACCGACACGTGTTCTAGGAGTATAAATTACACCTCTAATTTCCTAACGACCTATTACACTTTTGAAGGCCATGGAGCACCAAGACAATGGAATTACCCACAAAATGACACAATTTTGGGAAAAAACACCCCAACGTATATTCTATAAGGCATATTGAGTCTTTTGAACGCTTCATTTTTTTTACACAATTCTTCAGAAAACGTGGAAAGAAACTGAAAATCTTTTTTTTTACACAAAGTTGTCAATTTATAAGATACAGGTACTCAGATGGGCTGTGACAGGTACTCAGATGGGCTGTGACAGGTACTCAGATGAACTGTGACAGATACTCAGACTGTGACAGGTACTCTCAGATGGGCTGTGACAGGTACTCAGGTACTCAGATAGGCTGTGACAGGTATTCAGATGGACTGTGACAGGTACTCAGATGAACTGTGACAGATACTCAGATGGGCTGTGACAGGTGCTCAGGTACTCGTGTACTCAGATGGACTGTGACACGTACTCAGGTATTCGGGTACTCGGGGAACTCAGACGAACTATGACAATTACTCAGATACTCAGATGGACTGTGACAGTTACTCGGGTACTCGGGTACTCACATGAATTGTGACAGGTACTCGGGTACTCAGATGTACTGTGACAGGTACTCAGGTGGACTGTGACAGGTACTCAGATGAACTGTGACAGGTACTCAGGTACCTGGGTCTTCAGATGAACTGTGACAGGTACTCGGGTACTCAGGTACTCAGATGAACTGTGACAGGTACTCAGGTACTCGGGTACTCAGATGAACTGTGACAGGTACTCGGGTACTCAGATGAACTGTGACAGGTACTTGGGTACTCATATGGGCTGTGACAGGTACTCAGATGGGCTGTGACAGGTACTCGAGTACTCAGATGGACCGCGACAGGTACTCGGGTACTCAGATGAACTGTGAAAGGTACTCAGGTACTCAGATGAACTGTGACAGGTACTCAGGTACTCGGATACTCAGATGAACTGTGACAGGTACTCGGGTACTCAGATGAACTGTGACAGGTACCTGGGTACTCATATGGGCTGTGACAGGTACTCGGGTACTCAGTTGGACTGTGACAGCTACTCAGGTACTCGGGTACTCTAAACTGAACTGTGACAGGTACTTTGATGGGTGATGACAGGTCCTCTTTATTAGGGGGGAATCAGTGTGATTGGTGTACACTGTAAGCGGTAACGAGATGTTACCGCAATCTCCTTCTCACACACGATCGGTGTGTGAGGAGGAGAACCCGGTAACATCTCGTTACCATGGTTTGTTGACATTCTGTGACCGGCTGTGATTGGACACAGCCGGTCACGTGGTAAAGAGCCATTTTTTATTGGCTCTTTACACGGATCTGGGATGGACTGTGTCCGAGGGACACACCTCATCCCCGTTTGCTGCGCTGCTGGCCCCCGGGGGCCCGCAGGAGCGACGAGTAGCCGAGGATGTCATATGACACCCGCCCAGGATGGGAGATCCCATCTGCAGATGTCATATGACTATGGCCCGGTATTGAAGTGGTTAACCTGGTCTAAGTTGGTTTTATCCTCCCTTATACAATGTATGACGCAATCGTTTGAGTAGTTAGATCCATGCTAAAATTGTTTTAGTTAAAATACTTTTAGTTTATGTTGGAACTACAACTCAATATTATTACCATATATGTGATCTTTTCTTTTGCTGCCACCATATGTACTTATGTATACTAATTGTTAAAATTCAATAAACAACTTTGACAAGAATTTGTTGACACTATATAATTAAAACAACACTGATCCACTTTAAAGAGTGCCATTATTTTATTAGGTATATTACAGCTAATTAAAGTGGACCTAGCATTTGATATTTTTTTGTGAAGTACATGATACTTCATGATATTTAGTACCTCTCACAGTTCACAGTACTCCCCCCAGATTATAACTTCATCCTTTTTTCTATCCAGAAACATACCATCTCTTTTCAGGAACTATCCACGGCCATCCTCTACTTCCTAGACTGGTAGTTCATCTCAGAGATAACATAGTTAGGCTTCATGTACACTTAAACTACTTTGACCACAGTCGTGGGAAAACGCAGCAAAATCGCGCCACAATTTTACCACGATTTGCCATGTTTTGTGCCCAGCAGTCAAAACTTCCCTATCCTGAACGCGATTTTTCCGAGAGGGAGGTTGAACCTCACCTAACCGCAGCAGCTCCTAAACAATCCTAAAAGCTTATATGTACATGAACACGTGGGGGTTATTTACGAAAGGCAAGTCCACTATGCACTGCAAGTGCACTTGAAAGTGCACTTGGAAGTGCAGTCGCTCTAAATCTAAGGGGTAGATCTGAAATGAGTGGAAGCTCTGCTGATTTTATCATCCAATCATGTGCAAGCTAAAATGCTGTTTTTTATTTTCCTTGCATGTCCCCCTCCGATCTACAGCGACTTTACTTCCAAGTGCACTTTCAAGTGCACTTGCAGTGCAAAGTGGATTTTCCGTTAGTAAATAACCCCCATAGGCTTTTATGGAGTTGAGTTTAGGAGCTTTGGCAAAAAAAGGCCAAAAGCTCCTAAACTCAAGTTTAGGAGCTGTAGTGTACATGAGGCCTTATGTAAACCCCTGTACTCATGCAGTTTTTATGTGTGTTGACAAATGCCTCTCACCTTGTGACTTTCTACAAAGCTTTAATGTTGCAGTTTGAACTCTGAGAGAGAAGAGACTAAAAAAAATCTTCCACCTGCCTTCAGAAGACTAGTGACATATTCTCAACCTAGGCAAAGCCACCGAACTGGAGGTTGAGAATTATTTTATTTTAAGGATAAACGGTGGAGATTTTCTGAAAAATGCTGAAGTTGTGTGTTGTGACATGGCAGGGATGTATTTATATATACAGAGTACATACAAAGTTACTGAAAAGTCCACTTCAATTAGTAAATAATTTTTCACAAAGATGGACCATGACAGCTACATGGATTAGTCCAAGTGTTCTAAGCAAACCGAGGGACAATGATGTACCATAAACAAGCACATACATAAGTAATGATGCTTGGTATGGTAACAGTTCATATGTTGTGTACGAACGACGGATTGAAGCTTTATATTGACTGTACATTGCCTTAACCATCTTCTTTCATTGTCAATGCTGGGCTTTAAAGTGTACCTGTGACCAAATGGTCATTCCTATACACAAGGTAGCCTTTACAGTGGCCAATACCTCCACTGTATGTATTCCACACTTCCAGGTATATAGAATAACTGCTCCCATGCAGCCAACTGTGGTTCCTCCCACTGACTTTTATTTCACTACTGCATTTCTGAGTCAGTGGGACTAATGACAAAATAAGGTATTCAAACAACAAACCGTTAAAGTATAAGTATACCACCCCCTATCGTTTTCAGCCAAGGAAGCTGCCATCTTTTCCTCTGTTTAGTCTACAACTGCCATGATGCTGCACATGTGATTAGTTATGACACCAGCCATTGGATAGTTTGACAGTTTGGTTGAGAGCACAACCAATGGGAGTGTTACATTTCCGGCATGTGCTGGAAATGAAACTGTTTAATGGATGGGTTTACTTCCGCTTTAAGTGATTATTTTTCACCTCATTGGCCACTAGAAAGATAATAAAATTCACTCTTCTTTTACAGGCTGCCTTGTGTTTTTGAAGTGACCGTGTGATGACAGGGTCACTTTAACCCCTTCACCTCCAAGCCTATTGATTCTGCAATCATTTTATCAATACTTATAATGTCTATATTGTTTTCTTTCTGAAAAAGACAAGGCTTGCTTTTGGCAATATCCTATGCAATCTACAGGCAAAAACTTGTAACAAAGGGGGAAATATGCAACTTTTTCCACATTGACCACTGTTTACTTTAAAACAATTAGTGATAAGACTCATTCAAACTGATGCTGACACCCGTAGCCCATGAATGAGCCCCTTGTTTATGCAGCTTCAGCCACCAGATGCTGCATGAAGGCTGCCTGCTTATTTCTGTTGTGACTCAGTGGCTGCACAGAAACAGCCGCTGGCCCCAAATTTGACAGCCAGGTGGTGCCTTTATGGTAAAAAAGTGGGTCTAATTGGGCCTTTAATGCCCTACAGATTTAATTCACCAGTGGCCTCCGCCACTAACTGTCATGCCATATATACATTACAGTCATAGGTGTGCGCAGCCTAATGCATTAGGGTGTGCACCCTTAAGCTCAAACACACATGCATGTGTATGTATCTACATATATATGACTCCGGCACATTGATCTCCCTGCTGGCACAGTGAAAGAGAAAAGGATAAACACTTCTCTTATGGCAGAGCTGGTAAGAGGGAGATCTTTCCCATGTTCCTGTTGCTACACAGAACGATAACACTAATGCGCATGGGGGGATTAGTGTGTGCCTGGGCACACCGGCACGCCTATGATCACAGAGAAAGGAGAAAGGCCTCCATAGTGTAAAACCATTTATTAAAAGCTTTCACATAAACATATAAAAATGCCTTCTCACATATAATTATGTATGAGCCCTGCACTAGGTAGAATGCACTTATTCTCTTAGGTTACACTGCAAGTTCAATCTCCGAGTGTATTATATCACTTCCGGGTGTAATACGCTGTGTGGGGATCATGCACAATTACATGTGAGTTGGCAATTTTATTTGTTTATGTAAAAGATGTTAGTGAATGGTTTTACACTATGGAGTCCTTTCTTATTTCCTTCATATGTTTTTTTGGCTTGAGAATTAACAGCAGAATTTGTGGAAGCCAATGGTGAAATATATACCTAGGGGATAAAAGGCGCAATTAGACCCACTTTATACCATAAAGGGGTCATGGCATTCTGGTGAGTTCTCGAAGGTGGAGGTGAAGCACGGAGTGTTGGTGATCACGGAGTGGTTTAATGACACCTATAAGGATATAAAGCAGAGTTGATTGCAAAAAATTGTTGCTCAAGTTTGGATGGAATACAGCATTGGTCACTTTTTGGAATAATTGAACACTGGACACTTTATGATTGAATCTTGATGTTTTGTCATTTTTATTAAATTTGTTACGTTTTCCACAATTAATTATTGTAGTTATTATTGTTTACATGAGAAGGAGAGATGTAAGCAGTGAAAATTTAGATTAGGCATAATTTTTAGCGCTGTATATGTATGTAAGAGTTTATGACACTTAAGGATGTGTGATACAGCAGGAGTAATATTTGTATTTCACCAAGCGCAGGTCAAATAGGAATTGACACACCTCCTGTATTAGTGAGGCACGACTCTGGAGGAGTGAGCATAGGAGGCATAGTAGACAGCAGCACTGTCAGTCTGGGCGGAGAAGGGTAACGTTAAATGTATTAGCAGATTTAGAGCCACTAACAAATTGAAGCCAAACTCCAGCTCACACTTTATATAATCAGTTACAACAGACATGTTTTTTTTCAATTGGGATAAAGGGTTTGCATGAATAAATAAAAGATGACCATTTTAATCACCTCTGCCAGTGTTAAGTGGTTTGTCTCATCCATGTAAACTGATGAACTCTGCTAGAAAGTTTGTGCTGTTAAAAACAACAATCTTGCTGGCTGGACTACCAGATGAAAATCTAAGAAATAAAGCCTAAAAAAGAAGACTATAATACAGCTATCTAAGAATTGGTAAGCTGCAATATTATAAAAATTTGCTTTTGGGTTTAATTCTGCTTTAACCACTTCAGCCCCGGAAGGATTTACCCCCTTAATGACCAGGCCATTTTTTGTGATATGGCACTGCATCGTTTTAACTGACAATTGCGCGGTCGTGCGACGTTGTACCCAAACAAAATTGATGTCCTATTTTTCCCACAAATAGAGCTTTCTTTTGGTGGTATTTGATCACCTCTGCGGTTTTTATTTTTTGAGCTATAAACAAAAAAAACTGACGATTTTGAAAAAAAAACAGTATTTTTTACTTTCTGCTATAATGCATATCCAAAAAAATATATAACAAAACAAATGTGTTCATCAGTTTAGGCCAATATGTATTCTTCTACATATTTTGGTAAAAATCGCAATAAGCGTATATTGATTGGTTTGCGCAAAAGTTATAGCGTCTAAATACTATGGGACAGATTTATGGACTTTAATTTTTTTTTTTATTGTTTTTACTGGTAATGGCAGTGATCTGTGATTTTTTGCGGGACTGTGACATTGCGGCGGACAAATCTGACCCCAAGTGACACTTTTTGGGGACCAGTGACATTATTACAGTGATCAGTGCTAAAAAAAAAATGAACTGATCAATGTATAAATGACACTGGCAGGGAAGGGGTTGACACAAGGGGGAGATCAACACAGAGATCGCTGTTCCTGATCACTAGGGGCAGCATATCTCACAAATGTCCCCTGCCAGAACGGGGATTGCCTTGTTGACATAGGCAGGTCCCTGTTCTGCCTCTCTGTTCCACGATCGTGGTTGGCTAGTGGACATCAAGCCTGCTGGACCCACAGGCGCGTTCCCACGGCGTTCGGCGGCCGCGCGTGTGCCCACTGTATTCGCGCAGCCGGGCTACACTGCCACAGTATATGTGCGGTGGGCGGTTCTGAAGTGGTTAACAGGCCAAATAAGAGAAATTCATTGTTAGAGATGCTCTGTCTGTGTGTGTGTGTGTGTGTGTGTGTCTCTCTCTCTCTCTCTGTCTCTCTCTCTCCGTCTGTCTCTCCCTGTCTGTCTCTCTCTCTGTCTCTCTCTCTCTCTGTCTGTCTCTCTCTCTGTCTGTCTCTCTCTCTGTCTGTCTCTCTCTCTCTGTCTGTCTCTCTCTCTCTGTCTCTCTCTCTCTCTCTGTGTCTGTCTCTCTCTGTCTGTGTCTGTCTCTGTCTGTCTGTCTGCCTGTCTCTCTCTGTCTGTCTGTCTCTCTGTCTCCCCCTCTCCCCCGCAGGCAACAGCATGTGGTGGAAATTGTGTTTTTCCCATATCTTACGTGCTCCTCTTCCTGATGGAGTGATCCGAGTCTCGTCCGGCCTGGGACCTGGTGCGCAGATCCTTCAGCCTCATTCACCCTCTCCTCCTCCCACCTCCCTGGGCTGCTGGGCCGCTACTGCTTCTCCACACCTGGTCACCTGGGGCCTAGTGACTGCCGCCATCCTCCCGGCCTCTGTCCTGCTGGGGTGTCCCGGGCCTTCCCCACCCCGATCCTCAGTGCATAGTCCTAACAGACTCAGTAGCCTGTTCATTTCCCTGCCGTGGAATAGGGGGCTGCTGGATAGGCACTGACTGCTCGCCCTGACTGTGTGGGTCTAACAACTGCTGCCAGCCTGGTTACTCCTGTTCACCTCCTGCACACCATCCCGGGCAAAGACTGCATCCCTCTCTAGAGGTCCCCTCCTGTGGCACAACCCGGGCAGATGTCCTCCAAAAAAAAGAATTCCAAAACAGCCAAGACCAACACACCACTTGGGCTGCCACCACTTCCTTCCCCCCGGCTGGACCCCACATTGATCGGGAGGCTCCAAGTCTTGCTGGCCGAACTGGGGTTGGAACCTAGTCTGCTGGTGGTGGAGTCAGCCCCACTGCCTCAGGATAGTACAGTCACGATCCTTGCTGCGATTGAGTAGAGTAGGACCTCGCTGCTGGTGCGCAAAGACCACCTTGCCGAGCTGGGCAATCTTATATGACAAAATAAGGGGGCAGATGATCGAAACTGAGTCTAGAATATCTGCCACCGAAGATCTTACAGCCACCCATGTCACCTCCATTGCTAAGTTGCAGCGCACAGTGCAGACCCACATCGCATAATGCTGAGAACCGGCTGAGGCGCAATAATGTTAGCGTACTGGGCCTGCCTGAGAAGGAGGAGGGGGAGCGCCCAGCTGAGTTCCCCGAGGAGTTCTTTAAAAGCTTGCTGGGCCTTGCAGATGTTCCTCCTACATATGTTGTTGAAAGAGCCCATCGGGTGCCCACAGGCCAAGCCGTCCCTGGGAATCTTCCCAGGCCATTTCTGGTCCACTTCCTTAACTTTCAGGACAGGGACAGGATTCTTTCTGAAGCTCGCAAACATCCCACCCTTAATTAGGGCCTACTCCTTCCACTCTTCTACTCATTAATCAGGATCCAGGATTGACCTGGTCTTTGGCAACACCTGTGCTCTGGCGGCGGTGGGGGAGTCTCATTTTTACTTGCTGGCCTCTCCGATCATGCCCCTCTAGAAGTACCCCTGGTGCTGGCGGAGAGTGGGAGACAGAAGTGCTGCCGTTTGGCACCCAAGTGGTTGTAGGACCCTGAGGTTGAGGAGGTGGTCTCTTCTAAGATGCAGCAGTATTGGAAATTAAATGAGGGTTCTACCTTGACTCCTGTAGTCTGGGAGGCCTTCAAGTCCACCACCAGGGGGGAGCAGTCCGCTCTGAGATCTCCTCCCAAGTACAACAGTTGGAAGATAGTGAAGCTACAGTGGCTAGGATCTTTTCTGACTCTCCGACTCTGGATCACTTCAGTCAGCTGGCTGATGCGAGAACAGCATTGTCTCTGCATCTTGCATTGGCTATGCATTTGGAACTCAGTTCCTTGGCTGGAAAGATCTTCGAATTTGGAGATAAAAATAGTAAACTCCTAGCCAATTTAGTAACTGACTCTAAGATGCAAACGGTGGTGTCGGAAATCTGCTGCTCAGAAGACAGTGTTGTCTCTGACCCTGAACACATACTAAATTAGTTCAGATTCTTTTATGAAAAACTTTACAAAGCAGCCCCTGCCTGGTCTGATGCACAGGTTAAGGATTTTCTACAAGCTTTACACTTACCCACTCTCTCACAAGAAGACCTTGAGTTTATGGAGAAAGATTCTACTGTTGATGAGGTTTAAGCGGCAATTTGCTCTTTTCCCAGCAGTAAAACACAAGGCCTGGACAGCCTTCCAGGTGAATGGTATCGCATGTATACGGCCCTTGTAGCACCTAAATTATTGCAGGTTTTCACTGATTATAAAGAGCGAATGTCCTTACCCACCTCTATGTATCAGATGCATATAGTTCTTATCCCTAAACCTGGCAAAGATAAATCTCAGTGTGCCTCCTACAGGCCGATTTCTTTGCTAAATTATGATCTCAAAATTCTGACCAAGCTCTTGGCAACCAGGCTGAAGTCGATCCTCCCTTCCCTGGTCAATATCGGCCAGACTGGTTTTATACCAGGAAAGTCAACGGATATTATTCTACGCAGGGTCTTTACGCATTTACAGTTACCCCCTTCTGAGACCTCCACTAGGGTCCTAGTAATGAATGTTAGATATTGAAAAGGCATTTGATTCGGTGGCCTGGCCTTACATGTCCTCAGCCTTAGAAATTATGGGTTCGAATTCCAGAGGTGGATTGAAATTCTATATAAATGTCCGACAGCACGAATTAAACTGGGCGGTGCTCTCTCACCCCCTTTTGCAGTAGGTAGCGGTACGAGGCAGGGCTGCCCATTGTCGCCGGCTCTTTTTGACTTGTTGGAGCCGCTTGCCTCTGCCCTCAGACAGGCTGACCAAGTTATAGGCATCCAGGTTGGCACCATCAATAAAAAACTCGCTATGTATGAGGATGATCTTGCTCTTTTTTTTAAATTATCCTGGTCCCTCTCTTCGGGAGGTCCTGTGGGTTCTCTCCAGCTTCGCTGACTGCTCCGGTCTCAAAGTTAACTGGGATAAATCTCAGATACTGCCAATTGACACTGCAGCTAAAACTCTGGCTGACCCCAATCTCCCATTAATATGGACAGACAAAATTAAATATCTTGGCATTTTTAATTCATCATCCGCCCTCGATTATTGTACATTGAATCTTGTCCCACTGATACAAGTCATGAGGCCAAGATTGAAGGCTTGGATTCATCTCCCTTTATCTCTGATTGGGCGAATCAATCTATTTAAGATTAAACTTTTACCTGTATTCCTATATGTTCTTAGACATTCTCCAGTGTGGTTACCCAAAAAATGTTTCATCTAATAAATACTATATTGACCTCCTATTTTTGGGGCCCAGGTCAGCCAAGATTTAAATTGATAGTACTGTAAAGACCTTGGGGGGAAGGAGGTCTGGCTTGTCCCGACCTTCATAAATATTTCCTATCGTTGTCTCATGCACACAATTGGTTAGTCTCAGACTAAGTCCAAGGCAGTGATGGTTCTGGAGGCAGCCTACTTGGGCTCCTATGAAGTGCAAAGAAACCAACTTCACCGCGGGCCCTGCACACCTTTCCCTCTGACATTGGCTATGAAAGCAGTTGTGAAAGCATAGATAGCAGCTAATTCTTTGCGTCCTATACCCCCTGCACATATTTCACCACATAATCCTCTTTGGTATAATGCGAGGATAATTCGGAATTTGTCAATCCCTGACCCCAGTGTGTGGCCACTCAAGGGTATTAAACATGTGGACCAAATATGTACTGGGGGCCATCTACAAACTTTTGATGACCTAAAACAAAAATACAACCTCCCTAATTTGCATTTGTTTAGGTTTCTGCAGCTTAGACATGCCTTCAATGTCCAATTTAAGAAATCCCAGGTGGCCTTCTATACTTCAAGTCTAGAGGATTTGCTCAGGGATGAATCCTTACACAAGCCCTTGTCCAGCATTTATAAAGAGTTATTACCCAATATAAATACAGGACTAGATGCTCTAAAAGATAAATGGGTGATGGACTTTCCCAAGCTGGACTCGGAAGAGTGGGAGGAAATGTGGGAGTGCTCCTTTTCCCAGCTGGCTTCGGCCAGGGACAGGCTAATTCAATTTAAAATCATGCATAGAGTGTATTTTATGCCAAGGCATCTACACAAAATATACCAATTTATACCCAACTTCTGCTGGAGGTGTGCAGCGGAATTTATTCATATTTTTTGGCGCTGTTCCCAGGTCGATTCCTTTTGGACTGGGGTTGCTGCAACTATTCTGGCAGTCACTACAATTCAAATCCCACTGCAGGTGGAAGTATGTCTGTTGGGACTTGTGACTCCTCTAGCCCATAGCCGGCCAGTTCGAACCCTTTTGGGGATATTACTTTATTACGCCCGTAAAGCTATTGTCCTACAATGGAAATCCCCCTCTGCCCCATCAATTAACTTATGGAAACGTTTTAAAAAATTCAACCCTTTTCCTTTCATTATACAAAACTACATATTTATCTAGAGTCTGTGCCAAGAAATTTTTACAAAGTGTGGGACATTTGGATGGATTCCCCCTACACTAATGTTGACTCTCCAGAAGACTAGTTAACATGTAGTTGGGTACTTACTGTTGACCTTGTGGTGGAATTTTACATTTATGTTTTATTTGGGGGAGTCGCTCCTGCTGTCTGGGATCTGGGAGAGGGCGTATTTTATCATCTCATGAGTCAAGCTCTGTCGAATGTCTGGGAGGAGGATCGATTGGTAATATTTCTATTATTTCAGCTTTCACTGGCGGTTAGGGCATACTAACTGTTTTGATAGGATCAGGAAGTTTAGGTTTAGTTAGGTTATTTTGATTTTTTTTTTTATGTTGTGTATTTGAGCCTGGGTATGCCCAATAGTTCAGGGGCTGCTGAAAAAAACTCCCATCTGCTCCCAAATGTCCGTTTATCAGCTGCAGTGTACATGAGGCCTTAGCCTAAAGATTCCAGTTGGAAACCTGTTTCTAGTAAATATGTGAGCAACATAATTTATCTTTATAGAGAAACTATATTTTATTTACTGTTAACTAGCTTTTACTTAAACCATTTCTATAGTTGTACAATCATTACTCATTAAATATGAGTTATATTATGTATTGTAATTGCAATATACACAGTTAAAAGAGATGTTCAGGGTTTACAAAAAAAATGTATACTCACCTAGGTAGATGCATGCATTGATCTGATGCTGCATTTGTCCCCTGACACCTCTACACTGAGAACTGGGAGATTAAACACTGCTGATCGCTCAGTTCTCCCCTCTGCTCTGAGCAAAGGGCCATGACTGGCAGTCCCTGGCTCTCTGTTCTGCCCCTCCAGAGCTCACTGAAGCACTGGGCTGGAGACGGGAGAGAGCATCTGGCTCAGTCTGTCAGCAGTGCAGCTGAGAGGTTGAGCCAGCTGCTAGTCCAGGTATCTGAGTGGATCCTGCCTGTAAATTGGGGATCTTTTCCCAGCCTGGACCGGCTGAGGGACATCATCTGACAGCAGGCTTTAACCTGTTGTCAGCTGAAAACGAGTTTGTTCTGCACTCCTGTGATCCATAGGAGAAGTATAGCAAAAAAGAAACTTTGGCAATACTTCTCCTTCAAGTAGATTAAATGGGTTCAGTTAATGTAAAGAAAAATAATTTTCCCCATGGGGCTTTAAAACAGCAATGCACATAATGAAAGGAAGTTCTTAATGGATGTATAAAAAGTTTTATCCAATATCATGGTTTGAAGTACAGTATAGAAAATCATCTGGTACAGTAACACACATCTTATTCCCCAGTGCAGTAACACACACATATTAATACACATAATTAGGTTACATAATGTTACATAAATAGCAAGCCCCGACACGTTTCGACCTGTATATGGTCTCTTCAGGGGGACAGTTGGATCTAAAAAAGAATTACATAATTTAAATTCAAATAGATAAATATATATATTATTGTGCATCACTTGGATTAAACCAAGATAATGAGTCTTTACCGCTAAATGGTGGAATGGGTGTTCTCTAGTCCAGGATATGTGCTGAGGGCCAATGGAAACACCGGAGGGCTCGGGGGGCCACCCTCACTCTCCCAGGAGAGCCAGCCTCAAGGGGCTTACAAGGAGCCACACTTAGCGCGCCCCCCGGGAGGGGGGGGAGGGGAGATGAGGGGGAGGAGCCCACACCTGCAACAGAAACCCAAGAATAGCCATGTATTAGTTAGAGGAAGTTTGATAATTAATTTGGTAATGTACTGAGTGTTTCCAATTTGTCTATGTGGAGACTGGCGTTGGATAGGATTTTTACTATGTAAATATATTGAAATGTTAATTCCATTCTATAAATGTAATCGATAAGATTTAATGATCGTGTGATCCAACAATGCAGTGGTATGGTAGGTCTATTATACTATTGTAATGGATAGTTAAATAAGAAGGATAGAATGGGTGAAAAAGAGGGGAAAAGATGTGTGTGTAAAAAAAAAGTAGATTAAATGGGTTCAGTTAATGTGAATGTTATTCATTAGCTCAGGCACCCGGTCCTTATTGAACATCCCTGTGTCCTGCCTGTAGCTTTTTCTGACAGAAAAACCCATAGATGTCTGCATGAAATTTAAATCAGATGGAACCACAGGTCAACAGGGTATGGAAGTATCTGGGATTTTCAACAAAGTCTTTAACAAATACTATCTGCTTTGATACATTTCATGACAACACGCTGTTTGCATTAAAGTGCAAGCATAGCAAAAACTTCTCTCTTTCATTTTGGATAGAGTAGTGAAAGGGATAAAACCCCAGACAGTTTATTTTTTACTGTCTCCGAGGCATTTGAAAGAGTTTGCTTTACTTTCTTTCCCAGAAACACAATAGGAAGTGGGAGAAAATGTCTACAAAGTTACAGGAATTCTCTCAGTCATCACCGGAACAGATCTTGCCATTGAAAGATGTACTATCAGCTCTTGTTTTAGTGACATGTCTAAAATTTTGGATTTTCTATTACTCAGAGACACATACAAAAATAATAAATGAAAAGAACTTCTAGTTCTTCCCCACTGTATTCAAAACAAAAAGTTTTGGCTATACATACTCTTTAGGTTGGATGGGTTACCCATGGAAGTAAAAGTGCCCACTTTTTATTACTGAGGAATCCACTAAAATGAATGGTGAAATGTTTTTAGTAGGGTTGCGCCGATACTAAGCATTTGCCCCGCATATTATCGGTTGTTAAGTATCGGTACTCGTACAAAAAATGGTATCGGTGCATCCCTAGTTTTTAGTGTTACTAAACAAGTCCAGTTGAAAGTGACTAACTACAG
Source organism: Aquarana catesbeiana (assembly GCF_042186555.1). Lineage (NCBI taxonomy): Eukaryota > Metazoa > Chordata > Amphibia > Anura > Ranidae > Aquarana > Aquarana catesbeiana. The sequence continues at coordinate 406,557,550 of NC_133324.1, forward strand.
CTCGCTATAGAATGACCTGGATAAATGAGAACTTTTCACAGGCATCACACATGCTAGTGGTCCTACACTGTTCCACTAAAACAGATGTCATAGACATGTTACATACTACCTCTGAGGACGCACCTGAACAATTTGTATCACAAAGTCTCAGCGGGTATAACACACTGCTACACTGCAAAGGGACAAGTGGAAAAACAATTCCTACCTCCTGCCTGAAGGATCATCTATTACATCATGTAACAATTTATGAGTACAAAATAATACACCGCTATATTCCACTGCCAGCTCCTGTCGATTGTGAGCCACCAAACTTGCAACAATCTAATATTGAAAAGAAGAAGGGATTGCTGCTCCCTATAAAAAGCCACTTTTAATTTATTGAAGCAAAGCAATGCATCTACATTCCACCTGGTGCCAAGAAACAGCCCTCACATGTTTCACTCCTCAAAGGAGTTTAATCATAAGGTCAATAGGGACCCTATGATTAAGCTGCTTTCATGAATGAAATGCATGATGAATTGTTCCTGGCACCAGCTGGAAATGTAGGTGCATCGCTTTGCTTCAATAAACCGAAAGTGGCTTTTTATGGTGAGTGGCCCTCCCTTCTTCTTTGGAGTATTGGATTGTAACAAATTGTAACAAATTATGAGGTCATGTCAAGTGAAGTCGGTGTAGTCTTTTATGATTGTAAAAAGCAAAACTGAATTACGGTTTTCTTGTTTACGATCTAAAAGACGCAAAAGTAGAGGTGTTGTAACACCTTAGAGCATGTTAAATGGAAAGCCCTCAACATCATTTTTCCTTTACTTGATTTTCGTACTATTCAAGGTCTGTGGTTGCTTCTACCCACAGTACTGTGGGGATCCCCTTTTTGGATGAAGAGAATAGAGAAAATCATAATGGGCTGCTTCTATTAATCATTACTTTTTGGCAAAACATACTCTTTCCATTTGACTAGCATGTCTGGTATATGCTGACACACATTAAAATATCTGTGGCGTATGGGAAACTTTGTGATCTGATAGGCCTTTGGAAGAGTTAATTTCTGATAATATGGTCTCCACCTCAAACGGCATTGACTTGTCACACACACCGACACTGATAGAACAATTGCAGTAAGCTCCGAAAATAGGTGGGCTTATGTGGCAATGCACAGTCAGCACACTGGAAGTTGTGTAACTGTCACCTTCAAAATAGTCCCCATGCACAGCAATACAGCGCACCCAGTGTTCCTGCCACTTCTGGTATGTGTCCTGGAAGTTTTCTTTTAGAAGCCTTTAAGCACTTTCTGCTATTCACGCTAGATCTTCGCAAACGGCGACCTTTGAGTTGGAGGGTGAGGTCTGGTTCTTCAATTAAACTATTTAAGGAGCCTGTTAGTTCTGGATTTCCCACCAGGAACTCCAGAGAGAATTATCTACTGCCATTGCTTTAATATTCAGCCAATTGTAAATATACAAGGTGGTATCAAAAATTTTAGAGACTAGCTATGTTTACAAGAAAGTACCATCTATGTAATATCTATGTTTACACACTATCACCTTCAAAATAGTCCCCATGCACAGCAATACAGCGCACCCAGTGTTCCTGCCACTTCTGGAATGTGTCCTGGAAGTTTTCTTTTAGAAGCCTTTAAGCACTTTCTGCTATTCACGCTAGATCTTCGCAAACGGCGACCTTTGAGTTGGATTTTCAACTCATTGCAGAATGGCCATAAACTTGCTGAATCGTGTCAAACATCTCTGGGGCAGATTTGGCCAGTTTCATGCAGAATTTCACATTTGCTCTTTGTTCTAACTTGCTGTCCATGATGAAATAGCAGAAGTGGTAAAGCATGTAGTCAGAGTAGCACCAGTTGCACAGCTCCCGATGTACACAGGATGATGTCTTTTGGCACACTGAAGGTCGGTGCTCCCTGTGACTGTGCGTGAAGCCTTGTGCTGCCATCTGTTGGCGTGTTACCAAACTAGTCTTGAAACATTTTGATACTACCCTGTACATATACATGTGTAGCTATCATGAAAATGTGCCTTTCTCCCTGACATTCTGCAGGACCAGACCGGCCTGCCACCCTGTGTTGTGCCAGATGGATGGACCTTTCCTATTGAAGGACACTGAGGGTGAGGTCTGGTTCTTCAATTAAACTATTTAAGGAGCCTGTTAGTTCTGGATTTCCCACCAGGAACTCCAGAGAGAATTATCCACTGCCATTGCTTTATGTTTTTTTCTTCCCCACTTGTTTCTGTCAACAGGTTATAACTCCCTCCTGACAAAACAAGAAAGAAAAATGTATGCTGAATTAATGCAAACAGTTTTTGGTAATGATGTTTCTGTCAGCAGATTAAAACCCCCTACTGACGGAATACTTGAGGGAGAGATGCTCTGGCTCAAAATTTGTATTCAAAACTGATGGTAAATAGGTAACCCGCCCACATCTATGATACCAGCACTGCGCTCTTGGAAAAAAACGAAAACTAACTAACTAAAGCAGACACTTAGTGGAAACAAGAATGTGAACAATGTTTAAATTCTCTGTTATACCGCCAACCCTAAAACAGTGGAAATAAACAGTGGCGCTGAAACTAATAAACTACTCACAACTATTATAAATACAGTGTCAGTATATCTGAAGTGAAGAGACAAAAAATCTTATGTCACGATAATGATACTGAATGATAAGTGAACCACTAATAGTGAGAAGTCTGTTGGGTTTATACACAATGGTTAGTGCTCTACTAAATTCTTTATCACCCTGTGACTAATGAACAATGAAGAAAAAATAAAAAAAAATTATTAGGAAATATTTCTTGAAAAAGTAAGTCACCAAAATGTATAGTAAATTGTGGAAAAGTCCATAAAAATCACAAAAATGTGTAAGAGATTCTTCTCTGTGACGTGATATACAAAACAAGTCCTGCTTCTCTATTCTTCCACCACAACTCCGTGCCAGTGATTCCACTCCCTTTAAGAAACACACTCACCAGCTCCCTCTGCCTCACACTCTCGTGTTAGACTGAAATCGCCTTAACCCACACACAAGGGGTGAATAATAAGCTCTGAACTCCAACCGTGTGCATCCAGGATCTCTCCACATGTATATAATTTCTCCACATGTAAATAATAAAAAGTGCTCCAATAGTGTGATATTGTATTCACAATTTAATAAAAAAATGTAAAAACTCTTCCACCATTACACTCACATTATTCAAATTCACATCAAGCAGAAAAAACTGTCACAGCAAGACAAATCCATGCAGTGTATAAACGATGTGTTGCCGTCGCAGAGGACCCAAGCTATGCGGTAGTCTGTAACAATCTCACCCGCTCCTCAGACCCGAGCCCCCACTTCCTGGTGCAGCGTGTCACGTCCCAGCGTATCGCGTCACACGTAGATGATTGCCATACAGCCACGCCCCCATGTTTCATCACAAAGACTTAATCATGGGCTTGGCTGTACGGCTAGGCAATCCATCCCTTTATTCACGCCACTCTCATTACAAGAGGGAGTGACTTCCTTGCGCGTGCGCACTCCTTGTGTCCCCACTCTCGCAATACATAGACATTACATCTTAATGCGGCATACATGTGGAGACAAAAAAAACGCCAATCTCATTAAAAAGCATTTAAACAGCATAGATTAACATAAAACTGATTGCCAGTCATGTCCTGAATCACATGACAGCTAGTAGATAAGTCTGCCATATATTGTACAACACCTGCCCGCATTTATTAGTGCAAGACAAGGAAGACTCTATACAAACTAAAATCACATAACTACCTAAACGATTGGTTGGAGTCATAACTAAAACTAGCAATTTCACATAGCATAAAGCTGGTACATGAAAATGCATGATAGTAGTAGACCATGCGTAAATAGGTGAAACTGTACAAGTGTAGTGAGGGAATGAATACATGGGTGCAAGGGGCATCAGCAAATCAATACTGGTTGGTGTCCCCTGTGAACCACCTCACCATATCACTCATCCTATATCCCTACACTAATGTAGAACTATTAAGTATAGTGTGAATGAACGCATCCCTGTCAACAACAAATCAAAATGACCTGATATAGCAGCCTCATGCATCAATACACACCACACTTACCAATAGTGGATCATCAAAGAAAAAAAGGGGGCCCACTAAACTAACTGTGGACACCACTCAAAAATTATTAATGAAGCAATTGAGATCTACTTCAATATTTAGCCCTCTAGGAAAAAGACATTTAAAAAGAAAGATCCACCTGGTTTCTTGCTGGGATAAATCCCTCACCCAGTTAGAACCTCTCCAAGCAGGGTAGACACAGTCAATACCACAAAACTGCAACAGACTTGGGTCCTAATTGTGTTTTTCTTTAAAGTGAAGGGACACACTGTGATGTTTGAAACCATTTTTTATGTTGGTTAGGTGTTCAGAAATTCTGACTTTTAGAAGTCTTTTTGTACGTCCCACATAAAATAACCCACATGGGCACCACAAAAGATGCACCACAAATGAAGAATTGAAGATAATGAATTTCCTTATTTCAAAGGTCTCATTTTCATTATTCGTGATCTGAGTCATGCCCCTGTTGCTGACCCTGACCATTCTACAACAAATACATTTCCTGAATGGAAAAAATCCTTTTAAAACTATTTTAATTGACTGTTGACTTGGTGGGTCTAAAATCTTTCTCACCACCCTGTCATCAAAATCGGGAGCCTGCCTGTAGATAAACTTAGGCAGTTCTGGTAAGACATCCCCCAAATGTCTATCTCTACGTAAAATATACCAATATTTTTTGAAGATCATTTCAATCTCTCTAAACTGACAATGAAAGCTCAATATGAATCCCCACTGGTGTTGATCATTGGGTTTTCTTTAATCATTGTTCCCATAGGATATTAGCAACCTGCTGAATTGTGTCAGTTAAGGTATTTTCCTTATACCCCTCTTGTAGGAATCTCTCCTTCAATATGTTAGCTTGAAGGAAATAATCATCCTGTTCTGTACAGTTCCTACGGACCCTAAGCATCTGTCCCTTGGGAATGTTCTTAATCCAAGCCGGATGATGGCCACTCCTGATCAACAAGAAACTATTTTGATCCATCGGTTTAAAGTACACACACACGTGTTCAGCAGGTTCCCTCTCTTTTCAATTCTCACATCCAAAAAATTGACACATTTGTCACTTATCTGGAATTCCAATTTGATGTTGTTGGTATTTGTGTTCAAGTACCCCAAAGACTCCACCACAGACTCCTCAGACCCCTCCCAAATGAACAGGAGGTCATCTATGAATCTGCGGTAGAACCTTAATTGGGGCAATTGCCTACTGAACACGTGCCTGTCTTCCCATTCAGCTATAAACAGGTTGGCAAGGCTAGTAGCATATTTGGCTCCCATAGCCACGCCAACCTGCTGTGAGAAAAAGTGGCCATTCCACCAAAAATAATTATGTGTAGCACTAACTCATGGTGGAGCTGCTGATTTAAAGTGGGCTGTTACCGTCACCTTTTTACCTGTATTTTCACAGGTACCGGGTCTAGGGTCCCGTTGAGCTTATTGTCAGACAGTGTAGGCACCAGTCACTTGAGTATTTTTTCCAATGCTTTAATGGGAGATAACTAGAAGAAGTAGCAGGAAAGAGGTAGAAGAAGAGTTGCAGGGAAGTTCAAATACCTTTTCTTTGTGTAGCACTGAGTAATTGAAATCCTAGGGATGAATTTACTTTCCTTTCAGGGTTAAATCTTTTGCCCGCCTGGATAGGTCTCTCTCACCAACCTAGCAGCTGATACGCAGCACGAACAAAAAGTCTCTGCCACAGACTTGAGTGAAATAAAACCCGTACGATCCTCTGCCACAGGATGTAATGGTTTTCGATGAACAGCAAACACAGTACCAGAACCTTTAAGCCGACCCGGCAGTACTTGTGCGGTAAGGTAGTTTAGGATACATCCTCCAATCGAGTCACCAGGCCCTTCTTAAGACCAGCCTCGCATGGTCCCTTCCAAGATGGGTTCTCCCCTGGATCTTCCTGATTGTCTGGCTTCTTCCCACAGGACAGACAGCACAGGACCATCCCAACGACAGCAGACCCCAGACAGGCCTCTGGGTCTACCTGCCCGGCTGCAGCAACGCAACCCTCCAGGCTGGAGGGCTACGAGGTAGAACTCACGGACACATACCTCTAGGCCAAGAGGGCCATGAGGTGGAAAAACCTCTCTAAACATGGTGTCTGTTCCATAAATACCCTCTCCCAGAATGCAACACAGCCAAACTGGAACAGAGGCTAAATCTGACAATAAACTAAATCTGAACTATGTGCAGAACAGATGACCCACTAAATTTACCTATAAGCGGTAGATTGAAAAAATCTACCAGTGCTACATACTCCCCCCACTACAATAGACGTTGTCCTCAACGTCTGTCAAAATATAACTCTCAAGCCTGAGAGTAGGTATTTGAACTTAGAACTTGGATGAGAAAGAAGAAAAGACGGTATAGAAATGTTACAGTTTTAACATTTATACAACGACATATTCACATCAGTAAAAGAAATCACATTAAACATGTCACAAAACCCCACTATCTACCTAGCTGAAAAGCCTAACAGCTTGATAGGAGATCCGATTGTCCCTGAAAGAAACAAAGTTAGACACACACGAAATATGTACAGTGGCATCACTAAACAATTTAGGAGCAAAGCCTCATTCCACAGAAGAATGACACTCTCTTCCCATATATTTTCCTCTAATGAAAATAAACCAAAATAACTTCAAAAGTCCATCCCTATCTCTGGGCAAATTATATCCTTTCGATAAAGAAAATCCAGCTAGCAAAAAGTCTTTGGATTTAGAAGGGTTGAGATGAACAAAATCTCTTGACCACGGAGATCTTTAAACACTAATGGCCCGTACACACGGTCGGATTTTCCGATGGAAAATGTCCGATCGGAGCGTGTTGTTGGAAATTCCGACCGTGTGTGGGCTCCATCGGACATTTTCCATCGGATTTTCCGACACACAAAGTTGGAGAGCAGGAGATAAAATTTTCCGACAACAAAATCCGTTGTCGGAAATTCCAATCGTGTGTACACAAATCCGACGGACAAAGTGCCACGCATGCTCAGAATAAATAAAGAGATGAAAGCTATTGGCTATTGCCCCGTTTATAGTCCCGACGTACGTGTGTTACGTCACCGCGTTCAGAACGATTGGATTTTCCGACAACTTTGTGTGACCGTGTGTATGCAAGACAAGTTTGAGCCAACATCTGTCGGAAAAAATCCATGGATTTTGTTGTCGGAATGTCCGAACAAAGTCCGACCGTGTGTACGCCCTATAACACTATCTGGCTATATACCCCAAAGTTCTTTTTTTTTTAGAAAAATAGAAGACAACAGTTCCTTTGCATAAACACCAATAAAACTGGGGATCTGGTAATGTCAGTTTCTTCCCTAGTTTATCCACAGTAGTGATAAAGTACACAATGTCATCTTTTCCAGGTCTGCAAATGACCACCTTGTCCGCATAGATGTGCTGACCATAGTTCCAATACAGCAAACATCCATTGAAGCGTTCATCCATGGCAACAGAATACCTAGCTCTACAGAAAGGTTTTGGCACAGACAAATAGTCCCAAACAGCTTCACGGTACCACTGTTCCCGGTTGGCCTCAATTTCCTGCATAATTTCCTGAGTAACATAGGGAAATTCCAGACCATATTTTGTGGCAACTCGTTTGGTGAGCACTCTCTGCAAACGGGCAAGTCTAGGCAAAGTTCTATTTTTCCCCAAACCAGGAGGCACACAACAATTCGGTGATTTGCGCACCATATATCCGACGGGTGTCGGCTCAAACTTAAGCAAACTAGCAACTTTAGACAATATCTCTTTGGTAGTACTGTGCTGCTCCACACAAGGTGATGTGTTCCCAGAATCCAGGGCTATCCATTCTGAGAAAGTAAGGGCAAAAGCAACATCTTCACCCCGGGCCCAAAATAGTTCCTGTGACATTGTCTCAAACAAATCATAATCACCGGAGAGATCTGACATAGAATCTATCTCCAAGTCTCTCAACTCTTCTGCTGGCAAATATTTACAAAGAGTCCCAGATATGTTCCCCTTTGATCTCTCACCCGTTCCTGACGTGGACTTCTCCGGATCCATATATTTCTCTGGCTTCGGTTCGGGTAGTCTCTGGGGTAGGCCTCGACCACAGCCGCCAGAAGCCTTCACATATCCCACCTTCCTTTGGACCAGTGCAACGGGGATAGGTGTGGTAGAAGTAGAAATGAAGGTGATGTCCGCTGATGAAGCGGTGACAGGGACATCTCCCTTGGAAGCACTCTCGGTAACAGGCGAGATCACGGCCTGTTGCTCTCCAACAGCAATGGTAGCAGCTTCCACTGTGGCGATACCTGTAGCCCAATCCACACGATAAGCACGGGGCGACATTGTAGGTTGCTCCACTGTGAACAAATATTCTCCGCACTGCAAACATCGAACAAATGGATGGAGATGTATGGCCAGTCCTTTACACTTGTGGCAAAGCATGCCCAGCCCTTCGATATCTCCAACTGTGTATAGTACGAACCGCCCCTGCGGCTTCAAACGAATGCCGGTATCTGTAAGCAGGGTTCCAGTCAGCATAGCACCCGCAGCGGTACTCGTAGGGAACATCTTGGACCCCATGGTTGACGGTACCAATGGGAAAGAAGACATGGTTGCACTCTGATCCTCTCAAAACGAAGACGAGGCCTCTCTTCTCCTTTGGCGCCAAGACACACACAACCGCGTCCCACATGGCAACAAGTAGATGTGGCTCCTCCCACTTGTTCCTCTGATCACGTAGCTCCTGGGCTTTTACTTCTCACCCGCAGCCTACACAGTCAGAAATAAAATCCTGCAATTTAACCCCTTCTTTTCCTGGAAAAAGTGACAAAGTCCAGAAACCTCTTTTAACATAAACTCCCGGTGAAATACTTCTCAGGGCTGCTCAGGGTAACGGCAAACAATCCCGGACGAGCCCCCACATGTAGCACTAACTCACGGTGGAGCTGCTGATTTAAAGCGGGCTGTTACCGTCACCTTTTTACCTGTAATTTTCATTGGTACCGGGTCTAGGGTCCCGTTGAGCTTATTGTCAGACAGTGTAGGCACCAGTCACTTGAGTATTTTTTCCAATGCTTTAATGGGAGATAACTGGAAGAAGTATCAGGAAAGAGGTAGAAGAAGAGTTGCAGGGAAGTTCAAATACCTTTTCTTTGTTTAGCACTGAGTAATTGAAATCCTAGGGATGAATTTACTTTCCTTTCAGGGTTAAATCTTTTGCCCGCCTGGATAGGTCTCTCTCACCAACCTAGCAGCCGGTACGCAGCACGAACAAAAAGTCTCTGCCACAGACTTGAGTGAAATAAAACCCGTACGATCCTCTGCCACAGGATGTAATGGTTTTCGATGAACAGCAAACAGTACCAGAACCTTTAAGCTGACCCGGCAGTACTTGTGCGGTAGGGTAGTTTAGGATACGTCCTCCAATCGAGTCACCAGGCCCTTCTAAAGACCAGCCTCGCATGGTCCCTTCCAAGATGGGTCCTCCCCTGGATCTTCCCGATTGTCCAGCTTCTTCCTGCAGGACAGACAGCACAGGACCATCCCAACGACAGCAGGCCCCAGACAGGCCTCTGAGTCTACCTGCCCGGCTGCAGCAACGCAACCCTCCAGGCTGGAGGGCTATGAGCTAGAACTCACTGACACATACCTCTAGGCAAGAAGGGCCACGAGGCAGAAAAACCTCTCTAAACATGGCGTCTGACCCATAAATACCCTCTCCCAGAATGCAACTCGGAGGACCACCTCTGCCGAGTTATCTCCGGGACAGAAGAGCACTCATATACTTCAGCATGTTGCCTTTCCAACACCGATCCATGGTGACAACGACACCCACAGGCACAGTGTGAAACTACACGCAACACAGCCAAACTGGAACAGAGGCTAAATCTGACAATAAACTAAATCTGAACTATGTACAGAACAGATGACCCACTAAATTTACCTATAAGCGGTAGATTGAAAAAATCTACCAGCACTACATATGTGACATGCAAAAGTCCAATGCTTGTCCTAAAAATCGCTTCTGCGTGTCATGAATATCATCTCTTCTGCTGAGTGCCCAATTTAGCGACAGCGATGCATCCCCATGCTGGATGATTGTGTACAATGAGGCCACATCAGCCGTCACCAAATAAGTCTCCGCAGATGGATTCAACTCAACCCCCTCTAAAAGTTAGAGGAGGTCTGTCGTGTCCCTGAGATACGCTCTGGTGGCCCTCACACTAGGCTGGAGGAATCTATCCAAGAACTCCCCCAATCTGCCAGTGACCGACTCTATCCTGTTCACAATCGGACGCGCTGGCGGGGATACTGCATCCTTATGGATTTTGGGTAACATGTATATTACCGGGATCCTACGCGCACTGGGTACCAAATATCTCTTCTTTTTGAGATTTAGGGCATTAATCCCATAACCCCACTCAACTAATCAATTTAATTGTGCCCTATAGCTCTCTGTGGGGTCAGACACAAGTCTCTTATATGGAGACTGGTTACCCAATAGGTCGGTAAGCTGTTGGTGGTAAAAGGTTTTGTCCATAATGACCCCCCCCCCCCCCGTCTGCCAGGTGTATAATGATATTATTCCTATCTTCCAATTATTTGATACCATCTTTAATGTAGTCAGGATTGACCCTTTTTTTTACAGTCAATAGTTCTATATCCCTCAACACCAGCTTTTTAAAAACTTCAATGAAATGATTATTGGAGTTTTTGGGATTAAATATAGATTTATTTTTTAGGCCACTATCAACTTTATCCACAGGAGTAGTAACCCTATTTCTAGGGGCAGCTGGATGACTCAAAATATATTTTTTTATATTTAGGGAACGAACAAACTTATGCGTATCAATGTACATCTCAAATTTATTCATCATTTTCTTGGGCACACATTTAAGCCCCAAGTTCAATATATTGAGCTCTTTTTGATTGAGTTCTACCTCACTCAAATTATAAATGCCCACATTTATGTATCCCTCATTCTTTTTCTTGGATTGTTTATATCGCCCTGCTCTACAACCCCTCCTTCTCTTTGGGATGGTGCCACATCTTTGTTCGGGTACTGCTGTGGTACATTTCTCCCTCCTCCTCTGTTGTTTGTCGGGTGATTCTTTCCTCTTGGTGTCCCTCCACCCCTCCCCCCCTCCCTCGTTGTCCTAAAAAAGGAGATGATCCCTGTTGATAGTTAGACTGTCCATTATAATCCTCATCTCTCATCTAGAGGAAGAAACCTGTTATAAACAGGAATTTGGTTCCTCACTTCAGGGTAATAATTCTGGGGGGGTGGTTTTGATACCACTTATGGTCGTTTTGTGGGTGGTGACCCGTTGAGTGATTACCTCTATGTTGTTGGGGCCGACGAGGTGTCATCTGATTATAGTTCTGTTGGTGTCCACCTCTCATATAGTGAGGTGGCCTTGGTGAGTAATAAAACTCATCATTCTGGTCACCCCTATATTGTTGAGGGGCATCATTCCGTGTCTGTCCCCCTCCACTCTGTTCACCTATCCCCGTCCCACCCCTAGTTACTGACTTTTTCACTTGATCAGTTTTTGGTGCATTGTTCTTGCTATTTTTTTCTTTATCCTCTATAGGAGCTTCAGTATTAAGATTTTGCCATGCATAAATTTTGTTATTTCTAAAATCGTCAGAATCCCTGTTATATTTTCTCACCTTCTTTTTTTGTGTATCCCGATCAACCTTTTCAAGTTTCTTTTTCATATTGATGTTGAATTCTTTCATTTGATTAGAATCATTAATCGGTTCTAATTTACTCTGAATAGCGTTAATCTGCTCATTCAATCTGCCTAGTTTAATTTTTTTTCTTTTTAAAACAAGACCCTAAAGTTCTTTTTCTACTCTATTAAAAAATTCCATCCATAAAACATTGATCATTCAGACCATCCTGAGGGGGAACTTCCCATCTCAGGCTTCTAAAAATAAGCTTCTCCTTTTGATAGTGCTCAAAAGTGAATACATCCCTCCAGGCTTTGACCTGTTTGTCAAGCAGGTTCGCTAAGGTTTTTAGCATGCTAGAGACATCTTCATCCAAATCAGTAATCACCTGACTGGTTGAAAAAATGCATTCGGGGTCTATTTGTCTATTTGACAAAAAGTTAATGGCTTCCATGGCTGCAAGTGATAAATGTGTAAAATGTTCAAAACTGATGGTAAATAGGTAACCCGCACACACCTATGATACCAGCACTGCGCTCTTGGAAAAAAAACTAAAACTAACTACCTAAAGCAGCCACTTAGTGAAAACAAGAATGTAAACAATGTTTAAATTCTCTGTTATACCGCCAACCCTAAAACAGTGGAAATAAACAGTGGCTCTGAAACTAATAAACTACTCACAACTATTATAAATACAGTGTCAGTATATCTGAAGTGAAGAGACAAAAAATCTTATGTCACGATAATGACACTGAATGATAAGTGAACCACTAATAGTGAGAAGCCTGTTGGGTTTATACACAATGGTTAATGCTCTACTAAATTCTATATCACCCTGTAACAAAAAAGAAAAAATCAAAAAAAAATTATTAAGAAATATTTCTTGAAAAAGTAAGCCACCAAAATGTATAGTAAATTGTGGAAAAGTCCATAAAAATCACAAAAATGTGTAAGAGATTCATCTCTGTGACGTGATATACAAAACAAGTCCTGCTTCTCTATTCTTCCACCACACCTCCGTGCCAGTGATTCCACTCCCTTTAAGAAACACACTCACCAGCTCCCTCTGCCTCACACTCTCGTGTTCGGCTGAAATCGCCTTAACCCACACACAAGGGGTGAATAATAAGCTCGGAACTCCAACCGTGTGCATCCAGGATCTCTCCACTTGTATATAATTTCTCCACGTGTAAATAATAAAAAGTGCTCCAATAGTGCGATATTATATTCACAATTTAATAAAAAATGTAAAAACTCTTCCACCATTACACTCATATTATTCAAATTCACATCAAGCAGAAAAAACTGTCACAGCAAGACAAATCCATGCAGTGTATAAACGATGTGTTGTGGTCGCGGCGGACCCAAGGTATGTGGTAGTCTGTAACAATCTCACCCGCTCCTCAGACCCAAGCCCCCACTTCCTGGTGCAGCGTGTCACGTCCCAGCGTATCGCGTCACACGTAGATGATTGCCGTAAAGCCGCGCCCCCATGTTTTGTCACAAAGACTTAATCATGGGATTGGCTGTACGGCTAGGCAATCCATCCCTTTATTCACGCCGCTCTCATTACGAGAGGGAGTGACTTACTTGCGCGTGCGCACTCCTTGTGTCCCCACTCCCGCAATACATAGACATTACATCTTAATGCGGCATACATGTGGAGACAAAAAAAATACCAATCTCATTAAAAAACATTTAAACAGCATAGATTAACATAAAACTGATTTCCAGTCATGTCCTGAATCACATGACAGCTACAGTAGTAGGTAAGTCTGCCATATATTGCACAACACCTGCCCGCATTTATTAGTGCAAGACAAGGAAGACTCTATACAAACTAAAATCACATAACTACCTAAACGACTGGTTGGAGTCATAACTAAAACTAGCAATTTCACATAGCATAAAGCTGGTACATGAAAATGCATGATAGTAGTAGACCATGAGTAAATAGGTGAAACTGTACAAGTGTAGTGAGGGAATGAATACATGGGTGCAAGGGGCATCAACAAATCAAAACTGGTTGGTGCCCCCCTGTGAACCACCTTACCATATCACTCATCCTATATCCCTACACTAATGTAGAACTATTAAGTATAGTGTGAATGAACGCATCCCTGTCAACGACAAATCAAAATGACAGGATATAGCAGCCTTGTGCATCAATACACACCACACTAACCAAAAGTGGATCATCAAAGAAAAAAAGGGGGCCCACTGAACTAACTGTGAACACCACTCAAAAATTATTAATGAAGCAATTGAGATCTACTTCAATATTTAACCCTCTAGGATCACCTGATCCCTCACCTGGTTAGAACCTCTCCAAGCAGGGTAGACACAGTCAATACCACAAAAATGCAGCAGACTTGGGTCCTGATTGTGTTTTTCTTTAAAGTGAAGGGACACACTGTAATGTTTGAAACCATTTTTTATGTTGGTTAGGTGTTCAGAAATTCTGACTTTTAAAAGTCTTTTTGTACGTCCCGCGTAAAATAACCAACATGGGCACCACAAAAGATACACCACAAATGAAGAATTGCAGGTAATGAATTCCCTTATTTCAAAGGTCTCATTTTTATTATTCGTGATCTGAGTCATGCCCCTGTTGCTGACCCTGACCTTTCTGCAACAAACACATTTCCTGCATGGAAAAAATCCTTTTAAATCTATTTTAATTGACTGTTGACTTGATGGGTCTAAAATCTTTCTCACCACCCTGTCACCAAAATTGGGAGCCCGCCTGTAGATAAACTTAGACAGTTCTGGTAAGACATCCCCCAAATGTCTATCTCTACATAAAATATACCAATATTTTTTGAAGATCATTTCAATCTCTCTGAACTGACATTGAAAGTTCGAAATGAATCCCCACTGGTGTTGATCATTGGGTGTTGTATCTTCTTTTTTCTTTAAGCATTGTTCCCTTGTGATATTAGCAACCTGCTGAATTGTGTCATTTAAGGTATTTTCCTTTTACCCCTTTTGTAGGAATCTCTCCTTCAATATGTTAGCTTGAAATAATCATCCTGTTCTGTACAGTTCCTACGGACCCTAAGCATCTGTCCCTTGGGAATGTTCTTAATCCAAGCCGGAATGATGGCCACTCCTGATCGACAAGAAACTATTTCGATCCGTCGGTTTAAAGTACACACACGTGTTCAGCAGGTTCCCTCTCTTTTCAATTCTCACATCCAAAAAATTTACACATTTGTCATTTATCTGAAATTCCAATTTGATGTTGTTGATATTCATGTTCAGGTCCTCCAAAAACTCCACCACAGACTCCTCAGACCCCTCCCAAATGAACAGGAGGTCGTCTATGAATCTGCGATAGAATCTTAATTGTGGCAATCGCCTACTGAACACGTGCCTGTCTTCCCATTCGGCCATAAACAGGTTGGCGAGGCTAGTAGCATATTTGGCTCCCATAGCCACGCCAACCTGCTGTGAGAAAAAGTGGCCATTCCACCAAAAATAATTATGTGACATGCAAAAATCCAATGCTTGTCCTAAAAATCACTTCTGCATGTCATGAATATCATCCCTTCTGCTGAGTGCCCAATTTAGCGACAGCGATGCATCCTCATGCTGGATGATCGTGTATAATGAGGCCACATCGGCCGTCACCAAATAAATCTCCGCAGATGGATTCAACTCAACCCCCTTGTAAAAGTTTAGAGACTAACTATGTTTACAAGAAAGTACCATCTATGTAATATTTATGCTTACACACTATCACCTTCAAAATAGTCCCCATGCACAGCAATACAGCGCACCCAGTGTTCTTGCCACTTCTGGAATGTGTCCTGGAAGTTTTCTTTTTGAAGCCTCTAGGCACTTTCTGCTATTCACGCTAGATCTTCACAATGGTGTCAAAACAGCAACCTTTGAGTTGGATTTTAAACTCATTGCAGAATGGCCGTAAACTTGGTGAATCATGTCAAACATATCTGGGGCAGATTTGGCCAGTTTCATGCAGAATTTCACAGTTGCTCTTTGTTCTAACTTGCTGTCCATGATGAAATAGCAGAAGTGGTAAAGCACGTGGTCAGAATAGCACCAGTTTTACAGCTCCCGATGTACACAGGATGATGTCTTTTGGCACTCTGACTTATGAAGGTTGGTGCTCCCTGTGACGGTGTGTGAAGCCTTGTGCTGACATCTGTTGGCGTGTTACAAAACTAGTCTTGAAACATTTTGATACTACACTGTACATATACATGTGTAGCTATCATGAAAATGTGCCTTTCTCCCTGACTTTCTGCAGGACCAGACCGGCCTGCCACCCTGTGTTGTGCCAGATGGATGGACCTTTCCTATTGAAGGACACTGAGGGTGAGGTCTGGTTCTTCAATCAAACTATTTAAGGAGCCTGTTAGTTCTGGATTTCCCACCAGGAACTCCAGAGAGAATTATCCACTGCCATTGCTTTATGTTTTTTTCTTCCCCACTTGTTTCTGTCAGCAGGTTATATCTCCCTCCTGACAGAACAAGAAAGAAAAATGTATGCTGAAGTAATGCAAACAGTTTTTGGTATTGATGTTTCTGTCAGCAGGTTAAAGCCCTCTACTGACAGAATACTTGAGGGAGAGATGCTCTGGCTCAAAATCTGTATTGTAATTATGTGATTGTTAGCTGCAGGAACCTGTAGGTCGAACCTGTAATATGTACATGTTGTAAATACTTGCCAGATATTTTTCTATATATCTTTGTATGTATTTATTTGTACATATTCCCCGTCCAAGTTATTTCCCTTCCCCCTTTCAATTTATTTTATGGGATGCCCTTGCTCCTGGGCCCAGCAGCCAGGCCTGTTTGTTTTGATTTGGCCTGTTTAGGAGTGGCTCAGAGTAGCAGCTGGTGACTCACAGGCAGCATCACTGAGACCTCCCTCTTCTTTCTAGAAGATTCTAGAAAGAGAGGAGGAGAGGAGAGGTGGAGCTGCAAGGGGTATTCTGAGGAGTTCTGACCAATCCCCAATCCGGATTGGCAGGGGGCAGGCCTCCTTAAATAGCCAGGGTCAGACCAGCTGGGGAGGAGTTGGATTGTTCAGAGCTTGGAGATGGAATGCTAGGCTGTCGGGGCCTTTGAGGGAGCCCCCCATTCTGGGGGGGGGTGACATTGGGTCTGGGCTTGGGTGCGGATGGAGCGCCCTTCAAGAAATCGTGAAGGTGTTCTGGACAGGAGGCACAGGAGGAGCAAGAGAGGACAGCAGGAGAGAGCATTGCTGGGCAAGTCTCCAGGGAGAGAAACAACTGGTCGCAGCCAGGAGGGCTGGTGAGTGACATGCACAGTCAGGAGGACTGGGGAGGCACACCTGAGAGGACTGGGAGCATGCAGTCTGGGATGGGTGCAGAGCCAGTGGAGTGAACTGTGGTGTAATGGGCAGCGGAGAATGGCAGCTGCAGCCAGGAGGGCTGGCAGGGCCTGAATTGCTCCTCCTGCACATCGTTTCCTCTCTTATGTTCACTCCTCTCTCCTCCTGTACATCGCTTCCTCTCTAATGTTTCAGATACAGCTAGCACAAAGTGGTTAGGCCTAACACTGGCACAGCCAGGCCTTAGTAATTGCCTTTTGCAGGCAGGGACCGCAGGCCCCTATAGTGTAGCAGAAAAATAAAGTTGGTGCTAGCTGTCCTACATGTGGCTACTGAGCCCAGTAACCCAGCAATTGCACAATTAAGGCTGTTGTCATTACAGTAGGGACTGGCAATTAAACAAAAAAAACATGCATAAAACGCAGGAAACATGATGGCAATTGTAACGATACATAGGAAACAATTGTGGGCCACTTAATATCAATCTTGGTAATATGTGGATATCACACTAACAATTATGTCAATACGTGTGCAACACACTGGCAGTTATGGAAATATAGGGCAACACATTGCTGCATCATATTCAATGGGAACCAAACACTCTTAATCAACATTAACTATTTGTAATCCTTATGCTGCTAGCATTAGTAAATACATTGAAAGATATATTATATTTACTTAACTTTACATTCCTTTAGCTCCTTCCAGGTTTTTCGCATAGGCCAAAATTATGTCATACATCCTATGAGTCTTCATGGACATTGTGGCGGAGTTACTTTGGGTGGGGGGGCCCATGGAACCCAGAATCCCTTGGGGTGGTTGGGAAAACCTTGTTTTAGCTCCCCATGCACCTCCTATGCCTAAGTCACCCTGTGTCTCTAATAGGGGCACAGGGTGACCAAAAAATCCAGTCTGATATGTACTAATTGGACTAGATATATATATAGACATATATATATATATAGATATATATATATATATATATCTATATATATATAGATATATATATATCTATAGATAGATAGATAGATAGATAGATAGATAGATAGATAGATAGATAGATAGATAGATAGATAGATAGATAGATAGATAGATAGATATACATAGTATATTGTCTCATTTTGTTGTGTACTCTTTGCTGGGTTGTTTGGGGTGTGGCTGTATTCCAATGTTCTATTGTGTCTGTCTGCCTTGGATATAATGGGATGTATTTGTAGATTAGCTGTGAGATTGGTGGGAGCAAATTCCTCTAACAGCTCTCACTGCTGATTGTACAGTCTACCCCGCCCAGAATGCAAAGGGGGGATGTCCAGACTATTACCTGTGTACCTGTGTTTTCAATAAACAGTTCATGTTCGGCAACCAAATGAGTATTGTCTTGTTTGTTGTTGTGAGCGGTTGGACTATCTGATATCTATATTCAGACTGGGAGGAAGCGGTATATGACGAAAGCACTCAAGCGGAGTGTGGGACGCGTTGTTACAGACTTTTTTTATTCATCTGTAGGAGGGGGAGGAAGGGCGTCCTCAGAGCTAAGCACACCCTCCTGCCTGCATGTCTGAGCTAAGGGCAGATGGATTTCAGGAAGTAAATGCTACACAAATCATCTGCTCTTACCGAAGATGGCCATGGCTACAAATTCTGGGGGGGGTGTATTTTAAAGTGACTTCCCAACTAAATAAAGCATGGAGACATGGGTGGATGGGGGAGTTGGCTTTGAATATTAAAAATGAATTAAATGGCATTTTTGGTTTGTGGTGTTCAGATACAGTTAAGTTTCGCTTTAACCACAACATCATATTTAGTGTACCACATATAAAACTTAAAGAGGAACTGAACTGGCTGTGCTGAGCAGAGGACAAAGAACTAATCACCAGTGCCACCTGTGTTCTCACTGCTGGCAAACTTATCAAAGTACATCACCAAATATCACTATCAGTCAGAGGTAGCAGCACCTCAGATTTCACACTCAAGATATACAACACTGTGGCTGTATACACAAGAGTGCCTAGGCACACTGACATACCAGAAAGTGCACTGATATTTTTTAGGAGGAATTCCAGACAAAAGGTGCATTCTCTAGATAGGCTGAATAATGTATGACATTGAAAGTACGATTGCACCATTTACAGTTTTCCTATAATAAATTCTCCCAGACCCTTTTATGCTGCCCACTAGATGAAATACTTAACTTCGGCCCTAATTCACCAATTTTCACTGTCTGTCCCTATTCGGAGTTGCACAGCCTTTCTCTCAAAAATGTCCAGTTTGTACTATGGATGTGTGCTGCTGCCCCATTCACTTCTATGAGAAAGTTGTACTTATGGTAACCTCATGCTGTTGCTCGGAGTTCAGCTTTGCCATAGCTGGGGGCAGTGGCGGAATTACCAAGGTCGCACCAGTCGCACTTGCGACTGGGCCCTGGAGTTCTGCCCATGTGGGGGGCCCAAAAGCCCGGGATGTGGCTCGGGGGTTGCTGGCTGCAGTTATAAACAGAGAGTATCTATTACACTCTCTGTCACACTGCTCAGACCCCTCACTGACAGCCCCCCCCTCCTTGCACGGACATCGGGCAGGAGAGGAAAGAGATACAGAGAGCAGGATCTTCTCCTCCCACCCCCCTCGTGTGTGTCCCCGTGGCCCCGTACACATTCCAATCCTCGGCAGCTCCATGCTTAGCAAAGAGAAACTCCAGCAGCCTGCAGGTAATTAGTGGAGGAAAGGCCAGCTTGGACTATGGATGCTGAAACCCTCCACAGAGGATCCACCGCTCTCCAGGTCAGCCAGTCGCCTTGCTTCCTAATGAAACTTCTCAGTGACTGAAAAGAAAGCAGCACACAGGTGGGTCAGTCATTGATTGGACTGAGTGTGTTGTCCCCTCCAGAGCCCCTCAACCAACACAGCAGCCCACTGGGGTTTCCCTAGTGTGGTGCACTACAAGCCCCAGCATGCTCTGCCAGACTATGGCTACTTTCAGACTGGGGCAGGCATCGGCGGTAAAGCGGCACTATTTTTAGTGCCGCTTTACTGTTGTTGTAGTGGCGCTATTCGGCTGCTAGCGGGGCGGTTTTAACCCCTGCTAGCGGCCAAAAAAGGGTTAAACCACAACTGCAGTGGCGCTTTGCCGGCGGTTTGGCGGCACTGCCCCATTGTTTTCAATAGGCAGGGGCGATTTAGGAGCGGTGTATACAGCGCTGCAAAGATACAGGACTTTTTTTTACCGTCCTGCAAGCGCACCACTCCAGTGTGATAGCCCTCGGGCTATCACATTGGAGAGACAGGAGACGCTCTTTACAGGCGCTATGCAGGCACTATTTATAGCACTATAGTGCCTGTAAAGCACCTCAGTGTGAAAGCAGCCTTAGTGTATGTATAGCACAGGCTAGTAGATCTTGTTTGCTGTCCAATCCAGGGCCCAAGCCTCCATCTATGGTAAGGGAAGTGTCTCCCACCCTTCCTCTCTTATCTCACCAGCCTCTGAGCACACTTATGTAAGGGAGAGCTCTGTGGACTGTAATGTAAAGGGGGACTCTGATGTACATGGGGGGCTTTGGTGAGCAGAGTCCCCCTTACATCAGGATTCCCAGAGCACCTCTTACATCAGTTTCCCTTTACATTACAGTCCACAGAGCTCCCTCTTAGGGCCCTTTCACATGGGCGGACTCTGCCAAGCAAATCCACCTGCTCAGTGCGGGATCTTTCCGCTGATTCCCACCGAGCAGGAGGATAACAGGTCCATGTCTGCTCCACTTGTGCAGAGTGGACACAGACACAGACTGCGGTTCTCTATGGACCGGTCTGACTGTCATCCAATCCGCTAGTCTGTTTTCATTGGAGCGGATGCAGGCAGGTGTAAATGGACACGTCTGTTTACAACCGCCTCCCCTACAAAACAGTGGATGGTCCGATCGGTTCAAATGTGTAAAAGACGCCAGAAAGGGGTCCTGCTGCAGGACCGTAATCAAGGGCCCCGCGATGGGAGAAAAAGACACCAGGATCATTAGAAAGGGCCCCGGGACCAGAGGTCAGGGGGCTCTTCATGGTTCCTTGCACCGGGGCCCTGAAGGTTCTAGTTACGCCTCTGGGTGGGGGAACTTATAATATGACAAATGTACAAAGGAACACTTGTTCTTTAAATATACTCATTTAGTACAATAAGCTAAGTCTGACAGAACGTGATAATTTCTCCAAAGTGTCCAACTATAGATGAAGATCATGATGGTGTTCTGTCCAGGGGTCCAGACACTGGTGTGTGATTGAAATGTTTGCCACCACCACTGGCTGCCAAGCACATTTACCACTGTACCTAGTGTCAGGGGTTAGCTCAAGGGGGATCACCTTCCCTGGGAAAAAGGTAGTCCAAACTGCAGGTTTTCTTAAAAATCTGACTTGTAGCCAGTTTTATTTTAAAAGGTTGCATGAAAATTAAACAAATAAAACAGAAAATAAATCTTTGCCATACAGGCACTAACTAAACATTGCAGGTTCCTAACTCAGAGGTGAAAGGCTTCTCCCAGTCACTCACAAAACAAAGATAATGCAAAACCTTTTCTCTCTCTCTCAAAGCAAACTTCACAAAAGCAGCTCTCTCAGGTTTTGGCTTCCTGAGTCCCAGGCCAAGAGCAATTCTTTGCTCCAGTCCGGCTTAATTTATACACCCTGTTGGTGGACACAAGTGGACCACAAAATCTAGTTGTCATGAAAAGGTTTACCCGTTGGTGGCGCTATCGGTCTCTTGGAGCGCAGTACCAGTGTCCGCCAGCGGGTGTCTTCCAACACCTAGGACCTGTAATAAGAGGACTCACCTGCTGGTGGCATTGTTGCGGGTGTATTCCGGCAGTGTGGAGCAGACAGCACCCTCTGCGCTCAGGTGTAACATGAGGTCAATTACTGCAGCCTTATAAATACCCGGCAAGCCCTCACATGCTTGCCTTGGTATCTTTCTCCCTGTGCCCTGACCTTGCTGCTTGTATTCTGATCTGATCTGATCCCTATCCTGGACCTGTCCCTCCTGTGTCCGGATTTCCTTGTATCCCGGCCCTGCAGCCTATCCATCCATCCTCTCCCTGTCCTGTTGGTTTCCCGTCCTTACCCATCTGTTGACCTCCTTGTGTATGACCTCAGCCTGGCTTTGTTTACGATTCCGGTATCTCCATTTATTTGTATATATAATTTGTAGTTTATGGGTCTGTGGTTGGTTTTGCACTGTTATATTTCACTTATTTGTCACCTATTTAATAAACACCATTTCACTTACATACGTTTCTGATTTTCTCTGTGCAGTCCACACAGTCTGGTCTACTAAATTCCCTGACAATATACCAAGGCCTTCCCTGACCAGACGTTGCTGCATTGAGGAACCATCCTGGTTGCTAATATGGATTTCAATGAATTCATTTATTATTCTCTGCTGGCAGAAGAGGATGGTGAATATTGTCGCCAGATTTTAAAAGAGTGGACTAGTGACCAGCTGATGGAAACTATCTGATCAGCTCATTCCCTAGTGGCTCAGGGTGACATGTCATTTGAGGATGTTCAACCCTTAATCCAGTTATGTGCAAAGGCAGCCATGTCATGTTTTCCAGAAGGAAGCGATGATTTTTCTCCCCCCTTCAATTATGGCCAAGTTGAATCTCTGGTATGGTTATTAGAGGATGATCCAGCCTTTTTTATGGAACGTTATTCCTCTTGTTCACAGCAGGTGATGTCTGATTGCATCCATTCAGTGCAATCCTTAGTTAGTCAGGCTGTGTGTGAATCAATGTTTGTTCAACCTGTGCTACAGGCATGGTCAGATCTCCTGCATTTAGCCAAACCACAACATTCCAGCCCTGCCATTAATCACCTGCCTTCCCAAGAATATATCTCCCCGTCGCCTATGGCAACCTCAGCTACAGCCCAGTTTACTCCCTACCAAATACTATTACCCAGTCTCCAAGTGTAGCACCTATCCTGCTTTCAATCCACCTGACTCTTCTCCTCCACCTGTAACAATCCCACAAAACCCTCCTCCAGCTACTGTTCCTTGGTCTTCCTTTTGCCCAGCTACATTCTTTTCTTACGACCCTGCACCCACGTACAAAGCTGCAGTGGCTAAACCAAAAAAAGAAACGAAAGTTCTTTCCAACCCACACCATCCTGCCAGTAACCCAACCTGCCTCCACACCAACCAACCTGTTCCAGCCTGCGTTCATGCCAGTTGAACTTGATGACCCACCTAAACCTGCCAACCCAGTGCCTGCCTTCCAGTCTAATGTCCTGGTGCCTGCCTTCCAGCCTGATGTCTCGATGCCTGCCTCCCAGCCTGATGTCTCGATGCCTGCCTTCCAGCCTGATGTCTCGATGCCTGCCTTCCAGCCTGATGTCTCGATGCCTGCCTTCCAGCCTGATGTCTCGATGCCTGCCTTCCAGCCTGATGTCTCGATGCCTGCCTTCCAGCCTGATGTCTCGATGCCTGCCTCCCAGCCTGATGTCTCGATGCCTGCCTCCCATCCTGATGTCTCGATGCCTGCCTCCCAGCCTGATGTCTCGATGCCTGATGCCTTTGTGCCTGCCTTCCAGCCTGATGTCTCCGCTTTCCAGCCTGATGTCTCAGTCCCTGCCTTCCAGCCTGTTGTTTCAGCGCTTGCCTTCCAGCCGGATGTCTCGGTCCCTGCCTTCCAGCCTGATTTCTCCGCGCTTGCCTTCCAGCCTGATGTCTCCGCGTTTGCCTTCCAGCCTGGTGTCTCCACGCTTGCCTTCCAGCCTGATGTCTCGATGCCTGCCTTCCAGCCTGATGTCTCGATGCCTGCCTTCCAGCCTGATGTCTCGATGCCTGCCTTCCAGCCTGATGTCTCGATGCCTGCCTCCCATCCTGATGTCTCTATGCCTGCCTCCCAGCCTGATGTCTCGATGCCTGATGCCTTTGTGCCTGCCTTCCAGCCTGATGTCTCCGCTTTCCAGCCTGATGTCTCAGTCCCTGCCTTCCAGCCTGTTGTTCTCGGCGCTTGCCTTCCAGCCTGTTGTCTCGGCGCTTGCCTTCCAGCCTGTTGTCTCGGCGCTTGCCTTCCAGCCGGCAGAAGAGGATGGTGAATATTGTCGCCAGATTTTAAAAGAGTGGACTAGTGACCAGCTGATGGAAACTATCTGATCAGCTCATTCCCTAGTGGCTCAGGGTGACATGTCATTTGAGGATGTTCAACCCTTAATCCAGTTATGTGCAAAGGCAGCCATGTCATGCTTTCCAGAAGGAAGCGATGATTTTTCTCCCCCCTTCAATTATGGCCAAGTTGAATCTCTGGTATGGTTATTAGAGGATGATCCAGCCTTTTTTATGGAACGTTATTCCTCTTGTTCACAGCAGGTGATGTCTGATTGCATCCATTCAGTGCAATCCCTAGTTAGTCAGGCTGTGTGTGAATCAATGTTTGTTCAACCTGTGCTACAGGCATGGTCAGATCTCCTGCATTTAGCCAAACCACAACATTCCAGCCCTACCATTAATCACCTGCCTTCCCAAGAATATATCTCCCCGTCGCCTATGGCAACCTCAGCTACAGCCTAGTTTACTCCCTACCAAATACTATTACCCAGTCTCCAAGTGTAGCACCTATCCTGCTTTCAATCCACCTGACTCTTCTCCTCCACCTGTAACAATCCCACAAAACCCTCCTCCAGCTACTGTTTCTTGGTCTTCCTTTTGCCCAGCTACATTCTTTTCTTACGACCCTGCACCCACGTACAAAGCTGCAGTGGCTAAACCAAAAAAAGAAACGAAAGTTCTTTCCAACCCACACCATCCTGCCAGTAACCCAACCTGCCTCCACACCAACCAACCTGTTCCAGCCTGCGTTCATGCCAGTTGAACTTGATGACCCACCTAAACCTGCCAACCCAGTGCCTGCCTTCCAGTCTAATGTCCTGGTGCCTGCCTTCCAGCCTGATGTCTCGATGCCTGCCTCCCAGCCTGATGTCTCGATGCCTGCCTTCCAGCCTGATGTCTCGATGCCTGCCTTCCAGCCTGATGTCTCGATGCCTGCCTTCCAGCCTGATGTCTCGATGCCTGCCTTCCAGCCTGATGTCTCGATGCCTGCCTTCCAGCCTGATGTCTCGATGCCTGCCTCCCAGCCTGATGTCTCGATGCCTGCCTCCCATCCTGATGTCTCGATGCCTGCCTCCCAGCCTGATGTCTCGATGCCTGATGCCTTTGTGCCTGCCTTCCAGCCTGATGTCTCCGCTTTCCAGCCTGATGTCTCAGTCCCTGCCTTCCAGCCTGTTGTTTCAGCGCTTGCCTTCCAGCCGGATGTCTCGGTCCCTGCCTTCCAGCCTGATTTCTCCGCGCTTGCCTTCCAGCCTGATGTCTCCGCGTTTGCCTTCCAGCCTGGTGTCTCCACGCTTGCCTTCCAGCCTGATGTCTCGATGCCTGCCTTCCAGCCTGATGTCTCGATGCCTGCCTTCCAGCCTGATGTCTCGATGCCTGCCTTCCAGCCTGATGTCTCGATGCCTGCCTCCCATCCTGATGTCTCTATGCCTGCCTCCCAGCCTGATGTCTCGATGCCTGATGCCTTTGTGCCTGCCTTCCAGCCTGATGTCTCCGCTTTCCAGCCTGATGTCTCGGTCCCTGCCTTCCAGCCTGTTGTCTCGGCGCTTGCCTTCCAGCCTGTTGTCTCGGCGCTTGCCTTCCAGCCTGTTGTCTCGACGCTTGCCTTCCAGCTGGATGTCTCGGCGCTTGCCTTCCAGCCGGATGTCTCGGCGCTTGCCTTCCAGCCGGATGTCTCGGCGCTTGCCTTCCAGCCTGATGTCTCGATGCCTGCCTCCCAGCCTGATGTCTCGATGCCTGCCTCCCATCCTGATGTCTCGATGCCTGCCTCCCATCCTGATGTCTCGATGCCTGCCTCCCAGCCTGATGCCTTTGTGCCTGCCTTCCAGCCTGATGTCTCCGCTTTGCAGCCTGATGTCTCGGTCCCTGCCTTCCAGCCTGTTGTCTCGGCGTTTGCCTTCCAGCCTGTTGTCTCGGCGCTTGCCTTCCAGCCTGTTGTCTCGGCGCTTGCCTTCCAGCTGGATGTCTCGGCGCTTGCCTTCCAGCCGGATGTCTCGGCGCTTGCCTTCCAGCCGGATGTCTCGGCGCTTGCCTTCCAGCCGGATGTCTCGGCGCTTGCCTTCCAGCCGGATGTCTCGATGCCTGCCTTCCAGCCTGATGTCTCCGCTTTCCAGCCTGATGTCTCGGTCCCTGCCTTCAAGCCTGTTCTCTCAGCGCTTGCCTTCCAGCCGGATGTCTCGGTCCCTGCCTTCCAGCCTGATGTCTCAGCACTTGCCTTCCAGCCTGATGTTTCGATGCCTGCCTTCCAGCCTGATGTTTCGATGCCTGCCTTCCAGTCTGATGTTTCGATGCCTGCCTTCCAGCCTGATGTTTCGAATCCTGCCTTCCAGCCTGATGTCTCGATGCCTGCCTTCCATCCTGATGTCTCCATGCCTGCCTCCCATCCTGATGTCTCCATGCCTGCCTCCCATCCTGATGTCTCCATGCCTGCCTCCCATCCTGATGTCTCCATGCCTGCCTCCCATCCTGATGTCTCGATGCCTGCCTCCCATCCTGATGTCTCCATGCCTGCCTCCCATCCTGATGTCTCGATGCCTGCCTCCCATCCTGATGTCTCGATGCCTGCCTCCCATCCTGATGTCTCGACGCCTGCCTCCCAGCCTGATGTCTCGATGCCTGTTACCTTTGTGCCTGCCTTCCAGCCTGATGTCTCCGCTTTCCAGCCTGATGTCTCAGTCCCTGCCTTCCAGCCTGTTGTTCTCGGCGCTTGCCTTCCAGCCTGTTGTCTCGGCGCTTGCCTTCCAGCCTGTTGTCTCGGCGCTTGCCTTCCAGCCGGCAGAAGAGGATGGTGAATATTGTCGCCAGATTTTAAAAGAGTGGACTAGTGACCAGCTGATGGAAACTATCTGATCAGCTCATTCCCTAGTGGCTCAGGGTGACATGTCATTTGAGGATGTTCAACCCTTAATCCAGTTATGTGCAAAGGCAGCCATGTCATGCTTTCCAGAAGGAAGCGATGATTTTTCTCCCCCCTTCAATTATGGCCAAGTTGAATCTCTGGTATGGTTATTAGAGGATGATCCAGCCTTTTTTATGGAACGTTATTCCTCTTGTTCACAGCAGGTGATGTCTGATTGCATCCATTCAGTGCAATCCCTAGTTAGTCAGGCTGTGTGTGAATCAATGTTTGTTCAACCTGTGCTACAGGCATGGTCAGATCTCCTGCATTTAGCCAAACCACAACATTCCAGCCCTACCATTAATCACCTGCCTTCCCAAGAATATATCTCCCCGTCGCCTATGGCAACCTCAGCTACAGCCTAGTTTACTCCCTACCAAATACTATTACCCAGTCTCCAAGTGTAGCACCTATCCTGCTTTCAATCCACCTGACTCTTCTCCTCCACCTGTAACAATCCCACAAAACCCTCCTCCAGCTACTGTTTCTTGGTCTTCCTTTTGCCCAGCTACATTCTTTTCTTACGACCCTGCACCCACGTACAAAGCTGCAGTGGCTAAACCAAAAAAAGAAACGAAAGTTCTTTCCAACCCACACCATCCTGCCAGTAACCCAACCTGCCTCCACACCAACCAACCTGTTCCAGCCTGCGTTCATGCCAGTTGAACTTGATGACCCACCTAAACCTGCCAACCCAGTGCCTGCCTTCCAGTCTAATGTCCTGGTGCCTGCCTTCCAGCCTGATGTCTCGATGCCTGCCTCCCAGCCTGATGTCTCGATGCCTGCCTTCCAGCCTGATGTCTCGATGCCTGCCTTCCAGCCTGATGTCTCGATGCCTGCCTTCCAGCCTGATGTCTCGATGCCTGCCTTCCAGCCTGATGTCTCGATGCCTGCCTTCCAGCCTGATGTCTCGATGCCTGCCTCCCAGCCTGATGTCTCGATGCCTGCCTCCCATCCTGATGTCTCGATGCCTGCCTCCCAGCCTGATGTCTCGATGCCTGATGCCTTTGTGCCTGCCTTCCAGCCTGATGTCTCTGCTTTCCAGCCTGATGTCTCAGTCCCTGCCTTCCAGCCTGTTGTTTCAGCTCTTGCCTTCCAGCCGGATGTCTCGGTCCCTGCCTTCCAGCCTGATGTCTCCGCGCTTGCCTTCCAGCCTGATGTCTCCGCGCTTGCCTTCCAGCCTGATGTCTCCGCGCTTGCCTTCCAGCCTGGTGTCTCCGCACTTGCCTTCCAGCCTGATGTCTCGATGCCTGCCTTCCAGCCTGATGTCTCGATGCCTGCCTTCCAGCCTGATGTCTCGATGCCTTCCTTCCAGCCTGATGTCTCGATGCCTTCCTTCCAGCCTGATGTCTCGATGCCTGCCTCCCATCCTGATGTCTCGATGCCTGCCTCCCAGCCTGATGTCTCGATGCCTGATGCCTTTGTGCCTGCCTTCCAGCCTGATGTCTCCGCTTTCCAGCCTGATGTCTCGGTCCCTGCCTTCCAGCCTGTTGTCTCAGCGCTTGCCTTCCAGCCTGTTGTCTCGGCGCTTGCCTTCCAGCCTGTTGTCTCAACGCTTGCCTTTCAGCTGGATGTCTCGGCGCTTGCCTTCCAGCCGGATGTCTCGGCGCTTGCCTTCCAGCCGGATGTCTCGGCGCTTGCCTTCCAGCCTGATGTCTCGATGCCTGCCTCCCAGCCTGATGTCTCGATGCCTGCCTCCCATCCTGATGTCTCGATGCCTGCCTCCCATCCTGATGTCTCGATGCCTGCCTCCCAGCCTGATGCCTTTGTGCCTGCCTTCCAGCCTGATGTCTCCGCTTTGCAGCCTGATGTCTCGGTCCCTGCCTTCCAGCCTGTTGTCTCGGCGCTTGCCTTCCAGCCTGTTGTCTCGACGCTTGCCTTCCAGCTGGATGTCTCGGTGCTTGCCTTCCAGCCGGATCTCTCGGCGCTTGCCTTCCAGCCGGATGTCTCGGCGCTTGCCTTCCAGCCGGATGTCTCGGCGCTTGCCTTCCAGCCTGATGTCTCGATGCCTGCCTTCCAGCCTGATGTCTCCGCTTTCCAGCCTGATGTCTCGGTCCCTGCCTACCAGCCTGTTGTCTCAGCGCTTGCCTTCCAGCCGGATGTCTCGGTCCCTGCCTTCCAGCCTGATGTCTCAGCACTTGCCTTCCAGCCTGATGTTTCGATGCCTGCCTTCCAGCCTGATGTCTCGATGCCTTCCTTCCAGCCTGATGTCTCGATGCCTGCCTCCCATCCTGATGTCTCGATGCCTGCCTCCCAGCCTGATGTCTCGATGCCTGATGCCTTTGTGCCTGCCTTCCAGCCTGATGTCTCCGCTTTCCAGCCTGATGTCTCGGTCCCTGCCTTCCAGCCTGTTGTCTCAGCGCTTGCCTTCCAGCCTGTTGTCTCGGCGCTTGCCTTCCAGCCTGTTGTCTCAACGCTTGCCTTTCAGCTGGATGTCTCGGCGCTTGCCTTCCAGCCGGATGTCTCGGCGCTTGCCTTCCAGCCGGATGTCTCGGCGCTTGCCTTCCAGCCTGATGTCTCGATGCCTGCCTCCCAGCCTGATGTCTCGATGCCTGCCTCCCATCCTGATGTCTCGATGCCTGCCTCCCATCCTGATGTCTCGATGCCTGCCTCCCAGCCTGATGCCTTTGTGCCTGCCTTCCAGCCTGATGTCTCCGCTTTGCAGCCTGATGTCTCGGTCCCTGCCTTCCAGCCTGTTGTCTCGGCGCTTGCCTTCCAGCCTGTTGTCTCGACGCTTGCCTTCCAGCTGGATGTCTCGGTGCTTGCCTTCCAGCCGGATCTCTCGGCACTTGCCTTCCAGCCGGATGTCTCGGCGCTTGCCTTCCAGCCGGATGTCTCGGCGCTTGCCTTCCAGCCTGATGTCTCGATGCCTGCCTTCCAGCCTGATGTCTCCGCTTTCCAGCCTGATGTCTCGGTCCCTGCCTACCAGCCTGTTGTCTCAGCGCTTGCCTTCCAGCCGGATGTCTCGGTCCCTGCCTTCCAGCCTGATGTCTCAGCACTTGCCTTCCAGCCTGATGTTTCGATGCCTGCCTTCCAGACTGATGTTTCGATGCCTGCCTTCCAGCCTGATGTTTCGATGCCTGCCTTCCAGCCTGATGTTTCGATGCCTGCCTTCCAGTCTGATGTTTCGATGCCTGCCTTCCATCCTGATGTCTGGATGCCTGCCTTCCATCCTGATGTCTCGATGCCTGCCTCCCATCCTGATGTCTCGATGCCTGCCTCCCATCCTGATGTCTCGATGCCTGCCTCCCATCCTGATGTCTCGATGCCTGCCTTCCATCCTGATGTCTCGATGCCTGCCTCCCATCCTGATGTCTCGATGCCTGCCTCCCATCCTGATGTCTCGATGCCTGCCTCCCATCCTGATGTCTCGATGCCTGCCTCCCATCCTGATGTCTCGACGCCTGCCTCCCATCCTGATGTCTCGACGCCTGCCTCCCATCCTGATGTCTCGATGCCTGCCTCCCATCCTGATGTCTCGACGCCTGCCTCCCATCCTGATGTCTCGATGCCTGCCTCCCATCCTGATGTCTCG
Organism: Aquarana catesbeiana; assembly: GCF_042186555.1. Taxonomy (NCBI): domain Eukaryota; kingdom Metazoa; phylum Chordata; class Amphibia; order Anura; family Ranidae; genus Aquarana; species Aquarana catesbeiana. The sequence goes on from NC_133324.1 coordinate 406,588,156, forward strand.
ACGCCTGCCTCCCAGCCTGATGTCTCGATGCCTGTTACCTTTGTGCCTGCCTTCCAGCCTGATGTCTCCGCTTTCCAGCCTGATGTCTCAGTCCCTGCCTTCCAGCCTGTTGTCTTGGCGCTTGCCTTCCAGCCTGTTGTCTCGGCGCTTGCCTTCCAGCCTGTTGTCTCGGCGCTTGCCTTCCAGCCGGATGTCTCGGCGCTTGCCTTCCAGCCGGATGTCTCGGCGCTTGCCTTCCAGCCGGATGTCTCGGCGCTTGCCTTCCAGCCAGTTGTCTCGGCGCTTGCCTTCCAGCCGGATGTCTCGATGCTTGCCTTCCAGCCTGATGTCTCGATGCTTGCTTTTCAGTCTGATGTGCCCGCTTTCCAGTCTGAAGTGCCCGCTTTCCAGTTTAATGTCTTGATGCCTGCCTTTCAGCCCGAAGTCTCGGTGCCCACTTTCCAGTCTGATGTGCCCGCTTTCCAGTCTGATGTCTCGATGCTTGCCTTCCAGCCTGATGTCTCGGTGCCTGCCTTACAGCTTGATGCCTCCGCTTTCCAGCCTGATGTGCCCGCTTTCCAGTCTGATGTCTTGATCCCTGCCTTCCAGCCTGTCTCGGTGCCTGCTTTCCAGTCTGATGTGCCCGCTTTCCAGTCTCATGTGCCCGCTTTCCAGCCTGATGTATAGAAGCTTGCCTTCCAGCCTGTCTTGATGCCCACTTTCCAGCCTGATGTGCCCGGTCTCCAGCCTGATGTCACGGTCCCTGCTTTCCAGCCTGATGTGCCCACTTTCCAGCCTGATGTGCCTGCTTTTCAGCCTGATGTCTCGGTCCCTGCTTTCCAGCTTGATGCCTTCGCTTTCCAGTCTGATGTGCCCGCTTTCCAGTGGTCAGATCTCCTGCATTTAGCCAAACCACAACATTCCAGCCCTGCCATTAATCACCTACTTTCCCAAGAATCTATCTCCCCGTCGCCTATGGCAACCTCAGCTACAGCCCAGTTTACTCCGCTCCCTACCAAATACTATTACCCAGTCTCCAAGTGTAGCACCTATCCTGCTTTCAATCCACCTGCCTCTTCTCCTCCACCTATAACAATCCCACAAAACCCTCCTCCAGCTACTGTTCCTTGGTCTTCCTTTTGCCCAGCTACATTCTTTTCTTACAGCCCTGCACCTATGTACAAAGCTGCAGTGGCTAAACCAAAAAAGAAACGAAAGTTCTTTCCGACCCACACCATCCTGCCAGTAACGCAACCTGCCTCCACACCAACCAACCTGTTCCAGCCTGCGTTCATGCCAGTTGAACCTGATGACCCACCTAAACCTGCCAACCCAGTGCCTACCTTCCAGTCTGATGTCCTGGTGCATGCCTTCCAGTCTGATGTCCTGGTGCCTGCCTTCCAGTCTGATGTCCTGGTGCCTGCCTCCCAGCCTGATGTCTCGATGCCTGCCTCCCAGCCTGATGTCACGATGCCTGCCTCCCAGCCTGATGTCACGATGCCTGCCTCCCAGCCTGATGTCTCGATGCCTGCCTCCCAGCCTGATGTCTCGATGCCTGCCTCCCAGCCTGAAGTCTCGATGCCTGCCTCCAAGCCTGATGTCTCGATGCCTGCCTCCAAGCCTGATGTCTCGATGCCTGCCTCCCAGCCTGATGTCTCGATGCCTGCCTCCCAGCCTGATGCCTTGGTGCCTGCCTTCCAGCCTGATGTCTCCGCTTTACAGCCTGATGTCTCGGTCTCTGCCTTCCAGCCTGTTGTCTCAGCGCTTGCCTTCCAGCTGGATGTCTCGGTCCCTGCCTTCCAGCCTGATGTCTCAGCGCTTGCCTTCCAGCCTGATGTCTCGATGCCTGCCTTCCAGCCTGATGTCTCGATGCCTGCCTTCCAGCCTGATGTCTCGATGCCTGCCTTCCAGCCTGATGTCTCCGCTTTCCAGCCTGATGTGCCCGCTTTCCAGTCTGATGTGCCCGCTTTCCAGTCTGATGTCTTGATGCCTGCCTTCCAGCCCGAAGTCTCGGTGCCTGCGTTCCAGTCTGATGTGCCCGCTTTCCAGTCTGATGTGCTCGCTTTCCAGTCTGATGTGCCCGCCTTACAGCCTAATGTCTCGATGCTTGCCTTCCAGCCTGATGTCTCGGTGCCTGCCTTCCAGCTTGATGCCTCCGCTTTCCAGCCTGATGTGCCCGCTTTCCAGCCTGATGTGTTCGCTTTCCAGCCTGATGTCTTGATGCCTGCCTTCCAGCCTGTCTCGGTGCCTGCTTTCCAGCCTGATGTCTCAAAGCTTGCTTTCCAGCCTGTCTTGTTGCCCGCTTTCCAGGCTGATGTGCCTGCTTTCCACCCTGATGTGCCTGCTCTCCAGCCTGATGTCTCGGTCCCTGCTTTCCAGCCTGATGTGCCTGCTTTCCAGCCTGATGTGCCCGCTTTTCAGCCTGATGTCTCGGTCCCTGCTTTCCAGCTTGATGCCTTCGCTTTCCAGTCTGATGTGCCCGCTTTCCAGTCTGATGTGCCCGCCTTCCAGCCTGATGTCTCGAGGCTTGCCTTCCAGCCTGATGTCTCGGTGCCTGCCTTCCAGCCTGATGTCTCTGCTTTCCAGTCTGATGTGCCCGCTTTCCAGTCTGATGTCATGTTGCCTGCCTTCCAGCTCGAAGTCTTGGTGCCCGCTTTCCAGTCTGATGTGCCCGCTTTCCAGTCTGATGTGCCCACCTTCCAGCCTGATTTCTCAATGCTTGCCTTCCAGCCTGATTTCTCAATGCTTGCCTTCCAGCCTGGTGTCTCGTTGCCTGCCTTCCAGCCTGATGTCTTGATATTGGTGTCTCAGCCTGAAGTTTCGGTGCCCGTGTCTCAGCCTGAAGTTTCGGTGCCCATGTCTCAGTCTGAAGTTTCGGTGCCCTTGTCTCAGCCTGAAGTTTCAGTGCCCGTCACCCAGTCTGTTGAACCGGTGCCCGTCACCCAGTCTGTTGAACTGGTGCCCGTCACCCAGTCTGTTAAACCGGTGCCCGTCACCCAGTCTGTTGAACCGTTGCCCATCACCCAGTCTGATAAACAGGAGCCCTTTACCCAGTCTGCTAAACCGGAGTCCGTCACTCGGCCTGTTATGCCAGTGCCTGTTATTCGGCTTGCTGGACCAGTGCCCGGTGTCAAGCTCGCTGAACCGGGGCCCATTACCCAGCCCACTGGGCCGGGGCCGTTACCCAGTTTGTTGAGCCGGTGCCTGTGATCCAGCCTGCCCTTACGGTACTTGCTGTTCGGCCTAACAACCTGGAGCCTACTGCCCAGCTCGACGGCCCGGAGCCTGCTGCCCAGCTCGACGGCCCGGAGCCTGCTGCCCAGCTCGACGGCCCGGAGCCTGCTGCCCAGCTCGACGGCCCGGAGCCTGCTGCCCAGCTCGACGGCCCGGAGCCTGCTGCCCAGCTCGACGGCCTGGAGCCTGCTGCACAGCTCGACGACCCGGTGCCTGCTGCCTAGCTCGATGACCCGGAGCTTGCTGTCTGCTCTGATGTGCCCACTGTCTGCTCTGATGTATCTGCTGCCCAGTCTAAAGTGCCTGATGCCCAGCCTGAAGTACCCGATGCCCAGCCTGATGTGCCCTCATCTGTTGTTCGGTTTGAGGCCATAAACTTTGGACAATTTCATCTAGTTGGAGTGTCCGGAGGCCCCTCCTTTGTGGGGGGGTACTGTCATGAAAAGGTTTACCCGTTGGTGGCGCTATCGGTCTCTTGGATCGCAGTACCAGTGTCCACCAGTGGGTGTCTTCCAACACCTAGGACCTGTAATAAGAGGACTCACCTGCTGGTGGCACTGTTGCATCCTTGGGCCGTAGTACCGGTGTCCACCAGCGGGTGTATTCAGGCAGTGTGGAGCAGACAGCACCCTCTGCGCTCAGGTGTAACGTGAGGTCAATTACTGCAGCCTTATAAATACCCGGCAAGCCCTCACATGCTTGCCTTGGTATCTTTCTCCCTGTGCCCTGACCATGCTGCTTGTATCCTGACCTTGAGCCTGTTTCTGATCCGATCCCTATCCTGAACCCATCCTGGACCTGTCCCTTCTGTGTCCTGATTTCCTTGTATCCCGGCCCTGCAGCCTATCCATCCATCCTCTCCCTGTCCTGTTGGTTTCCCGTCCTTACCCATCTGCTGACCTCCCTGTGTATGACTTCGGCCTGGCTTTGTTTACGATTCCGGTATCTCCAGTTATTTGTATATATTATTTGTAGTTTATGGGTCTGTGGTTGGTTTTGCACTGTTATATTTCACTTATTTGTCACCTATTTAATAAACATCATTTCACTTACATACGTTTCTGATTTCCTCTGTGCATTCCACACAGTCTGGTCTATTAAGTTCCCTGACACTAGTCCAGGACCAACCCTGCGAAGATGGCTAGTAAAACCCAGACCAGATTCTCTGCAAATGAACACTTGCGAGAAGAAACATAACATCATTCAAACACCTCGCCTTTCATAATGTCACACTAGCTTGTAGTTGAGAGTAATAGGTATCCTGGAGCCGCACATCAAGTCAAAGCCTGCTGTGTGATAGTGAATGGCAGTCTCAGCCTGGACCCCACCCGGCCCCGTCCCCAACGTGTTTCACTCTGCCCACCAGAGCTTACACATAGGGAAGCCCCTGGTGGATGGAGTGAAACACGTTGGGGGCATAGCCTGGCAGAGGTCCAGGCTGAGACTGCCATTCACTATCACACAGCAGGCTTTGACTTGATGTGCAGCTCCCGGGACACCTATTACTCTCTACAGTGCCATCTTAAGAGCATTATAGGCCCCCGGGCAATACAGTGCACTGGGGCCCTGTCTACACAATCACGCACGATTGCGCAAAGTTTGCACATTTTCTTTTTCTCCTCTGCAGCCTTTTTCCTCTTCTGTGCTCCACTCAAAACATTACGTTTCATTTCTGCTTTAAAGGTTATTTTCACCAACACGTAATAACGTTTCTTTTTCCTCACCTTTCTTACACTTCCTGGAACTAGTGGCAACTCTAAGATTGATATATAAGGGGGACACATAAGATATTACAGTCAAACCTTGGGGGGGCCCGGGCACTAATAACTTTCACCACTAAATCATACAACTAAAAAAAACTATATATCCAGCATGGAGGAGATGTCTGTTCCTGATTGACCTTCCTAGAGCGGTGATATCTTTCTTTCAATGCTGGCGTGTGTACTGCTGGTGCTGGTGGGTATTAATGCTGGCGTGTGTACTGCTGCCTGGCTTCTCTGAGATGCGGAAGTGTGACAGGAAGCTGCAGCATGCGGCTGCAGTAGAGAGCAGAGCCGATGCTTCCTGTATCTGTCACAGGCGGAGTGCATTTCATATCAATTCTGTGAAAAGCCTGAACTACACAGCATCGGCTCTGTTCTTTACAGTGACAGCTGACTCACACTGCACACTGCCCGCCGCTGAGTCGCTGACTGATATCAGGACTCTGTCTCTGTGAAGGAGCCGCACAGCACAGCACTGGCACAGTGAGGCAGTGAACTTTGTGACATCTGAATGATGCTTGGCTGGGGTCGCTGGGCAGGTGGGGCCCCCTAGGCAAGTGGGGCCCTGGGCAACTGCCCAGCGTGTTCATGCGAAAAGATGGCCCTGACTCTCTACTATAGCCAGGAACATAGACATAGCACCCTTCCTGGCGGTGGCTAGGTGGTTTCCCTGGTGGATGATGGAGGCGTCCCATTTCCATGGGAACTTCCCTAGTGCACTTTGCTAGAGTTTTTTTTATAAAATATTCCATGGGGGGGGGGGGGGGGGTTGTGATACCTGGGCATTTCAGGGCCTCCGTAACTGTGATAGGTAGTGAGAAGTGAAATCACCATTTTAGGCCCTTAGAAATCCTAAAGGCGGTGCTTGGTTTTCGGGGTCCTGTACACGGCTAGGCTCCCAAAAAGTCCCACACATGTGGTATCCTCGTACTCAGGAGGAGCAGCAGAATGTATTTTGGGGTGTAATTTCACATATGCCAATGGCATGTTTGAGAAATATATCATTTACTTTGTGAAAAAAAAAACGTATTGTAATTTTCCCAAAACGTGTGGCAAAATATAAAATATCCCATGGACTCAACATGCCTCTCGGCAAATATCTTGGGGTGTCTACTTTTCAAAATGGGGTCATTTGGGGGGGGGTGTTTGTGCTATCTTGGCATTTCATGGCCTCCGAAACTGTGTAAGGTAGTGAAGAGTAAAATCAAAAATATACGCCCTTAGAAAGCCTGAAGGCGGTGATTGGTTTTCAGGGTCCTGTATGTGGCTAGGTTCCCAAAAAGTCCCACACATGTGGTATCTTCATACTCAGGAGAAGCAGCAGAATGTATTTTGTGGTGTCATTTCACATATGCCCATGGCATGTTTGAGCAATATATAATTTCAGTGACAACTTTGTGTACATTTTTTTTTTTTTGTCATTTTTCAATCACTTATGACAAAATAATAAAATATTCAATGTGCTCAAAATGCCTCTCAGCAAATTCCTTTGGGCGTCTACTTAACAAAATGGGGTCTTTTTTCATTTATATCGCAAAAAATAAATACCACCAAAAGAAAGCTCTATTTGTGGGAAAAAAAGGACGCAAATTTCATTTGGGTACAGCATTGCATGACCGCGCAATTACCAGTTAAAGCAGCGCAGTGCCAAATTATAAAGAGTGCTCTAGTGAGGAAAGGGGTAAAACCTTCCGGGGCTGAAGTGGTTAATCCTGTCTTCTCTGATCCTCCCCTTCTTCCACTGTCCCCAAATCATCCTCTGATAGAACATAGCCTTGGGGGTAAGCTGCACATGCTCAGTTTAGTGTTTTGTTAGAGAGTTTTTTTTTCTTGGGAGAGTGCATGTGATCAGCACAGGGCCAATCAGCACTGTCCAGACAGAGGATCAGGGGTCCTGCAGCCTCATAGGACTATCAGAGAAGAATGAAAACTCCTCCTACAAGCTTTAACCAGACACTGGTAGAAGTCGCAAGGCTGCTCTAACTGCTGATGAGAAAAGGTATTTAGCAGTTTATATTTACTAAAACAATTGCATTTCCATGTTCTGTGTACTGTGGGAGACCAGATATAGTAAATGCAGGGTCCTGGGTTAAGTACCATATATACTCAAGTATTAGCCGAGTTTTTCAGCCCATTTTTTAGGCTGAAAAACTTCCCCTCGGCTTATACTCGAGTGAGCCGTACTTTTCATTACTAAAACAGCGTGTGTCTCCCGCTGTGTAATGCATTCTGTTCGGCCGTCCATTGTAGCCCCGCCTCCTCCTCGTCTGTGATAGGCGGATCACTGATACAGTTTCCCAGCATTGTATCAGTGTTCCTCTATCACGGACGGATGAGCAGGAGGCGGGGCTTTGTTTCAATGGACGGCTGAACAGAATGCATTACACAGCGGGTGACACCTTACATTACTAAAACGAAGTGTGTCTCCCACTGTGTAATGCATTCTGTTCAGCCGTCCATTGAAACAAATTCCCGCCTTTTGCTCATCCATCCGTGATAGAGGAACACTGATACGATGCTGGGAAACTGTATCAGTGTTCCGCCTATCACAGACGAGGAGGAGGCGGGGCTTTGTTACAATGGACGGCTGAACAGAATGCATTACACAGCGGGGGACACACGCTGTTTTAGTAATAAAAGGTACGGCTGCAAATGGGCACAGTGTGACTGCAACTGGGCTCAGTGAGACTGCAACTGGGCACAGTGAGGCTGCAACTTGGCACAGTGTGACTGCAACTGGGCACAGTGAGGCTGCAAATGGGCACAGTGAGGCTGCAGATGAGAATTGTTTACCCAGTAGCTGCTGCATTTTGCCACCCTAGGCTTATACTCGAGTCAATATGTTTTCCCAGTTTTTTGTGGTAAAATTAGGTGCCTCGGCTTATATTCGGGTCGGCCTATACTCGAGTATATACAGTAACACTTTAACACTTTGTTTGCTATTTTGTTTCTACAATTTATATGTTTTTCAATTGACTAAATACATATATACTTTTTATGTGATCATTTTTTTTCTAGTTATTCCTGAAAAAAAGGTAAACACTTCCTGAGACTATTTTTTTTATCTTTATTCATTTAGCAATGAAACCTTTACAGGGGTTCTAATCTACAATTTTTCCACAATTTAGATACACAGTTTATGTGTTTGCATACACTAATTTTAGGTTCAATCTTATTTTACTCAATGTTTTCCAAGGTAAATGGACATAGAGGTAGGACATTTTTTGTACAAGTTATAAGTTGGATATTCAATAGTATATCTGTAGATCTGTAGTACAATGTAACATTTAATCAGAACAATGTTTTACAGCTGAATATGGTCAGATGTTTCAGATAACAGATGTGTCTTTATTAAACTGTACCCAATAAAGTTTGTATAGGAGTAGGAAGAGGAGGATAAAATATCTCCTGACAATACTAATGGTTCTGTTAGAACAAGGTAACGTATAGGTGTGTTAGAGTCAGTTTATTGAGGCATCGCCATAAACCATTCCCATCACCACCAAACAATAATAATGACTAAATTGGTCAGTAAATAGTTCTCTGAACTCTGAGGAGTGCTGAAACACCTCCAAAGTGGTCCAAGTAAAGATGTGTTGATCTAATTTATTGTAATCTGCAGCAATTAGATGTTTGAGATACATGACTGAATCCAATTCCGTAACCCATTCTGCTAGAGACAGTATCTGTGGTGTTTGCCAGTGTCTAGGGATAACTGTTCTTTCAACAGTAAGGAAATGGCACAAGATATCCTTCTTAAAAGCTTTAATTGCCTCAGAAACTGCGGCATGGCATCGCCAACATTCCTCCAGAGGGATAAAACGTATAAGGGACAGATGGGAATCTATACCAAAGAGCAAGAATTTTACAGTTTTTCTCTTCTCATGCGCCTTGCATGCCATACATAATTTATGAGAAAGAATAATGGCCTTATCCCAGTCTTCTGGCTCTATCAAAGTCCCTATCTCCTTCTCCAGCCAGTTAAACCATCTGTTAAAATCTGCGGCATGTTGAGAGTCATATTGCAATGCATTAGCTGTTTATGGGATGCTTTAGTCCATTCCACAAATGTAAGTCTTCGCATTGCTAGTGAGTACTGAAGCCTTATAATATTATAGCCATGCCCCCCGTAGGGGTTGCTGAATGTTGTGGTACACCTGTCACCCTGCCCAGCCTGGCATCCATCTCACATGCACTCAGAGACATAGAACAGTCCATAAGCTTTGTTTTTTTTTTTGTTTTTTTTATTTGAGGGGATTGAATTTGGATGGGAAAGTGGAAATTATGGGATGCCCGGGAACATTCAGTGCAACTTGCTTGGGACTTCTATATATACTCCAGTCTTCTCTCTAGCAAAAAACTCTTGCCTAAGACCTCTTATGGGGCGACGGACGCTGACGGACCAAATCCGGCGGACAATCCGACCGTGTGTGGTCTGCATCGGACTTCCGACGGACCGTTTCGGTTGGAAATCTGACATACTTTAGATTTGAAGCCTACTTGTGAACTTGCACATCTTCCCTGGCAAGTTGTACACTTGCAGAGCACTTGAAGCACAAGTTCTAGTTGACACTTTTCCAATTTGTATCAAACTTGTGTGGCAAGTCTCTAGCAAGTGCAAATTTGCAGTGGTGAGTCTACAGCAAGAGCCCTGCAAGTCTATAGCAAGAACCCTGCAAGTCTACAGCAAGAGCCGTGCAAGTCTACAGCAAAAGCCCCGCAAGTCTACAACAAGATCCCTGCAAGTCATGCAAGTCTCCATTTTTGGCAAGAAAAAAAGAAGCAAGCAGCTCAAATATATAATCCCACAATCTGGTGAGTGAATCCACTGCTATTAACCTAATCCCTTACTGTACACTTGTGAATTACATTCAATCCATTGTATAAAATAAAATAAAATATTTTCAGTCCATTTTGCAATCCCAGGAAAAATCCAATATTATTATTACGGTATTACTTTTTTGGATTGTTCCTGGGATTGCAAAACGGACTTCAAATATTTTTAACACATGTGAATTTTTGATGCATACACTTTACTAATGAATAATATTTTCTTGCACTAAGCACTTTTTGTTCACTGTGTCAGCACACAGTTTTTTCTTTTGCACTTTTTTTTAACAGCATTTGCACTTGGTTTGTTTCTTGGAAAAAAATAATTTTTGTATGATAGATTAATTTGTTTATGCAATTACACAGCGTTGATCATTATACATGATTATTGGATTGAATGCATTTCACATGTGTACAGTTATGCCCCGTACACACGGTTGGACTTTGTTCGGACATTCCGACAACAAAATCCTAGGATTTCTTCAGACGGATGTTGGCTCAAACTTGTTTTGTGTACACACGGTCGCACAAAGTTGTCGGAATTTCCAATCGCCAACAACGCGGTGACGTCAACCACGTACGACGAGACTAGAAAAGGCCAGTTCAGAACCAAGCGCGGCACCCTTTGGGCTCCTTTTGCTAATCTCGTGTTAGTAAAAGTTTGGTGAGAGACGATTCGCGCTTTTTCAGACTTGTGGCTTTCAGATCGTTTTCTGCGGTTCAGTTTGTGCTTGTGGGTTTGTATCTGCTCTTCAGTGCGTGCAAGCAAGTTCCGCGTGGCTCATAGTCATTGTGTTCTTGTTCGTTCGTTACTGTTTTTCAGGTCGCTCTTCACAGGCCTTGCTGTTCTTCAGTGTGTTCTGTTACTTCGTTCTGAGCAGCCGACAGTTTTCTAGCCATGTTGCGTATACGTACTCCTCGTAGAGTTCGTGCTGTGCGGGGGCTTGGTGTTGGGGTCCTGACCTTGACACAAGTCCAGTCCATGAACAGGGTGGGGAGGAGTTCTTGGACCAAGAATTGGTTGCTTCATCGTGACCAGTTCTCTCATATGCCTTTGCTCCGTGAGATCCGTGAGAATAATCCTGATGATTTCAGGAACTTTCTCAGGATGACGGACCCCGTATTTCACCATCTGCTGGCTTTGCTGACCCCCTATATCAGCGGGCAGGATACCTGCATGAGGCAAGCCATCACTGCAGAGCAGAGGCTGGTCGCTACCCTGCGGTACTTGGCGACAGGGAGAAGCCTGCAGGACCTCAAGTTCTCGACAGGCATCTCCCCCCAGGCTCTGGGTATCATTATCCCAGAGACCTGTTCTGCCATCATCCAGGTCCTACAGAAGCAGTATATGAAGGTAAGATTTATCCTTTAATATCACATTTTATTGAATGTTTGATAATATATTGTATTTCTTTCCTCATTCCCTAATTACCATGATTGTAATATGCTGTGAATGTCCCCTTTGTTCTCATGCATGCTGGATTTTTATGTAATTATTTTTTTAGTCCTTCATACATATTTGCCTTCAATAACCCCCCCAGCATGCTCTCCTGCCCTATATTCACCTCATGTAGTCACTTAACAATGTATTTTATCAGCTCCATAGTAGTGCTTTCCCCCAAACACCCCCTAAAATTTTTCCAAATGTGATTTTGGCTTTAAATTCAGGCAGAGTGGCAGAGGCTTTGTTTTTTAGTGTCCCCAAATCATTTTTATTAACCCTCCCTCCCCCCAACTGCTAAGTCAGCTGATCCCAATTCTCTATCTATCCTCAATCATCTATCTGCTGACTTTGCCAAACCCATACACACTATACCCACCTCTTTTGTGGTCATATTTATGGATGAATTCCCCAAAGCATGTAGTGCAAGGGCCTGCCTGAATACTTTCAAATGGTACTGTTTGAAGTTTTTCTATCCTATTATTATCTTGATAGGTAATAGCAGAATGTCAAAATGTGCTCTAATGTGTACAATGTGTATTTATATCTTTGTATTATGACACTTCTTTTACCTGTCCAGTGGGCTGCCAATAGTGTAACTAAGAAGGGGCTGTTACAAGTAATACCCTGTATTTAGGCATTCATCTCTCAATGAAGTGAAGAGGGTTACCTGTCCAAGATTCCCCCCCCCCCTATAATGTTAGAAATGGCCCATGAGAGGGGGTGGGAGGGGGAATAAGATAGGTGTACTTTATACTTTGGTGTTGTAAAATTCCCCTTAATAAATGTGATCTGGATGTTGGGCAAGAATGTTTTGTGTCTATAATCTGCTTTCCATGGTTATGTGCAAAAATAATAATTTTTTTTTTCCCTCAACAGTTTCCTTCCACGCGACAGGAATGGCAGACTGTGGCCTCCCACTTTGCCCAGCGGTGGGACTTTCCTAACTGCGGAGGGGCAATTGATGGGAAACACGTCCACATCGTCCCACCACCCAACTCTGGGTCGTACTATTTCAACTATAAGGGGTTCAATAGTATTGTGATGTTGGCGGTGGTGTCGGCTAATTACGACTTCTTGTATGTGGATGTGGGGAAGAATGGCCGGATGTCCGATGGTGGAGTCATCCCCCAGACGGAGTTCTACAGGCGTCTCCAGAATGGCAGCTTGGACTTGCCACCTCCAGAGGACAATGTGGAAGGACTCCCATTCGTCTTCGTTGCGGATGAAGCATTTGCGCTGGGGGACCATCTTATGCGGCCATTCCCGATGAGGACCCTCACCCTGGAACAGAGGGTTTTTAATTACCGGCTGGCCAGAGCCAGAAGAGTGGTGGAGAACACATTTGGAATCATGGCCAGCCGGTTCCGCCTATTTCTGACACCCATCCATATGGCGGAGTATAAACTGAATCATATAATCCTGGCGTGCTGTGTTCTACATAACTTTTTACGCCAACATTCTGCCAACTATGCTGGCTCAGTTGGGTCTGAGGCCGGAATTCTACATGATACAACCCTGACGGCGCTTGAAAGTGGCCGTCCTGGCTTGCCCTCCCTGAGTGCCCGTGATGTCCGGTTAAGATACCTTGAGTTCTTTGCGGGTAGGGGGGCCATCAATATGCCAGACAATTTGTGAAGCATTTATCAAATAAAAAAATAAAAAAATAGCTAATCTTTGGTGACATTTACTGCTTGTGTTTGTTTTAGCTGACCCTGACAGCAATGTGGGGAGTCCTGAAAATAGCGTGATTGTGTAACTTTTTATACAAAGCACTGTTGGGTGTTATTTACTAAAGGCGTAGACACTTTGCACTACCAGTGCACTTGAAACTGCACTGAAACTGCACTTGTAGTGCAAAGAGGATTTGTCCTTAGGAAATAACCCCCATTTTCACAGAAAACAGCAATTACATGACCACAAAAGTGTTGTAGCGTTGAGGCAATAATCCACACATTCTTGATTAACAAACTTTTTAATACCTGCACAATTACATGTGCATTTAGAAAAGGTTTTTAAAACAAACCAACATGTTTGTTGTATAACAATTTTTGGGGTGGCATTATCAAAAATAGAAATGTCCATTTACGATAAAACAGGCATGTGTAAAACCAACAAGAAAGACAAAAAAATTGAACTTACAATGTTCACATATGGTAAAACTTGAAGGCAATATCAGACATGAGTATTTAGGAACTGTGTTTGATATTGCGTTCAGATGGGGTGAAGTCACCCCTTGAAAAGCAAAATTTGGAAGATGCACACCAATTTACGAATGTCAACATGTGCTAGCTGCCATCACGGGGGATCAAGGGACGTGTTTTGGGGGAGCAACCCCTTCCTCACCGCTACTTTACTATTGAGGAACGGGTTGCACCCCCAAAACGCGTCCATTGATCTCCCGTAATGGCAGATAGGACATGTTGGCACACTGTGTGCATCCTCCAAATTTGGCTTTTCAAAACATCGCTAAAACATTTTTAAGATTGTAGCACACAAAAAAAGAAAGTGATTTTGTGGGGTTTTAAATTCGCCCCAAAACATCAATGATGTTATTATTTTTTTGAATAACATCATTGATTTTTTTCTTGAGGTTTTCCAATTCTAAATTACACCCCATGATCTCCCCGATCAGGATCTGGGCACTTTCTGATGTGAAAGGATCTCGATCCACAACATCACGATCACCTAAAAAGAGAGAAACCAAACAAAAACAGGTATCAAAAATCTGCCGCCATCCATCTCTTACCTGAGCCTGTGGTCGCAGGCACTCACCTGTTGTGGTGCCAATTTCCACCACATCTTCTTCCTCCTCCTGCTCAGCTTGTGTTGGGGGTATTTCCCCTTCTTCCAGAGGTGGGGGGTCTCTGGTCTCCTCGGATGAGGGGTGTCCTCCGAGTCTTTTCTCCCCTATGTAAAACAAAAATATAAATATAAAGATGAAACATTGCTTGGAAGTGGGGTACAATTGTCTATTTGGGCAGAGTTCCAAGATGTAGCATTTTTATTGTCCTTTGTCAAGCTTCAATACTTTACCTGTCTTGTACAAGCTTCACAGATGGAGACACCCCTATAGTATACACTGGAGCACCTGTGTGGGCCCCCTAATAAAAAGGATGTCCCACACTAGTGCTCCAGCGTCCAGATGTGTAAACAGCTGCTAAGTGTCCTCTCCTTACACAGAATTTATTTTGCATTTCATTCTAGTAACAAACCCATCTACACAACCAAATATTTTTCATACAAGTAGGCCCTAAAAAATGTAGGAATATGCATATGGCCTAAACAATGGTGTTTTAGAGGCCGAAAGAAAAATGTTTGATATGAACGAATAATGGGCCCATGAACATTAAAGTTGCCATTTTAAACTGTACAACAATTCAGAAAAGCATATGGAGCAGCATGAACATAATAAAGACAAAAAGAATAGGAACACAGCACAACTACTTACTTTTTTGCAGCACTCTCCGGATCTTTCGGTACTGCTCGGGCTCTCTTAATTTCAGGTCCGACCACCGCTTCCTGAGATGATCTTTCGATCGTCGTACCCCGAAATTCCGGTGCAGACTTTTGACCACTTTCGCAATGATCTTGGCCTTTCTGATATTGGGGTTGGGGTAAGGTCCATACTTCCCATCATAGTCGGCCTTCTTCAGGATGTCGACCATCTCCAACATCTCCCCAAAGGACATATTTGTGGCCTTAAATCTCCTTCTGGATTGGGACGTGTCCAGATCCGGGCTTTCCTCCTCCTCCTCCTCATTCCTGTAATTAGCACGCACCTGCTGTGTATCCGCCATGTGCTCTTCCCCCACTGCGCAGAACGAAAAGGGGCGGGGAATAGTCTAGAAAGAACGTCAGGGGTGGGCGGAGTTACACGCATGCGCAGTGTGTATAAAGCGTACCACACGTGCGTATTACGTACGATCTGTGAGCGGAGGAAGGAGCATTGGAGGCACCGATCGTAAGAACGAAGGTAAGAGACATACTTGTGCCTATACTGCTTCTACATTGAGGCCTATATTGTAACAAGATTAGGAGAGTTTGGCCTGACATTAGGGTTTGTCTTGTGTTGTGTCTTGCAGTTAAAATGGATATCTTTCAAGATAGTGACTTCATGGCAATATTCACTGACATGTTCAGGGAGCTGCCTTCTCTGTGGGAGATCAACCACCCACATTATAGGAACCAAACAAAGAGGAAGGCAGCGCTGGATCAATTGTTGGAAATTGTGAAGCAGGTGATCCCCATGGCAGACATCACATATTTGAAGATCCTAATTGGTGGCCTGAGGAGCACATATGTAAGGGAGTGCCAGAAAGTCCAGGATTCGCAGAGATCCGGAGCAGCAGATGACATCTATGTCCCCAGGATGTGGTACTATGACAGGCTGCATTTTCTGGCAGGCCAGACTGAACCCGGGTCATCACTCTCCAGTCTTCCTTCCACGCTTCCTTCCCCTCCAGTTGAGGCTTCTGACGCCCAACCTGGGCCTTCCAGACAGCAACATGTGGAGGAGCCCAGCTTGAGCCAGGTATAGCATTCTTCTAAATATTTCTGCTTGTCCAATCAATGATGTTAACTAGAAGTTAGTTTGGAGTACTAATTTAGGATTGTGATTGATGATGCAAAAACTAAAACCATGTCCCTTTTTCATACACAGCGAAGGAGGTGGCCGGGCCGAGCTGGCTGCCTGATCTGCAGGTCCCTCCCCTACACCTGGAAAGAGAAAGTGGCAGGAGGAGGAGTGCCCTAGAGGAGGCTGCCATAGGCCTCTTTTGGAAGGCTACAGAGGCCCTCTGAGCACCACACACCGTGGAGGATGACTTTGCTGCCATCATTGCCTGTAAAATGCAGAGGATGGAGGAGGGACAACAACTCATGTGTGAGTCCTTAATGTTGGAGGCTCTTAATAAGGGGTTGAGGGCCCAAATAACATCTGATACACACCTTTGTGAACTCACACATGGTCCTCCTCCTCCTCCTGCAGGTCCTCCTCCTCCTCCTTCTCCTCCAGGTCCTCCTAGTCCTCCTCCTCCTCCAGGTCCTACTCCTCCTCCTGCCACATCTCCAACAGCAGAGCCACAGCGTGGAAGGAAGCGTGGAAGGAAGACCAGAAAGTGAGGACCCTGGATCCAGTCTGGTCTGGCAAAAGATGCAGCCTCTTGTGGTACCACAGCCTGGGGACACAGATGTCATCTGCTGCTTTCCGGCTCTCTGGGACTTCTGGACCAGACTGCCCTCCCTTACATATGGACTCCTCAGGCCACCAATTTTGATGTTCAAGAATTGATGTCTGCCCTGGGGGTCAAAGGCTTCGCTAATTTCTGCTGTTTATCCAGCGTTTCCTCCCTCTTTGTTTGGTTCTGAGCCCTTAATAAAGGAATTTTGGTTTGAATTATACTTGCCTATGTGTGTTTTACTTCAAAAAGGACAGTTGGTTTGTGAGGATTCAGGTACATTTCAAAAATACAATGTGAAATTAACAAGGGACACCAACACCAAACAATCTCCTTGAGATTAAATAATACAAGATATCAATGGTGTTGTGGTAACTTGACACACAAAACACACATAAAAATATTCTGGAGTAAAACTAAAAATAACATTAAACAAAGATCAGCCTTTGAAAAAAGACAAACATAAAATCGAATAAAAAAATGGCTTCAAATAAAAAAAAAAAAAAAATTATTTATGTCAGATGTGACAAATAACAATATATTCAGGTAATCCCAATAAAAAAAAAAGAAATAAGTTTGTGAGAAGTGTGTGTGAATATGAGCAGCAAAACTACTTAATTCTTCTCACTTTATAAAGAAGAAGAGAGTGCGCTGTATTAAACCATTTTTAACATTGCAGCGTGACGAAAGTGCTGTATCAATTGCGAACGCTAATTTTACCAGACCGAGCTGTTCCATGTCGGAATTTCTTCTGAGCATGCGTGGCACTTTGTGCGTCGGAACAGGCCACACACGGTCAGAATTGACGCGATCGGATTTTGTTGTCGGAAAATTTTATAGCCTGCTCTCAAACTTTGTGTGTCGGAAAATCCGATGGAAAATGTCCGATGGAGCCCACACACGGTCAGAATTTCCGACAACACGCTCCGATTGGACATTTTCCATCGGAAAATCCGACCGTGTGTACGGGGCATAAGGGATTAGGTTAATAGCAGTGGGTTCACTATCACCAGATTGCGGGATTATAGATTTGCGCGGCTTATTTCTTTTTTTCTTGTCAATTAACTGGTGATCATAGGCATGCGCACAGGGTGTGCCAGGTGTTCCTGGGCACACCCTAATCGCCCCAAGAGCATTAGCATTATCACTATGTGTGCAGGCAAGGAGATGGCAAACATCTCCCTCTGACCAGTTCTGCCATTCATGAAGTGCTACCGTACTTCTCTTTCACTGTACCGGCTCTACCATAAGAGTGTGTGTGTCTGTATGTGTATGTACATGTAATATATATATATATATATATATATATATATATATATATATAGAAAGGCCAGTATGGTGGCCTGAATTTATGGGAGGAGCCCGGGGGGGGGGGTATTTAACCAGCCTGCTCGCCTGTGGTCTTTGTCGGTTTCCTGTGCGCGGTACATTACGTCACTAGGCCGACTCTTCCAACTCGTTGGCGTTCGTGAGTTGCGCGTTCGAAATTCCAGTGGCTTTCGCTTCCCATTCGCAGTTTCTGAGAGGCTTCCGTTCCCGTTCGTAGTTTTTCGTACAAACGTGTCTGGTTCGGCTGTCGCAGGTAGGGTTTCGTTGACATTTCTTCATTTCATGTATCACCATTTGCTAGATACCGTATGTCGCTCAAACCCCAATACGGAACTTACAAGTCATTCGTTAAAGAAACCTGCACGTAGCCGTAGCACCCAGCCACCGATTGGTGCCTCTATAATTTCTAAAACATTTTTTATTCATTTTTACATACCTCACTCTGATTCGAATCCAGTTGCGTCCGCTTCGCACCTGTTTGTCCAGCCGTGTCTCAGTTGTTCTTGTCTCATGTTTTATACCATGCTCCACAGTCCGGTTCGTTATCAGTCGGAATTACGGCACACAGATTCGTGCCTCTGTCATGGCTTATCATTTCAGTCATTTCACTCATTGCACCGTCATGTACCGCGCTCCGATTCGAATCTAGTCGCATCTGTGATGCATCGATTCGTCCGGTGTGCCCCAGTTATTTGGCCTCATTTCAGTACATGCTCCAGAGTCCGGTCGTTGTCAGTCGCAGTTTGCAGCTCACCAATTCGAGCCTCTGTCATGGGAAATCATTTCACTGTCACGTATCACATTCCGATTCGAATCCAGTCGCATTCGTGATGCACCGATTCGTTTCGGCATGCCCCAGTTACTTTTCGGCCTCATTTCAGTACATGCTCCAAGTCCGGTTCGTTGTCAGTCGCAGTTTACGGCTCACCGATTCGTGCCTCTGTCATGGGAAATCATTTCACTGTCAATTATCACGTTCTGATTCAAATCCAGTCGCATCTGTGATGCACCGATTCGTTCCGGAGTGCCCCAGGTATTTTCGCCCACATTTCAGTACATGCTCCAGAGTCCAGTTCGTTGTCAGTCGCAGTCGTGGCATGACCGATTAGTGCCTCTGTCATGGCACGTGCCTCTACCATGACAAATCATTTAGTTCATTTCATCATTTCACTCATTTCACTGTCACGTACCACGCCCCGATTCAAATCCAGTAGCATCCGAGATGCACCGATTCGTCCCGGTGAGCCCCAATTGTCTTGGCCTCATTTCATTCTGTGCTCCAGTCCAACTAGTCGTTTGTCGCAGTTGGAAAAAAAAGTGTTTCGGCCTCATCCAGCACCTGCACTAGAGCTTGGTTCGCTGTCAGTCGTAGTCGCAGCACGACCGATTCATGCCTCTGTCAGGGCAAACATTTCATTCATTTCACTGTTACGTACCGCGCTCCGATTCAAATCCAGTCGCATCCGGGATGCACCAATTCGTTCCGGTGTACACTAGTGTTTTTTCTTTTTGCCTCATTTCACTACATGCTCCAGAGTCTGGTTCTCTGTCAGTCGCAGCTGCAGCACGACTGATTCGTGCCTCTGTCATGGCGAAACATTTTAATTCATTTCACTCTAAGGCAAACATTTCATTCACTTCGTTGTCACATGCCGCGCCCTAATTCGAGTCCAGGGCATTCGTCAGGCCGCGATTCATCCCGGCAAGCCCCAGTTGGCTTGGCCTCATTGGCGCAGTCGCGGCACACCGATTCGTGCCTCTATCATGGCATAAACATTTCACTCAATTTATTTAATTTCATTCAATTATTTTACTATCTATTGGCCACTCAACTTCTGTTTAAGTGGGAGTATTGACTATTCAAATATGTGTTCATTCTTAGGTTTATTTTATGGGTTTTTTTATCTAAAAGACTCTAGCGTCTATCCCCTAGGTCGATGACTGTAAAGGGGTATGCTGGGGCTTGACCTGGCTGTCATGTCCAAATTTAAACGTAACATGTTTGAATTCTAAAAATATAATGGGCCCAAATCTTAACATAATGTGTCCAAACCTCATATAACTTCTCTGACAAGTTTGGATATTTTTAGTTTATATGTCTCCATTAAACGGTTTAGGCCAATTTTTCATTTTTTCATTTTTTCATTTTTTCATTTTATTATTTTTAAATTTTTCATACAAATATTTTTTTCAGTATATATATATATATTTTTTATTTAATTTTTATAAAAATAAAAAATAAAAATAAGGGATTTTTTCATAAAAAGATTTTTTATTATAATAAGTATACAGCGCATTATAGTATTTTGGTTATATTTGAGCGTATCACATGTGTTGTGGAGCAGTTTACTATTAGTGTTGAGATGTCTTTAAGTTTGATTTTTCACCTATAAGATACCGGATGTTCTTGCGTATCAGATATTGTTACTCTATATTTGGATTTAGGGTCACACACTTGAGCATTTCTTGTTTACAATGATGTTCCGCCTCCATAGGAGGGTTTCATTGACAGCCAGATCGAGGCTTGGTATACCCTTGCGCATGCCCAGTCGTGTGACGGGCCTGCGCGGAGATGAGGCTTGGTTGTATTTCGTTTTTTTGTCTTCTCAAACATTTCCTGTTTATGTGTTATGTTCCGCCCCTAAAGGCGGTCTTCAAGGACGGCCGTATCTGGTCTCTGCGCATGCCCAGTCACGCGACGGACCTGCGCGGAGACGAGGCTTGGTTGCATTTTGTTCTTATAAAAGGTGATGGTTCATTGCGTCGCCCGTGCCCCGTAGAAGACGTCACGTATGACGAAACATGTAGGGCGTGGCCTCGCAGTGCTTGCCATCACGTGTTCTTTGTTTGCACGGGCGTTCAGCCTCTGTTTTTATGCCGGCTTTTTAGATTTAATGATTTTCTTACTGGAATTTTTTGTATACATACCTTCGGTTTATTTAACTAATAAATCCCTAATATTACTACACCATTGGAGTTTTTCCCCTTCTTTTCTTAATTATGGATCCTCCGAACCCTGAGTCTCCCTTCTGATGCTGTAGCAGTCGGATTAGTCGGATCAGCTCGGAGTCGGTAGTGCAGGCTAACAAGACCCGGACATCAATATTCCATCTGTCCCTGCAGAGGGTTATATCTGCAAGCCCGTATGACCTCGCCATAGAGGAGGTCCAACGAATGGGGTAAGGGCACATCCATTACTCCTCCCCTGCAATCAATGGTGGCTTGGAAGTGTTTTTGCATCTTTTCACTTTTCAGCTTTGATGTGACACACCAAAGGAACGTCTCCTTTTTTCTTTTTCACTTATTTTGGTTTTTGCTAACTTGTTCTTCACGGACTGAATGTGGTGCTTTTTAAATGATTGAGTGATCAATTGTACCTTCAGAACTTTCTCCTCTTTTCAAATTTTTTTATATTCTTTTATTTTTTAATTTTCAAGGATATATGATTTAATGCACAATTTGTATCTGTTGTCCTGTTATTTTTCTGTGTTGGGTTTCAAACACATTGTGGCTCCGGGTATTACCCCAAGGGGCTTCCTATTTGTACTGTTTCAATATATATTTTGCTAGCGCACAAATTTTTAATTTATATTTAATTTCATGCACCTGTCGCTTAACCACTTCAATACCAGGCACTTAGACACCTTCCCGCCCAGGCCAATTTTCAGCTTTCAGCGCTGTCGCAATTTGAATGACAATTGCGTGGTCATGCTACACTGTACCCAAACAAATTTTTTATCATTTTGTTCCCACAAATAGAGCTTTCTTTTGGTGGTATTTGATCACCTCTGCGTTTTTTTAGTTTTTGCGCAACAAATAAAAAAAGACTGAAAATTTTGAAAAAAAACAAGTTTTTCTTTGTTTCTGTAAAAATTTTTTGTAAATAAATACGTTTTCTTCTTCAATGACGGGCACTGATATGGCTGCACTGACGGGCACTGATACGGCGGCACTGATGGGCACCGATGAGGTGGCACCAATTAGGTGGCACTGATGGGCACTGATGATGGGCACTGATAGGCGACACTGATGGGCACTGATAGGTGGCACTGATGGGCACTGATAAGTGGCACTGGTATGTGGCACCGATGGGCACTCATAGGCGGCACTGATGGGCACTCGTAGGTGGCATTGATTGGTACATATGGGTGACACTGATGGGTACTTATGGGTGGCACTGATAGGTGGCACTGATGGGCACTGATAGGTGGGCACTGATGGGCACAGATGGGCACTGACAGGTGGCACCGATGGGCAATGACAGGTGGCACTGATGACACTGATTGGTGGCACTGATAAAACATATTGGTGGCATTGCTGGGCATAACTGAAACATAATGGTGCTAATCAGTGCCCATTTGTGGGCACTGATTGGCACAGATTGGGCACATGTGGATGGCCATGGGGTACATACCTGGCCATCCACATGTTGCCCCTTCCCTGGTGGTCCTAGTGGCGATCCCTGGTGGTCCAGTGTGGTGATTTGAGGGGGGGCTGCCGCCGATCGGCTCTCCTCTACTCGCGTCTGTCAGACGTGAGTGAGGAAAAGCCGATCAATGGCTCTTCCTATTGACATCGTGATCAGCCGTGATTGGACACGGCTGATCACATGGTAAAGAGCCTCCGTCGGAGGCTCTTTACCAAGATCGGTGGAGCGGTGTGTCAGCCTGATGACCCCCGCGGGCGGGCGGTGGCATGTTATCCTGCTGGACGTCATATGATGCCCAGTCAGGTTAACGAAACCACTTCCTGGACGTCAATCTGCTATAGGCCGGGCGGGAAGTGGTTAAACATGTTACAAGTCACTTTTTCAAGTCAGGTAGTCAAACCCTTCACCGGTTGTCATCTGTCATTTTCCTCCAGGTCAGCCAAGTTTAAAAAAAAAAAAGCCACACCCTGTCTTCCTCCGAAGTTCAGTCATGGTCCAGATTCATTCGTTAAAACCTTTGCCTCACTACTTTTCCCCCTTATAGTCGCACAATTTTATTCATGTTGGTTTCATGTCATACACTTTACAAACCGATTCGTATCAGGATTCATTGTATACAACTTACGAATGATTCGTATCGGTTTAATTTCATACACGCTACAGTTCGATTCAAATCTAGTCGCGTCAGTGGCACAGCGATTCATATCGGATCCATATTCATACTCTCCACAGTCCGGTTTTATATTGGATCAGGGCTTTTTTTCTCAGAGAATAGGTGCAGGAACTCAACCATGCCCGCCACACACATACCTGCCAAATGGCATCAAATAGTAGCTCTTCCCTCTGCATACAACCCCCTCCTTCACTGCCCTCATCTTCTCCCCCCTCCTTAAAAGCTTCACCATCTGTCATATTTCTTACCTTTGTTGCAATATTAAGCTGAAGCACCTATCCAGCTGTAGTACCTCCCAGCATACTATACTATACTACAGTCACTTGCAAGGGAGATCATGCAGTAGGAGCATCAGCAACTGGTCACCAAGGAAAAAATAGAGACCACAGAGGGTGCAGCCTACCATGCACCCTCTCCTGCCCATGACTGCACTGAACCCTGGGCACCTGTTCTGTATCTCCCTTGTCCCTGTCCGGCACTCAGTGGGATCTGCACAGGGGATCTGACCTGTGGGAGCTACTGGGAAATAAGTTATCACTTGTAAACACAGAAGCTGGACTTCAGTGTTACCCAGGGCCGGATTTGCCATAAGGCCACCGAGGCCAGGCCTCGGGGCGGCAGTGGTGCAGGGGCGGCGCCGCTCCTGCGGCGACTTCGCGGCCGCCCCCCCCCCTTTCGGGCTGCTCGTTAAAGATGAATAAGGGCACCGGTGCCCTTAGAAAAGATGGCCGCGAGCCGCCCACTACTGCGCATGCGCAGTTCTGAAGCGGCCGGGCTCGGGAAAACTCGTATGCGCTCGGCCGGGCGGCACATGCGCAGTAGCGTGATTTCGCCGCCCGGCGCCATTTTTTAAAAGATTAAGAAGTAATGTCAGCGGTGCGGCGGCGGGGGGAGAGAGATGACATCTCTCATTGCCAGCACCGCTGTTCGGCCCTCCTTCATCTGGTGGCAGACAGGCAGCATGGCAAGTGACATCAACATCTGGTGGCAGCGTGGCAAGTGACATCCCCATCTGGTGGCAGCGTGGCAAGTGACATCAACATCTGGTGGCAGCGTGGCAAGTGACGTCTCCATCTGGTGGCAGCATGGCAAGTGACATCCCCATCTGGTGGCAGCGTGGCAAATGACATCCCCATCTGGTGGCAGCGTGGCAAGTGACATCAACATCTGGTGGCAGCGTGGCAAGTGACATCAACATCTGGTGGCAGTGTGGCAAGTGACGTCTCCATCTGGTGGCAGCGTGGCAAGTGACATCAACATCTGGTGGCAGCATGGCAAGTGACATCCTCATCTGGTGGCAGCGTGGCAAGTGACATCCCCATCTGGTGGCAGCATGGCAAGTGACATCCCCATCTGGTGGCAGCCAGGCAGTGTGGCAAGTGACATCTCCATCTGGTGGCAGCGTGGCAAGTGACATCTCCATCTGGTGGCAGCGTGGCAAGTGACATCTCCATCTGGTGGCAGCCAGGCAGTGTGGCAAGTGACATCTCCATCTGGTGGCAGCATGGCAAGTGACATCCCCATCTGGTGGCAGGCAGAGTGGCAAGTGACATCTCCATCTGGTGGCAGCGTGGCAAGTGACATCCCCATCTGGTGGCAGCGTGGCAAGTGACATCCCCATCTGGTGGCAGCGTGGCAAGTGACATCCTCATCTGGTGGCAGCCAGGCAGTGTGGCAGGTGACATCTCCATCTGGTGGCAGCGTGGCAAGTGACATCTCCATCTGGTGGCAGCGTGGCAAGTGACATCTCCATCTGGTGGCAGCCAGGCAGTGCGGCAAGTGACATCTCCATCTGGTGGCAGCCAGGCAGTGTGGCAAGTGACATCTCCATCTGGTGGCAGGCATAGTGTCAAGTGACAAGCGATGGTGGCAAGTGACACGCTCAGGGCTCCCAATGATTCTGCATTATGGTGAGTTGAACTATTTCATTTTACATTACAATGTAATGATAGAAATAATGTGTTTCAATCATCCTGACACCATACCAACCATGGTGCCGGGGATGATTGAGGCACTAACACCAGCAATTGCCCTGAAAAATTGCCCGCGAAAAATTGTTACCCCGCGCGCTTACCCTGAAGTACAATTAAAGCCAGTTGTTTTCAGTGTTCTCGTGTGTGGAGATATGTTTTTAATTGATCTATTGTAGCAGTCATCGATAAAGGACGAGAATCGTAGTGTGTGTGTGTGTGTGTGTGGGGGGGCGGCATTGAAGGACCCGGCCTTGGGGCGGCAAAGGGAGTAAATCCGGGCCTGGATTACCAAGTGATAGTGGTGAGCAGGGAGCAGAAGACCTGAGCCAGAGGTGGTGGAACTGAGTTCCTGCTGAAAAAAAGCCCTGTATTGGATTAATTTTCATACACTCTACAATCGGTTTGTATCAGATTAATTTCATACAACCAATTCCTATCAGGATTCATTTCATACATTTTACAACCGATTCATATTGGATTAAATTTCATACACATTCAAGCACAACTTCTTGCAACCATTGCAAGAACGCATCAAATCACAACGTCCCGCAATCGTTGCAAGCACGCATCCAAGCATAAACTTCTTGCATTTGTTGCAAGCACACATCCAAGCACAACTTCTTGCAATCATTGCAAGTACGCATCCAAACATAACTTCTTGCAATCGTTGCAAGCACACCCAAGCACAATTTCTTGCAATCATTGCAAACACGCATCCAATCATAAACTTCTTGCAAACATTGCAGGCATGCATTCAAGCATAACTTCTTGCAATCGTTGCAAGTACGCATCCAATTACAACTTCTGCAATCGTTACAAGCACACATCCAAGCATAACTCTTGCAGTCTTTGCAAGCACATGCAGTAATACGAACTTCTCACAGTCACTACAAACACATCTCCAGCGACATAAACTCCCTTGTAATCGTTGCAAGAACACACTTAAGCACAACTCTTACAATCATTACAAGACACGCATCTTAGCATAATTTCTTGCAAACATTGCAAGCATGCATCCAAGCATAACTTCTTGCAGTCGTTGCAAGCACACATCTAAGCATAACTCCTTGCAGTCCTTGCAAGCACATGCAGTAATACGGACTTCTCACAGTCACTGCAAATACATCTCCATTGACACAAATCCCCTTGCAATCATTGCAAGCATGTATTTAAGCACAACTCTTGCAATCATTGCAAGGCTCACATCTTAGCATGACTTCTTGCAATCGCTGCAAACACATTCCCAGTGGCACACAATCAGCCACACATCATTCTTCAGTGGCACTTAATCGGCCACTTGTTTCCAGTGTCTTCTTCATACGAGCCACTCACCATTTTCTGTATCATTTCTCGCTTAGGTCAGTTGAGTTCAGGTTCCATCCCGCACCAGGTATCATATTGCCACACGCAGCTGGCTCCTACTCATAACACTATCAGGCTATACCTATCTAGCATCCAGCATTTCCTGTCCTTACAAGACCCCAGAGAGCCGTGTGTGTTTATGGCCCATACAGTAAGATCCCTTCTACGTGGCATGCAGAAGCATCAGCCCATAGCTAACGGCAAACGCTTGCCCATCACAACTGCCATCTTTAGGGACATGTCAAAAATCCTCACACGTTCCCCAGTCTAGTCATCCAAGCAGCTATCTACCGGGCCCTCTATGGTTTTCTACGGCTGAAAAAATTCCCTTTCAGTGGCACTGGCAGCCAGGTACTATGTAGACACCTCTTGACTCACTGATAAAACCATTACGTCCTTCAGCTTGCAGTCTCCAAAACTCAACAATCCGGAACCAAGGTCTACAATAACCTCTTTCGAACTAACAACTCCATGCAGGCCAGCCTCCCCCTTGACAAGGTGACCCGCATCAAGCCAGTTCCCCAAGACTTTACCCATACACGGGAGTGTACTAAGAAGCAGCTCCAGTCTTTCTTGGGAATGCTCAATTTTGCAATACGGGTCATTCCCCAGGGTCGATCTTCTGTGTCATGCTTCCTGGTCTTCCTCTCCCAGACACAGGACCCCTTTCAGATCCTTAATTTAAATGCTGTGGCGTTAGCGAACCTATCAATGTCGGAAGGTTCTGTACTACGTGGATTGGTATATCAATGTTTATACCATCTATGTCGCCCCTATCACCCCAGGTAGTGATAGATGCTGCAGCCTCCACAGGCTTCGCTGCAATTTTTGGCCACCATTGCTTTACAGGAACATGGCCTCCAGAGATACTCCTAAACCCCGCTTTTACCCGGACTTCCTCTCTCTTCAAGCTATACCCGGTCATGACAGCCGTTCAACTCTAGGGTCATATCTGGACAGGACAGGCCGTGGCTTTTGCCACCGGCAACCGGTCCGAGGCCGATCTTGTTGTTGAAGCCAGGTCCGCATCGCTCTGTTATGTCCTTCCTGGACAGGCTGGTGCAATTATCTTGGCAGCACCAGTTTAATGTCCACTGTACGTTCTTTCCAGGCTGCCATCTTCTGGGACATGTCTACTATCTTTACTAGTTCGCCATTTGGCCTTCTCCCCAGTCTGCTCATACAATCAGCCATTTACTTAGCCTACTACGGGTTCTGGCGGCCCAGCGAGTTCACCCGCAGCAATCCCACAGGCCAAGTTCTGTGTAGTTGGCTCGCTACCAACACCATTTCATCCTCCACCTTGCAGTGTCCAAAACCCAGCAATCAGGCTCCAGGATAGACATCCATCTCTATAAAATAAACAACGTCCGGTGTCCAATAACCAAACTCGACCGCCTACTGTCACTCCTACCGGAACACTCAAACTCTAGTCCCCTATTACCTTTTCGGGCAAACCCTTGAGTGCCTGCCAGTTCATCAAACACCTGGGGGTTCTTCTACACAGCCTACACCTTGACCCCAGTCAGTACTCCGGTCACTCTCTAGTATTGGGGCAGCCTTGGCAGCATCTCAGCATGGGTCCCAGATCATGTCATTAAGAGACTTAGCGGGTGCAACTCTGCCTACCTCGCCCGGTACATCCCCAATCCTCAGGTGGAAATGGCACAAAACTTGCTCAATAAATAAAGCTAAAACTAATAAAACTACACCCCTACCTGAATGTTTTTGCCCTCTTATTTTGGTATACCGACCATCAGACCAGGGCACACTTCAGGTCCATTTCATGTTGTAAGTCTTATGGTAAGTCTATTTGTTCATATCCGTATCGGCCATAGGGCTTTGACCATAAGTAGGAAGGCCAGTATGGTGGCCTAAATTTATGGGAGGAGCCCGGGGGGTATTTAACCAGCCCGCTCGCATGTGGTCTTTGTCGGTTTCCTGTGCGTGGCACCCACCTTCCCATCCCCTGTTCAGGGCATTTCTCAAATTCATTTCTCTTCACAAAATATTCTTATATAATATTAAAATATTATAAAAGTGCTTGAATTGAAAGCAGGTATTCATCTGATTTACATAAAAAACAATAAGATAAGTCCCAAATAATAAAGTGCATCAAAAAGTGATGCAATGTGAAGATCATATGCTCAAAAAAACATTCTTGGAAGTTGTGAACATAATTGCTCCCACCGTCCAGGCATCCACCAGGAGTGTGCCCTAGCAGCTCACCTTAAACAAAGACCACAACAGGTCTAATGGCACTTTGGTATACAAATGCTTAATGGCAGTTCATGTTCCATTCTCCTCTCCTGGCCTGCATTAAAATCCACAGCTGGTCTGACAAGGCTTAAATATATGGAACCTTTAGTTTCCACTATTGTGACCCCGAAGTCACGCGATTTACATTGCGACTTTGCAGTGCGATTTTTGTTGCGATTTGATGCGACTTTCCAAACGACTTTGTGCGACTTTGATGTTCTGCTTAGTCATTTCTCTTTCCTCTTTCATTGTCACGTGTTGCATAGTGCTTAGCAAACATGTTGGCTATGCAATATGTTGGGTCAGCAGTCATTATGGCTGCTGTAGCAGCATAAATACAATGACCTCCATGCTCATGAATTCAAATTCTTCAATTACACACGGATGTCAATTAGAATGTGAGAACATTTGTTTATGTCAACTTGCAAATGCTCCAAGATATATTTAGGAAAATGTGTATATCCATGGTCACAATGACTCTTTTTCTAATTTTTAGCTTTGAATAGCTAAAGTGTTAGCAAAAACCTGATCAAATGATAAAATAAATGGAAATAGAGTTAAAAATTGTCAATTTTTACATGGTCGATGTAGCTAATAGCCATATATTTTCTCTTTACAGTTTTAATAAATTGTTGGCTTTGCTCTCTAGCCATCTAGAGCGACAAAACACCAGTTTCCGAAGGAGTATTCCGGCTGTTGAAAGACTCATTATAACATTGAGGTAACTTTTCATACCTACTTTTTCTTCTTCCCGCTTATTTGGCATTTGGAGATCCACATCATTCTTTGATCCTCTTTACATGAATTGAAATAATAAATACTAGCATGTTATTGTGGGTGTGATTGTTTTTACCATATTAATTGTCCCTGTACATCACCAGTGTCTTTTTCCTGCTCCTCTTCTTCCTTCACTTCCTCAGGCACCTCCTTCCAAGCTTGTTTTTTAGTTCTAGTATAAAAGTAGCGTATTGTTAATATGCATCATTCTAATAAACTGTATTTACTCTGCCATTTTAGGTACCTGGCAACTGCACATTCCTTTGCAAGTTTGCATTTTGAGTTCTTGGTTGGCAAAACTACTGCCAGCAATATTGTACATGATACCTGCAGAGACATCTGGAAGGTTCTTAAAGGGATTTGGTACTGAAGAAGCCCACTCCCGAAGATTGGTGCAAGATAGCAGAAGTTTTCTGGGAGTGAGGCAATTTTCCGAATTGTGTCGGGGCAATTGACTGCAAACATATAAGAGTAGTGATGCCCAATAGCAGTGGAACCAAATTCTTCAACTATAAAAAATATTTTTCGTTTGTCTTACTAGCAGTGGCTGATGCCAAATATTGTTTTAGATATAAAGACATAGGATCGTATGACAGCAGCTTACACTCCAGTATTTTTGCATGATCATCTTTTGGAAGAATGTTGAGGGAAAATGGCCTGGTCCTGCCACAGGACTGTCCGCTGCCAGGAACAAATGGGCCGCCACTGCCATTTGTCTATGTTGGGGATGAGGCCTTTGCTTTCAGTGACCATCTACTAAGGCCTTATTCCAATCAGTCTCTGAGTGAAGAGAAGAGAATCTTCAACTAACTTAACGAGGGCAAGACAAGTTGTCAAATGTGCTTTTGGCATATTATGGAACAAGTGGTGGCTCCTACATACACCTATCAATTTGAAAATGGAGAATGCAATATCTGCGTTAAAAGCAGCATGTGTGCTTCATAACTATGTCCGAATTCGTGATGGGTACCTTTTTGAAGATTCCCTCATGCATGATATGGAGGGTGCACAATGGAGTGCCAGTAGGGGCACCAGCAATGGTGCCACTGTGCGTGAGGGTTTCACTTCGTTTTTCATGTCTGCTGCTGGTTGTGTCCCCTGGCAGCAGGATGCTATTGCATAATGTATGTCACACATTTTATTTGTGATTATTATTTATATGTCTGTTATGTGTAATTGCATTAAAATGCTGAATAACAGGTCTTTAACACAAAATATAAAAAGAGATAATTAAAAAACACATAATGTAACCAGAATAATTTTTATTTTCCAAATTTTTGTGCAAGAATACACCAAAAATAAAGTTTGTTCTCGGTAAACTACGCCATTTTTTGGTTGTTTATTTTTGCCAACCACAACAAAGAAAAATAAATTAACACATATCAATTTGAACAACACCAAAAAAAAGGCATACAAAAAATAACAATATAGAATCTCAGTATTTTTTAGCAGCAAAATCTTTTTGCAAGAATGCAACAAAAATGAAAACGTAGTTTCCGTGAAATATACCATTTTTGGGTTGTTGTTTTGGCAACCACAACAAAGAAACATAAATGAACAAGTATCAAAACAACGCCAAAAATAAAAAAAAACTTACAATTGCTGGTATGTTTTTGTTTCAGTGGTCCCGGAACCTGAACTAGTGGTTGGTCCAGGGTAATCCACTGATGTTCCTGGGTAGTATTTCCTTTCAAGAAAAGGCAGAACCTGACTGGGTGTAGGCTGCCTAAGTTGGTGAGTGGTCGGGGGGCCAAGAGTGGAGGTAGTGGGGGCAGGAATTGGATGTAAAATGCGTGGCCTTGAGGGATTCAGCATATTACCATACTCGTCACAGTATGGCCGGTTTATTGGTGGGGCATACTGTGTATTTTGAAAGTGAGGGTACTGTTGATAAGGGGGATATGGGGGGGGTTGCATATATGTTGAGGATGTTGTTGGCTCCTCACCCACAAAGGATTGAGCAATTGACATCAAAGCCATCCTGAGTGCATATTTTTTCTCTCGGGGGACCTGTTTACATATGCCTAAAATTACAGCGAGAAATGCTGAAAAATTCTGTAAAAAAATGCATTTTTCTTTGTTATAAAATTTTGCAAATTAGTAATTTTTCTTCATAAATTTTGGCCAAAATGTATACTGCTACATATCTTTGGTAACAATAGCCCAAATCGGTGTATATTATTTGGTCTTTGTGAAAGTTATAGTGTCCACAAGCTACAGTGCCAATCTCTGAAAATTGATCACACCTGATGTACTGACGGCATATCTCATTTCTTGAGACCCTAACAAGCCAGGAAAGTGCAAATACCCCCCAAATGACCCCTTTTTGGAAAGTGGATATTCCAAGGTATTTAGTAAGAGGCATGGTGACTTTTTTGAAGTTGTAATTTTTTCCCACATTTCTTTGCAAAATCTAGATTTTTTTTTCTTTTTTCAAACAAAATTGTTATATTAGCAGGTTATTTCTCACACACAGCATATGTATAGCACAAATTACACCCCAAAACACATTCTACTACTCCTCCTGAGTATGTCGATACCACACGTGTGAGACTTTTCCACAGCGTGGCCACATACAGAGGGCCAACATGCAGGGCCATCAGGCGTTCTTGGAGCATAAATTACACATATAATTTCTTGACTACCTCTTACACTTTTGAAGGCCCTGGAGCACCAGGACAATGGAAACGGTCCAAAAATGAGCCCATTTTGGAAAGAAAACAACCCAACCTATAATCTATGAGGCATAATGAGTCTTTTGAACATGTCATTTTTTTCTACAAGTTTTTGGAAAATGTGTAAAGAAAATGAAAACGCATTTTTTTTTGCACAAAGTTGTCCATTTATACAATATTTCTAACACATAGCATGTACATACCAAAAATTGCACCCCGAAATAGATGCTCCTACTCCTCTTGAGTACGGCGATACCACATGGGGGAGACCTTTATACAGCTTGGCCACATAGAGAGGCCCAACATGCAGGGAGCACCATCAAGTGTTCTAGGGGCATACGTTTCAAATCTAATTTGACTACCTATTACACTTTTGTGAGGCACTCTAGTGGCATGGATGTGGCATGGATGAGAACTGATGTGGCATGGATGAGCATAAATGGGGATGGATGAGCTATGGATGGGATGGCTCAGTATGGATGGGATGACTGAGCATGAATGAGTATGGCTGAGTACGGCTAGGTACCACTGAGTATGGCTGGGTACGTCTGAGTACGGCTGGGTACAGCTGAGTATGGATGGGATGGCTGGGTATGGGTGAGTATGGCTGGGTATGGGTGAGTACAGCTGGGTATGGCTGAGTATGACTGAGTATGGCTGAGTATGGCTGGGTATTGCTGAGTATGGATGAGGGTGGATGGGATGGCTGAGCATGGATGGATGGATGAGTATTGCTGAGTATGGATGGATGGCTGAGCATGGATGAGTATTGCTGATTAGGGATGGTTGGCTGCGCATGGATGGATGAGTATTGCTGAGTATGGATGGATGGATGGATGAGTATTGCTGAGTATGGATGGATGAGTATTGCTGAGTATGGATGGATGGATGAGTATTGCTGAGTATGGATGGATGGATGAGTATTGCTGAGTATGGATGGATGGATGAGCATGGATGAGTATTACTGATTAGGGATGGATGGCTGAGCATGGATGAGTATTGCTGATTAGGGATGGATGGCTGAGCATGGATGAGTATTGCTGATTAGGGATGGATAGATGAGCATGGATGAGTATTGCTGATTAGGGATGGATGGCTGAGCATGGATGGATGGATGAGGCTGCAATGGGCACAAATCAGCGCAGTGGGCACTACAGATCCAGCCCACAGCGCTGCTGCACCCGATCTCTCCCCTCTCCGCTCACCCTGTACAGATCTGTACAGAGAGGGGAGAGAGGAACTGGACATGACGCCGGTTTGTTTACAAGTGATCGCTCCGTCATTTGACGGAGCTATCACGTGGTAAGCGGCCGCTGTCAGCAGCCATTTACAGTGATCCATGATGCGCCGGGTCCTCTGGACACGGCAGTCACGGATATTCCCGGGTGCGCGATTTAGTTATCGAGCCGCGCTGTAGTCGTCATTCGGCTATAAGGGCGTTGTTAAGTGGTTAAAACACACCCATTGGTTACTAGAGGTTACTGCACATTATTAATACACACCCATTGGTTACTGCACATTTAAATAGGTGCAAGCCGCAAAGTGCTAAGCGGCATATATCAACCACTTACTTTTTGCAGACCGTTCTGTAGCTGATAGAGTCCCAGGTATCATAATATATGCGAGCCACTTCCACCCATGCTCTCTCCTTCTTTACATGATCTTTGTAACATGGATCTCTGAGGTCATATATTGCCGGACGTTGTCTGACAAGCTGAATGATTTCTTCATTGTCATGAACTTGTCGCTTGTTCTTTCTAGCCCTAGGCATGCTTCCTGCTGTCTTCCACACTCACGTACATGCATATAGGAAGTGATGTATTTGGGAGGAGCAGAGATCATGTGCTTCCGCAGACTTCCGTGAAAGTCGCGTTGTCATACATGTACAGGCGACTGCATTGAGACTTAAAGCGCAGTTCCACCCAAAAATGTAACTTCCGCTCATTTGTCTCCTCTCCCCCTCTGGTGCCACAATTGGCACCTTTTAGGGGGAAGGGGGGACAGGATAACCGTCTTTGACAGGTAACTTGTACCCACTTCCGGGAGTCCAGGTCATGGCCCGTGACATCACCGCGGGGCTCCCTCCTTCTCAACACAATGGCGGCGGCAGCACCCGACAGCTGATGGAAACATCAGCTGCGGTGCCGACATCGCTGGACTCCAGGACAGGTAAGTGTCCTACTGTTAAAAGCCAGCAGCTGCAGTATGTGTAGCTGCTGGCTTTTAATTTTTTATTTTTGGGGCGTAACACCACTTCGATTACTTTATATGGAGAACAAGTCGCACCGTAGACGGAACAAAGTAGTGTAAAACGTTTTTTTGGGAGTCGCTGCGACTTGCGTCGCACCAATTAGAATGGGGACCATTGAAATACATGGATTTTGACTTGTCATATGACTTCACATGTGTCAAGTCGCACAACAACTCGCAGTAGTGGAAACAGAGCCTTATGGAAAATCACATTCCACTCCACTCTCCCCTCCTATAAATGCCACTAGACCTGTTGTGGTCTTTGTTTAAGGTGAGCTGCTAGCATATAAACAAGGAAAAATAAAACATTCCAAATTGTGCTCCACCAATGGGATATTAGGGTTAGTCACTCCTTGATTTCTACTTCTCTGAACTCCATATCAGATCCCATGGATACCACGCACCTCTCTGCACACCACGGCCAGCACCAATTAAAGAAAAACCTTACACACCGCAGGGAGCAATGATGAAAATTCAGCCACAGTGGTCCCAGTGGTGGGATAATTATTACACAACATAACTGAACCAGAACTTGCAGCAGACTTGCAGAATGTTTGCAAAGAAAGTTGATCTGGAGTCATGCAATGCAGACTTGCTGCAATTGTGCAACAAACTTGTGAAGCCTGGGAAGTCTAGCAAGAGCTTAGTGAGTAATTTTCAACTTGCAACACAATTACTTGCTATCTGGGATGTTAGGCCTGACACTAATTCAGCCAGGCCTCAGTGAACTGCCTTTTGTGGGCAGGAACCTCAGGTCCCTGTGGTGTAGAAATAGTTCAGGGGCTAGCTGTCCTCTATTCATCTACCAATCCCATATAGCTCTCTTCAGGCCCTGCCAGCCAGCCTGGCTGCAATGGCCTCTTTCCACTGCCCTTCCCACAGTCCTCTCTTCTGGTTCTGCACCCATCTCAAACTGCAAACTCCCAGTTCTCTCAGGCATGCCTCCCCAGGCCTTCCAGACTGTGCTTCACTCACCAGCCCTCCAGACTGCGACCAGTTGTCCTCCCTAGAGTCTCTTAGAGGTGTTCTCTCCCACTGTCTTCTCATTGCTCTCTCATGTGCCTCTCTTCCAGGATCTCTTCTCTCCTCCTGGATGCATCCAAGCCCCGGCCCAGTGTCACCCCCCCCCCCCCAGACTGGGAAGCTCCCTTTGGGCCCCAACAGCCTCCACACGCTCTCACTCCAGCTCTTCCACCCATCAACTCCCCACCAACTGGGCTGACCCTGGGTATTTAAGGAGGCCTACCCCCTGCCAATCCAAGTTGGGGATTGGTCAAGGCTCCCTAGAATACCCCAGGCAACGCCACCTCTCCTCTCCTTTCTTTCCAGCACCTTCTAGAAAAAGTATTTTATGTTGTAGTATAGGACAGCTTGACCCCCAGATACATTTTGTATAAGTACGTCACAAATTTTTGAGGAACAAATGAGAAATTGTAAAAGCCAGAGTTTGAAACAAATACAGATAAGCCCTAGGGGTGATGTCCATTTTTAGAAAGTTGATTCTACCCAACCAGCTGCACCTTTTGCGATTATAGGTTTGAAGGTCTGTTACCGTCCTCTGCAGTACTGGTTGGTAGTTCAACGTAAACACTTTTGACATATCAGAAAGGATATGGATATATGAAATTCACCAAAAATAGCCTAGCAACACACACAAGTGATTAGTGATTGAGGAAATTGGATTGGATCAATTGTTGGGGTGGGAGGGACACATTCAGGATTTCTGATTTTGAGTAGTTGATCTTAAAATTACTTAGATAACTAAAATGCTTGCATTCACTAACTATAGAAGATATGGAAATATGAGGATTATGGGCATATAACAACAAGTTGTATGTAAATAATGACAATTTCACCTGTGTAGGACATATTTACAGGACTGCAATGTCAGGGTTGTGACACATGCTTGTGGTAGATGTTTCATAGTTAATACAAAAGTGGACCATATTTGCAAAACCCCAATAAACCCTGCTTAATTTCCAATCTATCAAATCATTTTTACATTTTTGCTGTGTTTTTAACTACCCTGTTCCAGTTCCTGGATATCCCTTATACTTCCCTGGTAATAAAAACCCAAACAGTTATTGGCACATTCTAGTTGGGTATTACCTAACATTTATGATATAACTGTTCAGACTTAGATGGGTATTTCCAATTTTTAGAAATTCTTCCTCATTTTAACATGCAAGCCAGTACTATCAACTATACATACTAATATTTAAATGATTCAACAGCTACTGAAGTTACAAAGATACAAGAGATTGATAGGAGTAGAACTATATTCAACAATCTCACCTAATCTTTTTTTTTTTAGGCTTTAACTGCTTCGCTACAGCCATATGCCTGGTAAAGTGGTGAACTGTTTTATAAATAGCACTGGATAAAGCACCCTCGGGCAGCCTTTGGTCACGCTAATGTCTGTGAAGACAGCTCTGATAACAGACACTGTGTACAGAGCCAATCTAAGTGGCTCTGCGCCTGAGGATTGCTATGAGTCAGAGCAATCGCAGGATTGCTGTGAGTCAGAGCAATCGATGTAAATATCAGTCAGAGCAATCAGTGTAAATATTTTGTTTTCATCGGTGAGTTCTCCCCTTCATCTTCAACTTCAGAGGAAGGGGAAGAAACAGGAACACAGTACAATTGCCGCAGCAGCTGCAAGTATTGTTCACTCCCCTCCTCTTCCGCATTACTGATCTTCCTAGTGTCCCTCTCTATATGACCTGTATATTAATCCTTCACCACCTCTTATCCTGCACATCTGCACATCGACCCCTTCATTCCCATCCTTTCACTGTATGTAACCTGTACATTAACTCCTTCAATCCATCTCCCAGATAGTTGTAGAATTGTAAGTCTGTTAACTTACTGCACATTTTCACTGGCAAGTTGTACACTTACAGAGAACTTGAAGTACAATTTCTAGTTGACACTTTTCCAATTTGTAGCAAGTTTGCGTGGCAAGTCTCTAGCAAGAGCAAAGTTGCAGTGGTGAGTCTACATAAAGAGCTCTGCAAGTCTACAGCCTGAAAATTCAGCCACAGTGACCCCTGTGGTGGGATGACTATAGCACAACATAACTGAACCGGAACTTGCAGCAGACTTGCAGAATGTTTGCAAAGAAAGTTGATCTGAAATCATGCAATGCAGACTTGCTGCAACAGTGCAACAAACTCATGAAGCCTAGGAAGTCTAGCAATAGTTTAGCAAGTCATTTTCAAATTTGCAGCACAATTGCTTGCTATCTGGGCTGTGTATGACCTGTATCTAGTGCACTATTACCAAGCTCCATGTTTTTACCCCTTCAAAACCAGCATGTTTATTTCCAAAAATTAAGGGAAATAAAAAAACAAGATTACCTTGGGGTGTCTGCATTCCAAAAAGGGGGAATTTTAGGGGGTGTTTAAACTGTTCCAGCATTTTTATTTTAACACAAAGTTAAATGCTTTTTTCAACATTTTTTGGCCTTTTTTTTCCAATCTTGGTATTGTGATGCATGACTTTTTTGTGTGTGTTTTTTCTTTTTCAACTTTTTTTTGTCCGGGTATAGATCTATGTTTGTCCCAAGCATGTTTGAAACCACTGATTGCTGACTGACTCACTACGTTTGCTGGAAGTCTATTCCAAGCATCAGCTTCTCTTTCGGTAAAATAATACAAATAATTTTAAACTTTCCTCCTGCTAGTTTGAGGTCCTGTCCCTGTGTTCTTGATCTTGGCTTCATATTGAAAATGCTGCCCTCCTGAATCTTTTTCACTCCCTTGGAGTATTTAAAGGTTTTTATCATGTCTCCCCTTTCCTTCTTTGCTTTAGACTTTACATATTTGGTTTCTGAAGTCTCTCCTGATATGTTTTATCCTGCAGAACTTTTACCATTTTTGTTGCCTGTCTCTGGACCCGTTCTATTTTATCAATATCTTTTTCTAGGGGAGGTCTCCAGAATTGGACATAGGGGGTTATTTACTAAAGGAAAATCCACTTTGCACTGCAAGTGCACTTGGAAGTAATATCGCTGTAGATCCGAGGGGGACATGCAAGGAAAATAAAAAAACAGCATTTTAGCTTGCACATGATTGGATGATAAAATCAGCAGAGCTTCCACTCATTTCAGATCTAAACCTTGAATTTAGAGCGACTGCACTTTCAAGTGCACTTGCAGTGCAAAGTGGATTTGCCTTTCGTAAATAACCCCCATAGTATTATAAATGAGGTCTCACTAAAGATCTATATAGGGCAATCAGGACCCCCTTCTTTCTGCTGGTGATCCCTCTAGTGATGGAATCTAGAATTCTGTTCATTTTTCCCACTGCATGGCTCTTTGCTCATTTTTCACTAATCTGAAATAATCACCCCCAAATCCTTTTCCTCTTTTTCCTCCTATAGTGAAGGCAACACTGTACCACCAATATTGTACTCTGTCAAGATATTTTTTTTTTCTAGGTGCATTTTTTAACATGAGCTAACACACCATTATAAGGATCCTTGTTTCTAGTGATAGTTATTTTTAGTTGAGTCTAATGAGATTTAAAAAATAAGATTGCTAACATAGACATATATTAACATTTATGTACAAGTCTACTTTAAAGGTTGATGGAAAAGAACATATGTATGAGAATAGCCACCGCAAAACTGTTTTTAAAGGTTTAAGCTTTTGAGGCCATCATCCTGATCATGGCTTTCCTAGTTAGTCAGTAGCCTGGAACAAGTATGCAGGACATTAGTTTAAATGCTTTAGTCCTCACTTGCTGAATGTTTTTCTCAGGTCATTGGCTCAACAAGTAGGGAAGCCAGCATCAAAATGAAAACCTGATGACCTTTCAAAAACAAGTCAGTAATGGCAGTCAATAGATTTATATCCTACATGCAGGTGAAAAATGGGCGTGGTTTATGTGGAATAGTGTGCGTGGCTTAAATGGGCGTGTCTTGAAAGGGATGTGGTTAGAGTCTGAGATGAATGAGGGATGGAGGGAGAAAAAGAAAGAAAGAAAGAAAAAAAGTTAGTTAGTTGTGTATTCCAGAAAGTTTAACAAATCAGCAGATAAAGGTACTCCAAACA
Organism: Aquarana catesbeiana; assembly: GCF_042186555.1. Taxonomy (NCBI): domain Eukaryota; kingdom Metazoa; phylum Chordata; class Amphibia; order Anura; family Ranidae; genus Aquarana; species Aquarana catesbeiana. Next base: position 406,627,366 of record NC_133324.1, read on the forward strand.
CCTGGGGTTAGTGCTTCAATCATCCCGGCACCATGGTTGTTATGGTGTCAGGGTGATTGAAGCGCATTGTTTCTATTATTACATTGTAATATAAAATTAAATCATTCAACTCACCATAATGCAGAATCAGTGGAAGCCCCAAGCATGTCACCTGCCACGTCGCCTGCCACCAGATGCCATCAGGTGCCCCCAGCAGAGTCCGTCCTTGCATCAGGTGCCTCCCCAGCAGAGTCCGTCCTTGCATCAAGTGCCTCCCCAGAAGAGTCCGTCCTTGCATCAAGTGCCCCCCCCCCGCAGAGTACGGCCTTGCATCAAGTGCCTCCCCAGCAGAGTCCGTCTTTGCATCAGGTGCCCCCAGCAGAGTCCGTTCTTGCATCAGGGGCCCCCAGCAGAGTCCGTACTTGCATCAGGTGCCCCCAGCAGAGTCCGTCCTTGCATCAGGTGCCCCCAGCAGAGTCCGTCCTTGCATCAGGTGCCCCCAGCAGAGTCCGTCCTTGCATCAGGTGCCCCCAACAGAGTCCGATCTTACATCAGGTGCCCCCAGCAGAGTCCGTCCTTGCATCAGATGCCCCCAGCAGCAGTGGCGTAGTGTGGGTTGTCAGCGCCCGGTGCAAGGCAATACATTTGCGCCCCCTAACCTATGGACTTTTAGCACTCCCTGAGTCCCTTCCCTTCCTACAATAGTACTTACCAGCCTGATTCCTACACTGACCACTACATTGACCTACCTATCCACTACACTGACCTACATGATTCCTAGACTGACCATTACACTTATCTACCTGTCCACTACACTGACCTACCTATCCACTACACTGACCTACATGATTCCTAGACTGACCATTACACTTATCTACCTGTCCACTACACTGACCTACCTATCCACTACACTGACCTACATGATTCCTAGACTGACCATTACACGTACCTACCTGTCCACTGCACTGACCTACCTGATTCCTATACTGACCAGTACATTGACCTATCTGTCCACTACATTGACCACTACACTACATTGATTACCACTACACTACACTGATTACCACTACACTACACTGATTACTACACTACACTATCCACTACACAGCCCACTACACTACACTACAATACCCAGCAGAGCCGTGTCCAGAAGATGGTACCTGCGGTGCGTGAGGATGTGGGGCCGACCTAGGCAAGGCTGGGGGTCCGAGGAGTCTTCCAAATGGAGCCTCGTGAAAGGGGGGAGCCAGGACCATCAGTGTCCCCAGCCAGCAGAGCCCCGATCCTTCTATCAGTGTCCCTGCTCGTCGGACACACGGGGTGGAGGGTTGGCAGCGGCGGCAGGTGGAGGCTGATCACTTCCTTGTGCCCCTCTGCACTGAACACAAGGGGAAACAACACTCGTGGCGGCGGCGGTGGCCATTTTTGTGTAGCCACTGCCGTTTTTAGCCAAAAACATTCCCGATTTTCCCGGGACAAAAGCAAAATCCCAGGAAAATAATCGGGTCAAGCTTAAATTGGGACGAGGGTCCCAAAATCGGGATTGACCCGGGAAAATCAGGACTGTTGGCAACTATGAATGGGGTTCCAGAGTTTGGAAAATTCAAAAAACTTTGGGAGGGAAGAAGCCTCCAAACCTGTGTCCAAGTCTTCTTGGGGACTGTCAGGCTGTGTGTGCAGGTGCTCACAGCCTTTATAATCATAGACTTGAGCATAGTTCAGGGTTTTACCCTCCCCAGGAGTCTTTGAGGCTGCAGCAGAGCAGCCAGAGACGTGCATGTCTGCACAGTGCATGTGAGGTCTGTGATGGAACAGACAGATGCCCTAAGCCTGAGGGCCAGAGTGTATAGAGAAAGGTACAGTTGCACAAAAGGACAGGGGTGCTGTGAGACAGTCTTAGTGACTATACAAGAGGTCTAGGCTTCAGGCCTGAGTAGCAGTGCTGCAAGAGAGAGCAAGGAGGCTGTTTATTTTCATTTTAGAAATGATGGGGGAGACCCCTGCAAGGGAAACCACTTGTTTTGTGGAACCTTTTACTTTCTTTTTAAATAAAAAGTAGGTTAACAAGCCCTAAAACGGGGCTCCCTGGTGTACTGAACTCATTAATCAGCACCGCTGTCACATGACTCCTAATCAGTTCTGTAACTCTAGTGTCTGCTATGGGGCCTTATAGTTGGAAGAAGAACTAATGGGGAGGTTTTTAAGGCATATTCAACATAAACAATCTGTGTGTATGTGAAGATAACACAAATTCAGTTCAGTAGTATTAAGGATTAGACAGGTTATGGTTAACACTGACCCTATACCTCTTGTGACATTTCCAGCCCAAAAGAACAGAGGCCAGATGTACAGAAGAAGTCTTCAGGATTATCTCCATCATTGCTAGTCATAGATTCCCTATGGCCTGCTTCACACAGGCTTCAACTTGTATAAGAGCAGTGTGAACAGCAAGCTTTGTCAAAGCATTTGTAGAGCTTTCAGCGTTCTTTGTTGAAGCCTTTAAAGTACCATTCAGCTCCAGATTGTAAATGTTGAAAACATATCCTAATGGGAGTGCTGATTGCCACTTTAAACAAGCTGCTAGCAGGCTTCAGCACTTCTTGAAGCTTGTTGAAAGCCTGCTGAAGCCTGCCAGAAGCTGGCTTAAAGTGCCAATCAACACTTTTATAAGGATCTGTGTTCAATACTTAGAAACTGGAATTGAATGGTATTTTAAATGCTTCAACAAAGCTTGCTGAAAACCCTGCAAATGCTTTGACAAAGCTTGCTGTTTACACTTTATTCTTATTAAAGCTGAAGTCCATGTTGAACAGTCCTATTTGCAGGCTCTGCAGTAAGGGGAATATGTTTAGCAGTCTTAGTAATGTGAATGTATTGCCCTCAAAGCTTCTGGTCATCCTGGCCAGCACTAAATTTACCCGGTGTGATAAACATGGTCTTTCTCAGGCTGTAAAAAATATTCAACAAGTCTGCTGAGGTTTGTATAAAAGAGTTTGTGTTGATACTATAAAGTAATGCTAACAGTTCTTCTACCTGTCCTTGATTTAGGCATACAAATATGTTAAGATCAATTATTGTCACATGCTGTAAGATGCCACAGACTGAGGTCGCTGGGTGGCCCAGTTTAAATTTTGCTATGGGGCCCCATGATGATCTGTAGTTGTGCCCCTGCTCCTATTCATTTTAAATGCTGCCACAGTTATTCCAACAAGTGGTAAGTGCCAATATTGTTTTGCACATATGATATTACCATACACATTGGGACAAAACCAAACCTCAGCTAGCAAAATACCCCACTGGGGTCCACAAGACTTTTCATGAAGATTAGATGGACTATTTAAGAAATAGCAAACACATAAAAAGCATGGGAAACACTGTAAAGTCATAGTGGCGGGCATGTTAACATACTTAAGGAATGTCCCTCTTCAACTTCTCAGAAGAAGTCTGTGGTATACATGACAATTGTCACACCGTTTGCCTTGTCATGAAATGTAACTTCTGTAAATATGATAATCTGACGTGGGAAGTACTGTGGGAAATACAAACACATACACTGCGGTCACAACAGTGAGTAAGAAGTTTTTATGAAAATACCTTGGTTCTATTTTTTAAAAAAAACTGCAAAAATACTGACTGTTTTTTTGGTATTGTAGCTAATTTACCACATTTTAAGTATACCCAGCCTTAGTTAGAGAGGAACTGCAGTCTGTTCACATAATTTGTAATAAAAACATCTTTGCCATTCTGAAGCTTCCCTCCAACCGCTTTGCATTTTTTTTTATATATATACTGCGATTCTGTACTTGCCAAACATGCTGCAGAAATCTCCCTCCACTGAGTCTGGCTGCAACCATTTTAACTGTGGGCAGCTGAAGCTCCTGCCTGTTCACTTCCTGGATTTACACAGACACACCTCCAACTTTGCAGCTCTCATTGGCCCTCTTATGACTCACCCTCCCCCCCCCTTCCTGGCAAATGCTTATGAGAGTGAGAGTTGTGCATGATGTCATAAGCCTAGGCTTTTTTACAGACAAGAAACAGGAAGTGGGCTTTATAAGGTATTGGCAGAAAAAAAGTTTTATTATCCAAAGTTAAAACATGGGCAGAGGAGTTAATAGGTGAAAAAATGACTGACGTTCCGCTTTAATATTGGATAGAGTAAGGAATGGTTAAAGGCCTTGTTAGTGTTATTTTCTGCAGTCTGTAGCTCATCAAGAAGCTTTTCCTTCATTCCTCTTACATAGACAAAACAGGAAGTTAAAGGAATTTTCTTTAAAGTAACAAGGAGTTGCCTCTGACCCAATATTCACTAGAACAGGTGTCCTAATTGGGAGATTCCCCTAACCTTCTGTTGCAATAACAATGATTTATTTTGTTTTTGTGATCTGACTTCCTGTTAGAGCATAGCTCCCAACTAGTATATAAAAAAGTGCAGCCCTTACCTCACAATATGTAACATAATGAAAATATTCACACAAGACCATATGTCATATGGGTAAATCAAGTGCAAATGAATAAACAAAGTGCAAAATAACCATATCTCAATATATCAACTACTGAGTCAGTAAGGCATGTGTAATCCAAACAATGGTTACAGAGATTATTCAGAAGGTATCATGTCACCGCCTCCTGCTGGTACTGCTACTCACACGGTTGTGTTATGCATTCCGATGAACCATGTAAACATAAAAGAGCCTCCACATAGCGTAAAACCGTATTGGTAAATTTATTAAAAAAATGGTAGAAAACTTACATCACATCCAAAGATCAAAAGCATGTCATATAAGTCACCAGAAAGATGACAGCATATACATTGCAATGGCCTGGTTAGAGCATGGACCCGACACATCTGCTAAGACATCATGTGGGGTTCCCAACTGTCCCTGATTTCGAGGGACTGTCCCTGATTAGGAACAAAGCCCCTCTGTCCCTCTTTCCTCCTCATGTGTCCCTCATTTTGGTCTGATCTAGCTAATTGTATATAAAATGCACTTTTTATCTTTAAGGACACTTTCACACTGAGCCGTGCTGGGTGTCAGCGGTAAATCGCCGCTATTTTTAGCGGCGCTTTACCGACGTTTTAGCAGCACTTTTCGGGCGCTAGCAGAGCGCTTTTAACCCCCGCTAGCGGCCGAAAAAGGGTTGAACGCGCCCCCACAAAGCGCCACTGCCACGGCGCTTTACCAGCGCTTTGGCAGCGCTGTCTATTAATTTTAATGGGCAAGGGCGCATTAGGAGCGGTGTTTACACTGCTCCTAAAGCGCCTCAAAGAAGCTGCTTGCAGGACTTTTTTGAGCGTCCTGTCAGCGCAGCGCCCCAGTGTGAAAGCCCTCGTGCTTTCACACTGAAGTGACAGGAGAGGTGCTTTACAGGCGCTTTTCAGGCGCTATTTTTAGCGCTAAACCGCCTGTAAAGCACCTCAGTGTGAAAGTAGCCTAATGCCGCGTACACACGGTCGGACTTTACGGCGGACTTTGCCCGGCGGATTTTTCGACGTACTTTCCGACGGACTTTGTGAATGAACGGACTTGCCTACACACAATCCACCAAAGTCCGTCGAATTCGTACGTGATGACGTACGACCGGACTAAAACAAGGAAGTTCATAGCCAGTAGCCAATAGCTGCCCTAGCGTGCCTTTTTGTCCGTCGAACTAGCATACAGACGAGCGGACTTTTCGACCGGACTCGATTTCAACGGATAAATTTTAAACAAGTTTAAAATCTAAGTCCGTCCAACTTTTGAGAAAACAAAGTCCGCTGGAGCCCACACACATCGAATTGTCCGACGAAATCCAGTCCGCCGGGCAAAGTCCGCCGTAAAGTCCGCTCGTGTGTACGCGGCATTAGTGTTTCCCAGTGCTAAACTTTTCATCCAATTTCTAAATTGCTGCATTTGTAAATGTAAAAATCCAGTATAAAGGAACAGTAGTGGTAAAAAAACGAATTTAACTAATCAATTTTTTTTGTAGAATTATCCTTTAAGGGGGCGTGGCAGGGGGGGTGTCCTATGCCTACATACTTTTGCTAATAGCCGTCCCTCAAAAAGGTAGGAGCTATGTAAGAGAGTGGCTATGTTTATTCTCCATGGTCCCACTGTATGTAGGAACTTAACAACCCTCTCTTCCTCATTTCTGAGATGAACTATGAGATTTATAGTCTGCATAGAGCAGTGAATATGGCCACAACTAATGCATAGTTGGCAACATTGTAAAAAAATTTATAGGGACACTTTTTTGTCTGTAGGCGGAGTCTCATTTTAATTGGGGGGGGGTGCACATGTAGCAGTGGCATAGGCGGGGAGAAAAAAAATCAGCGCGTGTAGCATGCTGTGGCAACAGATGGGTGTGGTTTAATCTTAATATTGGGTGTGGCTTAAAGGGGGTGTGGTTAGAGTCTGAGATGAAAGAGGGATGGAGGGAGAAGGAAGAGAGGGATGGAGGGAGAAAGAAAGGAAAGAAAGAAAGGAAAGAAAGGAAAGAAAGGAAAGAAAGAAAGGCTGGCAAAATCGTGACAGTTGGCAACTATGCAGAGTACGGAGATCAGCAGGTTGTAGGGCAATGTACAGAGGTCAGCAGGTTGTAGGGCAGTGTACAGAGGTCAGTAGGTTGTAGGGCAGTGTACGGAGGTCAGCAGGTTGTAGGGCAGTGTACGGAGGTCAGCAGGTTGTAGGGCAGTGTACGGAGGTCAGCAGGTTGTAGGGCAGTGTACGGAGGTCAGCAGGTTGTAGGGCAGTGTACGGAGGTCAGCAGGTTGTAGGGCAGTGTACGGAGGTCAGCAGGTTGTAGGGCAGTGTACGGAGGTCAGCAGGTTGTAGGGCAGTGTACGGAGGTCAGCAGGTTGTAGGGCAGTGTACAGAGGTCAGCAGGTTGTAGGGCAGTTTATGGAGGTCAGCAGGTTGTAGGGCAGTGTACAGAGGGCAGTAGGATGTAGGGCAGTGTACAGAGGTCAGCAGGTTGTAGGGCAGTGTACAGAGGTCAGCAGGTTGTAGGGCAGTTTATGGAGGTCAGCAGGTTGTAGGGCAGTGTACAGAGGGCAGTAGGATGTAGGGCAGTGTACAGAGGTCAGTAGGATGTAGGGCAGTGTACAGAGGTCAGCAGGTTGTAGGGCAGTGTACAGAGGTCAGCAGGTTGTAGGGCAGTTTATGGAGGTCAGCAGGTTGTAGGGCAGTGTACAGAGGGCAGTAGGATGTAGGGCAGTGTACAGAGGTCAGTAGGATGTAGGGCAGTGTACAGAGATCAGCAGGTTGTAGGGCAGTGTACGGAGGTCAGCAGGTTGTAGGGCAGTGTACAGAGGTCAGTAGGATGTAGGGCAGTGTACAGAGGTCAGCAGGTTGTAGGGCAGTGTACGGAGGTCAGCAGGTGGTAGGGCAGTGTACGGAGGTCAGCAGGTTGTAGGGCAGTGTACGGAGGTCAGCAGGTTGTAGGGCAGTGTACGGAGGTCAGCAGGTTGTAGGGCAGTGTACGGAGGTCAGCAGGTTGTAGGGCAGTGTACGGAGGTCAGCAGGTTGTAGGGCAGTGTACAGAGGTCAGCAGGTTGTAGGGCAGTGTACAGAGGTCAGCAGGTTGTAGGGCAGTGTACAGAGGTCAGCAGGTTGTAGGGCAGTGTACAAAGGTCAGCAGTTTGTAGGGCAGTGTACAGAGGTCAGCAGGTTGTAGGGCAGTGTACAGAGGTCAGCAGGTTGTAGGGCAGTGTACAGAGGTCAGCAGGTTGTAGGGCAGTGTACGGAGGTCAGCAGTGTACAGAGGTCAGCAGGTTGTAGGGCAGTGTACGGAGGTCAGTAGGATGTAGGGCAGTGTACAGAGGTCAGCAGTGTACAGAGGTCAGCAGGTTGTAGGGCAGTGTATGGAGATCAGCAGGTTGTAGAGCAGTGTACGGAGGTCAGCAGGTTGTAGGGCAGTGTACGGAGGTCAGCAGTGTACAGAGGTCAGCAGGTTGTAGGGCAGTGTACGGAGGTCAGTAGGATGTAGGGCAGTGTACAGAGGTCAGCAGTGTACAGAGGTCAGCAGGTTGTAGGGCAGTGTATGGAGATCAGCAGGTTGTAGGGCAGTGTACGGAGATCAGCAGGTTGTAGGGCAGTGTACGGAGGTCAGCAGGTTGTAAGGCAGTGTACATTAGCAGTGTTAACATGTGTGCCAGTGCCACTGTGACCCTTGCTCTCTATTTATAGTGCAACACCGGTCAGGGTTTAGGAACAGTCTATGGGGAGAAGGCAGCACATACCTGGTCCTGCTGGCCAGCCGAGTTCCGCTCACCATCCGCGGGCTGTAAATAATACACTCCCACTGTGTGTCATGATGCTATGCTAATGGGCGGATCATCTCGGCTGGCCATGCCCCCCACTGACCAATCCACAGTACTTCCTGGAGGAGGTGGGGGGGGAGACCAGGGGCCGGGACAAAAGCCAATTTTCGGGACAATAAAAAAATCGGGACTTAGGTCGGATTTTCAGGATTGTCCCGGCAGATTCGGGATTATTGGCAAGTATACTAATGTGCACTGCTCATTCCAAACAAATGGAAGTGAGAGGGAAAAGGAGACTTCATGAGCTCATTGAGGATGTTACAAGGTAGCAGGAAAACACAGTAAGAAAAATAGATTACAAGGCCATTAAGTAGTGGATGTGTATGGATTATTTTTTGGAGAATAAGGATAGTATATAAGTGTCACTTTAATGTTGTACAGTATGATGCCCCATGCTGAAGATATTAACAAATGTCATCAAGCAGAACAAGCAGCACAACTGGTTCCATGACAGTGCTCTATTTACCATCCCTGCCAGATACAGCAATCATGAACAAATCATCATGATTCCCAATCATATGATCACATGACCTGTGATGTGTTTTTCCATCTAGTCTGTGTTTTTCTACAACAGCTGACAGCAGCACAAAGCACACTTCACGTTGAATGTCAGCGATGTGCTGATTTTTAAAATTTTTTTTTTTACCTAAACCTAGGCTTAAAGGCAAAATTAGGGTTCAAATTAGTAAAAATATATACAGTATCTCACAAAAGTGAGTACACCCCTCACATTTTTGTAAATATTTTATTCTATCTTTTCATGTGATAACACCGAGGAAATGACACTTTACTACAATGTAAAGTAGTGAGTGTACAGCTTGTATAACAGTGTAAATGTGCTGTCCCCTCATAATAACTCAACACACAGCCATTAATGTCTAAACCGCTGGCAAAAAAAGTGAGTACACCCCTAAGTGAAAATGTCCAAATTGGGCCCAAAGTGTCAATATTTTGTGTGGCCACCATTATTTTCCAGCACTGCCTTAACCCTCATGGCCAGAGCTTCACAGGTTGCCACTGGAGTCTTCTTCCACTCCTCCATGACGACATCATGGAGCTGTTAGAGACCTTGCGCTCCTCCACCTTCCATTTGAGGATGCCCCACAGATGCTCAATAGGGTTTAGGTCTGGAGATATGCTTGGCCAGTCCATCACCTTTACCCTCAGCTTCTTTAGCAAGGCAGTGATCATCTTGGAGGTGTGTTTGGGGTCGTTACCATGTTGGAATACTGCCCTGCGGCCCAGTCTCCGAAGGGAGGGGATCATGCTCTGCTTCAGTATATTACAGTACATGTTGGCATTCATGGTTCCCTCAATGAACTGTAGCTCCCCAGTTCCAGCAGCACTGCAGCCCAGACCATGACACTCCCACTACCATGTTTGACTGTAGCCATGACACACTTGTCTTTGTACTCCTCACCTGGTTGCCGCCACACACGCTTGACACCATCTGAACCAAATAAGTTTATCTTGATCTCATCAGACCACAGGACATGGTTCCAGTAATACATGTCCTTAGTCTGCTTGTCTTCAGCAAACTGTTTGCGGGCTTTCTTGTGCATCATCATTAGAAGAGGCTTCCTTCTGGGACGACATCCATGCAGACCAGTTTGATGCAGTGTGTGGCGTATGGTCTGCGCACTGACAGGCTGACCCCCCACCCCTTCAACCTCTGCAGCAATGCTGGCAGCACTCATACATCTATTTCCCAAAGACAACCTCTGGATATTATGCTGAGCACGTGCACTGAACTTTTGTCGACCATTGTCGAAGCCTGTTCTAAGTGGAACCTGTCCTGTTAAATGGCTGCATGGTCTTGGCCACTGTGCTGCAGCTTAGTTTCAGGGTCTTGGCAATCTTTCTATAGCTTAGGCCAGGGATATGCAAGTAGCGGACCTCCAGCTGTTGCAAAACTACAAGTCCCATCATGCCTCTGCCTCTGGGTGTCATGCTTGTGGCTGTCAGAGTCTTGCTATGCCTCATGGGACTTGTTGTTCTGCAAAATCTGGAGGTCCGCTAATTGCATATCCCTGGCCTAGGCCATCTTTATGTAGAGCAACACTTTTTTTTTTCAGATCCTCAGAGAGTTCTTTGCCATGAGGTGCCATGTTGAACTTCCAGTGACCAGTATAAGAGAGCGATAACACCAAATTTAACACACCTGCTCCCCATTCACACTCGAGACCTTGTAACACTAATGGGGCATACACACGGTCGGACTTTTCGTCTACAAAAGTCCGACAGCCTGTCCGACAGACTTCCGGCGGACTTTCGGCGGACTTGCGGCGGACTTGTGGCAGACTTTCTAACGAACGGACTTGCCTACACACAACCACACAAAAGTCCGACGGATTCGTACGTGATGACGTACACCAGACTAAAATAAGGAAGTTCATAGCCAGTAGCCAATAGCTGCCCTAGCGTGGGTTTTTGTCCGTCGGACTAGCACACAGACGAGCGGATTTCGGGGTCCGACGTAGTTACGACGTAAAGATTTGAAGCATGTTTCAAATCTAAAGTCCGTCGGATTTGAGGCTGAAAAAGTCAGCTGAAAGTCCGGGGAAGCCCACACACGATCGGATTACCAGCCAGCTTTAGTCCGTCGGCGTCCGTTGGACTTTTGTAGACGAAAAGTCTGACCGTGTGTATGCCCCATAACAAGTCACATGACAACGGGGAGGGAAAATGGCCAAATTTGGACATTTTCACTTAGGGGTGTACTCACTTATGTTGCCAGTGGTTTAGACATTAATGGCTATGTGTTCAATTATTTTGAGGGGACGGCAAATTTACACTGTTATACAAGCTGTACACTCACTACTTTACATTGTAGCAAAGTGTTATTTCTTCAGTGTTGTCACATGAAAAGATATAATCAAATATTTATGAAAATGTGAGGGTGTACTCACTTTTGTGAAATACTGTATATTTTTATTAGCTGCAGCTGAAATTACAGACAAAAGCATATGTAACAGCTTCAACTATTTACAATGCAAATAAAAAAGGTTATATTGCATCTACAGTATCAATGATCAATGTAGCAGGCTGCTGTCAGAAGTTCTGTCTAGTGCTCTGTAAGGGCCAGTTCACACAGCGATGGACAGTTGCAAGTGCGGTAGTGCGGTATGCTGCTCTGCTGTATAGTAAGAGGTGATCCTGTCTAATGCTCTACGATAAAATGTAGTACATCTGCATTTTATTGCAGCTCACTGCACCGCGCCTCCTGGGTGCGTTGCAGTATGAATAGGACACATAGAAAACAAATGTTTTCTGTGTGCCCTAGTGGTGACTGGCATTCTTCCAGTGTGGTAAAATGCAGGTCACTACACTATGCAATACTATAGGTAAAATGCAGGTCATTACACTATGCAATACTATAGGTAAAATGCAGGCCACTACACTATGCAATACTATAGGTAAAATGCAGGTCACTACACTATGCAATACTATAGGTAAAATGCAGGCCACTACACTATGCAATACTATAGGTAAAATGCAGGTCACTACACTATGCAATACTATAGGTAAAATGCAGGTCACTACACTATGCAATACTATAGGTAAAATGCAGGCCACTACACTATGCAATACTGTAGGTAAAATGCAGGCCACTACACTATGCAATACTATAGGTAAAATGCAGGCCACTACACTATGCAATACTATAGGTAAAATGCAGGCCACTACACTATGCAATACTATAGGTAAAATGCAGGCCACTACACTATGCAATACTATAGGTAGAATGCAGGTCACTACACTATGCAATACTATAGGTGTGTGAACAGGGCCTTAAAGAGATTTCCACTTACTGTCCTGGGGGCAATTTTTTTATCAGGTGAGTTATGAAGGAAACTCTCCAACAGCAACATAGGTAGAAATAAAAATACTTTAAAAAAGAGAAGCATTGCCAAAGCTTTTTTTGGCCAAATTTCTCTTGTGGGTCACAGGAGTGCACTTACTTCTGCTCTACCATGACCCAGGATCAGCCAACAGCAGGCTAAACTCTGCTGTGAGCTAAAGTCAAAGAGCTGCTGCAGGTTCTGGAAGAATCCCTACCATATTGTCAGGATAAACCAAGCTGCCTGACTGACAGCTGGCTCTGGCTCTCAGTGCTCGGCTGAGAGCCAAAGCCAGCTGCTTCTGTCCCCTCTTCAGCCCAGTGCTCCAGTGAGCGCTGGAGGGGCAGAGTGGAGAGCGGTGACTGACAGTCATCGATCTCTGCTCAGAGCTGACTGAGAACTGAGCGATTAGTGGGGGATTTGTGGCGGTGGGGGATAAGCTGCAGCACGGAGGTGAGAATGTATGTTTTTTTTAACAACCCCAAACGTCTCCTTTAAAGTTAAGGTAAGGAGTGCTAGAACCTCTGTCAACATTTTATTGTTGCCTCTTTCCCTGATGTAGTTTCTCTCACTTCTGTATGGTAAAAGAACAGAAATTAGGGGAAATCTCTTTATTTAAGTAAATCTTAATAAGGTTTTTACCTTTCTCCACTCTATCCAAACTAACAATAAAAGTTTTGGCTATAAATACACTTGAAAGGATGAAAATCTTTTAGGCCCCTTTCACACTTGTGCGACTTGTCCTGCCACTTGGGACTGCAAAGTCGCATGACAAGTCGTACCCCAATGAGTACCATTCATATCTGTGTGACTTCAAAGTAGTCCCTGCACTACTTTGGTCTGACTTTGATGTGACTTGAGGTCTATATATAAGTACCTGAAATAAATAAATAAATAGAGCTCAAGATTAAACAGGCATTGCTTCAAGTCATGGCAAAGTCACTTGAGTTTCAGGTCATACAAGTGTGAAAGGGCCTGAAAAGAAGAAAATCCCCTGGAACACATGGAACTTTTTAACCACTTGGTGACCGGCTCACGCTGATATACGGCGGCAAAGTGGTTCGTTCTTGCAAATCGCCGTATGGCTACGTAAGGGAGAAAGCAGGAGCGCGCAAGCCACCGGAGGGGCGCGTGCACGGCGGGGAACACGATGCGCGTGGTCGGCGGGTGCGCGAGCCGCCGGCCACACGCGGTCGCGTGCACGAGAGCAGAAACTGGGATTTGTGTGTAGACAGGAACAGGAAGTAGGAACAACGATATGTCTCCTCCCCCAGTCAGTCATATCCCCTCACAGTTAGAACACACCTAGGGAATACACATTTAACCCCTTGATCGCCCCCTAGAGTCAACCCCTACCCTGCCAGTGACATTTACACAGCAATCAGTGCATTTTTATAGCAGCGATCGCTGTATAAATGTCAATGCTCCCAAAAATGTGTCAAAAGTGTCTGATCTGTCTGCCGCAAAGTCACAGTACCGCTAAAAATCGCAGATCACCGCCATTACTAGTAAAAAAAAAAAATAATAATAAAAATGCCATATAAATGCCATAAATCTTTCCCATAGTTTGTAGACGCTATAACTTTTGCGCAAACCAATCCATATACGCTTATTGTGATTTTTTTACCAAAAATATGTATAAGAATATATATTCGCCTAAACTGAGGAAGAAATATGTTTTTTAAAAACATTTTTTGGGAATATTTATTATAGCAAAAAGTAAAAAATATTGTTTTTTTTTTCAAAATTGTTGCTCTTTTTTTTTTTTATAGCGTAAAAAATAAAAACTCCAGAGGTGATCAAATACCACCAAAAGAAAGCTCTCTGTGGGAAAAAAAGGACATCAATCTTGTTTGGGTACAGCGCCGTGCGACCAAGCAATTGTCAGTTAAAGCAATGCAGCGCCGTATCGCAAAAAATGGCCTGGTCAGTAAGCAGCCAAATCTTCCGGTCTATAAGTGGTTAAAAATGGCCAGTGAGATAGAAATCTCTTCTTTTGATCACTGAACATTTTTTAGGCATATGAATCAAAAAAATGGAATTAAGAAATAAGTTCAGTCCTAAGGTCTGTTGGTATTCCTAATAATTACTAATGTTTGAAGAAACTTGGCTTCTAGTGAAATAAATCATGTGTCCACTGAGCAAATGACCTATACTGCTTTATTGAGTACCCGTTCACACTGGAACATGGTTCGGGAAACCTGCGTTCCGTGCACGCTTTCCAGCACTGTGTTCCAAAGCACTTGGTGTGGCATCTGCTTTGAGTGACTCCTAACACCCCAAACGTATATTGCAAACGCAGTGCATTTGTCTACACCAGACTACGTGGTACTGCAGTTGCAGTGCATTTTTAAAGTAGTGCATGTAATACTGGTCCGATCCAGGGCTATTGCAGCCTATTCAAATGAATGGACTGAAAATCGCATCACACAGGAATATCAGAGTGTGTTCTGTGCGATTTTGGTGTGTACCAGCATGGAAAATTGTTATTCCTAAGTACTAAGATTATTCGTAAGTACTAAACTCATAGCAAAAAACGTGATCCTTTCCAAAGTGTAATCATTTCTTCATACACTTCCACGCTTTCCTAGATAGAAATTTCTAGATTTCCTTGTCTAGGTACCAGTCTTTCCTCCCAAAGTTGCAGTCGTCACTATGATGTCACTATAATGTTAAAGAACAAAGTGAAGCTAAATGTAACATTTAAAAAACCGTTATCAAGTAGGGTTTTATAGACCTTATCTTTTCCCCAAAAAACATATTTCCCTTCTGAAAAGAATCTGTGGACTAGAGAATCAGAGTCAGAGAGTCAGAGAGTCAGTCAGAGAATGCAGCTTCCATCTGTGACTTTTCACATAACAGTGATGCTTCATTACCAATGTCTTTTAATGAAGAAACTGTCTTGTTATATACCCAGACTAGTTGTGAGCATTTAAGAAAGGCCACGTACAATATGAAGTAAACAAAAGAGCAACATTTATACAACAGTGCCCTCTGTTGCACATGCACAATTCAGCATTCTAATGATCACTGTTATTTCTGTAAAAAAACACATGAATTCTTCCACCAAGTGGACCTGACTTGGTGACATCAGGAAAGCTTAGGTCAAGCATATCAAACTGTTGGTTTTTGAGCCACATGCTTACTTCTTCCTACTCCTTCTTTGTGGGTCCTCAGTGATTTACGGAAATTTCTTGAAAGAGGGCCCAGCTGTTCTACAGTTGACAAAAGCTACCTATATACATCTAATTTTGCTGCCCAATACTTCAAGAAATTATTTACGGGCCTTTTTTTCTCAAAATAATAATCTATAGTCCTATGAGCCTCCAAGTACTAACAGACCAAATATGGTCTCTGAACTAATGTATCCTACAAATGATCAGCTGCTAACGTTACACATGTCTCATAAACCATGCAAATAGTCAAACAAAGTTATAAGTACGCTGCGCTATCAAGATGGCAAATATATAAAATTTAGTGCTATATTGCAAATCAAGTGATACTGTGCTCTCTCATAACATGTGGAATATATGTTATAACATCCAAAATATAAAATCAGTTATTAATATATACTTATATGCGATACTTCAATAAATAAATAAATAAAGTGCTCCAATGTGCTTGTGCAATGTTCAAACAATAATAGATAAAAATTCCAAAAAATTATCCATGCGATTCAGTGCTGCATCCATGCGATTTAGTGCTGCAGTGCTTTGTGCAATAATCAGATTAGTAGTCCATAAATATTCCAAAATACATCTGTAGCACTAACTCTCAGTGGAGCTGCTGGTTTAAGCGGGCTGTTACCTTCACTCTCGATACCTCTGTTTCACCAGCACCGGGTCTAGGGTTCCGTTGAGTTTACCTCTGGACGATATAAGCACCAACACTTGAGTACGTTTTCAATGCTTTATTAAACCAAGTAATGAAGGAAGTAGCAGGAAAGAGGCAGGAGGAAAACTGCAGGGAAGCTCAAATACCTTTCTTTAGGTTTCTTTAGAACATCCTTTAAAGTTGAATACTGTAATTGAATGCAATCCCCTTTTGTGGGACACGATCTTTGCTCGCCTGGATAGGCCTCTCTCACTTGCCTAGCAGCCAGTACGTAGCACGAACAAAAGTCTCTGCCACAGACTTGCTTGAAATAAACCTGTACGATCCTCTGCCACAGGATGTATTGGTTCACGATGAATGTCAGACACAGTACTTGGACCTCTAAGCCAAAGCGGCAGTACCATGCAATAAGACTACTTCAGGATACGTCCTCCAACTGAGTCACCAGGCCCCTCTCCAGACCAGCACTCTGCATGATCCTTCCATGACGGGTCCTCCCCTGGGATCTTCTCGGTTGTCCAGCTTCTTCACTCTGGATAGACAGCTCAGGACCATTCCTCGGCTGCTGTGGTAGGCCCCAGACAGTCTTCTGGGCCCACCCACGTGCTGCAGTGACACGGGCCTCCAGAATGGAGGACCACGAGGTGGTACTCTAACACATACCTGTTGGCCAGGAGGGCCAGCAGGTGGCTGAAAACGAACCCCTAAACATGGCGTCTGTCCCGTAAATACCCTCTCCCAGAATGCAACTCGGAGGACCACCTCCACCGAGTTGTCTCTGGGACAGAGAAGCACTCATCCGCTTTAACACGTTGCTTTTCCAACACCCGCCGATGGTGACAACGACACCCACCGGCACAATGTGGAACCACACGCAACGTCAGCCAAGCTGGAACAGAGGCAAATCTAACTTCCTATAACGAGCAATTCACTAAATTTACCTATCAGATGGTAGATCATAAATCTACCAGCGCTACATACTCCCCCCACTACAATAGACGTTGTCCCCAACGTCTGTCCAAAAATAATGATAATAACTCCCAAGCCTGGGAGTAGGTATTTGAGCTTAAAACTTGGATTAGATAAAGAAGAAGGAAAGACAGTGGAAAGGCATTATAAGATTAACATCTATAAAACAATATGTTCACGTCCGTAAACAAAACCATCCTATGACTGTACATAACCTCACTGTCAATCTAGCTGAAAATCCTAACAGCTTGATAGAGGATCAAGTGGTTCCTGAAAAGGAAAGCATATTAACACACATATATCCTGTACAACTTCAGGAGCAAAGCCTCATTTAAAAATGAGACTCTCTTCCCATAATCTATATCAAAATAATCTTTAGGAGTCCATCCCTGTATTAATTTTTTTTTCTTTCTCCCTTCAAATGAAAGAAATCCAGCTAGCAAAAAAGAAGTCCTTGGATTTGAAACACTGAGATGAATATCCAGATCTTGACCACGAAGATCTCTTTATACTGACACTAACTAACGAATTCCAAAGTTCTTTTGTCCATAATCACCAATAAAACCGGGGATCTGGCAAGGTCAGTGTCTTTCCCAGTTTATCCACTGTAGTAATGAAATATACAACGTCCTCTTTTCCGGGCCTGCAGATAAGTACTTTGTTAGCATAGATGTGCCGACCGAAGTTCCAGTGCATAAAACATCCACTAAAACGTTCATCCATTTTAACAGAACATCCAGTCTTTCGGAAAGGCTTAGGCACAGACAAATAGTCCCAAACAGCTTCACTGTACCAAAGTTCCCGGTTAACTTCAATCACTTGCATTATGTCCTGAGAGACATAAGGGAACTCCAAGCCATATTCCGTAGCTATATGCTTGTTCAACATTCTCTGCAAATGTGCAAGTTTGGGCAAGGATCTGTTTTTCCCCATGCCAGGAGGCACACATGAATCCAATGATTTGCTCACCATAGACCCAGCCGGTGTCTGAAGTGAACTAACAACTTTTGACAATGTCTCATTTACAATGCTGTGTGGCTCCACACAGGGTGACGTTTTCCCAGAACTCAGGGCTGTCCATTTAGGGAAAGTCATAGCAGAGGTGACATCCTCGCCTTGTGCCCATAACATCTCTTGTGACATAGTCTCAAATAGGTCATCATCACCGGAAAGCTCCGACAAGGATTCTATTTCCGAATCTCCCAGTTCTTCTGCTGGCAGATACTTATTTACAGTCCCAGATACCTTCCTCATCAGCTGCTTACCCGTTCCCGTCGTGGACTTTGTTGGATCCGGTTCGGGTAGTCTCTGGGGTAGGCCTCAGCCACGGCCGCGGGAAGCCTTCACATATCCCACCTTCCTCTGGACAGGTACAACAGAGACAGGCGTGGTGGACACAGAATTCAAAGCAATGTCCGCTGATGAGACGGCAACAGCAGTGTCTCTCTCCGGAACATTCTCTGCAACAACAGGCAAAGTGGTGGCCTGTCGTTCTCTCTCCGTAGTAGTAGCAGCTTCTACTGTGGCAATACCTGTTGCCCAATCCATTCGATAAGCACGGGCGACATGGTAGGTTGCTCCACCACAAACAAATACTCTCCACATTGCGGACATCGGCCAAATGGACGGAGATGTACGGCCAGTCCTTCACATCGGTGGCAGATCATGCCCAGCCCTTCAATATCTCCTGAGGTATACAGAAAAAACTTCCCCTGCGGCTTCAGACGAACACCAGTGTCCGTAAGCAAGGTTCCGGTCAGTACAATACTCGACACAGTGCTTGCAGGGAACATTCTTGGTCCCATAATTGGCTGCATCGCTGAAAAAGACATGGCCACACTCTGATCTTCTCAGCACCAAACACATACACGCGTCCCACTCGGTATCAAGTAGGGTAGGCTCCTCCCACTTGTTCTTCTGATCACGTGGCTTTTACTAGCACCCGCCGCATTCAGAAATAAAGTCCTGCAACTTTTAACCTCTTCTCTTCCTGAAAAATTGACAAAGTCCAGCTCTCACCGTAAACTCCCGGTGAAACACCTCTCAGGGTTGCGAGAAATGATGGACAACAAATCCCGGCCAACGCCCCCACATGTAGCACTACTCTGTAGCATTGCCAAAGGGATAGTGTTAACACTATCCCACCTGCCTACCAGATTCTTTTGTTATTTTCTCACATTCCCATGCACTATTTTCACTTAACTTGTGCATTATGTAATTCACTCCATCACTCTGTACACTTTCACTCAAGTATCAATCCTCCTTACCACTTTTATCACCGGCTCCCTTTGGCAATTTTACTTATCCAACTACCTGATCAATTTTATCCTTAATATCCTCGTCATCCTTGCAGCTCCCCCGCCGTGGGAGATTACCTTGGGTGGAGGTGCCCTGCGCTCAGGGTCTGTTGGGACATGGGTAAGCAGATTTGTCCCTTCCCCCCCCCCCCCCCAATTTCAATTACATTGTTTAATTTTTGATGCTGCAATAATCTTATTATCAATTCTATAAATTTTTTTTGTGAAATTTCATTGTACCTTTTCTGAATTGTTAGGTTTAGACTGTTTAGTCAGAATTTGCCATCTTCAGATTACCTCCTGACGAAGCGGTTATGTCCGCGAAACTAGTCGAGGAATATTTCTGAGATCAATTGTCCCACTGCAAACTCATGACCCCATTGTTTTGTAAATTTTATTCATTTTTTATTTCGCTGTAATGTATTACCTATGATTTGTCCTTTGCATCAATAAAATCGACTACATTTTTTATATTATTGGTATATTCTCTATATTGTTTTGTGTACTGTACCACAATAGTCCAATACGCCTCCATCCAGCCTGATGACTGGGGATCAGGCTCCCAATTTTGCTTATTTATCCTTTAGAGTTGAATACTGTAATTGAATGCACTCCCCTTTTGTGGGACACGATCTTTGCTCACCTGGATAGGCCTCTCTCACTTGCCTAGCAGCCAGTACGTAGCACGAACAAAAGTCTCTGCCACAGACTTGCTTGAAATAAACCCATACGATCCTATGCCACAGGATGTATTGGTTCACGATGAATGTCAGACACAGTACTTGGACCTCTAAGCCAACCCAGCAGTACCATGCAATAAGACTACTTCAGGATACGTCCTCCAACCGAGTCACCAGGCCCCTCTCCAGACCAGCACTCTGCATGATCCTTCCATGATGGGTCCTCCCCTGGGATCTTCTCGGTTGTCCAGCTTCTTCACTCTGGATAGACTGCTCAGGACCATTCCTCGGCTGCTGTGGTAGGCCCCAGACAGGCTTCTGGGCCCACCAACGCGCCGCAGCGACGCGGGCCTCCGGAACGGAGGACCACGAGGTGGTACTCTAACACATACCTGTTGGCCAGGAGGGCCAGCAGGTGGCTGAAAACGAACCCCTAAACATGGCGTCTGTCCCATAAATACCCTCTTCCAGAATGCAACTCGGAGGACCACCTCCACCGAGTTGTCTCCGGGACAGAGGAGCACTCATCCGCTTTAACACGTTGCTTTTCCAACACCCGCCGATGGTGACAACGACACCCACCGGCACAATGTGGAACCACACGCAATGTCAGCCAAGCTGGAACAGAGGCAAATCTAACTTCCTATAACGAGCAATTCACTAAATTTACCTATCAGATGGTAGATCATAAATCTACCAGCGCTACACATCCATGAGTTTCAGTGAACAAAAAATAAAAAGATAAAGTGCTGTGTGCTCATACAAGCGCCCCCCCCCCCCCAGGTGATAGCCTTTTTTTCCTGGTAGAACAAGTTGCTTAACAAGTTGAAAGTTGCAGTTGTCACTATGATGTCACTATGATGTTAAATAAGAAAGTGCTTTCCTAAAAATTAAGTAGGTGCGGCCTCTTGAACATATGTCACACATAGTTTGGACCACTGTTTTATTTAGGTTTGACATGCCTGTAGGCAGGTGCAGTCTGCTTTCTCCACTGCAGGTGGCGCTCAACCACAGCGGCATTACAGTTGTAGGGGTGAGTCGAGAGGAACATGGTTGCTCCATGGTTTTGCGGGTCACTAGAGAAGCTATCGGATTGGATTCTGCTGCCCCCATGTGATTTTGGCATCCATCTTGTGTCAGGCAGACTTGAAGACCAGGCCTTTACTGGCACTTTTTGTTTACAAGTTTTCAGGATTTTTTGCTAGAAAGCTAGTTATAACCCCCAAATATTATATATATATATTTTTTTAGCACAGACCCTAGGGAATAAAATGGCAATCATTGTGATTTTTTATGTCACACAGTATTTGAACAGTGGTTTTTCAAATGCAATTTTTGGGAAAAAATACATTTTAATGAATTAAATTGCACTGCAGTGCAAATCACATGCGATGTCCGTACGATGTGAATTTAGCCATACAGATTATATGGCTGAATTTGCATCGCATTTGGACCAAAGTCGCACAGGACCCTTTTTTTGGTCTGCAGCAGAATCGGATCGCATGGGTGTTCACTTGTGTATGACATGATAATCCTTGTATATATATTTTGAAAGTTGGCATGATGAGGGTCCTCCCTACCAAAAATCTTCATAATTAACCACCCACCCTACTCCTCCAAGTACAAATCCTGCCACTAAGCAAATCCCCTTCCTTCAAGAATACCCCAGAATTCCAAAATTCCCTGCAACCAAGCAAAACCCCCTTCTCTCAAAAACAAAAAAACAAAACAAAAGTAAACATCAAAAGCCTGCCTTTGTTAAAAGAGAAGTATGGCCAAAGCTTTTGTGGTCATACTTCTCGTCTGTGACCCTGAATTAGAGTTGTTCCATATTGTTGGGATCCACCCAGCTGTTGTGGTTGGGGGCAGTTTCAGAGTGTCACTATTCACTTTAATAGGTTGCATTTGGTGGGCGGTACTGCCTACCAAGCGCAGAAGGGGGTATCATTTCTGCAGTGGCATTTGTGTACACTAGCCTCCCTGGCGGTTTTCCCGAGTGTGGCTCGGGGTTAAAATTCAGTACCATTAGCGGTAACCCCGAGCCACACTCGGGATCGCATTGCAGGATCCTGGGGCGGCGTTACTTACCTTGTCCCCGGGATCCTGCGATGTCCCCCGCAGTGTCCGAGGGCTCCGTCCTCCTCCGAAGCCTCTCCGTGCCAGGCTCCGTTCCCTGCGAGCGGCGCGACGCACGGGGGCGGAGCCTGGCGGCAAATTCAAAAAACTGTCAAAATCATAACACATACAGTACTGTAATCTTACAGATTACAGTACTGTATGAAATGATTTCACATCCCTTTTGTCCCCAGTGCTCTGGCCCATGCCCTGCATGCAGTTTTATATGATATATACTGTTCTTTCTGTCTGGAAACTGGAGATTGTCCATAGCAACCAAAAAGTGTCCCTTTACGTCAAAAGTGGCTTTAGACCAGCTAGAAAACAGCGATAGTAAATTAGAACACTTGCAGAATTGAGCGATAGTGAATTGTGGGGAAATTTATTTTATTACTATTTTTTAAATTTTTTTTAATTATTTATTTTTATTTATTATATTATAATTTATGTTTTTGTGTTTCAAACTTTATCATACCCGGGATATCTACTAGACTCTTGTTTGGACAGATTTAAGTGTGTTATTGTTAAGATTTACAGACCTACAATATAAAACGCCAAATTTCCATGCAAAATAATGGTACCGCTTTCAGCACCTAAAATCCGAAATAATACCGCCAGGGAGGCTAGACTTGTGCACTGCCGAAAAATTCTGTTTTTTTTTTTCGTTTTATTCTTTCTTTTTTTTTCGCTTTTTGGATCATTAGTTATGATCGAAATTCTTTATTTTGAATGAATTCGTAAAAATTTGAATTGGGTATGTTGCATTTATATAGATGTGGTATTCATTATTTTGTTGATTTGTAAATTTGGAAAAATCCTAATTCGGTACTTACTATTTATATAGATGCGGTATTAGTTATTTAGTAAATTCGGATAAATTTGTATTTGTTACGTTCACTACCAGCCAAATTTGAAAGGAAATTCCAATACCTATAATTTAATAGTTTATAACTATTATTATAGTTTCTGTTAATAATATTATTCTAATAATTATAATAAAAACTATAATAATAGTTATAAACTATTAAATTATAGGTATTGGAATTTCCTTTCAAATTTGTCTGTTAGTGAACATAACGAATTATTAACCATTATTATAGTTTTTTTTTATTGTGAAGATAGAAGACAAGGTGCGCCAATCTAAGTGCAGTATCAAACGTTACTTTAATATATAAATATAAGAACATACGGCCAAATGACTACTCACAAGGATTCAGTAAAAGTAAAGCACATAAAAACATGTAGATAGCCCAGGGACGTAATCTCAGCTGCTCACAGTGTAGGAGACCAAAGATGTTTCTAGGCGCTGGGGAGAGTGTGGAAGGCTGGCCGCAGTTTGTAATCCTCAGCTGGTGGGGGCTTTTCTGTGGGGAGAACAGAGAGACCCAAGTGTTCGCAAGGTAGACCCGGCATCTAGTCTGGTACCGGAAGCCAGGAACCGGAAGCAGGAACCAGACCTGAAGAAAATGCATTGAAACGCGTCATCTGACATGTGCAGACGACATTTCCGCTGCCCGCACTTCAGTGTATGGTGCGCTTCATGCTGGTCCTAATCTGGTTCCTGTTTCCGGTTCCTGGCTTCTGGTACCAGACTAGATGCCGGGTCTACCTTGCGGACACTTGGGTCTCTCTGTTCTCCCCACAGAAAAGCCCCCACCAGCCGAGGATTACAAACTGCGGCCAGCCTTCCACACTCTCCCCAGCGCCTAGAAACATCTTTGGTCTCCTACACTGTGAGCAGCTGAGATTACGTCCCTGGGCTATCTACATGTTTTTATGTGCTTTACCTTTACTGAATCCTTGTGAGTAGCCATTTGGCCGTTTTTTCTTATATTTATATTGTGCTTCTACTCCCAAGGGAGCAGCCACTGGTGCTTAGTATCATCCTCATTTGAACTTTTTGTTACCTTTGGGACTTGGCACAGTTATAGCGTATATGTGCCCTGCATTGGTAATACTTATACGCCCACGTTTGTCATTTGGATTACTGGACACTTGGGACATTATTATTTTTATTATATTGATATCTTTTTCTTTTCATGTTTGGTTGATACCTTGTGCCATTTTTCCTTTTTTACATATAGTTTTTTTTATTATTCTTCTTATTATTAATTATTGGTAATTAATAATAATAAAAATAATAATAATAATAAATAAGAAGAATAATTTAAAAATATAATAATGGTTATTAATTTGTTATGTTCACTTACAGACAAATTTGATATGAAATTCCAATGCCTATAATTTATTAGTTTATAACTATTATTATAGTGTTTATTAATATAATGTTTTTCTCAAAGAGTGTTTATTATTATTTTTATTATTATTAATAATAATAATAAATAATAGTAATAATAAAAAACTATAATAATGGTTAATAAACGTAATAATTTAATTATAATATAAATTATCTGAATGTTTTCTTTTCTTTCAGATTTTCGGATTTTCATTCTTTACAATTTTCAGATTTTCGCTCTTATCTACTCATTTTCGTTCTTTCTGATTTTCAAAAATCAGAACAAAAATCTGAAATTCAAATGAATGAAAATTTGAAAATTCGAAAATCAGACAGAACAAAAATGACAAAATAAGAACGAAAATTTTAAAGAATGAAAATCAGAAAATAAATTTGAAAATCTGAAAGAAAAAAAAACATTCAGATATTTTCTATTATAATTAAATGATTATGTTTATTAACCATTATTATAGTTTTTTAATATTACTATTATTTATTATTATTATTAATAATAATAATAATAAACAAACACTCTTTGAGAAAAAAAACTCGATGTTCACCGGCGGCCTGCGATCGCGACGAGGAGAGGCAGAACGGGGAACTGCTTATGTAAACAAGGCATTTCCCTGTTCTGCCTAGTGACATGACAGAGATCTACTGTTCCCTGTCATCGGGAGCAATGATCTCTGTCATGTCCTAGGTAGCCCATCCCCCCTACAGTTAGAACACACTGAGGGAACACACTTTACCCCTTGATCGCCCCCTAGTGTTTAACCCCTTCACTGCCAGTGTCATTTATACAGTAGTCATTGGCTATTTTTAGCACTGATCGCTGTATAAATGTCAATGGTCCAAAAATAGTGTCAAAAGTGTCCGATCTGTCCTCCGCAATGTCGCAGTCCCTATAAAAATCGCAGATCACTGCCATTACTAATAAAAAAATAATAATAAATCTATCCCCTATTTTGTAGACGCTATAACTTTTGCGCAAACCAATCAATATACACTTATTGCGATTTTTTTTACCAAAAATATGTAGAAGAATACATATCGGCCTAAACTGAGGAAGAAATTTGTTTTTGATATCATTTTTTGGGGCTATTTATTATAGCAAAAAGTAAAAAATATTACTTTTTTTTTCAGAATTGTCGCTCTTTTTTTGTTTATAGCACAAAAAATAAAAACTGCAGAGGTGATCAAATACCACCAAAAGAAAGCTCTATTTGTGGGGAAAAAAGGACGTCAATTTTGTTTGCCAGTTAAATGCTCTGGTCACTAAGGGGGTAAAACCTTCCAGGGCTGAAGTGGTTAATTTTATTTTCTTTAGACTGTATATACAAATCTGGATATGATGCAAGTGTACCCTTTATGTATAGAGTGTAATCCATCATTTCCACTAGGTGGCAGTCCTTGCGTAGTAAAAAGGAAAAAACGTTTAAGCATATAAGTGTACAGAGGATCTAAAATACTGCAAAATGTATTTGTATAGTACACATTTTCTACAGCAGTGTGAAGTTTCACATTTTTAAGTGCTCATTATAAAAGAGAACTGGTAAAAGGCTGCTCCTTTGGTCAATCGCTCAGCCTTCATAAATGTGCTTTTTTACCAAAATAAAAAAAATCTGCCCTATGCCGTAGAAGCAATGGTTTCCATACACTGCACTGATGATGGCCAAATAGTCTGAAACAGCTGTATGCAGTTTGGAATATATGGCTCTAATATATTAGGCTATATTTGCACTATAAAGCCTCATTCTGCCTCTCATTTCCGCGATCGCGGGTGGCCTCCAGCGGGGCGGGCGCGTGCCTGCAAAAACCAGTGCACGAACCGATGTACCAGTACAGCGATTGATTCGCGCAGCCAAGCCAACTTGCCGCAGTGCTGGTTGGCAACTGGTTAATCTGCCCAACAACAAATTGGCCAAATAAAAAGAATCAAAAACGCATCAAAAATCGCACCAAAACGCGTGTCCAAAATCAAAAAGCACTGCTAAAGCCCTCAAAAGCAACATACACAGGTGCAAATCGAGCCTTAGCCCCCATTCACAACGATTGCAGCTTTGAAATCATGCAACCTCATCTGAAATCGTAAGATTTCAAAGCCATGTGTCAGTGCAACTTTGTGTGCAACAGATGCAAATCGCACCCAATATCGCCAAAAGTAGTGCAGGTACTACTTTTTCAAATCGGTGTGACACCGCAAAGTTGGCATCACATCAATTTGAACAGAGCGATCGCTGGCAATAGGCTGCGGCTTGTGGTGCGATTTGACCAGTCAATTTGCATGACAAGTCAACCCAATGTGAACGGGGGCTAAATCATCCCTTCTGGGTGTGCATCTGTCCTGAATTGAGGAATACATCTCTTGTATTTGGGACACGTGAAGAAATAAGACATGGAAATACATTCTGTTTTAAGATGGTTTTACTGTCTTTTACCAAGATAGGAAATAATATACAACATTTCTGGAATACTTTACGTTTCTGTCTTCTAAAAAAACATAAAAACTAGGGTTGCACCAATACCGCTTTTTTACTGGCGAGTACGAGCATCGATACTTTTTTCAAAGTGATTTCTCAACAAAATGAAGAATGGAGACATGGATGGATGGGGGAGTTTACTCTGAATTTCTGCTTTAAATGAAAACTTCCAGTAAAACCTATCTATAGTAGTTCCACAAAAATAGGCAGTTGAAGTTAAAGTGGAAGTAAAGTCCACTTTTTAACTTGTACCTATAAGTAAGCTTATAATAAGGCATGTCCTCTGAAGGAATGGCATACTCGTGCCATAAATGAGAGCTCTGTGGCGGGGCCAGGGTGTGACATTATCGGGGCCCCGCCCATTCAGACAGTTGGGGAGCTACAGGAAAATCTGTCATAATGCAGTATATGCAGTAAGGGTTAACGCAGCTTCATTGTCAAAGCTTAACCACTTCAGCCCCAGAAGAATTTACCCCCTTCCTGACCAGGCCATTTTTTGCGATACGGCACTGCGTCGCTTTAACTGACAATTGCGCGGTCGTGCGACGTTGTACCCATGACGTCCTTTTTTTCCCCACAAATAGAGCTTTCTTTTGGTGGTATTTGATCAGCTCTGCAGTTTTTGTTTTTTGCGCTATAAACAAAAAAATTGTGACAATTTTGAAAAAAAAACACAATATTTTGTACTTTTTGCTGTAATAAATATCCCCAAACAAATAAAAAAAAAAAAACAAATTTCTTCATCAGTTTTGGCCAATATGTATTCTTCTACATATTTTTGGTAAAAAAAAAAATCGCAATAAGCGTATATTAATTGGTCTGCGCAAAAGTTATAGTGTCTACAAAATAGGGGATAGATTTATGTCATTTTTATTATAATTTTTATTTTTTTTTACTAGTAATAGTGGCGATCTGCAATTTTTATCAGGACTGCGACATTGCGGCGGACAGATCGGACACTTCTGACACTATTTTAGGACCATTGACAATTATACAGCGATCAGTGCAAAAATAGCCACTGATTACTGTGTAAATGTCACTGGCAGGGAAGGGGTTAACACTAGGGGGTAATCAAGGGGTTAACTGTGTTCCCTAGGTGTGTTCTAACTGTGGGGGGGGGGACTGACTGGGGGAGAAGACCGCCTGTTGTTCCTACTTAATAGGAACACATGATCGGTCTCCCCTCCCCTGAGAGAATCGGGATGTGTGTGAACACATCCCTGTTCTCGTTCTGTCACGAGTGATCGCGGGTGCCGGGGGGGCGCGATGCGCATCGTCTCTGGGGATACCCGGCGGCTCGTGCGCTCCTGCTATGAAATGCTAAAGGAGTGACATATAGCAACAGCAATTTGCGCAGCCAGGCCAACCTGCTGCAGCGGTGGCTGGTCGGCTAGCGGTTAAAGTTGTTGTAAAGGCAGAAGGTTTTTTTATCCAAATGCATTCTATGCATTTAGATAAAAAGTCTTCTGTGTGTAGCAGCTCCCCTCAGCCCCCTTAACACTTACCTGAGGTCCCTCTCTGTCCAGCGATGTCCATGAGTGTCTCAGCCATCCAGGATTCTCCTTCCTGATTGGCTGAGACATAGCAGCGGTGCCATTGGCTCCTGCTGCTGTCAATCAAAGACAGCTAGCCAATCGGAGAGAAAGGGGGCAGACCGGACCGTGGCGCCGTGTCTGGACACGGGGAGCTGTGGCTTGGGTGCCCCCATAGAAAGCTGCTTGCTGTGGGGGCACTGAACAAGAGGGAGGGGCCAGGAGCATAGAAGAGGGACCTGAGAAAAGGAGGATCGGGGCTGCTCTGTGCAAATCCACTGCAACAGGGAAGGTAAGTATAACATGTTACACTAGAATCTGTGCGCACCAGTTTTAGTAAATCCTCCCCAATGCGCTAAGTCACTTAATACGGTATGGGATCATAACATTAGTACTAAAGCACCCACGTGCACAATGCCATTATCTAAGATGTAAGTTTACCATAGGTGTGCTTGGCTTGTGCATTTTACTAAAATGAGCTAAAAAAAATCACAAGGTTGACATAGCTAAGGTCTGTCCATAACCAAGCTTTAACTACAATAGTAGAAATACAATATCAGAAAAAAGTGAGAACTAATGAGCACTATAAAACTATATGAAAATGTTCCTTTCTTAGAAGCCAGTAAGCGTCAAGATGGGGGCTAGGACCTGTGTTGCTACAGCAGTCAATAAATACTTAGGTAAAAATGAAAAACATTTCAGGACCCTATCGCCATAAAATTGTGAGATCTGAAGACGTCCTGTAAAGCTGCACGGTTCTGTAAAAAATGAGAATACTGATTTTTTTGCTTGGAATAAAGATCACGATTCTCTCAGGATTCTCGCGGTGCAACATCATCCTTTATACAAAAAAAAAAAAAAAAAAAAAAAAAAAGGGCTAACTTTACTGTTTAGTTTTTTTTAATTAATTGAAGTGTATTTTTTCCCAAAAAATTGCGTTTGAAAGATAGCTGCGCAAATACAGTGTGACATAAAATATTGCAACGACCACCATTTTATTCTCTAGGGTCTCTGCTAAAATATATATTTAATGTTTGGGGGTTTAGGATTTGCTAGCAAAAAATACTGATTTTAACAGTGTCAGAAAAAGCCTTAGTGGTTAAACTGACCTCATTTACAGACAGAAGTTCATTCCTTTGATCTAAATTCTAAAAGAACCAAAAGATACATAGTTTATAGTTGTCTCCCAGTACTGAGAAATGTGACGCTCTTTTTTTTTTTTTTTTTGACAGCTGTGAGTGAGCAGAGAAGGTGATCACTTTTTATTCGTGTATGGTGTTTTACTACAATAAATCCCATTTGTTTGACCTACACCATGTGGAGTTCCCCTTTTTCTTTTTCTACGCTTTGAATCACCATTTCCGGATCATCTCCCCCTGGAAACGAGGAATGTGAGTGGCAGCCGTTCAGCTCCCGCCTGTAACCACCACCATCCATTGATGTTCGTGGCCCTCAAGATACCGTCTGGTTGGACATCACGAGAGATCCTCCCTATGCCTTTCTGACGCACTGCTATAGGGTATGCGCGTCCTACGGATCCGGTAAGGGTACCCATTCATTCTCACTGAATATCCACACGTCTTCTGGTGTTCACTGTTGTCTTTCAATTCAAGGAGATCTCCCTTCATCACTTCTTCTTACATGGACTTTCTTGATTTGCTGTTCCATATTTCACATAAGGACATTTGATTTTATATTTCACATTTGAATGTGCGTTGATATTTACATGTTTATTACATGTTAGACACTTCTAGCGCTGCACTTTCTGTTTTTATTGCTTATTGGACTTGGTTTGTTTGTGTGTCAGCTGCTTTTGTTTTTGTTTTTCACATTTTTGGGTTTAGCGCAGCATTTTCACTTGTTACAAGTAATATGCCCCGTACACACGGTCGGACTTTGTTCGGACATTCCGACAACAAAATCCTCGGATTTTTTCCGACGGATGTTGGCTCAAACTTGTTTTGCCTACACAAGGTCGCACAAAGTTGTCGGAATTTCCGATCGCCAACAACGCGGTGACGTCAAGCACGTACGACGAGACTAGAAAAGGCCAGTTCAGAACCAAGCGCGGCACCCTTTGGGCTCCTTTTGCTAATCTCGTGTTAGTAAAAGTTTGGTGAGAGACGATTCGCGCTTTTTCAGACTCGTGGCTTTCAGATCGTTTTCTGACGTTCAGTTTGTGCTTGTGGGTTTGTATCTGCTCTTCAGTGCGTGCAGTCAGTTCGTATCAGAGTTTTCTGTGTGATCTTGCCCGCTCGTTGCTGTTTTTCAGGTCGCTCTTCACAGGCCTTGCTGTTCTTCAGTGCGTTCTGTTACTTCGTTCTGAGCAGCCGACCGTTTTCTAGCCATGTTTCGTATGCGTACTCCTCGTAGAGTTCGTGATGTGCGGGGGCTTGGTGTTGGGGTCCTGACCTTGCCACAAGTGCAGTCCATGAACAGGGTGGGGAGGAGTTCATGGACCAAGAATTGGTTGCTTCAGCGTGACCAGTTCTGTCATATGCCTTTGCTCCGTGAGATCCGTGAGAATAATCCTGATGATTTCAGGAACTTTCTCAGGATGACGGACCCCGTGTTTCACCGTTTGTTGGCTTCGCTGACCCCCTATATCAGCAGGCAGGATACCTGCATGAGGCAAGCCATCACTCCGGAGCAGAGGCTGGT
This sequence comes from Aquarana catesbeiana, assembly GCF_042186555.1. Classification (NCBI taxonomy): domain Eukaryota; kingdom Metazoa; phylum Chordata; class Amphibia; order Anura; family Ranidae; genus Aquarana; species Aquarana catesbeiana. The sequence goes on from NC_133324.1 coordinate 406,658,293, forward strand.
CGCTACCTTGCGGTATTTGGCCACAGGGAGAAGCCTGCAGGACTTGAAGTTCTCGACAGGCATCTCCCCCCAGGCTCTGGGGATCATAATCCCAGAGACCTGTTCTGCCATCATACAGGTCCTGCAGAAGGAGTATATGAAGGTAAGATTTTTATCCTTTTATATCACATTTTATTGTATTGAATGTTTGATAATATATTGTATTTCTTCCCTCATTCCATAATTACCATGATTGTAATATGCTGTGAATGTCCCCTTTGTTCTCATGCATGCTGGATTTTTATGTAATTATTATTTTAGGTCCTTCATACATATTTGCCCTTCAATAACCTCTCCAGCATGGTGTCTCCTGCCCTATATTCACCTCATGTAGTCACTTAACAATGTATTTTATCAGCTCCATAGTAGTGCTTTACCCCAAACACCCCCTAAAATGTTTGGAAATGTTATTTTTGATTTAAATTCAGGCAGAGTGGCAGAGGCTTTTTTTTGTGGTGTCCCCAAATTTTTTGTAACCCTCCCTCCCCCAACTGCTAAGTCAGCTGATCCCAATTCTCTATCTTCAATCATCTATCTGCTGACTTTGCCAAACCCATACACACTATACCCACCTCTTTAGTGCTCAGATTTATGGATGAATTCCCCAAAGCATGTAGTGCAAGGGCCTGCCTGTATACTTTCCAATGGTACTGTTTAAAGTTCTTGTATCCTATTATGATCTTGATAGGTAATAGCAGAATGTCCAAATGTGCTCAAATGTGTACAGTGTGTATTTATATCTTTGTATTATGACACTTCTTACCTGTCCAGTGGGCTGCCAATAGTGTAACTAAGGAGGGGCTGTTCCAAGTAATACCCTGTATTTAGGCATTCATCTCTCAATGAAGTGAAGAGGGTTACCTGTCCAAGAGTCCCCCCCCCCCTATAATGTTAGAAATGGCCCATGAGAGGGGGGGAGGGGGAATATGATAGGTGTACCTTATACTTTGTTGTTGTTAAATTCCCCTTAATAAATGCTATCTGGAGGTTGACCCATAATGTTTGTGTCTAATCTGCTTGCCATGTTTCTGTGAAAAAATAGTAATGTTTATTGTTTTTTCCTCAACAGTTTCCTTCCACGCCACAGGAATGGCAGACTGTGGCCTCCCACTTTGCCCAGCGGTGGGACTTTCCTAACTGCGGAGGGGCAATTGATGGGAAACACGTCCACATCGTCCCACCACCCAACTCGGGGTCGTACTATTATAATTACAAGGGGTTTAATAGTATAGTGATGTTGGCGGTGGTGTCGGCTAATTACGACTTCTTGTATGTGGACGTGGGGAAGAATGGCCGGATGTCCGATGGTGGAGTCATCGCCCAGACGGAGTTCTACAGGCGTCTCCAGAATGGCAGCTTGGACTTGCCACCTCCAGAGGACAATGTTGAAGGTCTCCCATTTGTGTTCGTTGCTGATGAAGCATTTGCGCTGGGGGACCACCTGATGCGGCCATTCCCGATGAGGACCCTCACCCCGGAACAGAGGGTTTTTAATTACCGGCTGGCCAGAGCCCGAAGAGTGGTGGAGAACACATTTGGAATCCTGGCCAGCCGGTTCCGATTATTTATGACACCCATCCATATGGCGGAGTATAAACTGAACCATATAATACTTGCTTGCTGTGTTCTCCATAATTTTCTACAAAAACATTCAGCCAACTATGCTGGCTCAGTTGGGCCTGAGGCCGGAATCCCAAATACATCAACAATGACGGCACTTGAAAGCGGTCGTCCTGGCTTGCCCTCCCTGAATGCCCGTGATGTCCGGTTACGATACCTGGAGTTCTTTGCGGGTAGGGGGGCTATCAATATGCCAGACAATCTGTGACACCTTTTTCAAATAAATAACAACCAAAAGAAATTCTTGGTGGACATTTACTGCTTGTGTTTGTTTTAGCTGACCCTGACAGAAATGTGTTGAGTGCAGAAAATGTCGTGATTGGGTAACCTTATAAAAAACACTGTTGGCTGGTACTTCCTAAATGCAAAAACACATTTCACTACAAGTGCACTTGCAACTGCACTGAACCTGCACTTGTAGTGCAAAGAGGATTTGCCCTTAGGAAATAACCCCCATTTGTGCATAAAACAACAATTACATCACCCCAAAAGTGTGGTAGTGTTGAAACAATAATCCACACATTCTTGAGTAAGGCACTTTTTTATAGCTGCACAATCACATGTGCATTTACCAAAGGTTTTTAAAACAAACCAACATGTTTGTTGTATAACAATGTTTGCAGTAGCATTATGAAAAATCAAAATATCCATTTCAGATAAAACAGGCCTGTGTAAAACCAACAAGAAAGCCAAAAAACTTGAACTTACAAAGTTCACATTAGGTAAAACCTGAAGGCTAGATCAGACATCAGTATTTAGGAACTGGGTTTGATCTAGCGTTCAGATGGGGGGAAATCACCCCTGGAAAAGCCAAATTTGGAAGATGCACACCAATTTACGAATGGCAACATGTGCTATCTGCCATCAGGGGGGATCAAGGGACGTGTTTTGGGGGAGAAAGCCCTTCCTCAATGCGACTTTATAATTGAGGAAGGTGTTGCACCCCCAAAACGCGTCCATTGATCTCCCGTGATGGCAGATTGCACATGTTGGCACACTGTGTGCATCCTCCAAATTTGGCTTTTCTAAACATTTTAAAAATTTTGGGAAGATTGGACCACATTAATAAAACAGGTGATTTTGTGGGGTTTAAATTCGCCCCAAAACATCAATGATGTTATTATTTTTTTTAATAACATCACTGATTTGGTTCTGGATGTTTTGCAATTGGAGATTACACCTCATGATCTACCCGATAAGTATCTGGGCACTTTCTGAAGTAAAGCGTTCAGGATCCCTCACATCACGATCACCTAAAAAGAGATAAAGAACAAAAAAAAGGTCTCAAAAATCTGCCAACATCCATCTCTTTTACCTGAGCCTGTGGTCGCAGACACTCACCTGTTGTGGTGCCAATCTCCACCACGTCTTCTTCTTCCTCCTGCTCTTCTTCTTCGTTTGGGGGTATTTCACCTTCTTCCATAGGTGGGGGGTCTGTGGTCTCCTCGGATGAGGGGTGTCCTCCGAGTCTTTTCTCCCCTATGTAAAACAAAAATGGTATAATTAGCACACAGATATTTGAGGGCAGAACTAGAAATAGGAAACATTGCTTGGAAGTGGGGTACAATTGTCTATTTTAGCCGAGTTCCAAGATGTATATTTTTTTTTATTGCCCTTTGTCAAGCTGCAATACTTTACCTGTTTGGTACAAGCTTCACAGATGTAGCCCCCCCTATAGTATACACTGGAGCACCTGTGTGCCCCCCCTAATAAAAATGGTGTTCTTGTGTCCCACACTAGTGCTCCAGTGTCCAGATGTGAAAACAGCTGCTCAGTGTCCTCTCTTTACACACAATCTAGTTGTCATTTCATTCTAGTAACAAACCCATCTACACAAACAAATCTTTGTCATCCAAGTAGGCCCCAAAAAATGTGTGAAAATGCATATGGCCTAAACAATGGTGTTCTAGAGGCCGAAATAAAAATGTTTGATACGAACGAATAATGGGCCCATGAACATTAAAGTTGCCCTTTTAAACGTTACAATTAATAAAAGCATATGGAGCAGAACGAACATAATAAAGACAGAAAGAATAGGAACACAGCACAACTACTTACTTTTTTGCAGCACTCTCCGGATCTTTCGGTACTGCTCTGGCTCTCTCAACTTCAGGTCCGACCACCGCTTCCTGAGCTGATCTTTAGACCTTCGTACCCCGAAATTCCGCTCTAGACTCCTGACCACTTTACCAATGATTTTTGCCTTTCGGATGTTGGGGTTGGGGTAAGGCCCATATTTTCCGTCATAGTCGGACTTCCTCATGATGTGTACCATCTCCAACATCTCCCCAAACGACATATTTGTGGCCTTAAAACGTCTCCTTCTGGATCGGGACGTGCCTGGATCCGGCCTTTCCTCCTCCTCCTCCTCGTTGCTATAATTAGCCCGCACCTGCTGTAACTCTGCCATCATGCTCTTCACCCACTGCGCCGAACGAAAAGGGGCGGGGAATACACTAGAAAGAACGTCAGGGGCGGGCGGAGTTACACGCATGCGCAGTGTGTATAAAGCGTAACACGCGTGCGTATTACGTACGATCTGTGAGCGGAGGAAGGAGCATTGGACGCGCCGATCGTAAGAACGAAGGTAAGAGACAAACTTGTGCCTATACTGCTTCTAGATTGAGGCCTATACTGTAACAAGATTAGGAGAGTTTTGTCTGACATTAGGCTTTGTCTTGTGTTGTGTCTTGCAGTGAACATGGATATCTTAATGAGAGATACTGACTTCATGTCACTATTCATTGATATGCTAAGTGAGCTGCCCTGTCTGTGGGAGATTACCCACCCCCATTTCAAGAACCAAACAAAGAGGAAGGCAGCACTGGAGCAATTGTGTGAAATTGTGAAGCAGGTGATCCCCACGGCAGACATCACTTATTTAAAGATTTTCATTGGTGGCCTGAGGAGCACATATCTGAGGGAGCGCAAGAAAGTCCTGGATTCACAGAGATCCGGAGCAGCAGATGACATCTATGTCCCCAGGATGTTGTACTACGACAGGCTGCACTTTCTGGCAGGCCAGACTGAACCCAGGTCATCCCTCTCCAGTCTTCCTTCCACACTTCCTTCCCCCCTGGCTGAGGCTTCTGACGCCCAACCTGGGCCTTCCAGGCCACATGTGGAGGAGCCCAGATTGAGCCAGGTATAGCATTCCTCTAAATATTTCTGCTTGTCCAATCAATGATGTTAACTAGATGTTAGTTTGGAGTACTAATTTAGGATTGTGATTGATGATGCAAAACATTACAACTATGTCCCTTTTTCATACACAGGGAAGTCTCAGCCAGGAGGTGGCCGGGCCGAGCCGGCTGGCTGATCTGCAGGTCCCTCCACCCCCCCTGAAAAGAGAAAGTGGCAGTAGGACGAGTGCCCTAGAGGAGGCGGCTATCAGATTCTTTTGGAGGGCTACAGAGGTCCTGGGAGCACCACACACCAGGCAGGAGAATATTGCTGCCTTCATAGCATATAAAATGCAGAGGATGGAGGAGGGCCAAAAAGCCATGTGTGAGGCCCTCATATCAGAGGCTCTGGAGAAAGGTATGAGGGGCCAAATTACACCTCACACACATCTTTGGGATGGTCCTCCTCCTCCTCCTGCAGGTCCTCCTCCTCCTCCCTCTCCTCCAGGTCCTCCCAGTCCTCCTCCAGGTCCTCCCAGTCCTCCTCCAGGTCCCCCCAGTCCTCCTCCTCCTCCAGGTCCTACTCCTCCTCCTGCCACATCTCCAACTGCACAGCCACAGCCCGGAAGGAAGTGTGAAAGGAAGACCAGACAGTGAGGACCCTGGATCCAGTCTGGTCGGCCAAAAAATGCAGCCTCTTGTGGTACCACAGCCTGGGGACACAGATGTCATCTGCTGCTATCCAAGTCTCTGTGACCCGGACCAGACTGCCCTCCCTTACATATGGACTCCTCAGGCCACCAGTTTTGATGTTTAAGAATTGATGTCTGCCGTGGGGGTCCCAGGCTTCGCTAATTTCTCTTGTTGATCCAGTGTTGCCTTCCTCTTTGTTTGGTTCTGATCCCTTAATAAAGGATTTTTGTTTTGAATTATACTCTCCTATGTGTTTTACTTCAAAAAGGACAGTTTGTTTGTGAGGATTCAGGTACATTTCTAATATACAATGTGAAATGAACAAGGGACACCAACAACAAACAATCTCCTTGAGATTAAATAATAAAAGATATCAATGGTGTTGGGGTAACTTGCCACACAAAACACACACAAAAATATTCTGGAGTAAAAATAAAAATAACATTGAACAAAGATCAGCCTTGGAAAAAATCCAAACATTAAAGAAAAAAAAAGGCTTAAAAACAAAATAAAAAAAACATAAAAAATATAAAACTGTCAGATGTGACAACTAATAACAATATATTGAGGGAATCCCACTAAAAAAACACAAATAAAAGTTTGTGAGAAGTGTGTGTGAATATGAGCAGCAAAACTACTTAATTCTTGTCACATTATAAAGAAGAAGAGAGTGCGCTGTATTAAACCATTTTTTACATTGCAGCGTGACGAAAGTGCTGTATCCATTGCGAACGCTAAGTTTACCAGAACGAGCTGTCCCGTCTTGGAATTTCTTCTGAGCATGCGTGGCACTTTGTGCGTCGGAACAGGCCACACACGGTCGGAATTGACGCGATCGGATTTTGTTGTCGGAAAATTTTATCTCCTGCTGTCCAACTTTGTGTGTCGGAAAATCCGATGGAAAATGTCCGATGGCGCCCACACACGGTCGGAATTTCCGACAACACGCTCCGATCGGACATTGTCCATCGGAAAATCCGACCGTGTGTACGGGGCATTAGAGGGGGCTGCAGAAGCTGCATACTGAAGATATTTTACCTTCATGCATGGAATGCATGAAGATAAAAACCCTTCTCCCTTTACAACCAAATTAAAGTAGTATTAAAGGGGTTGTAAAGGCAGAAGGTTTTTTATCGTAATGCATTCTATGCATTACGATAAAAAAACCTTCTGTGTGCAGCAGCCACCCTAATACTTACCTGAGCCCATCTCAATCCAGCAATGTGCACAAGTGCTTCGGCCATTCGGGACTCTCCCTCCTTGGCTGAGATACAGCAGCGACGCCATAGGCTCCCGCTGCTGTCAATCAAAGTCAGTTAGCCAATCAGGAGAGAGAGGGGGCAGGGCCGAACCATGGCCCTGTGTTTGAATGGATAGCAAACTGCTCGCTGTGGAGCACTTGACAGGAGGGAGTGACCAGGAGCGCCGACGGGGGACCCGAGAAGAGAAGCATCTGGGCTGCTCTGTGCAAAACCATTAGGGTCCTTTCACACGGGCTTGTCTGTGTATGTACTCTGCTTTGCTTAGCAGGGATTGATCCGCTGATCCCCGCTGAGCAGGCGGGTTTCCATTCGTCTGGATTTCACAGGCAGAATGGGATTGGATATCGGCGGATGTCAGCGGACATGTCATCGCTGACATCTGCCGCTCCATAGAGGTCCACCTGAAAAACTGACCTGATGGGACAGCCTGTGTGAAAGGGGCCTCAGTCTGTTAGTTTGGGGTGGGGGAGCATTGGAGTGCTTTGTCATCCCATGCTACAGAGCTGGGTTTTTCTATTGATGCAGGCAGTGTAGGGAGACACTTCTGTAGTCCCTGCATGCAAGGGTGACTCCATAGGATTCTGCAAGGGACAGGAGCCACCCTGAAACAAGAAACGTGGAGCAGTGCTAGTGACACCTGCTTACACTGGAACATAGGCAAGGATAAAAAGAGAAAGACGCTGCATACTTAGTAAGTGATTAAATCTGCTGCTGAAAGTGCTTTAATATTGCTTTAAAGAAGTAGTTTGAGCATTCATATGAAATTCTGAAGAACTGCTTCTCTAATCCATAGGGAAAATAGATTCTTTAGATGCTTGAAATCTTTTCTTATCACCACAAGCGAGAGCCGGGAGCTATGAGGATTTATAGCACTCCTGGGGGTCTGTGCAGACAGTCCAATTCTTTTTCTTTTTCTAGCTGAAGGTAATCACAAAAAGATGACAGAATGATTTCCTCAGACAAATGGAAGGTCGAAGCCACCGTATTATTGTTCCATCTTAAACTTATAACGAATGACTTCCAAAAAGGTATTTGATATTTTTTTAATAGGTACGGAACATCACTTACATGTCCAGCTGAAGTGATTTGTTTAATTATCAAGGGGCAAAGAATCTCAGGGGGTGCTCCTAGTTTGGGAGAGGGATTTTACCATGAGGATGAAACAGGTGAAGAGGATGCAGAGAGACCAAACCAAACTCAGGTCATCCTCTGTTATGCCGCGTACACACGACCAGAATTTTGGTTGGAAAAAGGTATGGCGGCTTTTCCGATGGGATTCCGCTCAAGCTTGCCTTGCATACACACGGTCACACAAAAGATCTCTGAACTTTCGGCTGCCAAGAACGCGGTGACGTACGACACTACGACGAGCCGAGAAAATGAAGTTCAATGCTTCTGAGCATGCGTCGAATTGTTTCCGAGCATGCGTGATTTTTTGCGCGTCCGAATTGCATACAGACTATCGCATTTTCGGATAGGAACTTTTTCCGACCGAAAAATAGAGAACCTGCTCTCAATCTTTCGCTGGCTGGAATTCCGCCAGCAAAAGTCCAATGGAGCCATGGGCGTCCGCAGGTAGGGGCAAGTGCCCCCCCTCCCCCCCCGGAGCAAGGTGTCCACACATGGACACTCAGGGGCCAGGCTGATCCTGGGTGGGTGCAGAGCCCACGCCAGCATGAGGGAGGAAAGACGGCTGCCTTAAGGTGCCAGGAGAAGGAGGGCACTAAAGCTACGGGTCCCTCAATAAAAGCTGATGCTGACGCCGGCCCCGCTCACACCTTTACCCAGCTCAGCACAGGTCACACAGCATGCACCGTGACATGCAGAACCACACTGTGATTCTTTGAACATCAGCCTCTGCCTCCAGGTCACACTAGCTTCCATTTGCTCTCCACTCCAGGCTGCTACTGCTCCTCCTCTCTCCGAGTCCCGGTTGAAGGGCAGAACAACTCCTTTTCTCTCTCCAGGCTCAAGCCCCGCAATGAACAATTCAATGCCTCCGCTCCAGCACAGAGTCAACAATCGCTGCTGAACTGGAGGCAAGAGATGAGGGGGAGGAGTCAAGTGAGACTAGGGGGAGGAGCCAGCAAGAACAGGCGCAGGATCAGCGCAGAGTGGAGGGATAAAAGGTAAATGTTATCGGGCGGCACAGTGGTGTAGTGGGTAGCACTTTCGCCTAGCAGTAAGAAGTGTCGCTGGTTCGAATCCCAACCATGACACTACCTGCATGGAGTTTGCATGTTCTCCCTGTGCCTGTGTGGGTTTCCTCTGGGTACTCCGGTTTCCTCCCACACTCCAAAGACATACTGGTAGGTTAATTGGATCCTGTCTAAATTGCCCCTAGTATGTATGTATGAATGTGAGTTAGGGACCTTAGATTGTAAGCTCCTTGAGGGTAGGGACTGATGTGAATGTATAATGTATATGTAAAAGTGCTGCGTAAATTGACGGCGCTATATAAGTACCTGAAATAAATAAATAAATCTTGCTGCTTTGCTTTGCATAAGATAGCCTGCTGACCCCATGGGGACCCTCTAGAGATGAAGAATAGATGGGAACATAGGAACAGAGTGCAAGGGAAAAAGAAATGGGGACAGAAAGGGACATGGGGCAAAACAGAGAAGATTACATGGGGACGGAGGGGCAGAATCTGCTTCCTATACACTTGCTCAGCTTGGCATCTGTGTGCAGAGCCCACTCTGCATTATGGATGGTGAGGTGTATACAGTCTTGTGTGTTTACATGAAACTACCATCTGCCCAGACAGTGGGGAACAGATCTCCTTCATTTTTTTTTTTTTTTGGCAGATTGGATTGGATTGGATGTAGGCGGGTGTAAAAGGACACAAGTCTGTTTACATCTATCACTCCATAGAGGACAATGCAGGGTTTGATGAACTGACAAGCAGACCCGATCAGACCAATTGGTGCCAAGATGGGGGGGGGGGGGGGGGTAAACCACTTGCTGGAGCTTCAGATCTTTAATGTGCAGCAGACATGTCCTTTTAATACACTCCTGGCTGCAATAGCCAGAAGTGTGTATACTTTTGTAAATCCAAATGTTAGCTGATCACTTCCACAACCGCTCTGATGTACCACCCTTTACCCCCCACCCCCGCCACCTAGTCACCTATATGCTATCATATAGGGGTTATTGGTTCCCTATGTGATAACAATAAAGTACAGGGGGTCCCCGGGTTACAAACAAGATAGGGACTTTAGGTTTGTTCTTAAGTTGAATCTGTTTGTAAGTCGGAACAGGTACATTTTTTAAGTGTAGCTCCAGCCAAAAAAATCGATTTTTAAGTTTTGTAGATGGCATAGGGAAGGGTTATCACCCCTGTAACATTTGTTTTGCTGTGTGTGCCCCTGTTCAGAAGATTTCATCTCACTTTCTGTCCCAATGACAATTGGATTTTGAAAATTTGGGGTTATTAGGAAAATAAGGATAGGTGATAAAGCATCAGTGGAGACACCTTTTTCCCATATTAACTCTTACAGGAGTGAATTTCCCTTCCTATGGGTAGATTTCTCCTCACTTCCTGTTGTCTCCCTCCGTTTGTAAGTAGGAGTCGTTTGTAAGTCGGATGTTTGTAAGTAGGGGACCCCCTGTAATGAAAAAAAAATACATTTTAAAAAGTTTTAACTGTTTAAATGGGCACATAAACAATAATACATTTTTTTAGAGGCTTCCCCCACACACACATACAAAAACACATGTGCTAGGTCACCTAGTTAAGAAAATGATGTTTGCCCTACACATATATCATTACACACACATTAGAATGAGGGCAATAATTTTAATTAATTAATCATTTTAATTCTAAAATGATGACCTACTGGGGCGAGATAGAGATGTAAATCCAGCTGGCGCGGCACCGCCCACTCAAGCCCCTCCCCTCCACGATGTTGACAAAAAAGGGCGGAGCATGGGTGACTTTAAAATGCTGCCCCCCTCTGAAAAAACGCCCATGAATGGAGCATACACACAGTCGCATTTTCCGACCAAAACCTCTCATCGGAGTTTTACTGGCGGCATTTCCGATCGTGTGTACGGGGCATTAGGCTGGATTCACACCTATGCATTTTTATCAGTGCTTTTTGCATTTTACAGATTTGCACTACAGAACGTGTTCCATAGGAAACCATGTTGAATGGGCTGTAGTGCAAATCTGCAAAATATAAAAAAGCACTAAAAATGCATAGGTGTGAATCCAGCCTTAGTGCTCTTTCAGACGGGTAGTAAGATGGGTGGCTGAGCCACGGTTTTACTGTCCCCCAGCTGCCCACCTGAACTGTTCCAATACAGTCAGACAGGGCTATACAGATGTAGCACCAACAATGCTTTGTTTTTGGGCTGCTGCATTTTTAACTTGGAGTGCAGAGTTTGACAGGTGGTACTGCCTGTCAAACTTGCCCGTTAAGGTTATTGGGGCTGTGCTGCAATTGCATACTCTGCATATGATTGAGGCATTATAGTAGTGCGGCATTATAGGGTTAAATCAGGCAGTGAGGAGGCAATGTAATGCCCTCTGAAAAACAATTTGAACATGGATCACTATTCAGGGGGCACTGCAGGGCACAGCAAGTCTGAAAGAGCTATGTAGCAATGCTGAGCGTCATCCTACTGCCAATCTGCCCCTATCTCTGATTCCTGTGTTATCTATCAATACCTGCCTTTCAGCCCTGTTCACACCTGTATGTTTTAATTGCGGTGTGTCACACAAAAAAAAAATCCTACTTTCTGCATCTTTGATGTACTTTTAGTAAAACCCATGCTGTTCAATAGTAAAGAACCTAAATTGTGTGTAAAGTGCAGTGCAGAGATGTGAACTTCCCCCAATGATTACTATATGTGACAGCAAGGATCACTGGAGGCAGACAGGGGCTCCTCTGCAAATAAACAGTGTTTGATAACTTCATTAGTAAATAGGATTAACCAGTACTATTATTACAGCATATTTAGAATAGTTTTTTTACATCAGTTAAAGCAATCCCTCCAGTGAAAAAAAAAGATTTTTATTTGTTCATAAAAAGTGTTCCTATTTAAATCCTTCTTAACGGTGGCTGCTGGTGCTCTAATTTTTTTTTTTTTGGGGGGGGGGCTGCGCAAACAAACTGAAAAATTCTGATAAATACTGAAAAAAAACCCATTAATTGCAGCCTCACTGTGCCCATCAATTGCAGCCTCACTGTGCCCATCAATTGCAGCCTCACTGTGCCCATCAATTGCAGCCTCACTGTGCCCATCAATTGCAGCCTCACTGTGCCCATCAATTGCAGCCACTGTCCATCAATTGCAGCCACTGTGCCATCAAACGCAGCGACTGCAGCTACTGTGCCATCAAACGCAGCGGCTGTGCCATCAAATGCAGCCACTGAGCCCATCAAATGCAGCCACTGTACCCATCAAATGCAGCCACTGTGCCCATCAAATGTCACCACTGTGCCCATCAAATGCCGCCATTGCGGCCATCAAATGCAGCCACTGTGACCCCCGTCCACCCCCTGTCTGACCGGCACTTACCCCATCTTGGTGGCAGGTCAGGCAGCGGCGAACTATGTCCTCCGTGTGTCTCGTCTTCCTGCTAGGCATCCGATGTCAGCACCTGTCCTTTCAGCCAATCAGGTGATGGGTATCAGACCTGCGCTACCTGATTGGCGGAAAAAATTGTTTTATATATATATATATATATATATATATACATTGTATTGCCAAAAGTATTGTGACGCCTGCCTTTACATGCACATGAACTTTAATGACATCCCAGTCTTAGTCCGTAGGGTTCAATATTGAGTTGGCCCACCCTTTGCAGCTATAACAGCTTCAACTCTTCTGGGAAGACTGTCCACAAGGTTTAAGAGTGTGTCTATGGGAATGTTTGACCATTCTTCCAGAAGAGCATTTGTGAGGTCAGGCACTGATGTTGGACGAGAAGGCCTGGCTCGCAGTGTCCACTCTAATTCATCCCAAAGGTGTTTTATCGGCTTGAGGTCAGGACTCTGTGCAGGCCAGTCAAGTTCCTCCACCCCAAACTCACTCATCCATGTCTTTATGGACCTTGCTTTGTGCAAGGGAATTTCCCCTAAGTGCCGGTTCACACAGGGGTGACTTGTAAGGCGACTGAGACGCCTGACAAGTTGCGTTCCATGCATTGCAATGGAACCGTTCTAATAGGAGCAACTCAAGTTGCTCCAACTTAGAAAAGGGTTCCTGTACTAAGTTGGGGCAACTTCGTAGTGATTTGCATTGACTTCTATACAGAAGTTATTTTGCAAGCTGCGCTGAAGTCACGCTGTACGAGGCGGCTTCAGAGTCGGATGACTTTGAAGTGCCACGCCTGTGTGAACCGCCAGTTAGGGACACTGATGGGGAAAAAAAAACAACTGACAGAGGTTATAACCCTCCCTTACTCTAGGGCAGGAATCTTCAAACTATGGCTCTCCAGCTACACATCCCATGAGGCATTGTAAAGCTCTGAAATTCACAGACATGACTAGGCATGATGGAAATTGTAGTTCCTGAACAACTGGAGGGCCATAGTTTGAAGACCCTTGCTCTAGGGAAAAAAAAAGGCTTGGGCTTTGGATAAATCTAGTAACAGCAGTGGTACTCATTGATCTTTGTAGTAATGGGCTTGTTTCTCACTTGAGTTACTCATGAGTATTTTAGATCTGCTAATAACTATTGTATATTAACCACTTGCCGCATGCCATATAGCAAAATGATGGCGGCAAAGTGGTTGCGATATCCTGACCGGATGTTATATGATGTTCTTAGGATATCAAGCCGCTGCACGCCCCCGGGGGCGCGCATCGCGGCGACTGTTGTTGCGGCGTGTCAGTCTGACACACCGCAACTCTGATCTAGGTAAAGAGTCTCTGTCAGAGACTCTTTACCACGTGATCAGCCGTGTCCAATCACGGCTGATCATGATGTAAACAGGAAGAGCCGTTGATCGGCTTTTCCTCACTCGTGTCTGACAGACGCGAGTAGAGGAGAGACGATCGGCGGCTCTCCTGACAGGGGGGTCTGTGCTGATTGTTTATCAGTGCAGTCCCCCCCCTCGGATGCCTGCCCAGGACCACCAGGGATGGCTACCAAACTGGATCACTAGGTGTGCCACCCTAGACCACCAGGGAAATGCCAATCAGTGCCCAGGCAGCTGCCAATCAGTGCCAATGAAACATGCCATCCAGTGCCAGTGCCACCAGTGATGCCTATCAGTGAAATCTATCAGTGCCCCCTTTCAGTGCCCATCAGTGCTGCCTATCAGTGCCCATCAGTGCCATCTATCAGTGCCACCCTTAAGTACCCATCAGCAGTGTTAATTTTGTCGACTAAAACGACTAAAACATTTTAGTTGACTAAATGAATATTATTTTAGTTGATTAAAATACGACTAAAACTAAAACAACTGAGATGACTAAAGTACGACTAAAACTAAAATGGCATTTTAGTCAAAAGACTAAGACTAAAACTAAACTGAAATTTGACTTCAAAATTAACACTGGTCTGTAGTGCATGTTCATGCCTCAATGCCATAATAAATAACATATTCGATTTTTCACTCCAGCAGTATATAATGAGTTTGGAAATTGTAGAGAAATGTTAACTAATGCATTACAATTTAATTATACCCATTAGATTTTAGGTGACTAAAATGTACTGGAGATTTAATCGACTAAATACGACTAAAACTAAAACAATTGCAGAAGACTAAAATGGGACTAAAACTAAAATGCCATTTTAGTCCTAAGACTAAGAATAAAACGAAATCGAAATTTGATGCCAAAATTAACACTGCCCATCAGTGCAGCCTTTCAGTGCCCATCAGTATTGCCTATCAGTGCCCACCAGTGCCACCTATGAGTGCCCATCAGTGCCGCCTATTAATGCCCATCAGTGCTGCATATCAGTGTCCATCAGTGAAGAAGAAAACTTACTTATTTACATTTTATAACAAAAACAAAGAAAAACTTTTTTTTTTTTTTTTTTTTTTTTAAATCGTTCTTTTTTTATGTTTAGCAAAAAATAAAAACCACAGAGGTGATCAGATACCACCAAAAGAAATCTGTTTGTGGGAACAAAATGATAAAAATGTAGTTTGGGTACAGTGTAGCATGACTGCGCAATTGTCATTTAAACAGTGACAGCGCTGAAAACTGAAAATTGGTCTGGGCAGGAAGGGGGTGTAGGTGCCCGGTATTGAAGTGGTTAATGTAGTGTTCCTCATGCTGGTGACACTTCACTCTTTACACTGTTTATTAAATGAAGACCATGGTGTATGGCTATTATCAAGCTGTATTCAGCACAGCTCTATAATAATAATCAGCAGAGTATTGTACTGTAGGATCTCCAGTACTTTCCACCAACTTTCCCCATTCTCCTATATACCCAACTTCTGCCCAGCGCCCATACAAAAACAAGCCCGTCCAAACTAAGGGGGCGGCGCTTGAAGAAGCAACCAATTACAGACTCCGTCTGTATCCAGCGTGTGATTCTGTTATCCGCCCTGCGAGTGGCCTCCCGTTCTTTGCTCTCCTATTGGATGGGGGAAGATGCGATGGGCGGAGATCGGCAGGGAAGTGGATCGCAGGGTTACGGTGCAGGCATTCTGTCCGCTTCCGGTAGTCTCCGTAGTTGTCGGGTCGTAGGTGTTCATGTAGCGGGGGGTGGACCCATGTTGTCGCCGGGAGTTATGTTCGGCCCTTCTTACTGACAGACGTCATGTATTTTCTGAGCGGCTGGCCCAAGAGGCTGCTGTGTCCTCTGAAGAGTCTGGAGGATCCTTTCCACATCCAGCCGGACCCGCAGCGCCTCTTCCTGGCAGTGCTGTCCCAGAGCCAGCTCAGTATATGGTACAGCCGGGTGAGTGAGAGACTGTATATTCACATATCATCACAACACTCACCTACTATCTCTTATCTATATGGAGAGCGATCATTGTATGTCTTCCTAATGGGGGGGGATTAACAAATCTCTACACAACAATCAGCCACAACTTTCCCACCACTGACAGGTAAAGCGGATAACATAGATTATCTGGCTACAATGGCATCTGAAAGTTCATAGGGATTAGGGAGTAAGTGAACATGTTGTCTCTGAAGTTGATGTGTTAAAAGAGGAAAAATTGGCATTACCGTTTTGATGTGTATGGGGCTGCGTAGCCACAGACTGCCAGACTCGTGCCAAAAGTACCTACAATGGGCATGGGGGCATCTACCTACAATGGGCATGGGGGCATCTACCTACATTGGGCATGGGGGCATCTACCTACAATGGGCATGGGGGCATCTACCTACAATGGGCATGGGAGCATCTACCTACAATGGGCATGGGAGCATCTACCTACAATGGGCATGGGAGCATCTACCTACAATGGGCATGGGGGCATCTACCTACAATGGGCATGGGGGCATCTACCTACAATGGGCATGGGGGCATCTACCTACAATGGGCATGGGAGCATCTACCTACAATGGGCATGGGAGCATCTACCTACAATGGGCATGGGAGCATCTACCTACAATGGGCATGGGGGCATCAGAACTGGACCACAGAGCAATGGAAGAAGGTGGACTGGTCTGATCAATCACGTTTTCTTTTTCGTGTGTGTCTCCCCTGTCCGTCCGTGTGTGTCACTTACCTAGAGAAGAGATTGTACTGGTATGTAGTATGGATGAAGGCAAAGTGTGATGCTTTGGGCAACGTTCTGCTGGCAAACCTTTTGGGTCCTGCCATCCATGGATGTTAGGATTGTCAGAAAAACGATCACTCCAAACAGGATGGTTCCACTCCTCATCCTTGATGGTCCAGCCGAAGATCCTTGTGACTCTCCAACGCGATATAAAACTTCCATCCTATAGAGGAGCCTTCTGGAGGATGTTACTTGACACGTACCACCTACCTAAACATTGTTGCTGACCAAGTACACCCCTTCAAGGAGGGGCTAGTTCACACCACATGCATTCCAGTACTTTTTCTTTTTTTTTTTTTTTTTGTATCCAGAATACATAGAAAGTAGGGTTAAATGGTTTTCAGTGGCACGCACCAACACTTGTAGTTCCAGTGCATTCAGGTTCCAGAAAAAAAAGTAGAACATGCTGCATTTTTTCCTGCGTAGAACTGGAATGAAGTAAAATGCATCATAAATGTGTATGCTGAAACGCATCTGAAAGAACAGGGAAAAAGAGAAGCTTCCTGAATGCACCCAGAAACGCATCAAGAACACAACAAAAACGCACCAGTACACATTAAAAAAGGAGCCGGAAACGCATCTAGAATGGATCTGGAGAACGTTTCTGTGGTGTGAACTAGCCTTGAAACCGTATTCCCTGATGGTTCAAGAATGGTTTAAGGAACACAGCAAGTTCAAGGTGTGGATTTGGCCTCCCAGATTCTCCAGTTCTCAATCCAATTGAGCATCTGTAGGATGTGCTGGAAAAACAAGTCCGATCCCTGGAGGCCCCACCTCACAAACTTACAGGACCTAAAGGATCTGCTACTGACAGCTTGATACCATAGCATACCTTCAGAGGTCTAAGCACAGGGTTCTCCAAACTATGGCCCTCCAGTTGTTCAGGAACCACAATTCCCATCATGCCTAGTCATGTCTGTGAACGTCAGAGTTTTACAATGCCTCATAGGATGTGTAATTCTGCAACAGCTGGAGGGCCATAGTTTCAAGATCTCTGGATGGGTATCCAGGCTGCAACGGCTCAGGGCTATTCTAGTGGCAAACAGGGGATCTACTCAGTATTCAGTGAGTGGTCATACAATTATGGCTGATTGGTGTGTGTGTGTAATAGATATAGATCGAGAGATGTATATCTATCTCTCTATCTATAGCTCACAAAAGTGAGTACACCCTCCACATTTTTGTAAATATTTTATTCTACCTTTTCATGTGACAACACTGAAGAAATGACACTTTGCTACAATGTAAAGTAGTGAGTGTACAGCTTGTATAACAGTGTAAATTTGCTGTCCCCTCAAAATAACTCAACACACAGCCATTAATGTCTAAACCGCTGGCAACAGAAGTGAGTACACCCCTGAGTGAAAATGTCCAAATTGGGCCCAAAGTGTTAATATTTTGTGTGGCCGCCATTATTTTCCAGCACTGCCTTAACCCTCTTAACCCTCTTGGGCATGGAGTTCACCTGAGCTTCACAGGTTGCCACTGGAGTCCTCTTCCACTCCTCCATGACAACATCACGGAGCTGGTGGATGTTAGAGACCTTGCGCTCCTCCACCTTCTCTTTGAGGATGCCTCACAGATGCTCCAATAGGGTTTAGGTCTGGAGACATGCTTGGCCAGTCCATTGCTTTTACCCTCAGCTTCTTTAGGAAGGCAGTGGTCATCTTGGAGGTGTGTTTGGGGTCGTTATCATGTTGGAATACTGCCCTGCGGCCCAATCTTCGAAGGGAGGGGCTCATGCTCTGCTTCAGTATGTCACAGTACATGTTGGCATTCATGGTTCCCTCAATGAACTGTAGCTCCCCAGTGCCGGCAGCACTCATGCAGCCCCAGACCATGGTACTCACACCACCATGCTTGACTGTAGGCAAGACACACTTGTCTTTGTACTCCTCACCTGGTTGCCGCCACACACGCTTGACACTATCTAAACCAAATAAGTTTACCTTGGTCTCATCAGACCACAGGACATGGTTCCAGTAATCCATGTCCTTAGTCTGCTTGTCTTCAGCAAACTGTTTGCGGGCTTTCATCTTTAGGGACGACAGCCATGCACACCAATTTGATGCAGTATGCAGCGTATGGTCTGAGCACTGACAGGCTGACCCCCCCCCCCCCACCCCTTTAACCTCTGCAGCAATGCTGGCAGCACTCATAAGTCTATTTCCTAAAGACAACCTCTGGATATAACGCTAAGTACATGCACTCAACTTCTTTGGTCGACCATGGCGAGGCCTGTTCTGAGTGGAACCTGTCCTGTTAAACCTCTGTATGGTCTTGGCCACCGTGCTGCAGCTCAGTATCAGGGTCTTGGCAATCTTCTTATAGCCTAGGCCATCTTTATGTAGAGCAACAATTCTTTTTTTTAGATCCTCAGAGAGTTCTTTGCCATGAGGTCCCATGTTGAACTTCCAGTGACCAGTATGAGAGAGTGAGAGCGATAACACCAAATTTAACACACCTGTCCATTCACACCTGAGACCTTGTAACACTAACAAGTCACATGACATAAGGGAGAGAAAATGGCTAATTGGGCCCAATTTGGACATTTTCACTTAGGGGTGTACTCACTTTTGTTGTCAGCAGTTTAGACATTAATGGCTGTGTGTTGAGTTATTTTGAGGGGCAGCAAATTCACACTGTTATACAAGCTGTACACTCACTACTTTACATTGTAGCAAAGTGTCATTTCTTCAGTGTTGTCACATGAAAAGATATAATAAAATATTTACAAAAATGTGAGGGGTGTACTCACTTTTGTGAGATACTGTACATATGTCACCAGTGGTTCTGTTTACTTAGAGCATGTCACCTTTTGTACACGTTCTCGCTCTTATGTCCAGGATCCTTGTTTTATGTTTGCATTGCTTTCTCATACATCAAGGTCCTGCTTATATCATATTTGGCCTTGACACGAACATCCAGGTATGAGTGGACTCCATAGTTCATACCACTAATCAGTCGCCAGTATCTCAAGGGCTTATTTACATAATAAATGCATGTAGCATATGTTGTGTCTTCATGGAGTAACATGTACATTGGATGTATTGGGCTCTGTTATTGTGTGGTGGTGTTTTGTGTGTTTTTTTTTTTTTTTTTTTTTTGCTTGATGTCAGACAGCTGACTCTGCTGCCAGCAATCCTGCCATTAAAACTTGTCAAAATAGTCAGCAGCAGGATCACTAAGAGGCTACCTATTGCTCCCTTTGGAATGGCTTCCTGTGTAGCTGAGGCAGTGAGGTCGCTACCATCACTAGTAATTTCAGTAGTGTTAGGGGCAACATCTCACTGCATCTGGCTACAGAGGGAGCGATTCCATAGGGACACACAGACAGCCTCTTTAGTGATCCTGCCACTGACATCAGTCTCAGGGTGGCCATACACACTTTGATAAATGGTTGAGTGCCGGTTCACATTTAAGCACTGCATATTCTGTGCAGACTCCACGCCGCATCCAAATCGCACTCCGTTTATGTGAACTGCTGCGGGTGTGTGTTAACAGCACCCAAAATCTGTTCCAAAACGTGTGCGATTTGCAGAATCAGATTGCATGGCTGTGAACACCCATGTGATCAGATTCTGGTGCCGCCAAAAAAAAGGTCCTGCACCATTTTGGTGCGGATTCGGTGGGATTTGAGCCATACAGAATAATAGGTCAAATCGCACTGCTGAAGAATCGCATATGATTTGAACACAAATGCGGTGTGAACTGGCACTCATTCTGTTCAGTCTCCCCCAACAGGAATAATTGATCTACACTCAACAACCCCTTTGATTAATATGACATCAACTAGGGAAGTGGATTTGAAAACATTAGTTGGAAGATCCCATCATAAGTTATAACGCATCTCTGTTTTCAACATACAATCCTATAATCTGATTTGAAATGCGATCAAATTCACAAACAAAGCATTTCAATTCTGTTGATTGATTCAGCACGATCAGTAGTTCCCCACTCTGGCCAATCGACTTTTGATTGAATTCAATCTAAGTCAGGTTTGAATCGATCAAAAAGGGAAGTTGTCTGTTTGAGTGTTCGTCGATCTGGTCACTTGCCGCCTGTGCTATAGCCGAAAGACTGCTACAGCGCAGACTTAAATTGGTCGGGAGGGCATCCATAGACTTTCTCGTGCTTCCTAAATCTGTGCGACTCCGCTGATCATAGATCAGATAAAGGGCCAATCACAGCAGGCCCTTTACTATGTGATCAGCTGTCAGCCAATGACAGCTGATCACGGAAATAAACAGATGCCGGTTATCTTTTTATTTTCCCTTTTACGCTGTCAGCGTGAAGGGGGGGAAAAAAAGCCACGGCTTAGATTAGAGGTACATCGGCCCCCTTAGCACCCAAATGTGCTGCAAATCAGTGCTCATCAGCGCACATCAGCAAAGGAGAAAAATTACCTGTTTGAAAAATGTTTTGCGTTTCGGTCTTTCTTTGTTTAGCAAAAAATAGAAACCCAGTGGTGAATAAATATTACCAAAAAGAAAGCTCTCTTTGTGTGAAAAAATGATAACGATTTCATATGGGTAAAGTTGCATGACCGCACAATTGTCATTCAAAGTGTGACAGCGCTGAAAATTGGCCTGGGCAGGAAGGGGATATAAGTGCCCAGTAAGCAAGCGGTTAAATCACTCATTGATTGCATAATAAAATCAAAGCATGTTTGTCCACCTTTTTGGCAAGCTTTTATTTTTTGAAAGCATGGTATTGACTTAAGTTGTAAACCCTGAAAAAAAAAAAAAAAACCTGTAAGACAAAGGCATAATGAGCTAGTATGCGCCGCATACTTAGAACAAAGCTCTCAGCGGCGCCCGCACACCGCTGATATGGCTGAATTTTTCTCTGAGTTTCTTCCAAGTTTGCGGGCTCCAGCGTTTGGCCAGAGCCACAATGATGTCACTCCTATGCACATGTCGCCATTCACAGCACAGGGCTTGGAAGGAACGGCACCCACGCCCATTCCTTCAGAGTGTATGCGCCAGTGATGTCACTGGCTGTATGTATACTAAATATCTTCTAAACGGTGCACGTTTAGGAGATATTTTCACTACCTATTGGTAAGCCTTGTTATAGGCTTACCTATAGGTAAATGTCCACAGAGGAAGTTTACTTCTTCTTTAAAGGTGTGCAGGCGCTTGTGCCAAAATGTGCAATATGTACAGTGAGCAGAGACGGACCTGTCATCCGCCGGCTTGGCGGAGATCAACGGAGCGATCTCCTGCTAAACGGATCTGCCCGTGTGGAAGGGGCCTTAGGGGATTTTGTGAGCAATATTGTGTATATGTAACCTGTTTGTATATTACACCAGCCTATGCTTTATTCATAGGCTGCATATGTTTAGTTTCCATGTGGTAAGTTTGTTTGTCATAGTCTTTGATATTAAAGCATAAATAAACTCAAATATTGACTTTAGCTCCACTTCTTCTCCAAGCTGCAGGCTTTTATGATTGTGAAAATACTTGTTAGCTAATGCAGGCTTGTTCCCAGTCCTAACAGCTATTTTTACTCTGTAGCAGTTTAATTTAAAACCAAACACTATGATTGCCTCTTCTATCAATAGTCATGTTAAAAAGTAGGTACACCCCAAGGAAATTGTTGACTGTCGTATTTTCAAACAGACCAACGCTAGATCTTCATTTAAACAGTCTCTGATGCAATGGTTACAGTGCTATGGGGACAAAAATGGTAGGTGTTCTTTAGTGTAGCTGCAAGAGGACACCAACTTTATCTCCTTTTAATTAGGGACATAAATATAAGGATATGTATTAGGTGCTGTGCTACAATACACCTCCCTCATAAAGAAAAAAAAAAATGAAATTGAGTGAAAATTTAAAATACGAAACATATGTGTGTAGAGTTATATGTGTAACCCTGAATAGACAATTCCTCATAAATCTCCTTTCTACTATGTACTTTAAAACCAATCTTTACACCACCAATGTAATCGTATAACATTCAATAATAAAAATATTAGAAATGGTCCATGTAAAAAATCCATATAAAGGTGCTGCAGCAAGAAAAGTCTGTGCTAAAGTGATCAGATATAGAAGGTCCTCTCGATTCACTCTTCAGTGTGCTGTGTTCACTTGTGCTCCCCCTCCTTGGACCGCACTTACCTATACTCAATGACCCATTTTCTTGAATGAGTGGGTCAGTTGCGTTTTTTACACCAGCTGTGTTCTTTCTTGGAATAGCATGCACCTTCCCCTTTAAGACTCTCCAAGCAAAAGGTGAATCCCTTTCCTCCTCCACACCAGGGATATGTATGCAAGGGAACCAGTGAAGCAGCCTCCAATAGTGTAACACCGCTTAATTAAAACAATTGATTAAAACCAGTTATACACTTACAGCAATATGCATTAATGGGTTAAGGATCAGTAATTAGCATAAAGGTATATAGGGAGAATAATGTAGTAAGATGGCGCCACTCCTGATGTTGCTGTGACAAAACATGTTGGATGGAGCCTCTTGCATCACTTCCAGCACTTCATTTCTGGTCTGTGGAACACAGGAGCATCCCGGACACATGTTTATGCAAATTTGCTTGTGTGTTCATGCAAGCCACACATTACTGTTTTTAAAATTTTTTTTCATAAAGCGGTGTAACGTTATTGGAGGCTGCTTCATTTAAACAGTGCCTAAAAACAAAAAACAAAACAAAGGTCGTATACTTTAAATAAAACGCAAGGAGAATTTTATCCTTTCACTCATTTATTCAACAATAATATGAATAGATGTAATGCTCTATTATGAAATACGTTAGTAAATCCTTGACCTTAGATGCTGGCATTACCCCCTTTAGCAGAAATGACTTATTGTAGGCATTTAGTATAACTGTCCACTAGTCTCCGACTGTAACGCTTTTGACCTTTTGGCTAGTGTGTTTTGTATCCTTAGAGTCTTGATATATCCATTTTTGATTCAACTTTTGGACCAGTGACCTCACATTTTCATCAAGCACACTTATATATGATACAGAATGTATAGTTAAAGTGGTTGTTAAGCCACTCTAACATGTATGCACCATCTGTGCTGCCTCCTATTGTAGTATCCCCCTCTGTGTGTTTAAATGCTGCAAATACCCCATTTCAGAGCCGAGATCCACGATCACATGACCAGCTAGCTTTCTCATTTCCTCCTCTGATGGATGCAGCGGGAGGGGTCGAGATTCCCCTGCTGACGTCAGTCGGGATGGGGAGAGGAGCAAGCCGGCCAGTCATGTGATCGTGGCACTGAAATAAGGTATTTGCAGCATTTATATTTAAAAATCATACACATAGGGGGACACTACAATAGTAGGCAGTGCTCATATTGTATACAGGTAAGTGGTATGCAAGCAGCAGGAGGAGGGGTGGGGGGCGGCCACTGTCACAAGCTGACAGGCATGGAGGGTAGGGGGGAGGAGGTCACAGGAGCATAGAGGAGACGGCAGGCTGCGGATGACGGAGGCATGTAAACTGATCACGGTGTCAGGGCTCAGCAGCCATGATACACCGTTGTCAGTTTACAGAGGGGAGGGTAGAAACTGTCAGGATCAGCCAGGTTTTTTAGGTGTTACAGGGGGCCAAATGACACAGCACAAGCACTGTGTCATATAACATGCTTTAAAGGAGCAGGATCCATTCTTTTTTTGGTTAACAAACACTTTAACTGCAAGCAAACACAAACCATAACCTTTCCACCGTATTATTAGTAAACACCAGGTTGACGGCACTCAAAAATAGGTGGTTCTCTATACTGTAAAGCAGTTTTCACACTATGTGCAGTGACTAGCATTTTTCTGCACTCAACACCAGTCACCGCAAGGGCACATAGAAAACCTTTGTTTTTCCTCCTGTTCACGTCACAATGCTTGTGTGATGTTTGATGTAGAAAAATGTAGATCTGCTTTAATACCAACTGTTGCAATAGTTATCTGCAGACCCTGTAAATAAGTTTTGGAGTGCTTGGAGAATTCTTGGCATTAGAAGGTCAACCCTAAGAGTCCTTTCACACCGGGCCGCCCATCGCGTCGGCGGTAAAACGCCGCTATTTTTAGCGACGTTTTACCTTCAGATTAGCGGCGCATTTCGGCCGCTAGCAGGGCGCTTTTACCCCCGCTAGCGCCCGAGAAAGGGTTAAAACCGCCCGCAATGCGCCGCAATAGCGGCGTTTTGCCGGCGGTATCCCAGCGCTGCCCCATTGATTTTAATGGGGAGCAGCGGTAAACACACCGCTCCTTCACCGCTCGAAAGAAGCTGCTGGCAGGACTTTTTTTCCCGTTCTGCCAGCGCAGCACTCCGGTGTGAAAGCCCTTGGGCTTTCACACTGGAGACAATGCTGCAGCTGTTTGAGGGCGGATTGCAGGCGCTATTTTTAACGCTATAGCGCCTGCAAAACGCCCTCGGTGTGAAAGGGGTCTTATGCCGAATTTTCTAAGCCGGCCAGTCTTGGATAAAGTTAAAATCTGCGTCACTTGTAGATTCTCCCTATAGTGCAATGATTGATCTAAAATATTTTACTGATTTTATTTTTATCTTTTTTTTTTTTTTTTTTTTTTTTAATGCATTGCCAGATTCCTAGGCATAAACAATTTTCTTTCAGAGGGACTTTGTTGATCTTGGCATGGTGACACCACTCAGCAAAAAGCACACCAGACATTTAATATCTGAGGTTTAAACAAGACCTGTTGCAACTGCTTATTTCCCAAGGAGAGTCTAAAGATTAGCACCTGATCTGGAACAGCAGAGTCTAATTTTAGGGGCTTGATGTGGCGGTGAATGTAGGGTTGTGCTTTTTGACAGATCTGCATTTTTGTTTACTTTAGATTATGAGATTGACTGTCATATCAATTTCATGTATCATTTGTTCAAGTATGTAATCTTTATCTGTAGACAAAACGTTTGTCTGGAATTCTGGTATTGCCAGATTTTGGATATTCTATGGCATAAAACCAATTTACAATTTCCTTTATCTCTGGTACCCTGTTGGTAAAACATTTGCAAATGAATTTCAAATTCTGCATGCCTGTTGAGACACTATAAAAGGTGAAGGGTGAGGGCACATTAAAACTCCAAGGTGAGCAGGAACCAAAGTAGGTAGGTCAGGAAAGTCAGGTAAGAAAGAGATATCTTAATACAACATTTCCCCGATAAACAAGTGTTCTCTGCTCAGAGCTGTCAAAAGAAAAAAAAATGAGCCACAAATGTAAATGAGGGCAGTTTAACCACTTAAAGACTAAACCTTTTTGACACTTGTTGCTTACAAGTTAAAATCTGTATGTTTTTGCTAGAAAATTACTTAAAACCCACCCACACACTAGCAGAGACCCTAGAGAATAAAATGGAGATCGTTGCAATATTTTGTCACAGTGTATTTGTGCAGCTGTCTTGCAAAAGCAATTTATTTTTTTTTTTTTAGGAAAAAATATACTTTGATGAATTAAAATTAAAAAAAAAAAAATAAACAGTAAAGTTAGCCCAATTTTTAAATGTATAATGTGAAAGTTGTTACGCCGCGAGAATTATGAGAGAATCGTGATCTTTATTCTGAGCAAATCTAGTAATACAGAAACCTGAAGGTGGCTTCAGTGCCCGCTTTCCCCTTGTAATTTAAATATCACATTGGATGGGCTGACACTTTAAAATGCAAGGGCTGCTTAAGGCAGACTATACACTGTCATCCCCGCTGGGAGAAGACAGTGATTATTGCTAGTGGCTATACCAGCCGCTATTGATAATCGCAAGTAAAATCTGGCAAGCTGGTTGTCCCCAAGTTGATCAGCCTTACCCATACACGGTACCAATTTCGTCAGTTTCCTGCTGAACTGGCCAAGATTCAAACAGTCTATGGCCTAAAACATGCTATAGTTACTGTTGGAGTAATGTAATGTTGTATATACCACCCCACCACAGAAGCACCTTTATATACCTCCACCTTTCCAGTTGCCATTGATGTATATAATATACCTGGCTGATTCCCCTGAAATCTGGAAATCACTGTAACACAGTGCATCCGGAAAGTATTCACAGTGCTTCAATTTTTCCACATTTTGTTATGTTAGTCTTATTCCAAAATGGATTAAATTCATTATTTTTCTCAAAATTCTACAAACAATACCCCATAATGAGAGCGTGAAAGAAATTTGTTTGAAATATTTGCAAATTTATTAACAAAAAAAAATCACATGTACATAAGTATTCACAGCCTTTTCCATGACACTCAAAATTGAGCTTGGGTGCATCCGGTTTCCACTCATCCTTGAGATGTTTCTACAACTTGATTGGAGTCCACCTGTAGTAAATTCAGTTGATTGGACATGATTTGGAAAGGCACATATCTGTCTTTTTAAGGTTCCATAGTTAACTGTGCATGTCAGAGCACAAACCAAGCCATGCCATGAAGTCCAAGTAATTGATTGTAGCCCTCCGAGACAGGATTGTATTGGGGCACAGATCTGGGGAAGAGTACAGAAAAATTTCTGCAGCATTGAAGGTCCCAATGAGCACAGTGACCTCTCCGTACATGGAGAAAGTTTGGAACCACCAGGACTCTTCCTAGAGCAAGCTGCCCGGCCAAACTGAGTGATCGGGGGAGAAGGGCTTAGTCAGGGAGGTGACCAAGAACCCGATGGCCACTCTGACATGGCTCCAGCATTTCTCTGTGGAGGGAGGAGAACCTTCTAGAAGAACAACCATCTCTGCAGCATTCCATCAATCAGGCCTGTATGGTAGAGTGGCCAGGTGGAAGCCACTCCTCAGTAAAGGGCACATGACAGCCTGCCTGGAGTTTGCCAAAAAGGCACCTGAAGTAACTCTCAGACCGTGAGAAACAAAATCTGGTCTGATGAAACAAATATTGAACTATTTGGCCTGAATGGCAAGCGTCATGCCTGGAGGAAACCAGGCTACGCTCATCACCTGGCCAATACCACCTGTACAGTGAAGCATGGTGGTGGCAGCATCATGCTGTGGGGATGTTTTTTTCAGCGGCAGGAATTGGAGAACTAGATCAAGGGAAAAATGAACGCAGCATTGTACAGAGACATCCTTGATGAAAACCTGCTCCAGAACGCTCTGGACCTCAGATTGGGTCGAAGGTTGACCTTCCAAGAGGACAACAACCCTAAGCACACAGCCAAGATAACAAAGGAGTGGCTACGGGACGACTCTGTGAATGTCCTTGAGTGGCCCAGACTTGAGCTCAATTGATCATGTCTGGAGAGACCTGAAAATGGGTGTGCACAGACACTCTCCATCTCCATCCAACCTGATGGATCTTGAGAGGTCCTGCAAAGAAGAATGGGAGAAACTGCCCAAAAATAGGTGTGCCAAGCTTGTAGCATCATACTCAAAATAACTTGAGGCTGTAATTGGTGCCAAAGGTGCTTCAACAAAGTACTAAGCAAAGGCTGTGAATACCCACTTGCCGACCGGGCCATAGCCGAAAGACGGCTACAGCGCGATTGGCTTATTCTGGGAGGGTGTCCATGGGCATCCTTCCAGAATGTTGCTCTCACGTGCTCCCGGAAATATCCATGGTAGCGGCCGTTTACCACGTGATCGCTCTGTCAAATGACATGTCATGACGCCGGTTCCTCTCTCCCCTCTCTGTGCCGATCTGTACAGTGCGAGGGAGAGAGATCGTTTGTAGCAGCGCTGTTGGCTGGATCTGTAGTGCCCACAGCGCTGCTCAGTGCCAATACTCTGCAGTACTCTGCCCATGCTCTGCCTATACTCTGCAATACTCTACAATAAATTTTAACAGAAACTAAGATTTTTTTTTTTTTTTTACCGTATTTTCAGTCTTTTTTTTTTTTTTTAATTTATAGCGTAAAAAATAAAAAACCCAGCGGTGATTAAATACCACCAAAAGAAAGCTCTATTTGTGTGAAAAAAAAGAACAAAAATTTCATATGGGTACAGTGTTGCATGACCGAAGTAATTGTCATTCAAAGTGTGAGAGCATCGAAAGCTGAAAATTTGGTCTGGTTAGGAAGGGGGTTTAAGTGCCCAGTGGTCAAGTGGATACTTATGTACATGGAATTTTTTTTGTTCCTTAATACATTTGCAAAGATTTCAAACAAACTTCTTTCACGTCATTATGGGATATTGTTTGTAGAATTTTTTGAGGAAAATAATGAATCCATTTTGGAATAAGGCTGTAACATAACAAAATGTGGAAAAAGTGAAGCGCTGTGAATACTTTCCGGATGCACTGTAGATACCACTACTCCAGTGATCTCTACTTGCATCCGGGTCCCATGGTGAGTGGCTGCCCTGTTGCATTCAGAACACTGGAAGTTGGCCACTAGACACTAGCAGCATTCAGAAAAATGCTTGGCTTTTTCTGACTGAATACAAAGGGCTCTCTGAACGAGGTGGAAGAGAGGGAAGATGACAATATGCTCTCCACCTCATTCAATCAGGGAGCGCTTTGCATTCGCACAGAAAATGCAAAGCATTCTTTGAGTAATGCCCATGCCAACCGCCTAACCTCCTATGTTCGCAATGCATCAGGACAGCCACTCAGCTCAGGACCCAGACGTAAGTGAAGATTAGTGGAGCAGTCAAGACTACTTTGTGGCTTTCAGCTTCCAGGGACATTGGGCAGATATGATATATACATAGTTACATTGGTTCAAGTCAGACCCAGGACTCAACAAATCTCAGGTGCCAGGTCACCATGGCGACTAGAAATTGCGTCCTGATGCCTGGGCTTTTGTCAGCCCATTCACTGTGAGCAATTCCTGTTGCCCGACGCCCCGAACGTGCAGTCCCGAGCAGCTGGTTGCCGACCACGGCATTGGGCACGCTGTATCCAAACACAGCTGATCACATTGTAAACAGACTTGCAGGTTATCAGCAGTACTTTTCTTAGCGCTGTCACAACATGACGAAAGGGGAGCCGGTAACTGGCAATTCTGACGGGCACATTTACACTGATAATCAGTGAAGAAGAAAAATTACTTATTTGCAAAATTTTAGTTGTGTGTTTTTTTTTTTTTTTTTTTTTTTTTTTTTTTAAGCAAAAAATAACCCCCAGTGGTGATCAAATACCACCAAAAGAAAGCTTGATCTGTCTCAAAAAATAATAAACATTTCACATGGGTACAGTGTTGCATGACCGTGCAATTGTCAATCAAAGTGTGACAGCGCTGAAAGCTGAAAATTGGGTGAAAGTGCCTGGCAGGCAAATGGTTAACATCTTAAAAAAAAAAAACAAAAACAAAACTTTTTTTTTTTTTGGCTCCTAGATTCAAAGCAAAATTGTCAGGACCAATGTAACTATGTATAAAATATCTATACCTGGAATTCTTCTTTAATATGTTGCACCCTTCCCCATCATTGATAGCAGCACTACTGAAAAAAAAAAAAAAAAAGAGGCTTGGGGTTATTGATAAATATTATATGGTATTATATGGTATTGCACAGAACGGCCCCTTACCTCCGCTTATGGGGTCTTCTACTGGCACCTGTCCCTTGCCAGCTCTGCAGTGAGAACTGAGCAATCAAAGACCACTGATCGCTCAGTTGTCCCCCCTCCACTCTGAGCAGAAAGCGCCAGTCACCGGTATTCTGCTTTGCCCCTCGCTGGAGTGCTGGGCTGTTTAGGTGGCGGTAAAGGCTGGCTCAGGCTCTCGGCAGATTGCTGAGAGGTTAAGCCAGGTGCCGGTCCAGGGTTCTGGGTGGATCCCATATGGTCGGGATCTTTTCAGAGCCTGGACTGGCTCCGACGTCAGCCGATAGTGGGCTTTAGCTGATAACGGGTCACAGGAGTTCAGAAAGAACTGCACTCCTGTGACCTACAGCAGAAGTATAGGCAGAAAAGCTTTGGCTTTACCTCTCCTTTTTAATGAAGGGTCCGCTCCTCCATTCTAATGCCCTGTACACACGGTCGGATTTTCCGACGGAAAATGTGTGATAGGACCTTGTTGTCGGAAATTCCGACCGTGTGTAGGCTCCATCACACATTTTCCATCGGATTTTCCGACACACAAAGTTTGAGAGCAGGATATAAAATTTTCCGACAACAAAATCCGTTGTCGGAAATTCCGATTGTGTGTACACAAATCCGACGGACAAAGTGCCACACATGCTCAGAATAAATAAAGAGATGAAAGCTATTGGCCACTGCCCCGTTTATAGTCCCGACGTACGTGTTTTACGTCACCACGTTCAGAATGATCGGATTTTCCGACAACTTTGTGTGACCGTATGTATGCAAGAGAAGTTGTCGGAATGTCCGAACAAAGTCCGACCGTGTGTACGGGGCAATAGAGAGTTTTTTTTTTTTTTTTTTTTTTTTATGAAGCCATAGTACAGCTTCTATGAATGGTGGAGGGGCGGAAAGGGCAGGCATAATCAGCAAAGGTAAGTGGTGTGAGCCCCCCGCCACACCAGAATATTATGGGAGAGGAGCAGAGGACAGTATAAATTATCTCTATATCCATCCCCATTGGCTGTGGGTGTTTTTTTTTTTTTTTGCTCACATCTACCTTCAATATTCTTGTTGGGCATTATGAAAATCTTAGATTCACCCCTCCTATTTGTATTGGGGACCATTGTATATAAATAGAAAGTGAGAGGGAAATAAAAAAAAATATGCAAAGTTGTCCCCAAAACAAGAGGTAAGGCGAAATCTTCAGGGACAAAGGAGACATGTCTCCTTACGTTGGGTGATTTCCTCTACCTTCCTAATGCTTTTCTGTGCCAAGAACTGAAGTGAACTTTCCCTAATGTAATACAAACTGCAATAAATAACTTGGCATGGTTTTAATACTTCACTACTGTATCCAAATCCTAAAAAATAGAAACATTTGGGCTAGACATGCACCTTATTTTGCAGTACAGTGGATGTGTGTTAATTGTGGACTGACTAGGAAACTCATTATGGAATAACTAATAAAATGATCGATTCACCATTTATAGGGCAAATGTTTACTAGCAATAGAATCAATTCCTTAGACCTGGATTTTCCCATCTTCAGTGTTTGTCACATTCACAGCTGTTCTTGCATTGACCAAATCTGTTATAAATTAGGCAGATGTGGTGTTCATTTAGCAAGGCAAAGCAGTGAATGGCCATCAGATAAGCCATTGGCTTCTTTATAAATATCCCCCATGGTGTAAATACTGTAATGTGATCAAAGAATTTCCTCCATGCAGCAAAGCCAAGGCTCAAGTGAAAACAAGATGCAGTTTCCCGAGTAACTCGTGACCCATGTGTAACGCTTAGTTCCCTTTACCAATATTTATAGCAGGTTCTTCGGAAGTGCCAAGTATTTCTCTGGTTTACAAGGGAACCTGTTACAAAGTACTGTATCTGTGTTATTGTCATCTGATGGAAATGATGGACATGGAAGATAAAACTCCTTCTCAGAATTGGTGCCTTGGCACTAATACATCACATTGAGGAAAGGTTGCTTCCCTCAGCCTTTTCACATAAATGTCAACATTATACACTACACAGATTTACCTAATTGATTAGGTATTTTTATTAACATGTATTGTGCTGGCATGCTAAAAAAAAATAAAAATAAATAGTGCTCTGTAATGTTAAGCCCAGTACACACTACAGTTTTTTTTTTTTTCATACAACCCCACTGCCCCCCTGTACAACCCTACTACTATTGGCTAAGAGCACTGATTGGGAGTTGGTTGGCTGCTGGTTTTCCAGCATGCACACGGGCAGAATGTCAGCTGATATTATTTATTTATTTTGTACTGGCAAATGTCTCCCGACATTCTGCCCATGTGTTATTTTATCAGTTCAGTCACATTTTTCAAAGAAAGAACGGATCGTTTTATATCAGTTTCTCATCGGGTTCTTATCAGTTTTACATTTGTACGTCAGTTTTTTTTTTTTTTTTTTTACATCCAATACCGATGCAAAATGGACAGGTTGTCTGTTTACATCTGTTTTTCGTCCGTACAGTTTTTTTAACAGACGAAAAATAGGGCTTTGATCCGTTACAAAAAACGGGTGTTGATGGAAGTGGATGTAAATGGATGATCATCAGTTTTTCCATAGCGATGCATTGATGTCCATTTTTCATCCATCAACAGATGGATGAAAAACAGAACATGCGTGTTAGAGGGGCCTTAGAGTTTTGAATCCTTTAGAAGTCACACATGCAGAAATACAGAAAATTCCAAAGTGCAGTTTGCTTAATAATATAAATTATATTGAGTTAGAGGTGCCTTTTTATATAGGAACAATCACATCATTTCACTTGACCTCGGCAAAATTTTACCCCCTTCATGGCCATTTTATACTGTTCGTCACTGCGCTACTTTACGGTCATGCAACACTGTACCCAAACAAAGTTTTTATACAATTTTTTTTTTTTCACACAAATGGAGCTTTCTTTTGGTATTTGATCACCACTGGGACTGACAATTAAAAAAAAATATTTTTTTACTTATATAAAGGTTATCCAATAAAAAAAATGCAAAAAATCAAATTCCTTCATAAATTTTGGCCAAAATGTATTCTGCTACATGTCTTTTGTAAAAATGACTGTACTAATGACACTGGGCAGGAAGGGGTTAATATCTGACGATCAAAGGGTTAAATGTGTGCCTAACCCTTTTTTTTTTTTCCCCTGCTTAGCAGGGGGAAAAAATTTAAGTCCCCTGTCAGTGAACAGACCTGTGTATTGTTTTTACTATCATAGAACTGTTCCATGAATCACTGAGCTGTTCAGCGACCAATCATTGGCTGAGACCTGCAGATTGGCTTGTGCTGTGAGGAGGCTCAGCACAGCCAGGCCAGCGGGCACGCGGATCACGTACCACGTGCTTTGCTTCTTTTTTTTTTTTTCTTCATTGGTGGAATTTACTTTATTGGCCATAGCCCCAAACCTTTTTCTGTTATCAGTGTTTACTGAGTTATTTAAGCTGGTCACACATGGATCGTAATTCAGCCGGTTCAGATACGAGACTAGCATGCAAAAACAAAATCGGATGATCATTCATCAGATATTCTCATTGATATTCTTTTTTGAGTTTTAGATCACTGATGCATTGGCGAGATTTACTAATACAATGCAAAATTGGTCTGTCAATGATTGCAAGCCATCCAGTAGCTGGGATAGTAAGGCAATCCATTAACATGTTTCCTCTGGTTTAACATCTACATCTACTTAAAAAAGGGAAGTTTTTCTATCCTTTTGGGGATATAAAGAGGGGTTAATTTTGCCTAAGCAGTACCCTGAAAAATCTACCCTTCCTTATCCCTAAAATTCATCCTTTAAAAAGAGCACTGTTTCAGATGTGATTTGTGCCAGGTCAGTCTCGCCCTGTAATCCCAATAGCTATATATCTGCTATGTGACTGTAAAGCTGGCCATACACGATAGGATGATTCTTCAATCTACCTCTTGTGTGTGGATATTGGATTCTGTTTTTTTTTTTTTTTTTTTTTTCCTTGTTCTGCTTGCTACCGGAATGGGGGAACAAAATAACAGTCTATGGTCAGCTTAAGGCACTCTACCTCTGACTTGCTAGTCTATGGGCTGTTTCTGACGGGCTGACAGCTGAGCCATGGTTTACTGCCTTCCCCTTTCCCTGAGGCTGCCCACCCTGATCCGTGCAGTACAGCCAGGAGGGGGTGTACACACGTTGCTGCATTTTTAACTGGGGGGGTGCAGTGCAGAGTTTGAGCACTTGTCAAACTTGCTTATTGAGTTCAATGGGGCTGCAATAATGTGGCATCCTAGGGTAAGTCAGGTGGTGAGGAGGCGATACAATGCCTCCTTACCGCTTGCCAAATGGTCTCTAAAAAGCAATTCAAATGCAAATTGCTCTTCAGAGGACACCACAAGTCTGAAAGAGCCCATGCATGATTTGGTGATGTCTGTACTGTGCTGCGTAGTGATCTTCTTGCTATAAAATAAGCTATATCTGAGGACCTGCAGGGCAAGGATCTCCTGTTTCTGCTTTATTCAGACTGTGGATCTGTGCTTCTCTTTCCTCCCGTGCTGGTTCTTGATAATTTCATCACCAATTATCAAAGTGACAACTCTGACACAAGGAAGGAAAGCCCTTTTCCTCTGCCAAGTGTCCCCTGCCACGCAGAGACGATGTAGAAGAAGGTAAGATTGGCCAGTAATGTCCAAAAGATCAGCTACAGGCAATACCAGTGGCTTATCCTTTGCCTTGCACTTTTTGGGCACAGCTTTCATAGTACAGGTCCTCTTTAAGCCATCTCGAACAGCCATCTTTTAATTAGTGTAGAATTATTAGTTAGCTTATTCTATATATTTGGGTCCATAAATATTGGGACATCGACACAATTCTAATCCTTTTTTTTTTTGCTCTATACACCACCACAATGGATTTGAAATGAAACGAACAAGATTTGCTTTAACTACAGACTTTCAGCTTTAATTTGAGGGTATTTACATCCAAATCAGGTGAACGGTGTAGGAATTACAATGGTTTGTATATGTGCCTCCCACTTTTTAAGGGACCAAAGTAATGGGACAATTGGCTGCTTAGCTGTTCCATGGCCAGATGTGTGTTATTCCCTCATTATCTAATTTACAAGGAGCAGATAAAAGGTCCAGAGTTCATTTCAAGTGTGCTATTTTCATTTGGAAACTGCTGTGAACTATCAATATGAGATCCAAACATCTCTGTCACTATCAGTGAAGCAAGCCATCATTAGGCTGAAAAAACAAAACAAACCCATCAGAGATAGCAAAAACATTAGGTGTGGCCAAATCTACTGTTTGGAACATCCTTAAAAAGAGAACGCACTGGTGAGCTCAGCAACACCAAAAGACCCGAAAGACCACGGAAAACAATTATGGTGGATGACCAAAGAATTCTTTCCCTGGTGAAGAAAACACCCTTCACAACAGTTGGCCAGATCAAGAACACTCTCCAGGAGGTAGGTGTATGTGTGTCAAAGTCAAGAATCAAGAGAAGACTTCACCAGAGTGAATACAGAGGGTTCACCACAAGATGTAAACCATTGGTGAGCCTCAAAAACAGGAAGGCCAGATTAGAGTTTGCCAAACAACATCTAAAAAAGCCTTCACAGTTCTGGAACATCATCCTATGGACAGATGAGACCAATATCAACTTGTACCAGAGTGATGGGAAGAGAAGAGTATGGAGAAAGAAAGGAACTGCTCATGATCCAAAGCATACCACCTCATCAATGAAGCATGGTGGTGGTAGTGTCATGGCGTGGGCATGTATGGCTGCCAATGGAACTGGTTCTCTTGTATTTATTGATGATGTGACTGCTGACAAAAGCAGAAGGATGAATTCTGAAGTGTTTCGGGCAATATTATCTGCTCATATTCAACAAAATGCTTCAGAACTCATTGGACGGCACTTCACAGTGCAGATGGACAATGACCCGAAGCATGCTGCGAAAAGGATTTGCAACCAAGTATTAAAAAGTGAAAGTTTGATGGATGATTGTTAATCTGTCCCATTACTTTTGGTCCCTTAAAAAGTGGGAGGCACATATACAAACTGTTGTAATTCCTACACCGTTCACCTGATTTGGATGTAAATACCCTCAAATTTAAAGCTGAAAGTCTGTAGTTATATATATTTTATACTCATGGATTTTACAAAGTGCATGAGGTGTTGGTACATTCTTATGCCCTGTACACATGTTCGGACATTGATCAGACATTCCGACAACAAAATCCATGGATTTTTTCCGACGGCTGTTGGCTCAAACTTGTCTTGCATACACACGGTCACACAAAGTTGTCGGAAAATCCGATCGTTCTGAACGCGGTGATGTAAAACACGTACGTCAGGACTATAAACGGGGCAGTAGCCAATAGCTTTCGTCTCTTAATTTATTCTGAGCATGCGTGGCACTTTGTGTGTCGGATTTGTGTACACACGATAGGAATTTCCGACAACGGATTTTGTTGTCGGAAAATTTTATAGCAAGCTCTCAAACTTTTGTGTGTCGGAAATTCCGATGGAAAGTGTGCGATGGAGCCTACACACGGTAGGAATTACCGACAACAAGGTCCTATCACGCATTTTCCGTCGGAAAATCTGACCGTGTGTACAGGGCATTAGAGTTAATCCAAAAAATATGAAAATGGGAATCCCACCTAATGAAGAGGTATTACTTACCCTGTACATGGGGGGGGGGTGTAATTAATGAAATATCAAGAAAAGAAAAAACAAAGACTATACACAGCCCAACTGAGTTAACTACATTGTTAGGGTTGTTTGTCATCTGCTTGAAGTGTGCCCTTACAGTGTTCTTTGCATGAAATCAATTTCTATTATGGAAAGAAAGAGGGTGATGATCTCTGGGTTACACAAGAAGGGGAAATATTCTAAACAAGTGAAACCTGTTTTGTTTTAAGTAAATTGTGTGCTGTTTACGAATGGGTTATGCAGGTCTCCCTTTTGCTGTAGCTATATTTCTTAGGACAATATTGACTCTGAATTGTTGGAAAGCCCCTATGTTTTGTATTGTTTTCATTTCATTTATCAGCTTTAGCATACTTCAGATTTTTTTAGCATAGAAACACACTGTGCAAATTGCATAGCAGCTTTGTCTTTCACTTTTAGAACACCACGGTTCTGATTGACATTTAAAGCTGAATTTCTTAACGTACTGTTAGGCCTCTTTCACATGGGGTGGATTCGTTTTGACAGACTCCACTTGCTCAGTGGGGATCGCTCCATTGATCCCCGCTGAGCAGGCTGATGACAGGTCCCACTCAGCGCAGTGAACAGAGCCCTGCTCTCCTCTCTGGAGAGATCGGACGAAAACGGACCACCTGTCCGTTTTTCATACGATCCGACCAGCTGGAGGGATGGTGAACATATCGCCATACGTTTGTTTTGTATAAGTGTATATTAATTGGTTTGTGCAAAAGTTATAGCATCTACAAACAAGTATGTGTGTATTTTGGAATTTGTATTATTTATTTTTTTTAATACTAGTAATGGCAGTGATCAGCGACTTATAGTGGGACTGTGAGAGGAGCGGCGGGCAATCTCACACTAACTGCCACTTTGTGCTAACTGATTAACTGCCACTGATATCTCCAGTGACACTAATAAAGTGATAAGTGCTAATAATATACACTGTACTTATTACACTGGCTGGAAATGTGTATTGTTTTTTACTAACTATCTTTGTTTCTTCTCCTTGCTTTGCAGGGAAAAGAAACAAAGAGATTGTTCCCTCTGTACGGAGCCCTGTGTTGATTGTTAACATAGGGCTCTGGGCTGTGATTAGACACAGCTGATCAGCAGGTCTGGCAATGAATCATTGGCCGGAACATGCTGACCAAGTCCAGCTGTGTTCAATCACAGCAGAGGCGGAGGGCCTGTGCGCCCTGAATCTGGACGAAAGCCAAAACGTACAGGTACGTTTACAGTGCCCGTTCGAGCCATCCTGCCACAGTATATGTACTGCGGTGGGTTGGAAAGTGGATTTAAAGATATCCAGGGGAATTAACTAAGCTCCAGGAAAACAGGCACAAGTGCTGTGCACCACATTAAGGTTGGGTTCACACATATGTGGCCGCGGTTTCAGTGCGGCAGTCTGGTGTGGTTTTATGCACTGGTTCAGGTGCATATATATTTTTTTATTTTACTTGAAACCTGAAATCACACCCGAACCGGACCCAAAAATCACACAGGAACCTTTCTAAAACGGCACGGTGGGTGCCCCCCCACATGTGTGAACCTGCTCCATTGAAAGCTGTTCTGATTAACGTCATGCGCATTGGATGCGGTTAAAAAATGCTTCCAATTCGCATATATATATATATATATATATATATATATATATATATATATATATATATATATATATATATATGAACCGAGCCTAACAAAGCAAATGGGTCTGTTTTTAGGTCACCTGCAGTGGGGGTTGGCAAAGGTATCCAGAGCATGCATCTTCTGGTACTCTGTTCTGTACCATGTCTGTTCCAGGCCTGGCATAGAACAGGAAACAGATCAGTCATAATTAACAAAGGGGCTCCATGCCCTCTTCTCCTTCATGCTTTGAGAGTCTTAAGGTCCTCCGACGTCATCAAGCCCACAGCCCTGCACTGGACGTGACCAACAGTCCATTGCCAGAGCATAGGAGAGCACCATGTGCCTTGGGAACTGAGGATCGAGTAAGTGAAACTGCTTTTCTATTCCCTAGACCTAAACAAGCAGGTAAACCTTACAGTGTGGGCACAGCCCCACCAAAGAGGAGGGTTTAAAGGTTTTCAGGGGCTGGCCTTTACAGAACATTTTATTTGTTATTATTTTGTCTACCATGGTAATTTTATAAACTGTCTGCTGTAGCTGTTTGATGTCTTTCAGTTGACTATTGACTGTCAAGTAGCTGTAGAACCCCTTCCCCTCCTTTTGCTGCCACCCGCCATGGTTCCTAAGGTCTTCTAGGGATGCTTGGTATAGATGTAAACTGCTTTAACTTCTTAAGCAGAGAGCACTCCTCTGTGTTGCATGATCTTAGA
This sequence comes from Aquarana catesbeiana, assembly GCF_042186555.1. NCBI lineage: Eukaryota > Metazoa > Chordata > Amphibia > Anura > Ranidae > Aquarana > Aquarana catesbeiana. The sequence goes on from NC_133324.1 coordinate 406,697,195, forward strand.
AGGGTCGAGGTTTCTAAATTCCGGGTTCATGGCTGTCGATAAACCCCTGATGTCTCTATGAAGGGGGCCTGTCGCTTGCCTATGCTATCAAGTAGGGGGCTAAAAAAAAAATTGGAATGAAAAAATTAAAAGCACTCACCCCTAGCCATGCTTATCTAAGCATGTGCGCAAGGCCTGTATATGTAAACAGCGATTGTGCCACTGTGAGGTGTCGATAGCGACATCAGAGTGAGAACAATTCTAGGGTCTTAATTCACGGTTAACTCTTAACTGATAACCTGTAAAAGCCTTTGAAGCATCACCTGTGGAAAAATTTAGATACCATTAGGTTTTGCCATTTCACGTGTGTGTGTTATTTTCAGTCTAGACATGTTTGGTATCTATTTAATTGATGCAACCCCATCCTTTTTTTTGGGGGGGGGGGGGAGGGGGAGAGAGAATCATTTTGGTGTATTTTTTCCTAAATTGCGTAACTAATCATGTGACATTAAATAATTGTAATTGCTGCCATTTTGTTCCACAGGACCTATGCTTTCAGAAAATATAGGTTTTTAGTTACCTTACTTCTTGGTAGTCACGCTGCGGCTCCTAGGTTGATGGCACATTCCTTCTCGCTACATCCTGGGACATACAGAGCAGACACCATCTCATGCGAAAATGCTCTTGATGTAGAGTGTCTTCTCACAAGATTTCTCCTGCTCTTCATTTCCCAGGAATCTTCATAGGGTGGTGATGTCCTACCCAGGGATGCATAAGATGGAGTATAGTTTTAGGGGTCAACCGATTATCAAGGCGGCCAATATTCACTTTTTTTTTTTTTTTTTGAAGAATGGGTATTGGTCACAAACGATATTGCTTCAAGGGGTTGTACCGGGGTGATGCGCGCCCTTTTCCGCCACTCCGCCCGGGTTTCCCGTTCCACCGGGAGGCCAGAGCAACCAGCCGGCACATCTTACAGCTTCGTTTTGGGTCTCAGATCTAGTAACCCGGAAGCGATGTCATGACAGATTACTGGCATCCTCACTTGGCTTTTTAAATACTTTCAAGTGCAGAGGAGGGGTTTGGGGTTTGGATCTGGGTTTATAGACCCCAGATCTCTCCATAAAGAGTACCTGTCACTACTTATTACTGTCACAAGGGATGTTTACATTCCTTGTGACAGCAATAAAAGTGATAAAGGGAAAAAAATAATTAAAAGGACAGTATAAATATAACAACTATAAATCTACAGAATATCGGCCCTGAAAAAAAACAATATCAGTCAACCCCTAGTATAAATCTGTTGTGTGTGTGTGTGTGTGTGTGTTTTTTTTTTTTTTTTTTCATCAGTAAATGATTTGTGATTGAGGAGATTGCCTGGGCAATTTGAGCAGAACTTGTGTTTTTACTGCAATGTGCAATGAGCAGCTTTTTCATGCTAATAAATATATAGATCTGTTCATTGTGGCTCAACACTTGTGGGAAGTACGGTGACAAAGGTTGGCTGGTTTTCTAGTTCTCAGTCATGGTTTGGCTTTATTCCTGAGCGGGACCCACGAGTGAATAGGAGTGGTTTTTGAGGTTTCTTTGAAATCGAGTCTTCAATTCTCCATTCAGTTTTTGCAATGATAACTGCTAATGCTGAAATTGTCTGTCTGTTTTTTATTTTTTTTTTTTTTATTTTGTTGTTTTTCTACTAAATCATTAAGTGTTTTCTATAACATTTTATTAATTTTTTTTATTACGGTTATTACTGCAAGTTATCACTTTAAAGCGGAGTTCCACCCGGTTCTGGTTACCTGTCAACCCGGTAACCGCCCCAAACCCCCCCCCCCCCAAAAAAAAATGACATACGAAATGTCAGGGTGTAATGCCGCGTACACATGGTCGGTCTTTTCGACCGGACTTGTCCGACGGACACCGACAGACCAAATCCAGCGGACAATCAGATCGTGTGTGGGCTTCACCAGACCTTCAGCGGACTTTTCCAGTCGCAAATCTGACGGACTTTAGATTTGGAACATGCTTCAAATCTTTATGTCGTAACTCCGCCGGACCCAGAAATCCGCTCGTCTGTATGCTAGTCCGACGGACAAAAACCCACGCTGGGGCAGCTATTGGCTACTGGCTATCAACGTCCTTATTTTAGTCCGGTGTACGTCATCACGTAGGAATCCGTCGGACTTTTGTGTGATCGTGTGTAGGCAAGTCCGGTCGTTAGAAAGTCCGTCGAAAGTCTGTCGGACTTTTGTAGCTGAAAAGTCCAACCGTGTGTACGCGGCATTAGAAGTACTTAAAGCGGAAGTTCCACTTTTGGGTGGAACTCCACTTTAAGTGGTTTGTCAGTAAGGCTGGTCTGGTTTTCAAAGAGATACTAAACACACACTGTTTAATTTAGAGTATCCCTTCTATTTATGTATGTGGGTGATAGCACTGTATTTATTTTAATAATAAAAAAAAAAAACATATAAGTCCCCCCCCCCTTTTTTTTTTTTCCTAAGCGATATCCAGCTGTCACATGACCCAGCTCTTTCCCAGCCTACTGAAATGTCAGTAGGAGGATCATCTAGTCCTCTGCTGCAGGTCACATGTTAAAAAATAAAACACAGCCTTTAGAATACAGTGGAAACATACATAATTAATATTAAATGGTTGAAATCGTCAAAACAAATATGTATTTTAACTCAAAGCTTTATTGTTTTTGTTCAGAAACATGGTGTGGATTATTTAGGGGGAGATTATGCTAATTACAGCCTGTTTTCACGTTCCAGCTCATTTGTTTTGTATGTGCTTAGGTTTACAAGGAGGTGAAGCCTCCATCAATCAACTTCCCCCATAGCGTAGAACTGTATAGTGGGCATGGAGTGAATTATGCCATTGAAAACCATATAACCTACTTTCCATGTGTTTTTGATGCAGAAAAAAACTCACTGGACTGCATGTGGTGTGAACTGGCCCTAAGATCATGTGTGTGTGTGTGTGTGTGTGTGGGGGTTGAATCGAGATCGCAATTTTTTTTTTAACGATTAATCATGCAGATCTAGTGTGACATCATCAAGATCATCAGCGCACCTCCCACTGAAGCCCTGTTAGGCACGCCCCCTCCACCTTTACTGAATAAAAGGCTTTGTCTCTTGGGATATTTGACGTGCCACTCCCAGGAGGAAAAAGGAGGACAGCGCATGTCATTTGTCTAGGCTATAATGAACTCTTTAACCACTTACCACTTAAAACCACTTTCTAACCAGGGCCCACGTGCAGTGAACACGTTGCACACATGGATGATATGCCACCAGGCTAGGGCAGTATAGGGGCAGCCTATGGTAGTGTATGGACACACATTTTATCCATGTACCCCCCCCAGGACACCTCTGCACCCCCTTGCACACTTCCATACCCCCTCATATGTATCCCCAAATATATCTCCATAACCCCAGCAAACCTTTGTACCCCAGCACACCTCTGCACCCTCTCGCAATCCTCTGTATCCTTCAGTAAGTCTTCCTACCCTCAGCACCCCCAGCACATCTATGTACTCCACTACAGATCTCTGCAGCTTTTAAACCCCTAACACCCCTCTGTACCCACTTGCATATCTCTGCACATCCCCTTTCCCCCTTCCCCCACACACAAAACTCTGCACTACTGATTGGCAGCTCTGTGATGCCTGCTGGTGGCAGAGAAACTCGCTGTGCACAAACCAGTACCTGTCTTGACGCCCCTCCCCCTCCACTGTAGAGCGTGTAGTAATGAGTAATTATGTAAATAAATATTAATGCCCCCCTCCCGCACTGGCCCTGCCATGAGCCTCTCATGGGGGCCCCCCTACTCTCCCTGAATGGGTGAGCATGCTGACCCACCCCCCAGTTATGGTAAGTTTCTTTGCCAGCTTCTGCTGACTGGGCGGCAGTGGGACATGCTGCCTGTCCTCCACCACAGGAGTTGGCAGAGGTATCACCTGGAGCAGAGAGGAGCTGAGGAGATCTCTCATATGGTCCAGGGGAAGGAGGAAGAGGAGGGAGCCGCTGCGCCCCTCTCAATGCGGCTCCCGCAGCAGATGCCCTGCCTCCTAGAATGATGCAGATGAGGTATGAATTGTCACAGATCTGTGCTGTGGGCACTCCAGAGACAGCCCACTCCCGCTGCTTCACCGGCTCTCTCCTCTCGCACTGTACTGATCGCATGTGAGGAGAGAGCTGAACTGGACATGCGCCGGTTTGTTGACAAGTGATCGCTCCATCATTGGATGAAGCGATCACATGGTAAAGGGCCATTGTCAACTGTGATGCGCCGGATCCGAAGAATCCAGTGATCCCGGGCGCTTTCAGGTGCGCATCCCAGGGGGCATGTGGGAAGCGGGAGTCTGGGAGGAATCCTTTATGTCCTTATACGCCCTCCCAGAATTAGCCCACTGTGCTGTAGCTGTCGTTCGGCTATGGTCCGGTCAGCAAGTAGTTTGCTAAAATTGTATAGCATCATTTATACAACATGATAAAGAATGTTTTCCAAGCTACACATTATGCTTTTTAGCCCATTTTGCTAAATTCTCTGCACAAATAGAAGCCACATTCCAGTATTCACAGAACAATATTCCATAGTCTGTCACAGTGGACTGCACTGTAGAGTGTGTCTTGTACTCCTTCCTCCAGGCAAACAAGGAAGGAAAGTTCAGTCCAGAAATGCTCCAGCTCAAGGAACTTCCTTTGTATACTATTTTTTTCATTCAGGAGCATTTCTGGCTTCCATCTGGTTTGAAGAAGGATATATTTAAGATCTGAAACATTGCCATATAAGCAAGTTGCTGGATGTTTATACTGCTGCCAAGACCTTCTCTGTTTTAATGAGATTTAATAAGAGATTGGATGTATATCAAGTCTCTTGTGTCAAAGCGTTTTTGGATTTATAATCCAATATATTCACAGCACAACATTTCGATGTGCACTGAATGTCGTACAGTACAACTTTTTATGACCACAATCCTATCAATCACCCCATTTCTACAGCCAAGACATCAATGATCTCTACCCACTCCTGTGACTTTGTAGCCATAATCCCCTTTTGCAGGATCACTACAGTGCATGTAGGTTCAATTATTCTTTTCTCTTCTTTTTTTTTTTTTTTTTTTTATCCATTAAATAGTTTTGCCAGTGGCCAGTCATTCTAATTTTTCTTTTTCTTTTATGAATACCTTTCCATAATTGATCACTGGGGTATTGAATATATTGAATGTTTTTTTCTGCCATTGGTGACCAACTGGAATACTGGTTCTTGAATTTTCTCTGCTTTGTACTCTGTGAAGGCAGATTTAGAAATCCTGAGGTTGTGGGGATGCTGTCATCAACCACTGATAAAGCCAATTTGAGGAAGGAAAAAAGTCCAAGCCTTTACACGGAAATATACATGCTTCAGTTTGGCAGTTGTGCACACTACCCATTGGGGGTGCTTCTCTGTGGGCTTTTGGGGTGCCCTACTAGACGGTGGAAGGCTGGGGCATGCAGAGGCCTTAAATCAAAGGGAAGGGCATTCTTGCTTTAGCTTTCTACTAGTTGCATTGCTATTCCTGTTTGCGCTCAAATTTCAGGGTTCAGAAAGAAGGGACGAAAAAGTTGCTTGCTGTACCCCACATTAAATGCTAGCTATGTGAAGTATCAAACTTGTTTTGGCTCTTGCCAAACCCTTGTTATGCTCCTTCCACCCCCCCCCCCCCGCCCCATTCTTCTTATATTTGTGGTGGCCTGTAACTTTTTTTGCTCTTAACCTAACGGACAATATAATAGTTAGATTGTGACCCTAAACCCCCCCCCCAAAAAAAATCTGTTCCTTTAAGACCCCTTTCACTTGGACCAGCGGTAAAGCACCACTCATTTTAGCAGCGATTTACCACTCTTTTAAGTGACGCTTTTCGGCAGCTAGCAGGGCACTTTTAATCCCAAAGAAGGGTTTAAAAAACTCCAGTGTTGCGGCGCTTTCGAAGCGCTGCCCATTTAATCCAATAGACAGGGCGTTTTGGGAGCGCTAAATACAACGCTTCCAACCCGCCCCAAAGATGCTGCTTGCAGGACTTTTTGGAACGTCCCGCAAGCGAACCGCCCGAGTGTGAAAAGCCTAAACATGAATGAATAGGAGGCGGTTTTCAGGCGATTAGCAGAGGCTACTTCTAGTGCTAAAGTGCCTGAAAACCACCCCAGTGTGAAAGGGGTCTAAAACATGTTAAACTGCATTGTACTTGTGCAGTGTCGTTTTGTCCCTTTCTGTGTTGTAATATACCTGGTTGATCATGCCTGTTCCTGTGTTCCGCTTAGTGTCCTGACCACGGTAATCATGGCTGCTGATCCATCCATGATACTGTGGTGAGTTTACGTGCCTCCATCGTCCTGCTGCGCCCCCATCCCCCCATCTGCTCGGGAGTCTGTGTGTGTGAGCCCCCCCCCCGCCGCCGCCGCTATCTGGCAGTATAGTTGTTAGTGATGCCAATTCCTGCACCCCCTCTGTAATAAAAGATGTGAACAAGAAGTGGAAAAAAAAAAAAGCTTTAGTCTTATACTTTGTATCTAATCTTCTGTACCATGCCTATAGTTTTACAAGCACAAACATGCAAAAGGACCTGTTTAGGGTGGGAAAACTGATTCGGATAGTTTTAGCCTATATAGCAGTGCCCGGTTATCAGTATCCCCTCAAAAACAGAAATTCAATAGTAAGTCAAAGTGGTTGTAAAGTCAGTTATTCCATTTCCTGACAGCCCATTTGTAATAACAAGATGTACCACACAGTGTGGTGTGTGTGCGTTTTTTTTTTTTTTTCTTTTTCAGATCGCCGATGTGCAGTTAAATGACCACCCAGCTGACATCAGAGGGGAAACTCGTCCCCTCCCACTGTAGTCCTTAGACCGGGGGCAGGCAGTCACGTGACCTCACATTAGTGATTTAAAAAAAGGGATTTAGCTGCAGAATTGAAACAAAAAACGCACACTGTGAAGTACATCTTGTTATTTACAGAGTGGCTAGCAAGAATTGGAATACCTGACTTTACAGCCATTTTAACTTGCTGTTGAATTTCTGCTTTTGAGGGGATACTATAACAGGTCACTGCTATATAGGTTAAATCTAAATCTATTTTTCACCCTAAACTGATCCTTTTGTAGGTTTGTGTTTGTAAAACTGTATGCATGTAACAGAAGATTGGATACAAGAAAAGTATGACTAAGCTTTTTTTTTTTGGCCATACTTTTCTTCTGGATCACAGGTGTGCAATTATTCCTGCACTCCTGTGACCTAGATTAAGCCAACACCGGGCCAAAGCCTACTGTCAGCTGACGTCACAGAGCTGCTCCAGTCTCTGGATGTAGCCCGGCAGTAATGTTGCCTGACTGGCAGCTGGGTTAGCCTTTCAGCGCACCACTGAGAGCCTGAGCCAGCTGCTTCTGCTCCTTCCCCAGCCTGGTGCTCCAGTAGACTCTGGATGGGGCAGAGCCTGAGAGCCAGTGACTGACATTTACCACTCTGCTCAGTAAAGACCAAGAACTGATGGATCCACGGTCATGTGATCACTCGCGCTTGGGCTTGGAGCTGGCGGGGGGCAGCTGCAACATCAGACCGATGTTGTAGTCACATAGAGTACAAATGTGTGTTTTGTTTTTTTTTTTTGTTTTGTTTTTTTTTTTACATCCTGTACATCTCCTTTAACATGCTCGCTCCTTTGGGGACATTGATGTGAATATAGTACTGTTCTCCATAAATGGGTAAAGTAGTAGGTTGATGTTATATTCATTACCAGAATGAGCGATGTAATCTTTCACTTATTCCACTTATTCATAATCGTACTATGTATGCTTTGTGTTGGTGATATATTTTGCATTCAGGCTTGATCGTATTTGACAATGGAAAGTTAGTTACTAGGAAGAGGAGATGGTTGCTTAGGCTTGAAAAATGCTGGTTTTCAAAACTTTTCAGGTACTTCCATTAAAGTCAGTGTGGCCAAAAATGCTCCATTCTGCTTCAAAAATAGTTTGTGTATTATGGGTTTTTAGTGGTTATTAGGATATTTGAAATGCCTGCTATGTATTTATTTTAGAAGGCTAGCAGTCTGCCACAAATCTGCTCTTTTTACACCATGTTTGGAGACCTGCATTTTTCTGTGCTTGATCAACACAGGTCACTGCAAGTGCACAAAGAAATCAAAATGGAGAGGCTTACCTGAAGACTTGGTCTATAGTTGCACTGCAGCTCTGGCCCTTTCATCCTTTTTTTTTTTTTCATGAAATTATTGCTTACTGTGTTTTCTGCCACCTCGTAATGTCCTCAGTAAGCCACTTAAACCCCCCTTTTTTTCCCCTTCACTTCCATTTGTTTAAAACGAGCAGTGCAGGTTAGTTTGTCATGTGGACTCTACACATCCCATTGTTTCTAGTCCATCTTGTGATGGAAGAAAGGGTGGCTCTGATCCCAATAGAACAAACGTAGCCATCCTCGATCAGAAAGTTGTATCACGACAGCAAAGCGAGGATTTTTGAGGAGCTTGAGAACAATAGAAGAAATACACATTTGAATAGATTTTTTTTTTTTGTTAACCAGAATTAAAGTAGAAGTCCACCCTAATGCCGCCCTAGTCCACCATACCCTGATCGGAATTTCCATCAGAAAAAACTTGGATGGTTTACACACGGTCACACAAGTTCTCTGAACTTTCGACCGTCAAAAACGCGGTGACATACAACACTACGACGAGCCGAGAAAATGAAGTTCAATGCTTCCGAGCACGCGTTAATTTTTGTGCGTCCGAATTGCATACAGACTAACGCATTTTCGGATAGGAACTTTTCCCGACCGAAAAATAGAGAACCTGCTCGCGATCTTTTGCTGGCTGGAATTCCGATGGAGCATACACACGGTTGCATTTTCCGACAAAAAGCTCTCATCGGAGTTTTGCTGGCGGCATTTCCGATCGTGTGTACGCAGCATTACACATTAAATTCCCTGCATCCACAGACTTCCACGATCTAACACTAACCTATCTAACCCTGTAAAGAAGAAATCAGTATACATGCCTTTTTTCTGCAGCCGATCCGACCTCATCCCACGCTGAGCTGTCAGCCGCGGCTCGCCGTGAAGGGGGGTGTAGAAGACATGTCCGATAAACTGAAGCCTCATAGTAAGTCTATGGGTGACATCACTCCCCATTCATTTCACAGCCGTTGTCGGCTATGTCCTCTGCAGAGCTTCCCGCTGCTGGAGATCGGATCAGATCGGCTTGAAAAAAAGGTATGTATATACTGATTTCTTCTTTACAGGGTTAGATAGGTTAGTGTTAGATCTTCGATATCTGTAGATGCTGGGATTATAGTGTTAGGCTGTACTTACACTTTAAGTGTCAATTTAGGGATTTAGGGCCTGTTCAATCCACTCTTGTTTTAACTAGTATGCCCTTAAACAATAAGTCTAATATATTGCAGCTTACCAATCAGTAGATGTGATGGCTGCACTGGTTTTCTTTTTTTAGGCTTTTTTCCTCCTGTATTATTGAGACCTCCTATTACGCACCTCCTGTATGATTGAGACACAACTCTTGATGAAGGAACACAGAGACGCCTTTGGACAGCATCATTGTTATTCTGGGGGGAGGGGAGTGTTAGGAGTACTAGCAGATTTAGTTACACTAACAGGTTGAAGCCAAACTGCAGCTAAAGCCAGCCATAGATGGTTTGAATCTTGGTCGGTTCAGCAGGGATCATCCGAGATTCAAACCCTCTGTGAGCAGGCTTATTGACATCAATTGCCTCGGTAACAACCAGGATGTTGGATTTCTAGCATTCGATTATTACTGCTCTAAGTTCTTCTGAAAAAGCACCATTCAATGCATTCTCAGAAAAGTGCATGTACTCATTTAGAATTTTGAAGGTACTGTAGCTCTTATGAGATTCGTTTATAAAAAAACAAAAAACTTTTAATCAAAAGGATGAGTTCACCTTTACAAAAAAAAATCCACGTTTTTCAGCATGTAAAAGAAATCGAAAAAAAAAAAAAATATATATATATATATATATATATATATATATAAATATTTTTTTTTTTGTAATGGACCTGTAATGCATTGCACCCGCGATCAGCAGATCATGGGTGTAATGCCAGGGTCCTGGCATTCGATACAGCCAGGTAGTTATTGTGACAGGAAGCGTGAATGAACTATCAACTGGCATGGTAGTTCACTGAGAACTATAAGCCAACAGTCAAAAAGGAGATTGTAACAGCTAGCTTCCATTGCTGATCAGACTGTAGGCAGACCTACAGCTCCTGGTCACTCGCCTTAATTTTCCCATGCCTTCTTACTGATTCAGATTTCTGGCCAATATGCAGCTGCCTAATTTGCTTTACTCCTCTACACATGCCTGATGCATATTTGCATTTTCCAATGAAATTAATAGTGCATTAAATTGCATAACGCACTTCGGTGTGCATTTTTTTTAACTTGCGTTGCAGTGCAATGTGTTGTTTGTCAATGCGAATCATAGCACATATCATATAGCTTATTTGATGTGCATCATGGTTCGTCAGGAGTCAGGACATCTTGACATGCGGCACTGCATGCGTTAGATGTGTTTTGATGCATTTCCATTTGTTTTTAATGGAAATGCATCAAGCGAAAATGCACGGATGTGAATTCAGCCTTGCTCTTGTTGATAAGTTACTAAACGTTCCATCTGTTTATTTTGCCTCTTTTTTTGTGTATTTTAGCCCAGCGTGCTAGTAGCCAGTTACAAGGAGTCAGCAAAAACAGCAGCCCAATTTGGAGCTTACAAGCTGTCAGAATGGAGGCCAGACAGCAACGTTATTGTGATTGCGGTAAGTCTAATCAATATTTCTCTAGGCGCTTCTTGTATATTCTGCAGGTCCAATGTGCATCAAAGGAATAGTCTTTTTTTTTTTTTTTTTTTTTTTTTTCCTACGGGGGATTGGCAGCTGAAATCTGTAAAAAAAAAAAAAAAAAAAAAAGTTTTATGCAGCCATGTATTTGCTAAAATATAAAAAGTAATCTTTTCATGAATTTAATGTAAGTATCTATCTAAATATGTCTTGATATCGGCCTCCTGTGGTACCATGTACAGTAGCACTTGGATTGGTGGCGGGAGCACTAGAGTCACACTAGTGTCAGAGTCTCTGCTGCAGTGCATGTGTTAAAGTCGTTGTAAACCTCACTCATAAAATATGAACAAAGCGTATCACTCTAGAGTGTGTACAGGGGAGGGATCGCCAGCACACAGCTTGTGAATGACCGCCTCAGCCCTGTTCCTGTGTGAAGAAGGTGTGTCCTGGACTTTTAACGGATGCAGATAGAAGATAAAAAAAGTACAACTTATATAGAAGGATTTGTTTTATTGCTCTGCATCACCTGAGGATAGTCGCTTCACTGAGTATATGGAAGGGTTTACAACCACTTTAATGGTGAACATGAGAAAGCAGAATGGACAAAATGATATATTTAAATATAACTAGTTTAATAATCTGTCTGAGACTGAAAGAGTATTAGTCGACATTAGGTGCCAATCAGACACTCCTGTAGAACACACAGGCTGACAGAAGGGATGGCATCAATAGCCTAGCTTGTTTCTGCTACTTCATTGTCCAGTTAGCTGGATGTTTTTCTGCCAGGGTCCATGACTGACTGAAGCCAGCCATAGATGGTTCAAATCTCAGCCGATTCAGCAGGTAACAGCCAAGATTTTAACCTGTATGGGCAGACTGAATGTACCCAAGTTGATCGATCAACTTGGGTACAACCAGCCTGTTGAATTTTACATGTGATTATTGCTAACAGCTGTTATAGCCGCTAGCAATAATCACTGTTCTCCCAGTGGGGGTGGCTTCTCCTGCTCCCCTGCTGGGAGTACACAATGGCTGCACGAATTGCAGAAAAGAAAATCACACCGTCTATAGCCAGCCCAAACTGTGCTGCTGCAGTGGAGATCGAGGTTTTGGCTCTGCTGTCTGTAAACTCTGACAATAATATTCTCTTACTTGCTCGCTTTTGGTCTGTTAAATATATTATTCTTTTTGATATCTGTTAGATAATTACAAAGAAATACCTGTTGATCCTGCCCGAGAAATCTCTTGAGCCGATGACCTTCCTGTGAATGTACTGCATTCTTTTTATCAGTTAGTATTTTTCAAGCTCTGTGGACTACGGATCAACTCCCCCCATGTTTTGGAGAAGGGGCTGTTCTGCATTCCTGTCATAGGGTGTTAACGAAGACCCTTGATGGATACAGTAAGGCCAGTGAGCATTGCCACTCAAGGACAAGAGGTGTGTGACTGGCAGGATCAACAGGTGACAAAATAAGCTTGAAAGAAGAAAACTAATGCATCACTGTGCATGCATGGGTGACCTCATTGGCTATTGCTGATGTGAATATCTCCTAAACGACATACATTTACAAGATATTCATTGCACCTACAAGTAAGCCTGATTAGGAGCTTACCTGTAGGTACAGGTAAAGATAGGGCCTTTACTACCACTTTAAACATGCATTTGTATATGCTTTTCTATGTGCTGTTGCTGCATTTTACATGTGTGCCATTGAATTTTCTTTGAGGGGCGTGTTTCTGCACACCTCCATGTGTGAAAACGTGTAACATTCTAGCATTTGAAAATAATGGAAAGAATTAGCTACCGAAGTGCTATTTAAGGTGTGTGCAGAGCTGAGAATGTGCCCTAAAGGCATATACAACACAAAATGGGTTGTAGTTGACATTTTGAAATATGCAGTGGACAAAAAGAAAAAATTTGATAGGTGGAAATAGGTTGTGTTAGGTAAGCTACTTGCTGGTCTACAATCCTGTGCACCATATGGTTTGCGTGGCATTTCTGTTCTTGTATGTGTATGTTTTGTACCATTTTAGAAATGGGAACTGTCCTACTATACTTGTATATACCAGGCACTAACAGAAAGAAAACTGTAGGTGTTTGAGCTATAGTGTTGAACATATATTAAAGGAACTTGCCACTGGTACTTTAAGTCATTGTTTAAATTTGATGAACAAGTTAAATAACCAGATTTTGAAGCTGCTTATTTTTTCACTTTTATTCACTTCTCTAACTTTATAGAGAAGTGAATCTGTTCTTACAGTCTAGATCAGCCTTTCTCAACCTTTTCAACACAGAGGAACCCTTGAAATAGTTCTCCGGTCTCGGGAAACCCCTTCTAAAAATTAGAAATCTACAACTTGTGGTCATTGGGAAGAATTACCTCCTTACAGATAGCTAAAAAGATCAATGGTGTCAGTGAGAACTTACTTGAGAGGCAAAAATAGCCCAATGCTGAAGGAACCCCTAGCAACCTTTTGGAGGAACCCTATGGTTCCACGGAAACCCTGGTTGAGAATCACTGGTCTAGATATTTTTATGTGAAATTATGCTTCTTTTGCTATGCAGATTGTAAGATATTATACAAAACTTTAAGGCACACTCCTAATAGATACTATAATCTAGATAATGCAAACATCTTATTGGTATGGCTTCTGAAATTCTCCAAAAATGGGGGCCTAATTAGAAGCTCTATAGGTTGGGATGAAGTGATCAGTTGCGTGGATTTGCATCTAAATACCAAACTACGTTCTTGTGCTATTAAGTATAACTGAAGGCACTTTTTGGGGGTATGGAGAGGGTGATTGGATAGAGTAGTGGGGGGTTATAACCTTTAATATATAAAAAGAAGGGAGAGTGCACCGACCTTGTTCAGTACCAAAAATTAAATTTTAATGAAGGTAAAACAGCAATGGTTATACTCACATAAAAACGTGGTAAACATGCATAGCAAAGCAACAGCGAGCGGTGACCCTTAGGTCTATGGCTGGAAACAAAGATGCCAGAGGATCAGACGGTATTGCAGGGTGGCTTGCGCGTTTTGAAGGGAGCACCCTCTTTCTCAGAGCCAAAACAATTCATTTTTATATGTTTCAGTTCCAAGGACACCCATTGTACTGAGCAAGGCCATTGACATTCCATACAAAAGGGTTGACTGCAACACACACCCCCAGACCCAGCACCCGAGCGCAGGAGAATTGCTTTGTGTTTGGGTTATAACCTTTGTCAGGTTTTTATTACTGTCTGCGTACCTGTCACTAGGAATGATAGTGAGGGTAAATCCAGGATTTTGAGTTGCCACCAGTGTCCAATTAGGATGTTAGGATTATTATGTTCCCATGACAACAAGAGGGAATTTCCCTCATATTGGAAAGATAACCTCTCGCTTTCCTATTACGTCCCCAAGATGGGAAGTAAAGGGAACTCTCCCTATTGAAAGAGTTAGAAAAAAACACTAACAGAGGTTTTCACCCTCCCCTACTATTATCTACAATCAAAACTAATTTCATCGTGCCTGCTGCAGCCTAACTATTACGCGATTAATTATATTTATATTCTTATAAGTAATAACTGTGTTAGTGCTTTAAACATCCCGAGCTTGTTACTTGCCACTATAAAGCCTGCCACCTGATGTAGTTTGTTATTTGCTACTATAAAGCCTGCCACCAGATACAGCTTGTTACTTGCCACTATAAAGCCTGCCACCAGATACAGCTTGTTACTTGCCACTATAAAGCCTGCCACCAGATGCAATTTACCAGTCACTTGCCACTATAAAGCCTGTCACCTAGATGCAGCTCACTGGCCACTATAAAACCTGCCACCAGATGCAGCTTATCAGGGTTTTCTCTGTGCAGTGAGTGAAACCTCTCTAACGATCTGTAAATACAGATCGTTGACAAAGAGGTTTGACTGCACAGACATTCTTGTTTAAAACCCTATTAGTGAGTGCTAACAATATCACCAAGCCCCCATCGCCACCAACCACCCCCCAAGCGGTACTAACAAGGAAGACCTGGAAGAACATTTTGTAACTAATTATGTTAATTGGCAACTGGTCAGTGACTTAATTTGGGTTTAAAACAAGATCTTAGAGAGTCCGAGTGTTTCAGAAGTAAAGATGGGCAGTGGTTCACCAATCTATGAAAAGCTACGTCTAAAAATTGTCACAATTCAAAATAATGTTCAATGTAAAATTGAAAAGGCTTTAAATATATAATCTACAGTACAAAATATCAAAAAATTCCTGGAATCTGGAGAAAGCAGGGGCCAAAAATCAGAGCCAGCTGCACACAGCTACCTATACATTAATACTTTCACATGACCTCTGTTCTCAGCTTCTTAAGAGGTTTTAGAGAGCTGGGGTGAGGACTGCAGGGGAGGTGTCGGCAGGAGGCTGACCACTGGATTACAGGCAGGCTGTGCTCCTACATAGCATGACAGAGAAGAAAACTGACCATGTTGCATTTGAGTCATTTGAAATGTTGCAGTAACCTACACTTTTAATCCTCCTAGACGGCTGCCTGAGAGATGCCTTAACGTGACTTGGGGTCCCCCTCTGTTTGGATGTGGATCACGTATGTTACCTACCACTGTACCCTCAGTACTTCCATGAAGAGGTTCAAACAAATCCAGCTAGGGTGCAAAATAACAATTCTAAGTGCCCAATTTGTATGTCTCTAAATAATCACAGATAATCAAAGGAGAACCTCAATCCCCCAACCTGGATACAACTGCAGCCAGAGCATGACATCACTAGTATCATAAACCCCCAGCGACAGTTGCCTCCTCCTCTTTATAGCGGAGTTCCACCCAAAAGTGTAACTTCCACTTTAAGTACTCCTCGCCCCCTGACATGCCACAGTTGGCATGTCATTTTTTTGGGGGGGGGCGGGCTGGGTACCTGGTTTGACTTCCTGTCCCACTCCCTCCTTCCGACTTCAGGCCGCCTAGACGGCCCCTCCCTCCCGTCAATGTTCTGGGACACGTTACAGGTTCCAGAACATTGTCTGACCATTGACGGAGCGCATCGCGGCTCGCGCCTGGCTGCGAAGCCGCAAACTGTCACAGCCAGGCGCCCACACTCACAATGTCGGCACTGCGAAGAGGAGGGGTAGAGAACAGAGGCTTTGGGCGGCCGCATCACTGGACCGCGGGACAGGCGAGTGTCTGTTTATTAAAAGTCAGCAGCTATACTTTTTGTAGCTGCTGACTTTTAATAAACTCAAAAACCAGTGGAACTCCGCTTTAAGTTCGCCCTTGTTGCATTGCTGCCAGATGCAGTCTAGCTGTGACTGACATCATACATGACACAGACCTGCTGCATAGCCACAGATGATGCATTACCCCAGACTGGTGATCCAGTCTGTTCATGTCTAGCAAAGATGGATATTATAACTGTGGACCAAAAGAAAAAAATAAAACAAGTTCAAATTGAGAAGGAATTTAATCCATGTGCTCTCACAGCTCGCACTGCAAATCCTGTCTGCCAAGTTATATCCATTTCCCTTTTCAGGGAATTCTGCTGGTAAGGTTTCCAGTCTAGTCACAAGCACTATTTGCAACTATTGAGAAGCTACCTTTCAGGTGATTGTGAAATTTGGAGTAATGGCACAGGAATGCTCCAGAAAACCTCAATACTTAAATTTTTAGATGTGTGCTTTTTGCCCCAAAATCCATTTTAATTACTATTTGTATATTATCACACCCGTCACATTTCCAGAAAATAATGGCGTTTTTTTTTTTTTTTTTTTTTTTTTTTTTTTTATGAAAGCCCCCTGCCCCATAGAATTTATGGCTTATATTGATGAGTGCTAAAGGCTTTAAAACCTCTGCAAGCAAGATGGATAATTTACAACTACAGTATATGGAGATCTGGTTCTTCTGACTGTGCAGTTGGCCAAGTAACTTTTTTTTTTTTTTTTTGGTGATATGTGAAGAATGTGAACAGTACATCCTTTTGCAGCTCAGTGTCCTAATTTTAAATTTGTACATGCACATTTTGAATGGAGTTTGCATGTTCTTGACGTGTTTTCCTGGGTTTCCTCTGGGTCCTTCCGTTTCTTGTAGCAACCCTGAAACTTATTTGGCTTTATTGTGTGTGTGTGTGTGTGTGTGTGTGTGTGTGGTAGGGACACTAGATTGTGATCTTCTTCACAGATCGGGACTGATTTTAAAGCCATAATGTTCTCTGAATACCACTGCATTATGTGCCAGAGCTGTTTAAGTACAGGGAGTAAACTAAGCCGGCAGATTTTTGTTTGGCCAGTTGTGCAATACTACAGTATAAATACTGAAAATAGCATTGCAAAAAAAAAAAAAATTCCTAGGTGGAGGAAGGTTGCACTCTCAGTGGTCAGTGGAAGTGCCAGGCTTGCCTGACTGCGACAGAATTGATAAACCATAGCAGTGAGACAGATAACGTTGCCTTTTTTGCTACAAAGTTACAGCTGGTGACATCAATTCAGCTCAGCTGCCCCTGACCACTCCTAAATCATACATCTGTTAAAAATGAAAATGTGTGTCGTCTGCAGCAGTGTTTCTCAACTCCAGTCCTCAAGGCACCCCAACACGTCATGTCTTCAGGATTTCCCTCAGATGAAACAGCTGTGATAATTACTAAGGTAGTGAAACTGATCAGATCACCTGTGCAAAATAATGGAGAGCCTGAAAACATGACCTGTTGGGGCACCTTGAGGACTGGAGTTGAGAAACACTGCGCTACAGAGATATATGAGATTGCAATACCTGTGCAGATCTGTTGCAGTTGGTTGCCTAGGATTTCAGGTGCAGGGGTCCCAAATACACAGCAAACTGTTATATTAACTTTGTCAAGCAAGAAGCAGCCTGATTTGTGTTGATAGTTTGCTTTATAAAGTGAGATTTGACATGCGGTTTATTGCAGATAAGCATGTTAAAGTATTCCGCAACAAACTGACCAGTTGTTTGATCTGTTGGCAGATATGTCAGCACCCCCAACTCTATAGGGTATAAGTAAAGTCAGAATTTCTTAAGTGGAACCCACTTGTGGCTGGAGTGGGAGAAAATTGTTTAGATTATGTGAAAGTTAAATTTGAACAGGCAGATATAAACACAAATTAATGCAGCTCAGTTCTCATTTAAACATCATGTAGAGCCCATTCACACCATTACACTGCAATAATGCATATGCTATTGCAGTTGATACCATGCATTATGCACGTTGGTGCGTTTAATGTTCATTGTAGTGGGCAGGGCTACGGCGCATTGGGCAGCTCATGCAAACATAGACTGCCCTAATGTAGTGCACCACAGCGGACTGTGCTGTTGTGTGAGGCCCTAAATGTGCGGTGTGTTTTTTTTGTTTTGTGTTTTTTTTTGTTTTTTTTTTCCTTTAATCCAAGTAGTGCAAGTGCCTGAATTTGACTTGAAAATCAGCTTCTTGCAATACTCTGTGCAGCAAATCTCAAACTGGGTGAGGGGAAAAACAGCACACGGAGCCAGTCAGTTGTGTTGCAGTTTTCGTGTGCGCTGTCTACTTATAGGAGTAGAGAGCAAAGTGTGAGAGATTAACTTATCTGTCTGCTGATCATTCTTTCACTTTCAAGTGCAACTTAACTGCAGCAGAGAACAACCTGGTCTCCTGTCCTGTCAGACAGGACTGTGCTGTGTGGCAAAGCTGTTTAAAGGATCACCTTTGTGAACTTGTTACGTGGTATACCCATATTTGGGGTGTAACGTGTAACTTTTCAGCATCTGCCTGCTTTGCGACAGGGAAGAGAGAGGGCATGCAAGGGGGGTTTACCTGGACTTTTTTGCCAGGTTTGGTTGCTCACTCCTGAAGAATAAAAATAATATCTAATATTCTTGTATCTCAAGGGCATTTCTGAATGAATAGCATTGATAGTCAGACTGACTCAAAAGAAAGTGAGTTCATTGTCATACACTTGGCATCATAAATACAATATAAAAAGTATAATAGTTCAGTTCATTGTAGGTAAAAATATATGAAATAGAATAAGAGTTATAGAGTTATAAAGCTGTGATAAGCTTATAAAAGCATGTGTGCTTCATGGCTGCTGCCTTCTGTCTTCATGCTGTCTTGTGTAACCAAAAAGAAGCAGGAAATGACGTTCTTAGACTTCTGGGAGAATTCAGCTGTTCCAACTTGTCAAAGTGTCTTCGTGTGTATATATGTCAGGGTCATCTCTCCTAGTGGGGGTGTGTTTGTGTCTGTCTGTCAATATCGAAGCGTTGGCTTTATATGTTACATGTGAATGTTATAACCTCACAAAAACTTAGAACCTTGTATGGCACACATTCATTTCTGCTAACTTCAGCAATATGCTATACAAAAGGAGATGCTAACTCGGAGAATCATATATGGAGTTTGATTGACAATCCCACACTAGTAATGTGCTGATCATTTAATGTCATATAACCAAACATCTACTAATATGAACACATATTACCAACTTTAACTACATTAACTAACTATATACTAATACTTATTAATATGACTGAGACTACACTAAACTAACTTAACAGGATATACACAAATATGTATTATTCATACATAAATACTGGTCTATTCTGGACCTCCCTTGACATTCTATACCAGATACCTTATATGTCATTCTCAAACTAACTACATACACCAGATACTTCTAGCAATACTCAGCTTTAGATGAGGAATCATATCAAATCAATTGATCAAGGTCATTAACACATACTATATTTATTATGACTAATCGTAAAACCAAATATATTTTGCAAGCTTGCCATGAATATAAATAACACCTATAAGTGCCAAATTATGAATTTGGAATAATATTCTAACAATCCCCCCTGACTTATGATTAATCATATTAAATTATTATTAATACATTCAAATATCATTCATGTCACATATACACATCCTTGTATCAAATGATCAGACACAATATTCCGCAGAACTGAAGCAGCTAGAAATAATCTCTTTACTTTAACTCCTCTCAGATCTATCTATTCAAAATCTAAAAATAATGGTATAGAATTTAAAAATGTATACCATAATTATTTTTAATAAAATAAGTAAAGGATGCAATAATATATTTCCATGTTTGTGCTCAAATAATATTTTAGCTCTTTGGAAATATACTTTACACTCTCAAACTTTTCATAATGTTCCATTGTTCTTTCAAGAGTGATATGTTTCTTAAGTTGTGAACAAAATATGTTCTATTAACTAGAATGTTTGTGCAGTTGTAAACTTAAAAAAATTCAATATATGAATAAGGAAAAATAAAAATAATGATAATCCTAACTTAATATGAACATTAATTACAGGATATCAGAATAATTGGATAATCAAAAAATGTATATGTGGACAAATGTTTCAGTCCTAAATGATTTATCTATTGTAGATGGATAAAGTTTCTTCTGATTAATTTTTTCTTCCTGATATGACTTGTAAACTTTCTTCTTCAAGTTCTGTTAGGTTAGAAAAACCTTAAATAAGATAAAACCGTCATAATTAATGAAGTATAAATCTTTTGTCCAATATTTTTCCCGAGAGGATTCCTTCTTTAACTTTGAATTTCCTGATATTCTCTTTGCTCTTCATATGAGCTTGTTATCCACCATGTTTATCTGATTTTAGATGCCATTTCTGTAAAAGAGATGCAGTATCGTTTCTTAGGCCTAAAATATTTACATTAATTCTTGTATCCTTCTTCCTTTTTTTTTTTTTCAACAAGTGTTAAAACATTATGGGACAATAACTTTGTGAATTTGTTAAACTATATGTAAAATAATACTATCTTATATTTTCCTTCAAAGAGAAATTCGGTATGACAATGTACTGTCGTCATCCTGTCTAAGATGGCCTAAACCAGGGGTCCTCAAACTTTTTAGACGGGGCCAGTTCACGGTCCCTCAGACTGTTGGGGGGCAGCACTATAGTATAAAAAAAATATGAACTAATTCCTAAATTCCTATGCGCACATGTTTTTTGTAGTGCAGAATAAAAGAATGAATAATAAATAATAATATATATAGGGGATGAACAGGGGGACAGAGGGATGGACAGGGGGACAGTGGGATGGACAGAGGGACAGAGGGGGGGGGCAGAGGGGTGGACAGGGGGACAGAGGGGGGGACAGGGGGACAGAGGGGGGGACAGGGGGACAGGGGGACAGGTGGGGGGGACAGGGGGACAGGTGGGGGGGACAGGTGGGATGGACAGGGGGACAGGTGGGATGGACAGGGGGGATGGACAGGGGGACAGGGGGGATGGACAGGGGGACAGAGGGGATGGACAGGGGGACAGAGGGGATGGACAGGGGGACAGAGGGGATGGACAGGGGGACAGAGGGGATGGACAGGGGGACAGAGGGGATGGACAGTGGGGTGGACAGGGGGACAGTGGGGTGGACAGGGGGACAGTGGGGGGGACAGGGGGACAGGTGGGGGGGACAGGGGGACAGGTGGGATGGACAGGGGGACAGGTGGGATGGACAGGGGGGATGGACAGGGGGACAGGGGGGATGGACAGGGGGACAGAGGGGATGGACAGGGGGACAGAGGGGATGGACAGGGGGACAGAGGGACAGAGGGGATGGACAGGGGGACAGAGGGGATGGACAGGGGGACAGAGGGGATGGACAGTGGGGTCGACAGGGGGACAGTGGGGTGGACAGGGGGACAGTGGGGTGGACAGGGGGACAGTGGGGTGGACAGGGGGACAGTGGGGTGGACAGGGGGACAGTGGGATCGACAGAGGGGTGGACGGGTGGACAGAGGGGTGGACAGAGGGGTGGACGGGGGGACAGAGGGGTGGACGGGGGGACAGTGGGGGATGGGGGGACAGTGGGGGGGACAGTGGGGTGGACAGGGGGACAGTGGGGTGGACAGGGGGACAGTGGGATGGACAGTGGGATGGACAGAGGGGTGGACAGGTGGACAGTGGGGTGGACAGGGGGGTGGACAGGGGGACAGGGGGGGGGCAGTGGGGTGGACAGGGGGACAGTGGGGTGGACAGGGGGACAGTGGGATGGACAGAGGGGTGGACAGGTGGACAGTGGGGTGGACAGGGGGGTGGACAGGGGGACAGGGGGGTGGACAGGGGGACAGGGGGGTGGACAGGGGGACAGGGGGGGGGCAGTGGGGTGGACAGGGGGACAGTGGGGTGGACAGTGGGATGGACAGAGGGGTGGACAGGTGGACAGTGGGGTGGACAGGGGGGTGGACAGGGGGACAGTGGGGTGGACAGGGGGGTGGACAGGGGGACAGTGGGGTGGACAGGGGGACAGGGGGGGGGCAGTGGGGTGGACAGGGGGACAGTGGGGTGGACAGGGGGACAGTGGGGTGGACAGGGGGACAGTGGGATGGACAGAGGGGTGGACAGGTGGACAGTGGGGTGGACAGGGGGGTGGACAGGGGGACAGGGGGGTGGACAGGGGGACAGGGGGGTGGACAGGGGGACAGGGGGGTGGACAGGGGGGGGCAGTGGGGTGGACAGGGGGACAGTGGGGTGGACAGGGGGACAGTGGGGTGGACAGGGGGACAGTGGGATGGACAGAGGACAGGGGGACGGTGGGGGGGACAGTGGGGTGGACAGGGGGACAGTGGGGTGGACAGGGGGACAGTGGGGTGGACAGGGGGACAGTGGGGTGGACAGGGGGACAGTGGGATGGACAGAGGGGTGGACAGGGGGACAGAGGGGGGGGGCAGTGGGGTGGACAGGGGGGCGGTGGGGTGGACAGGGGGGCGGTGGGGTGGACAGGGGGGCGGTGGGGTGGACAGGGGGACGGTGGGGTGGACAGGGGGACGGTGGGGTGGACAGGGGGACGGTGGGGGGGGACAGGGGGACGGTGGGGGGGACAGAGGGGTGGACAGGGGGACAGAGGGGGGGGGGCAGTGGGACGGACAGGGGGACAGTGGGACGGACAGGGGGACAGTGGGACGGACAGGGGGACAGTGGGACGGACAGGGGGACAGTGGGACGGACAGGGGGACAGGGGGACAGTGGGGCGGACAGGGGGACAGTGGGGCGGACAGGGGGACGGTGGGGCGGGCAGGGGGACGGTGGGGCGGACAGGGGGACGGTGGGGCGGACAGGGGGACGGTGGGGCGGACAGGGGGACGGTGGGGCGGACAGGGGGACGGTGGGGCGGACAGGGGGACGGTGGGGCGGACAGGGGGACGGTGGGGCGGACAGGGGGACGGTGGGGCGGACAGGGGGACGGTGGGGCGGGCAGGGGGACAGTGGGGCGGGCAGGGGGACAGTGGGGCGGACAGTGGGGCGGACAGGGGGACGGTGGGGCGGACAGGGGGACGGTGGGGCGGACGGTGGGGCGGACAGGGGGACGGTGGGGCGGACAGGGGGACGGTGGGGCGGACAGGGGGACGGTGGGGCGGACAGGGGGACGGTGGGGCGGACAGGGGGACGGTGGGGCGGACAGGGGGACGGTGGGGCGGACAGGGGGACGGTGGGGCGGACAGGGGGACGGTGGGGCGGACAGGGGGACGGTGGGGCGGACAGGGGGACGGTGGGGCGGACAGGGGGACGGTGGGGCGGACAGGGGGACGGTGGGGCGGACAGGGGGACGGTGGGGCGGACAGGGGGACGGTGGGGCGGACAGGGGGACGGTGGGGCGGACAGGGGGACAGAGGGGGTGACAGTGGGGTGGACAGGGGGACAGTGGGACGGACAGGGGGACAGTGGGACGGACAGAGGACAGGGGGACGGTGGGGTGGACAGGGGGACGGTGGGGCGGGCAGGGGGACAGTGGGGCGGGCAGGGGGACAGTGGGGCGGGCAGGGGGACAGTGGGGCGGACAGTGGGGCGGACAGGGGGACGGTGGGGCGGACAGGGGGACGGTGGGGCGGACAGGGGGACGGTGGGGCGGACAGGGGGACGGTGGGGCGGACAGGGGGACGGTGGGGCGGACAGGGGGACGGTGGGGCGGGCAGGGGGACGGTGGGACGGGCAGGGGGACGGTGGGACGGGCAGGGGGACGGTGGGACGGGCAGGGGGACGGTGGGACGGGCAGGGGGACGGTGGGGCGGGCAGGGGGACGGTGGGGCGGGCAGGGGGACGGTGGGGCGGGCAGGGGGACGGTGGGGCGGACAGTGGGTGGGACAGAGGGGCGGACAGGGGGACGGAGGGGCGGACAGGGGGACGGTGGGACGGACAGGGGGACGGTGGGACGGACAGGGGGACGGTGGGGCGGACAGGGGGACGGTGGGGCGGACAGGGGGACGGTGGGGCGGACAGGGGGACGGTGGGGCGGACAGGGGGACGGTGGGGCGGACAGGGGGGGGGACAGGGGGGCGGACAGGGGGACAGTGGGGCGGACAGGGGGACAGTGGGGCGGACAGAGGGACGGACGGTGGGGCGGACAGGGGGACGGTGGGGCGGACAGGGGGACGGTGGGGCGGACAGGGGGACAGAGGGGGTGACAGTGGGGTGGACAGGGGGACAGTGGGATGGACAGGGGGACAGTGGGATGGACAGGGGGACGGTGGGATGGACAGGGGGACGGTGGGATGGACAGGGGGACGGTGGGGTGGACAGAGGACAGGGGGACGGTGGGGTGGACAGAGGGACGGTGGGGTGGACAGGGGGACGGTGGGGTGGGCAGGGGGACAGTGGGGCGGGCAGGGGGACAGGGGGGCGGACAGGGGGACAGGGGGGCGGGCAGGGGGACGGTGGGGCGGGCAGGGGGACAGTGGGGCGGACAGGGGGACGGTGGGGCGGACAGGGGGACGGTGGGGCGGACAGGGGGACGGTGGGGCGGACAGGGGGACAGTGGGGCGGACAGAGGGACGGACGGTGGGGCGGACAGGGGGACGGTGGGGCGGACAGGGGGACGGTGGGGCGGACAGGGGGACGGTGGGGCGGACAGGGGGACGGTGGGGCGGACAGGGGGACGGTGGGGCGGACAGGGGGACAGAGGGGGTGACAGTGGGGTGGACAGGGGGACGGTGGGATGGACAGGGGGACGGTGGGATGGACAGGGGGACGGTGGGATGGACAGGGGGACGGTGGGGTGGACAGGGGGACGGTGGGGTGGACAGAGGACAGGGGGACGGTGGGGTGGACAGAGGGACGGTGGGGTGGACAGGGGGACGGTGGGGTGGACAGGGGGACGGTGGGGTGGGCAGGGGGACAGTGGGGCGGGCAGGGGGACAGGGGGGCGGACAGGGGGACAGGGGGGCGGGCAGGGGGACGGTGGGGCGGGCAGGGGGACGGTGGGGCGGACAGGGGGACGGTGGGGCGGACAGTGGGGTGGACAGGGGGACAGTGGGGTGGACAGGGGGACAGTGGGATGGACAGGGGGACAGTGGGATGGACAGGGGGACAGTGGGATGGACAGGGGGACAGTGGGACGGACAGAGGACAGGGGGACGGACAGAGGACAGGGGGACGGTGGGGTGGACAGAGGACAGGGGGACGGTGGGGTGGACAGAGGACAGGGGGACAGTGGGGGGGACAGGGGGACAGTGGGATGGACAGGGGGACAGTGGAATGGACAGGGGGACAGTGGGACGGACAGAGGACAGTGGGACGGACAGAGGACAGGGGGACGGACAGAGGACAGGGGGACGGTGGGGTGGACAGGGGGACGGTGGGGTGGACAGGGGGACGGTGGGGTGGGCAGGGGGACGGTGGGGCGGGCAGGGGGACAGTGGGGCGGGCAGGGGGACAGTGGGGCGGACAGTGGGGCGGACAGGGGGACAGTGGGGCGGACAGGGGGACAGTGGGGGGGACAGGGGGACAGTGGAATGGACAGGGGGACAGTGGGACGGACAGAGGACAGGGGGACGGACAGAGGACAGGGGGACGGTGGGGTGGACAGAGGACAGGGGGACGGTGGGGTGGACAGGGGGACGGTGGGGCGGGCAGGGGGACAGTGGGGTGGACAGTGGGGCGGACAGGGGGACAGTGGGGCGGACAGGGGGACGGTGGGGCGGACAGGGGGACGGTGGGGCGGACAGGGGGACGGTGGGGCGGACAGGGGGACGGTGGGGCGGACAGGGGGACGGTGGGACGGACAGGGGGACGGTGGGACGGACAGGGGGACGGTGGGACGGACAGGGGGACGGTGGGACGGACAGGGGGACGGTGGGACGGACAGGGGGACGGTGGGACGGACAGGGGGACGGTGGGACGGACAGGGGGACGGTGGGACGGACAGGGGGACGGACAGAGGACAGGGGGACAGTGGGGTGGACAGGGGGACAGTGGGGTGGACAGGGGGACAGTGGGGTGGACAGGGGGACAGTGGGGTGGACAGGGGGACAGTGGGGTGGACAGTGGGGTGGACAGGGGGATGGACAGGGGTCCTCACTTGTTAGCAGGCTGTTGCCTGAAGCCTCCGCTCTCGATGTCACCCTCCGTGCCTCCTGTCTGCGTGAGGAAGACGTGAATCTGTGCTGTGAATCGCGCGGGACTGTGCTGGAAACTACACTTCCCAGCATGCAGCGCGACACACGGAGCCCTCCATTACTGGGGTGGGGGAGGCGGCTTGAGCAGAGCGGATATGCTCCCTCCTGAAGCAGAGTGGACCAGCCCAAGCCGAGCCGACCTGGCCCCGGTCCGAGCCTGGCCTGTCAGGAATCCGGCCCTGGGTGGGGTGGGCCGGATAAATGACCTCGGCTGGCCGCATGTGGCCCGCGGGCCGTAGTTTGAGGACCCCTGGCCTAAACTATAAAACGTGTACTGTGAAGTTTAGGTATGACAGGACACAGCACTTCCTTTTGGTCATGATACAAATCCTTGTTTTCACAAACAAAGGTTTTGTATCACCCCCAGAGATGACAATGGACCATGCGTTTGTTCTCCTCTCTAAAAGATTAAAAATATGCGTGTTAGACTGTTCTGCAATAACAAGTACTGGTTCAATGTCTTTCTCTGTTCTTATGCTGGAAACCTGAGGTAAAGACTTCTCAGATACAGCTGTATAAACATGTGCGGTGTACATTCCTGAAGATGTCTTCCTTTTATATCTATCTGTGAATGTGTTTTGGATAATAAAGCTCTGAACCATAGAGGATATGTTTTCTGATATTCTCTAAAACTATCTTTCTCAAAAATACCTTTTAGTGAGCAGTCAAGTGTTTGTACAATGATTTTGTTTGATTACACTATGCTCTCTGTAGCTTTAGTTGCATAGTAAACACTCAGCAGTTGCTTTACACCTGACTCAAAAGTTTTTTCTCAAAAATGATTAAAGCTCTGGAGAAATAGGCAATTATTTTCTCCTTACCTTCTTGTAATTGAGACAATGTTACTGAGATGGCATTCTCAGATACATGAGTTTTCAAAACAAAAGATGCTTCAAAAAAAACCTTTATTGTACTTAAAGCGGAGTTCCACCCAAAAATGGAATTTCCGCTTTAAGGGAAGGTGACCCCCTGACATGACACATTTGGCATGTAATTTTTTTTTGGGGGGGAGTGGAAACGCTCTTTATAGGGGGTTCCAGCTCCCACTTCCTCCCAGGGCACTGCGGCGCCGGAAGTTCCTCTTCCCCCCTCCCTCTCGGCAATCATCTGGGACATGTCACAGGTCCCAGAAGATTGCCCGGCCAGTCACAGCGTGCCCCGCGGCTCGTGCATGTGCAGTGCGTGCCTGGCTGTGAGGCCACAGCCGAGCGCCCACAGTTACAATGCCGGCGCCGCAGAGAGGAGGGGGAGACGTGCGGGGCTTCGTTTCCCCACATTGCTGGACCCTTGGACAAGTAAGTGTCCAATTATTAAAAGTCAGCACCTGCAGTAATTGTAGCTGCTGACTTTTATTTTTTTAAGCGAAACTCCGCTTTAATGCTGGAGCATTCTGCAAATCTTTTTTCAACACTTCAAAAGCATTTTTCTCATTTGGACCCCATTGGTCAACTTTATTACCTTTTATTCCTCAAAAGATTATATAGTGGAATAACTTTTTCTGCGAAACGGTGTACAAATTCTTCCCAATGATTTATTTTATGCAAAAATGTATGCAATACCTTATGATTTGTTGGAGTTGGATTGCAGTGATATCTCTGTTTCTTGCAACAATTGTCTTTTTCCTTGACTAATTTGCATGTGAAGGTATTTCACTTGACTTCATCAGCTGAACTTTCACCGTGTTTAATTTTAGACCTTCAGATTGTAACATCATAAACAACTCGGACAAAAGAGCCATATGTTCATCGATATTCTGAGTACTCAGCAAAATCGTATCCACATGCTGACAAATACAGACTTTTTGTCATCTGTTGATGTTGCAGCAATCTGTCTGTCATTTTGTAACTCTGGCAAAATATTTTTTTTTAGATTCTAATTGTTCTTCAAGATTCTCTATGTAATTACAAAAAAATCTCAGTTTGGCCAACTAAGAGAATCTTGGGAAACATTTTCATGTATTCCTGTGTTTTTTGTACATTGCTAGTCTGATTTAGTGTACACACATTTTTGGCAGGTAAAATATTAATAATCTTATTAAATATCCTTACTAGTTTTAACACATTATTGATCTTTTTCCGTAATTTGTGCGCATTAAATCTGTGTATTAGCCTGTAAACATTCTTTGTACATATATACCCATAGGTGACTATCATTTGGGTAAAAAGACACATCTTTAAACTCCAGCTTGCTTTCTCTAGCTATTTCGTCAATAAATTCAATAACTTTTACTCACCATATTTAGAAGAATTTCTCGTCTTCAGCCATCTGTTACTGGACTGTTGTCCACATCTGACGCAACATAAACGCCTCTTGGTTGATAGGTTCGGGACTGTATTTTTCTTGAGACTTGAATTTTCTCAAAACTGCGCTAATCTCTCTCCCCTCAGCAAGGAT
The DNA here is from genome assembly GCF_042186555.1 of Aquarana catesbeiana. Classification (NCBI taxonomy): domain Eukaryota; kingdom Metazoa; phylum Chordata; class Amphibia; order Anura; family Ranidae; genus Aquarana; species Aquarana catesbeiana. The sequence continues at coordinate 406,725,833 of NC_133324.1, forward strand.
CGAGATTTCCATAAAAATGGAGAAATGATGGCAGTGTCTGACTCGCCAATTGAAGAATAAAAATAATATCTATTATTCTTGTATCTCAAGGGCGTTTCTGGCTAAATAGCATTCATAGTCAGACTGACTTAAAACAAAATGTGAGTTTATTGTCACACAGTTGGCATCATAAATACAATGTAAAAAGTATAATAGTTCAGTGTAGACAAAAATATATGAAATGGATAAAATAGTTATAAAGCTGTGATAATCTTATAAAAGCATGTGTGCTTCATGGCTGCTGCCTTCTGTCTCCATCTTGTCTTGTGTAACCAAAAAGAAGCAGGAAATTATGTTCTTAGACTTCTGGGAGAATTCAGCTGTTCCAACTTGTCAAAGGGTCTTTGTGTGAATATGTCAGTGTCATCTCTCCTAGTGGGGGTGTGTTTGTGTCTGTCAATATCGAAGCGTTGGCTTTATATGTTACATGTGAATGTCATAACCTCACAAAAACTTACAACCTTGTATGGCACACATTCATTTCTGCTAACTTCAGCAATATGCTATACAAAAGGAGATACTAACTCAGAGAATCATATATAGAGTTTGATTGACAATCCTACATGTAACACTTGTAGTCATGTAATGTCATATAACCAAACATCTACTAATATGAACACATATTACCAACTTTAACTACATTAAGTAACTATATACTAATACTTATTAATATAACTGAGACTACACTAAACTAACTTAACAGATATAAACAAATATGTATTATTCATACATAAATACTGGTCTATTATGGACCTCCCTCGACAATCTATACCAGATACCTTTTATATGTCATTCTCAAACTAACTACATATACCAGATACTTCTAGCAATACGCAGCTTTAGATGAGGAATCATATCAAATCAATTGATCAAGGTCATTAACACATACTATATTTATTTATTATGACTAATCATAAAACCAAATATGTTTTGCAAGCTTGCCATGAATATAACACCTATAAGTGCCCATTTATGAATTTGGATTAATATTCTAACAATTCCCATCATAACAAGAGTGAGCTCCCAACCCGAACACCACAAGTGAGGTCCACTGTCTCCTCCCTCTCAGTATCGCTGACCTTAGCTACAGCGACAGGGGAGAGAGCACACATGCAAGGGGGATTAATTGGCTGGGAGTTTCTTAGCAACTCCCTAGCAACAAGGCAGGATAGGATGGTGTGACCTTATAGCCAGGTTTGGGAGGTACACGAATGGCCTACACTTCTAGAAATGGCATCACTTTGGCTAAAGCTGCAGTTTGTTTTTATCTGCAGTAGCTTCTTACCTGCATAGGCAGCTTTTTGTAAAGGTGAACTATGCCTTTAAAGGGTGCTTGTGGAACTCAGCCCTGGCATGCAGTAACAGCTCCTATATAATAAAAAAGACATGCATATTAAAGTGATAGTAAACAGAGGAAGTGGTAATTGCCATAATTCATTCACATAAATCCTATATATCTTGCCACTGTATTTTTGTTTTTTATGTATTTATTTTTTATGCCTCTGGTGTGATGAACTTATCCAGACAGGTGTTTAAAGCATACATACCCACTGTTTTTACATTTTGTAAACTAGTTTGAAGTGCCACTTAGGCTGGATTCACGCCTATGCATTTTTAGTGCTTTTTGCATTTTGCAGATTTGCACTACAGAACATGTTCCATAGGAAACCATGTTGAATGGACTCTGGTGCAAATCTGCAAAATGCAAAAAGCACTAAAACTGCATAGGTGTGAATCCAGCCTTATTGTATCTTTTTATAGGTTATGTGCGGTTCAGAATAATTTGAAGTGCTGGGAATACCAGATTGGTGGGGAGAAGGCAGATTTTTATGCTTTTTCACTAATCGTCTTGCTCGTTCTGAATGTGTAAGCTTTTTTTTTTTTTTTTTTTTTTTTTATACAGTAAAGTGCTTAATGAAAACCACCCATGCAAAACTGTGCAGTTAAAGTAGTTTTTAGTAAATACCCAATTTTTATGATAATCTGACAAATAGATATAAAAAAAAGAAAAATTTCACTTAAAGTGTATTTATTTATTTTTTTTAACTTTTTTATTTTTTTTTTAACACCCTTTTTTTTTTTTTTTTTTAATTATTATTATACGGTTTTACTTCACTTCATAAACCGATCTGGCCAAATGGTTCAGTTGAAGTTGAGCTGGTGCCAGCTTGTTTACAATGCCATGTGATCACTGGAATATCAAAGTGATCGTATGACTGGGAACCATGCTGATTGGTTCCTGATTGCTGTATGTGACAGGGACATTGGATACAGCGATCACAGAACTAGCTGTGTTTGCTTGTTCTGCTTGAGGGTGTTTATCAACCTATCCTCAGGATGAGGCAGGTTAAAATGACACTAAACAGTATCCTTATTCTCCCAAAATTAACCATACGCATCCCCTACTTAATGGCCCTATAATTATTTTTCATGAAATCCTTTCCTACTGTGTTGTTTTTTTGTTTTTTTGCCTCCTTGTACCATCCTCCATGCGCTTCTGAACCTCTCCTTTTCTCCCTGCCTTTTTTCATTTGAAACCGGCAGTGCATGTTGGTTGCGGTCATGTGCACTGCTCTATGCACCCCACAAATCCCATAGTCCCTAGTTCATCTTGTCAGTGAGCACGAGAAGGTGACTATGTTCCTACATACAGTGGGACCATGGAGAGCAAACAGTCACTCTCTAACAGGAAGTCCAATTTGGAGATTTGGAAGAGGCTGAGCGCATTACAAGAGACATTCCGAATTCAGAATACTTACTGGAATTTAAGTTTATTTTAATAAACCAAAGTTTAGTGTCATTTTGATACAGGGTTTGCAGGCAGGAAGGGGTTAAACAAGAGACTTCTGCATATTTATATGGAGTTACCTATAGGTGTCTGAACGTCATACCTACAGCAGTTTTCCCCAGTGGCAGAGTTTCTTAAAGCGGTTGTATACCTGCAAAAAAAAACAAAAAAAAAACCTGTAAGGCAAAAGCATAATGAGCTAGTATACAACGCATACTAGCATTATGAAATACTTGCCTTAGATCGAAGCGTTGGCATCGCATCCTGGTCACTGCCGAGGGAGCTGATGTTTTTCCCCTCAGCGTGTTTACCGGGTTCGCGGCTCTGGGGCTGTGAGTGGCTGGAGCAGCGATGACGTCTCTCCTGCGCATCTATTTTCCGGCAAGGAGCTCTGAGTTTTCGGCAGCGTCCGTCGGACCTTCAGAGCGCATGTGCCGCTGGCATCAGCGGCTGCAATCAAGGTGAATAGCTGTTAAACCGTACAGGTTTAGGAGATATTTATTTTACCTACAGCTAAGCCTTATTATAGGTGGTATTGTAGGGGTATACAACCGCTTTAAGTGGTGCACTGTATGGCCAAAGCTTTTTTTGCCCACCATCTTTGTAAGTCACAAGAATTCACGTACATTTGTTCTTCTGTGACGCAGAGTCAGCTAGTGGGTTATTGCCCACTATCAGTTGGCGAGGCAGAGTCGCTCCAGGCTCTGGAAAGATCCCAACGATATTGTCAGGATCCACTTTGCAGCCTGTTTGACAGTTGGATCCATATTTTAGCACGTGGCTGAGAGCCGTAGCCAGCTGCGCCCATCCGCTCCTCGGCCCGGTGCTCTGAGTGCTGGAGGGGCAGAATGGGGAGCAGTAACTAACATTCACCACTCTCTGCTCTGAGTAGCCATGTGATTGATCCATTCTTGGAGCCCATATGGGGCAGCTGCAGCATCACACCGATGAGCATGGATGTTTTCTTTAATAACCCCATTCTTCTCCTTTTTAAGGCTTTGTTCACATATTTGTGATGTGTGAACACGCACATGATTCATGTTTTTGTACTATGGTGTCATTATTGACACCCTAATGCATGCGAGTTGCAGCTTACCACAATGTGTAGTAATTCACTACTGTGCATTGTGGTACACTACATTACAAAAGTGCATGCACATTTTTATATGTGATTTGACCCAGATAGGATGCCCATTCAAATGAATGGGCTGCCATAATGTAATGCACTGAAAATGCACATCAGCATGGGTGCGTTACCATAGCACAACAGTGTGAATCTAGTGTGAACGTGAAGCTGAGTTGCGAGGAGATGTATAATGTAATCCAGTTATGTATTCATAAATGTCCTCTTTTTTTAATCCCTTTAGCATTAGGAGAGTTAGCAGTGTGAAGCGATCATAGCTCTATTGTATTGCACAGTGCTGTCAGTCTATCTAGGGGAGAATGCAGGAATGGCGTGTGTTGCTGTTTTTTCATTCTTCAGTCATAGGCAGGTGTTGGGCCTAGACCAGGCTGTATTGCTTAGGAGCAGTGTAGTCTACACTGAGGTCCAGGACCAGGCTACGCTGTCTTGCAAGTGGGCCTGGGTCAAAACATAGCATTTATTACGTATTTCTTCCGCTGGCATGTAGCTTTTGTGTTGTGTTTGTATAGTTCTTTCATGTTCATACCTGTGCATGGACTTTTAGGTATTTCTGAGTATGAATAGAACAAGCAGGATTACAAATGGTGCATGCAGAGCTCAGACACCTGACTAGTTCAGAATGACCAGTGTGCATCATTTTACAAGATGTTCTCTGTAACTCTGTGACCATTCTAGTTGGGAATACACTGGAAAACTCATATTGCACTGTTAGCATAATGTTTTCCTTGAAAACAGACTTCCTATTAGGTGTAGAGTTTCCAGGAACAATACATATGCATACACAAATGGGTGTGGAATAGTAGAGTTGTATCAGAATGTTTTTATGCAGGAAATACCAGCAGTCACCTTTTTAATATTTCTTGAATGTCATGGGACCACGGTGAGGTAAGGCAGGATGGCAATCCTCATGAGGTCATTTCCTCCTTGTGTTAGGTAGAACAGATGACTACTATGCTTGCGTGAGCTGATTACATAGGGCCATAGGGAAGAGAGCAGCCTGCACTAAATCTGCTAATGGGCTCTTCAGTTTCAATAAGCGTTGGAATCTTTCTTTTTGAGAATGATTGTACTTAATGCCAGTCAGTCAATAAAATATTTGCAACACATTTTGGTGGTATGATCCCTTTAAAAAGTCTTGTGCCTAATTCATAGAAGCCTTGCAACAGTCTTGGTAAGAATTCTGACACGTGATAGATTCAAGGGGTATTAAATCCAAAACCAAAAATGTAATGTATTGCAGCATACCACTCATTAGATGTGGTGGCTGCATTTGTTTTCTTTTCTTAGGCTTTTTTCCCCTGGTTTTTACCTGGTGATCTGGCCAGTAGCACACTTCATGTATTAGAGTGCCCACACTCTGGATGAAGGAGCACGGGGAAGCTTTGGACAGCAGCATTGTTGGCCTTTTAGAGAAGGAAGTGTTGGATGTACTAGCAGATTTAGATAATTTAATAAATTGGAGCCATACTCCAGCTCACACTGCAGTTACAGTAAACAGTTTTTTTTCCCTTCTGGGAAAAAGGTTTTTATGAATAAATAAAAGCTGATCATTGTAAGGACCCCTGCCAGTGTTAAATGGCTCGATTCATCTCTGGTAACTGATGCATTCTGGAGAGCTTGTTCTTTTGAAAGAGACTTACTTGGTTGGGTCACCAGATGAAAATAGAAGGGCAGCCTAAAAAGAAAACCAATGCAGCCATCACATCTAGGAAATTCTAAACTGCAATATAATTAATGTTTGCTTATTGGGAGAAAAGTGGAGGTACAATGTGTATAGAAAAGAATTGCCCACTGTTTAAATTAATCACATTTTGTTACTTTGCATCCTGAAATAAATGCACACAGTTTTTTCTTTTATCCAGTTGCATTTCCTAGTGCAACTTATAACATCCAAGTGAAATAACACCAACATGTCAAAAAAATAAATAAATAAAAAACAGAATCCCTGAGTTGGAAAAAGGATCACTCCCCTTATGTCAGTATTTTGTTGAACCACCTTTTGCGTTTATTCTAACTTTTCACATCTAGATTTTGCAATGTTTGCCCACTTTTCTTGGTAGAACTGCTCAAGTTCAGTTAAATTTGATGGTGACTGTTTGTGGACTGCAGTCTTTAAGTTATTCCACAGATTTTCAATTGGGTTTAAGTCTGGACTCTGACTAGGCCTTGCAAGGACATTCATCCTTTTCTCCATCAACCACTGTGTGGTCATTTTTGCTGTGCGCTTTGGGTCATTGTCATGTTGGCAGGTAAACCTTCTTCTCATTGACAACTTTCTGGCAGGAGGCAGCAGATTTCCCTCAAGAATTTGATGTTATTTTGCCCCATTCATTTTTCCCTCTTTCCTGACAAGTTATACAGTCCCTGCTGCAGAGAAACACCCCCATAACAGGATATTACCATCTCCATGCTTTACTGTAGGAATGGTGTTATTTGGATGGTGAGCTGTATTGGATTTCTGCCAGACATACAGTATCATTTGGTGTTGAGGCCAAATAATTCAATCTGGGGTACACACTATAAGAAAATCGGGCAAACAATTGTCCGATTTATTTTCCTTGTCTTTTCACAGCAAGTCGGAACCGGGGAAAGAAACAATGTACCATAATTCACGAAAATCTATGGAATGACTTGAAGACTGCAGTCCACAAACGGTCACCATCAAATTTAACTGAACTTGAGCAGCTCTGTAAAGAAGAGTGTTCTGCAAAGTCTAGATGTGCAAAGTTAATATAGATATATCCCCCCCAGACTAAAAGCTGTCATTTTAAAGCTAAAGGTGGTTCAACAAATTACTGGCATAAGTGGTGAGTGATTCTGTTTTTGATTTTTTTTTTTTTTATTATTATTAATAATTTCTGACATGTTGGTGTTATATTTTTCACATGGATGTTATAGGTTGCACTAGTAAATACAGCTGATTAAAACAAGCACTGTGTCTGTCTTTTATTTCAGGCTGCAGAGCAACACAATTTGATCATAAGGGGGGCTTTATTCAATCAATTCATTTACCTGTTTCTGACAGGTACATCATTTCTTCTCAAACACCAACATTTGTTGTGTAGAGGCACAACACAATCTTAGGAAATGTCTGCTATAATGAATTCCAGGGGTTATGTGTGTCTTTTTTGAAAGTACTATGCCAAGTAAACGCAATGTAGGGGAATTTCTTAGTCTTTTTAATAAAGACTGCATACCAAATTTAGCGTGTAATTTTGTCTAGAAGTATAGACAAATTCCTGACTATCTGTCAGCATGTAGTATAAAACTTTTTTCATTACAGTAACCCTCACTCTTGTGGTCTGCTCAGGAATGGAACTAATTTAAAATGTGGTCAAGTCTCAGAGTTTCGGCAGATCTGTTAATAATGTTTTTTTGTTTTTTTTTGTTTTTTTTGTTTTTGTTTTTTTTAACTTGTGTTATTCAAAAAAGTGTCTACACCAATCATATTAAATACATTAACATGCATCTGTACAGCGTTATGGACAGTCACTTGATAAGTATGACATATCAATTGCACAATAGTCGTCGCCATTTTACATGGATACACAGAGTTTTTGAGCAAGAGATTAAAAAAAGGGAAGCAACTGAAAAAATAAATAAAAACTAAAAAAACTACCCTAAACCCACAAGGTACATGACCACATACGCTCACCAGCACTACCATCTCAGAGAGTGGTAAATACAGCATTATCCCGACTGGCCCAGCATGCAATACACTCCTTCCATCAGTATATATAGACATGTTCAGAATATAAGTAGACTGCATAAAAGCGGAATGCAGGGGCACATTAAAGAATAACTCCAGCTTTTCCTCCCCAAAACAACGCATTGTGCATGTAAATGAACCACAACCCCACTGTCAGCTTTTGTATAACATTTAGCTGTATACAGCAGGTTTCTGTGTCTGTGATTTCACTCCTCCTGGCTGAATTTCTAAGTTCTCTGACTTCTGGTTTCCTTTCTTTTGCAAGTCCTGATACTACATATCCCATGATCCTTTGAGCCTGTGTAGTTTCAGGAATTCTGGGAGTTGATGTGGATGGGTTGTAGGGTTACTGTGCCTTCATGTGGGTGGTGAAAGGTGTAAATGTGTCATACCTCCTCCTGTGTCATTCCTGTTTTGCAGCGTGGCAGAGAATAATGGTTTACTACAAGGCTGGGAGGGTATTATGAAGAAGTTTCCTTCATCTGTAAATTAATCAATTCACAGAGAGCAGGGCTCTGGGAGGGTATGATCTGAGGGGTGGGACTCTCCTTGTTCACACTGGTTGGCATATTTAGCTGTGCAGGATTCAATTCTAATTGTGATCCATTCAATCCTGCCCAGCAGCAGCACAGCTAGCTTTCAGAACAGGCTGTGTATGAAAGGGGTTTCCTTCTTGAATAATACTGTGATTTGTGGGGCAGAACTTGTGAGGTTTGGACTCTTCCTGTAGGTGTGACTGGGTGGGATTGATGCTAATTGGGATGTATTCAATCCCACCCACCATCAAAGCTGTGAGGGAAGTTACATCATTTGAAGAGTCTGAGACTACAAAGGGAAGTGTTACAGGCACTGCTGGAAGTAGCTTTGGAAGGGACAGAGTCTATCAGCGGGATATACAGAGTGTCACATGATACAAAGCCACAACTAAACCAAGGTAGTCAGGGGATCTGCAGACAACAGAGCAACATGGTTCATAGGTATGATCTATGTTGGGATGGATCGTTCCAATCATTTCTAGTAAAAAGGAAGTTGGAGTTCAGCTTTAAAGTTGAGGATCATAAACTAAGTGAAGCATGGAATCACTGATATCTTGGGAGTCTATCCAGGGACCCCACACTTTGAGAAATGTCTTTGAACAACCCCTTGCCTCGTATGACAGCTTGTAAAGCGGCAGCTTCTGGTTGATCAATTTTTTTTTTCCCCATAAGCCAAGGGGGAGGCAGTCAGCCCATATCCAAGATCTGTTAATAGTTGTAGTTATCATGTATGCAACATGACAGGTTTTTTACATTGTTATATGAAATTATGCAATTTTGAATCAAAGAACCTTCTTTGAGTTGGAAATGTAAAAAAAAATGCTGATAATTACCTGCCAAGATCAACAATGACACTGTTCCAGCATTATCAAACACTGGATTGTTACTATAAACGTTTCATTATATTTTTTTTTCTATAGCTGAGCAATGACAAGCTTCCTGAGACATTATTATTAGAGACTTTAAATCCTTGGTAAAGGGCAAACTGTAAATCTGCTGTAAAGGACAAGCTAGCAGTCATGAGCTACAAACACAAGAGCTTGGCGCAGATTTGCAGCTGCTAAACTGAAGGAGCAAAGAAATGGAGGGTTTCAGATTTCTTTCCATCCTCAGCTTCCTGTTATTCAGTAAAGGAGCCAGAAGAAAAAAAAAACCTTAAAGCGAGAAACTATAGTCTTAGTAAAGCCTTTAGATATATGTGATTGGCTAAATGGAACTGATCTTACCAGCGTGTGTGCGTGTTAAAGTGAAAGTTGCTGTTTAATTTAAAAAAAAAAAAAAAAGTGCTCGCCGCAAACAAAACCATTAATGCCTAGCTCGCCACTCGGGCCCTGAATTTTGCTTTCTTGAAAGACGTAAGTTCACCAAAGAATCTTCTGTATCTCACAGTCCTGCAATTAGATACCTGTGTTCTCCATTGTGCTTTGTGGTCCTTTACACCAATGTTTCTCAACTCCAGTCCTCAAGTACCCCCAACAGGTCATGTTTTCAGGCTTTCCATTATTTTCCACAGAAGATTTGATCAGTTTCACTGCCTTAGTAATTACCACAGCCGTTTCATCTGAGGGAAATCCTGAAAACGTGACCTGTTGGGGATACTTGGGGATTGGAGTTGAGAAACATTGCTTTACACCAGTGCCAGCATCAGTGCAGGACATCGTTTTTTTGTAGGGAACTCACCCACTGAGCATAAAGGGAAACCAGGCAGCATCTGGCAAATACAGATAGGTGCTGAATGCTGAAGATTCTTTAGCATAACTATCTCTTCGAGATGGCGAACTGGGACTGGTAAGTATTCCTTTCTTTTCATAAGGATTTATTTCAAATTATTTTCAAATGGCAACAGAGAGGACAATTAACTAACGATTCTGAATTGATGATTATTTTTTTTACATACTGCATATGATAACAAAAGATCCAAAGTTAAAAAAAAAAAAAGTAAAATATGGAATTTGCGGTAAATTTAACAAATTCAGTAAATAGGTGTATTAAACAAAAATATTGAGTTAAATCAGTAAAGCCAATTTACATTTTTTTCATTATTTATCTTATGCCAGTGGTCGGTGGCCCAGAGGCTGGATGTGGCCTTTTGCTTGCCTTTATCTGGCCCTTGAGGCACTCCCAATGATACCATAGATGGGGCACTATTCCTCCCAGTGATACCATAGATGGGGCACTATTCCTCCCAGTGATACCATAGATGGGGCACTATTCCTCCCAATGATACCATAGATGGGGCACTATTCCTCCCAATGATACCATAGATGGGGCACTGTTCCTCCCAATGATACCATAGATGGGGCACTGTTCCTCCCAATGATACCATAGATGGGGCACTGTTCCTCCCAGTGATACCATAGATGGGGCACTGTTCCTCCCAATGACCCCAGTCTGGCCCTCCCTAAAGCCTTGAACTGTAAACTGGCCCTTTTGTTTGGAAAGTTTGCAGACCCCTGGTATAGACAGATATTTTTTAAATGTACAAAATAATAATGAGATTTCTGCACTGGTCAGTAAGTTAAAAGAAAACAATATATCAGTGTGGCAACATTATGCACTTAGCTCAGGAATGTAGTATGCAACTTTGCACTGGAGGGAGATCTATCTGTGACTGAAAGCACACTTGGCTAGGTTCACACTTATATGTGGTTTCCCCGGAGCTGTGTTTTCTGAAAAGGTGAAAGGACTCGCATTTTCAGTGGATACGGCGACTCATTCAAATAAATGAGTTGTGGTGCACAAGCAAAGCCAGCCGTGGGGAAACTGCATATATGTGAACCAACCCTAAGGCCTTACACTTGTGGCAGACTTTGTTGCCCCTCCTGAAAAAAGCAATTTGCGATGGATCACTTTTCAGAGGTGTTTAATAGAAGGTGATATGTTGCCTTCTCATCTCCTGTTTTAACCCTCTAAATGCTGCAGAACTGCATGCATTGTTTTTGTTTGCAGGGCAGTTGCAGTGCATGCAGGCCTATTCACTTGAATTGATCTTGTTCAGTGGTGTCAGTACTGCCCACCAAATGTGTGTTTTGTTTTACAGCACGCAAAATGAGCTCATGTACAGTATTGGTGAAAAAAAGGGTTCATTAGGACCAAACTATTTACACCTGGGGGCTTTAAGATAAACTTTTCTGCAGTAATTTTATATTGTGCATGGTGGAGGTTTTCTATAGGTCCCCTTTAACCAGACTGCTTCGACTTGCTTCATAGTTACAGAATTTCATCAATTCTGAGCCAGCAACAGGGTTTTTTCCATTTTCTGTGCTTTGAAATTTTACCAAGTGTGTTTGGAACACATTTCAAAGGCTAGTGAGAGCGGCAACATAAAGTGCACACAGACAAAAATGTGTTTTAATTGAGAGTGTGCATTGTCACGTGCTGTAATGTAAAATGGGCCTGGTTTATTATGGTACTTCCAAAAATAGCCACCTTCTGTGAGTGTTTTATAAATATTTTATCAGGGGCACTGACCATCTTTCATTGAAATGTAAAACAATACCTACCTACGTCTTGGCAATGAGAACACAATACTTAGGATCACATTTCCAGTTTATGGATGGCCCTTGCCCACTACTTTAGCATAGGGTGGGGATAGCTGTGTGTATATATTATGTGGGTGTGTTTTATACATGCAAGTGCACACTAGCATTTAAAATCTTGGGATCATAAACGCCATTGATTTTTTTTTTTTTTTTTTCTATCTTTATGTGCCACTTAATTGAATTAAAAATATATCCCAGAGCTGATTATTGTTGCAGAAGGCCTTTTTCGGCTTCAAATGACCATTGTTTTATCCACCTGTGACTGCTGCCAAGACCTGTTTTCAGTAGTCCTTTTTTGGAAAACGCTCCAAGGCTCCATTCGCATTAGCGCATCTCCAGAGTTGCACGATTTACAGTGTGGCTTTGGAGCGCGACTTTTGGTATGGCTTTGATCTGACTTTACATTCTCTGGACCAAAGTTGCATCAAAAGTTGCACCAAAGTCGTGCAGGCATCTTTTTCAAAGTCGCTGCGACTATGTCGCACCAATTTGAACAGGTGTCATATAAAAAAATGGGCTATGACTTATCATGCGACTTTGATGTCCAAAGGAGTACGACAAGTTGCACAAGTGTGAGTGGAGCCTTAAAGTGTCACTAAGCCCACATCATAAAAAACAATCAATAAATGGTGTATTGCATGCTGTTCATACTCAGTCACTATGAGATTCGTTTTCTGTATTCTGCAAAAAAAAAAAAAAAAACTGGTTGATCCTACTGCTCTCTAACTCAACCTTCTGTTCATGACCCCAATTCAGCTAGGGATTTTGCAGCTGTGGTGGCAACTCTGCACATGCTCAGTTTTCAGTGAGTTTCTGTGCTCAGCATTTCCTCCCTATCACATCTAAGCGGCCTATGTGACTATAGAGAAACGCATGTGAGCGTATACACAATGCTAAATGTCAGCCCATTCCCTCCCTCCTCCTCCATGCCCCCTAACCAGCTAAACACAATGGGGGTGGGACATTACATGGAGGTTGATGGAGGCTTCACCTCTCTCTTATTCTAAGACACGTGCTGGAGGGGTGTAACACAACCTGTGACTGGCAGATATCCGTCCACACCATGTTATTTCTACAAAATAAAGACTTAAAGCGGAGTTCCACCCAAAAATGGAACTTCCGCTTTTCGGATCGCCCCCGCCCCGGTGTCACATTTGGCACCTTTCAGGGGGGAGCAGATACCTGTCTAATCCAGGTTTTTTTTCTCCCACTTCCAGGCATAGATCACCGCAGGCTCCACGGCGGTCTATGTCATATATATATATATATATATATATATATATATATATATATATATTAAAATTAAGTCTTTATTTTGTGGAAATTTCATGGTGTGCTATTTGTATGCCAGTTTAAAGCAGTTTTCAGGTTTTTTTTTTCTCTGCATTCCGTGCACAACGTGTGTGTTTTTTTTTTTTTTTTTTTTCTTTTATTACTATTATTTTGAAAATGTGACCCACAGCAGAGGACTAGAGGCTCCTCCTGCTTATGTTTCCCTGCAGACAGGCTGAGAAAGATCTAGGTCATGTGACAGCTGTATATCACACAGGAAAAGGGTACTTGGATGTTTTTTTATTAAAATAATTAGTGTCGTCATCCACATACACAAATGGAAGGGGCTATTTAAATTAAACAGTGTGTGTTTAGTATTACTTTAAATAATCATGTAAGATATTGTTTCCATGCATCTTTGTAATTTGTTTTTTAGTACAGCTAAAAACCGTTTTGTTCAAAAATGGGCAAAACAAAAAAAGGTTCTCAAGACATTTCAATTTTGTGACGTTATGGGTTATTATCTAGGTGTCAAATTGCTAAGAAACGGAAACTTCTGCTGTCTTGAAAGAAAGCAAACCAGATCTAAGCAGGATAGAACAAGAAATAGAAAGCCCAGACACTGTTCAGGGTGGTCTGGATTTTGAAAAACACAAAGCCTTCCAGGTTCTTGTCTGCTTCCCTAAATAGTACATGGCAGGTATCGGTGTCATCTGCAACAGTGAAAAGATGACTCTGGGATACAGGGCTTGGGGCAGAGTTTCAAAGAAAAAGCCACACCTGAAACCGGCCAATAAAAAGAAAAGGTTTAAAAAGGAAAAATACCACAGACTTTGGATAATGGATGGCTGAAAGAATATTCTAGGAAGTCGAGTGAATGAGTTTAGAATTGAGGTGTTTGGATCGAGGAGGAGAACATGTGAGATGTAGATGTAGTGCAAATGAAAGAATGCTGGAGGTGTGCTTGATGTCCTCTGTCAAACATGGTGGAAGAATTGTAAGGGTACAGGGGTGCTTTGATTCTGGTAAAGTGAGAGAGTATACAAGAAATAATGAACTAGAAAGATTATTTTTGTTTTATAACAATGGAACAAAGGCAGCTGCCCAGCCAGATTTTTTAAGTAGGAAACCACAATATTCTTTCCCTTATAACCGTAGCTTAAAGCTAAACACTGGTGAAAAAACTTTTTTCCACATTTCTTATGTACCAGCGGTGTTTTTAATGTTTGGATGGTTGCTGCGTTAGTTTAAAACTCATAAACTGGTAGTATTATTATTATTATACAGGATTTATATAGCGCCTACAGTATACGCAGCACTTTACAACATTAGGGCAGACAGTACAATACAATTCAATACAGGAGGAATCAGAAGGCCCTGCTCGTTAGAGCTTACAATCTAGGAGGGAGGGTCAAGTTATACAAAGGGTTATAGCTGTGGGGGATGAGCTAATGGAGAAAATGCAGTTGTTAGATGGAGGCAGGATAGGCTTCTCTGAAGAGGAAAGTTTTCAGGGATCGCCTAAAAGTGGATAAATTTGCAGACAGTCTGAGGGATTGGGGTAGGGAATTCCAGAGGATGGGCGAGGCTCGGGAGAAGTCCTGGAGGCGGATATGGGAGGAAGTGATGAGGGAGCTAGAGAGCAGGTCCTGGGAGGAACGGAGAGGGCGATTAGGTTGTTATTTTGAGACTAGGTTAGTGATGTAGCTGGGGGCAGAGTTGTGGATGACTTTGTAACTTATTGTTAATATTTTTAATTTAATTCGTTGGGCAAGTGGCAGCCAATGGAGGGACTGGCAGAGAGGGGTAGCAGACACTGAGCGGTTTGTAAGGTGGATGAGTCTGGCAGCAGCATTCATGATGGACTGAAGGGGTGATAGTCTATTTAAAGGTAAGCCAATGAGGAGGGAGTTGCAGCAGTCGAGGCGAGAGATAACCAGGGAGTGAATCAGGAGCTTTGTGGTTTCATTGGTTAGAAAGGGACGTAGTTTAGAGATGTTGCGGAGGTTGAGGCGGCAAGCTTTTGGAAAGTGATTGGATGTGGGGCCGAAAGGAGAGTTCAGAATCCAGGATAACACCTAGCACCCTGACATGTGGGGATGGGTGGATGGTTTTGCCATTGCTTTTGACAGAGAAGTCAGGGGAGTAAAAAACAACAATTGAAATTGTGACGCAAACAAATGCTAATGTACCATCCACATAACCTCCTAGATAAATGTAAAAATATACTTGTGTAGCATAAGTAGTTTATAAGAAGTTCATAAAAATCCCATAGGAAGGGTGATATTCTTCGGTAGACAGCTCCAGCTGAGACAGGAACAAATCTCTGAAATTACAAAAGAGGAACACAAGGGGTGCCAGCTAAGTGCAGCATCAATGGGTTTATTACGATTAAAAAGCCAAATCCAAATTCATAGAAATATAAAATGAAAGAACTTATCTGCAGGCATGCCACATTGGATGGAAACTGTCCACCAGAAGAGTCCTTGTGACAGCAAACGGTGAGGAAACCAAGTCTGATATTCCAGGAAGTGAGGAGAGCCACTGTGGGACACAAGGCAGGATGTGATGTCACACCTGGGGCAAGTTGGTTGCTATGGTAACGTGTTTCAGAACACCTATTGGCTCCTTTTCCAAACCAAATGGTTTGAAATGCCCCCTTGGGTTCCTCTCTTATAAATGGATCATACGCTGTTAATTTTTGAAATTTTAAGATTCCTCCATCCACACGAAACGACATGGCTGGAGCAATCCTTCCTGTTGGGATATTGTATTCTGTCAGAATACACTGATCAGCAGGTACAGATCAATAAAAATGTTCCAACATGTCCCTTTTGGATCGAATTCAATCAAATGACCACCTTCGGTTGAGCAGGGACCACCATTCACTGATCTAAATTTTGTCTGGTTCCTGTAACCAGACAAATTTCAATCGGTGTATGGCAAGCTTTAATTTCATCCCCACAGTATAGTAGGTACCAAACTTCTGGCGCAAAGACCTACAGTTCTGCCTCTCATGCAGTAAATGCAGTGAAGCATGGGGGGTGTCGCTCACATTAGGCTTCAGCCATTCAAAAAAACTGTATTTTCCCAAAATTCAAGGCATTTTGTGATTGGACAAGGGTGGATGAGCAGCACGATCTCCCCTCATCCATTTATAGAACAGCTTGCTTTCTGTGAAAAGAATGCAAGCTATTTTGTGATTTGAAGAGCTGGAATGTGAGCAACCCACAATTCTTTTACTGATGATCTGCTGTTGTCTATGTGCTCATAGTCATACAACTATTATTATTTTATAAGGTTTTTTTTTTTTTTTTTCCACCGTTACTCATTTTATGATTATTTAATTAGTATTTATAAACTGAGTAAAGCAATTGAAAGACTCGCAATTTATTATTTTTAATTTTTTTTTCCCCCCAGACTGCCAATGGCTATATCCTGTTCTTTGACATTGTTCCCGCAGGAGAGGACAAGTATTTGTATGAGCCCATCTATCCAAAGTAAGTTTGTTTTTGTTTTTTTCATTTTTTCCTTTTTTTATTCTTTTACAGGCAACAGTGTTGCTGAACATCCAGTATTTGTACAATAAGGGGTCTGTTCTAAATAAAAAAATAAAAATGTTGGATGTATGTCACAGCATTCACACAGCTTTCGTGAATAATCCCTGTAATGCGTCTAATATGTTTATTTCCTATAATAATCAGATCCACGTAGTGCCCGTAATGCTGGGATCACCTTATTTGAGATATTTCAGGAAAATGACGCCTTATGGCCGCTAATTCTCATTATGGGTATTATTCTTGACAGTTGTACGAGTGTCGTGACATTTCATAGAGCATTATTATTATTTTTTTTTTTTTTATAAATAGACCCTATAGTGCTCAGATATCCTATTTTGTACAGTTTTGTGAGATGTTATGTTGGTCTGCTCTTTGTTTCCTAGATTTAGGTAAGGCATACAGCTGCAATATTTACAATGTCTCATGGGAGGTACTGCAGGGACCTAGAGTAACAAAAACACTGCAATATGGTGTCTGTGCTGGGTCTGAGGTATACAAATTGGAGCAAGGAATTTAAAGGAATTTAAAAGGAATGTGGAACAGTTTTTCATAAACCCTGGTGTCTGCTGTTTCAAACTGGTCTAAATCAAAAGTAGAAAAGTAGCTTTTTTTTTTTTTTTTTGGTTCGTGCAGGTAAGGAGTTAATTAGGTTTTCGTTGTGGTTTGTGTCCACATGGGCAGATTTCCTTTCATTTCCTGTTTCAGTGACTAATTCCACCTTGTAACTAAAAAAAAATTGAAAAAACTGAAAACCTGAGAGTGGGTCTAATCCTTCTTCCATAACGTATCCAAACTAAAAACAGTGTTTGCTAGATGATGTCAGAGCAGAAATCTCAGCTTCATTTTCAAAGGTGGAAACTAATGGGGGTTGACTTGTCTTTTTGCTTGATCCCAGAGCTAGCAAGGCTCTCATTCCGAGCCTTTTCTTTTTCATGTCATTTTGACTGTACCTTTTTATTTAAATTTTTTTTTTTGTTTTTGTTTTGTAGCTTTTTTTTTTTTCTTCTTTTTTTTTAATTATCTGTTACTGATATAGGTAGATGATACAGCCGTACAAGTAAACTGATGAAAGTTCTTTGACAAGGATAAAATAAAAGTAAATAATATGAAATAAAACAATCCCTAAGGCTGCATTCACACCTGATTAGAGCAATTTTCAGGAGTTTTTTTTACATGAGTTTTTTGAGTGTTTTTGCAAGTGTATACAGGCATTTTTAGAAGAATATTACAGACGTTTTCATTGTGTATTCAAGCTTCAGGCTTTGTTTTTGCCAGTGGAAATCACTAGGTTGAGGAGATCAGTGAATTAATGCCGCAATATCGCAGTCCCGCTAGAAGTCGCTGCCATTACTAGTATAAAAAATAAATAAAAATTCCAGTGTATATATCCCATCATTTGTAGACTCTATAACGTTTGTGCAAACCAATCAATATACGCTTATTGGGATTTTTTTTTTTTTTTACCAAACATATGTACATTTTTTTTTTTTTTTTATTGAAAATGTTTTATAGCAGAATTTTTTTTTTTTTTTTTTTTCAAAATTGACGGTCTTTTTTTTGTTTATAGCGCAAAACATAAAAACATCTGTGGTGATCAAATACCACCAAAAAAAGCTCTATTTGTGGGAGAAAAAAACTACATAATTTTTATTTGTGTACGGCATTGCATGACTGCGCAGTTGTCAAAGTAACGCAGTGCTGTATCACAGAAATGGCCTGGTCATGAAGGGGGGTAAATCTTCTGGAGGTCAAGTGGTTAGTATGAAAAGACTCCCACTCTCTGTCCTGATCTGCAGCATCTCCCACCCTGCCTGCTGTGAGTATGATCGCGACAACTGAGACCCAACAGAGAACACCCAGGCTGATAAGTGGCATGGCCGCGGTCTGGACAGGACTGTTGCTTGGCCTGGGTCCGGACTGCAGTCTGCCATTTAGCGAACCCTGCTGTAGGAAATCGGGCAAACTTTGTAAATGAGGCCAATAGCATGAAAATCAGCTTTAAATTTCAGATCTCCCCAGGTAGCAGGCATCCAATGGGCTACCAAAAAACATTGTTATGCCGCGTACACATGGTCAGAATTTCCGGCAACAAATGTTCGATGTGAGCTTGTCAGAAATTCCGACCGTGTGTAGGCTCCATCGGACATTTACTGTCGGAATTTCCGACAACAAAAATTTGAGAGCAGGTTCTCAAATTTTCTGAGAACAAAATACGTTGTCGAAAATTCTGATCGTGTGTACACAATTCCAATGCACAAAATTCCAATGCTCTGAATCAAACAGAAGAGCCGCACTGGCTATTGAACTTAATTTTTCTCGGCTCATCGTATGCGTTGTATGTCACCGTGTTCTTGACGTTCGGAATTTCCAACAAAATTTGTGCAACCGTGTGTATGCAAGACAAGTTTGAGCCAACATCCTTCGGAAATAAATCCAGGATTTTGTTGTCGGAATGGCCAATCGTGTGTACACAGCATTACTGTGCTAAAGTCAGAAAGTGGCGTACCAAGTTTTGTATCCTTTTCTTCAGCCAATTGAAGCCAGATTTTTTTTTTTTCCGTAATCTTCTTTTTTTACTTGAAATAATTATAGCAAGATACAGGGTAAATGCACATTTTTTGGATCCCACAAAAATATTTAGAAGAGGAAAACAAAGACAATGCTCATACAACTAGCAGAGCCATATCCAAATGATGAAAAATAAGTACAATGTTTGGTCTGATAATAGATCCACAACAACAAGATATGGACATACAGAGCAAGAGCCATTGAAATAAAAGTGTGCATGCCACTGGGAGCCCCTTTATACATTAGAATGGGGACCATAAGGCAATCAACATATCTCTAGGATTGGGGTAGGGGGACTGGGGTAGTATCCCAGAGGGAATCTCTCGGGGGAGGTTTCCCAGTGTAAATCCAGAAGGGCATATCAAGAAAAGAAAAAGAAGGGAAAGAGCAGAAGAGAAATGAAAAAGGAGGGGGGCACATTTCAGTGGGGCCCTGTGCCATGCTTCCCTCTACAGTATCATCTCCTCCAAGGTAGGATAGTACAAGAGCACCACGATATGCTGCACCCTGTAAAATAGGAAGTGGGCATGAAGCTTAGATACAGAAAATGGGATTATCTACAGTGAGTGGCTCTTGTATTGCTCAGTTGTTTTAAAGTGAGACCAGCAAAGCCAAGTGTGACCTAAATTTGGACAATCTTTAATGAAATATGAATCTGATTCTCCATTTCCTCCAAAGCCAGTTTTTCAGTCATTTCATGCTTTTCTACTTGTCCCTAACCAGAGCTTCCATGATACTCTGATGTGGTAAGAAAAGAGAAGGGTTTTGAATCGGGAAGCTGTTAAATTTAGTGTGAGTTGTTCCCAAGGCATGCAAAATCTTATATTGCGGATACATTATGTTTTCTGAAATCTCATACTGGGACTTTTGGCCTCTGTGACCTCCAAGTGCTTTTTAGGCTGATGAACGGCACATTCCAAAATACTTGATTAGTAATATGCAAAGGGTGGGACTGCATGATGCACAGAATCAATGCCAGGATGAAAAACACTTCCTACTTGGGCTCATTCACACGGAGCGGACTCCGTTTCCACAGAGTCTGCCGTCTCAGCGGGAGATCTGTCCGTTGATCTCCACTGAGCCGGCAGATGACAGGTCCCTCTCTGCTCACTGAGAGGGGAGGGGCTTGTCAGGCGCCGCTGCTGCCTATGGAGGGATCGGATGAAAACGGACAGCAGACTGATCTGGACGTAGGGCCATCCGTCGGCTTTTTGCGGATCGGACCGGGTCGGATGTCAGCGGACATGACTCCGCTGACATCCGTCGCTCCATAGGCTAACATGGAGCGCCCGTCAAAACTGACAGGCGGGCCTGAACGGTCCGATGGTATGAAAGGGGCCTTAGTCCTCCACTTCTTTTTAAAGCAGATTAACATTTTTAAATAAAACAGAGTTAGATGTTTTGTTATTATTGAACTATAAAAAAAAGTTTATATCGCTATTTCACACAAATGGGAGAATCATTTGCCTTTCATACATTTCAGTAAAGATTATACCAGATGAAAAAGTACACAGTGCAGTAGGTCCACTACATGTGCTTTATCTTTTAGGCGGATTACTGGCACTGCTGTCTCCTAATCCACTTTAGTCTGGTTGTATTGGACATAAAGGTGTTCACTTCTCCAGACCCATGCTTTTTTCCACCTACGTCTGTTCTCCATTCTCTCTTCACATTGTATTGACTACTGCAAACAGGGGGGGAGGATAATGTTTGTGTAGAGCTCTGCACTGCTGATGGTTAAAAATCTTATCATTGTACAGATTTCCAACCTAATTTTAATGTGTTTCTTTCTTTTTTTTTTTTTTTTCTTTTTTGTAAAGTTTATAACATTTGAGCAAAGAACATAAAGTGATGCTGCAGGAAGCAACTAGCTGGAGTTTTGTTACTAAAATGTAAAGTTAAAGTTTTGATAGTAGAGTGTGTCTGGCTATACAACTAAATAGTATTTAAAGGGTTAGTTCACCTTTATAAAAAAAAAAAAATACCCTATGCAGTCCATAAACACCATTCTTTAAGGGCTCATGCACACAAGACATTTTTACAGCTGCTGTTAGGGGCGTCTAACGTTTATTTTATTTTTTTTAACTGCCTCTAAACCCCCTCCATGTTGGTCTATGTGTTAATAAACTGTCAGAGCCGTTTGGAGGTATAAGCATTTAGGGGCAATAGAAAAAAACAGCCTGAGCTTCCAGGAGCAGTAAAAACGAAAAACACCTCTAAACACTATTCTCCTAGATTGTAAGCTCTAACGAGCAGGGCCCTCTGATTCCTCCTGTGTTGAATTGTATTGTACTTGTACTGTCTGCCCTAATGTTGTAAAGCGCTGCGTAAACTGTCAGCGCTATATAAATCCTGTATAATAATAATAACAAGCTGTTAGCTTGTGTTTGGTGTTTTTAGGTGTTTTCATATTATAGGGAGTGCTTTTACTGAAAAAAAGCCAAAGAACGCCCATGAGCGTTATTCAAAAACATGGCTAACAGCGCGTTTTTAACTCTGCTTTTTCCTGGCAGCAGCGCCGGCATTTTTTAAACATCCTGTGTGCATGAGCCCTTAAGCTAAACTAATCTGATTTAAAAAAAAGTATTTCATGCTCTTTCCATTTCTGTCAGCCATTTGTGCAAAAAGTGAAGCCTGCCCCAAACGCTGCCAACAGTTCTATCATCTTGCTAGGACATACCAGCAGTTGGGATGAGCTCCAACCCCAAAGATATAACAATGACTGCTGTCCTCCTCCCCAGTCCCACACATGCGCAGTGCGCTCTCTTGTCTTCAGGCATAAGCTCAGCAGCTGCAACAGTAGACAGGGTTGCAGCCGCTGAGCTCACCCATGGTTCCACGTGTAGTGCACATACAGTGGATATAAAAAGTCTACACACCCTGTTGGGGGGGGGAACTGAATTGTCAGGTTTCTGTGATGTAAAAAAATGAGACAAAGATAAATAATTTCAGAACTTTTTCCACCTTTAATGTGATCTATAAACTGTACAACTCAGTTGAACAACAAACTGAAATCTTTTAGCTGGAGGGGTGTAAAATAAATAAAATAAAAATATGGTTGTATAAGTGTGCACGCCCTTAAACTAATACTTTGTTGAAGCACCTTTTAATTTTATTACAGCACTGTCTTTTTGGGTATGAGTCTATCAGCATGGCACATCTTGACTTGGGAATATTTGCCCACTCTTCTTTGCAAAAACACTCAAAATATGTCAGATTGCGAGGACACCTCCTGTGCACACCCCACAGATTTCCAATGAGATTCAGGTCTGGGCTCTGGCTGGGCCATTCCAAAACTTTAATCTTCTTCTGGTGAAGCCATTCCTTTGTTGATTTGGATCTATGCTTTGGGTCGTTGTCATGCTGAAAGATGAAGTTCCTCCTCATGTTCAGCTTTCTAGCAGAAGCCTGAAGGTTTTTTGCCAACATTGACTGGTATTTGGAACTTTTTTATAATTCCCTATACCTTGGCTAGGGCCCCTGTTCCAGCTAAAGAAAAATAGCCCCAAAGCATGATGCTGCCACCACCATGCTTCACTGTGGATATGGTGGTCTTTTTGTTATGTCCATTGTTGTTTTTGCAATAAACATTTCTTTTGAAATTATGGCCAAAAAGTTCAACCTTGGTTTCATCAGACCATAACACATTTTCCCACATTCTTTTGGGAGACTTCAGATGTGTGTTTGCAAAATTGATCCGGGCTTGGATGTTTTTATTCATAAGAAAAGGCTTCCGTCTTGCCACTCTACCCCATAGTCCAGACATATGGAGAATACGGGAGATTGTTGTCACATGTACCACACAGCCAGTACTTGCCAGATATTCCTGCAGCTCCTTTAATGTTGCTGTAGGCCTCTTGGCAGCCTCCCTGACCAGTTTTTCTTCTCGTCTTTTCATACATTTTGGAGGGATGTCCAGTTCTTGGTAATGTCACTGTTGTGCCATATTTTCTCCACTTGATGATGACTATCTTCACTGTGTTCTATGGTATATCTCATGCCCTGGAAATATTTTTCTACCCTTCTCCTGAATGATACCTTTTAACAATGAGATCCCTTCTGATGCTTTGGACTCTCTTTGCAGACCTTTGCTTTTGCTGTAGCATGCAACTAAGAAAATGTCAGGAATGGCCTACTAGAACAGCTGAACTTTATTTGGGGTTATTCAGAGGCACTTTAAATCATGGCAGTTGTGTACTGACTCCTATTTAAACAAGAGTTTGAATGTGATTGCTTAATTCTGAATACAGGTACACTTATGCAACCCCTAAAAAGATTTCAGTTTTTTGTACAACTGAGTTGTACAGTTTTTATAGGTCACATTAAAGATGGCAAAAGTTCTAAAATGATTTATCTTTGTCTCGTTTTTTCACAGAAAATCACAGAAACCTGACCTTTTAACAGGGGTGTGTAGACTTTTTATATCCACTGTATATATGGGTCTCAGCAGAAGGACCATGCTTTCACCTATACTGCTAGGAAGTGCTTGTATTGTCAGCAAAAGGTTAACCGCTGAAGGAGTGCCCACCGCATATATACTGCGGCACGTCGCCCCCGTTGTGCGACAAACATTTTTTGTTTATAGCGCAAAAAATAAAATACGCAGAGGTGATCAAATAACACCAAAAGAAATCTCAATTTGTGGGGAAAAAAAAAATACAGTAAAATATATGAAAAACTAACCTCTAGGGGTGGTTGTCCTCTGAAATTAAATAATTAGCATATAAATGTGGGAAAACCCAGAGAATTTCTTCAGAGAGGACAGACCGGTGAAATACAAAGTATCATTTGCTGTTTATCCAAATAGACTTTATTAAACACAAAGATATTGTGAAAAAGTATCAAAAAACACCAAACTTCAATACATAATTTAAAATAAGACTGAACGTCTAAATGAAAGACAGGTGGCCACCACATCTAGATCACACATACCCTCACGCTCTCACACACACATGCAGACACACACCGGTCCTAGGAATGGATAAGGGGATGTGAACCTGGAAACCAAAAATTGGAAAGAAGGTAAGCAGTAGAAAAATAACTTCCTTGCAAGAAATATATGTCATATCAGTCATGCTATTTTCCAAAGGTTTCGATAGGCTGCTTATGAACACTGCCTGGCACCATTATAGGATCAGAAGCACTGGAGGGTGCCAACACTGTGTGCAGCCTGTATAGTATAATGTTACTTGTTGAAAATGTCAGCAGTTATTTATTGTTGGCAAGTCAAAGCCTGCCTTATGTTACTTTACTTTGACAATGGTTTAATAATGTATTAATTAAAAAATTGATGGTACTGTTCTGTTGTGAAATGTTGGACAGAAATTCAGTTGTATGTAGTATAATAATGGCATTCACTCAAGCGTCTTCATTTCAAGTATTTTTAGCTCTCATAAATTCCTAACACTTTAAAGTTTATCTGTGAATACCAAACAAACCTATTTCCCCAAGCCAACTAGTAATTTAGTTGCTTTGCCATTTAAGACCATTGTATAATTGTGCTGAAGATGAGACGAAAATGAAAGTAAACCTTTACTCAGACTTTGTTTTTTCATAAGCTTTGGCATGATTGCTGTGTAAATAATGAGATGGCACACTAAGACCTCCTGCACATACAACTAGGGGTGCAACGGATCAAAAAACTCGCGGTTCGGATCGTTCCTCGGATCAGGAGTCACGGTTCGGATCGACAAAAAAAACTCTCCCCCACTGTAATATCCACGTCATCTCCCCCACTGTAATATCCACGTCATCTCCCCCACTGTAATATCCACGTCCTCTCCCCCACTGTAATATCCACGTCCTCTCCCCCACTGTAATATCCACATCATCTCCCCCACTGTAATATCCACGTCATCTCCCCCACTGTAATATCCACGTCATCTCCCCCACTGTAATATCCACGTCATCTCCCCCACTGTAATATCCACGTCATCTCCCCCACTGTAATATCCACGTCATCTCCCCCACTGTAATATCCACGTCATCTCCCCCACTGTAATATCCACGTCATCTCCCCCACTGTAATATCCACGTCATCTCCCCCACTGTAATATCCACGTCATCTCCCCCACTGTAATATCCACGTCATCTCCCCCACTGTAATATCCACGTCATCTCCCCCACTGTAATATCCACGTCATCTCCCCCACTCTAATATCCACGTCATCTCCCCCACTCTAATATCCACGTCATCTCCCCCACTCTAATATCCACGTCATCTCCCCCACTCTAATATCCACGTCATCTCCCCCACTCTAATATCCACGTCATCTCCCCCACTCTAATATCCACGTCATCTCCCCCACTCTAATATCCACGTCATCTCCCCCACTCTAATAATATATTAGCAGGGTATGGCAGAGTGTGTTGCAGAGTGTGTTGCAGAGTGTGGGCACTGCTGCCATCCGATCTCTCCCCTCCACTGTACAGATCAGTACACAGAGGGGAGAGAGGAACTGTTTGTTTACAAGTGATCGCTCTGTCATTTGACGGAGCGATCATGTGGTAAACGGCCGCCGGGTGTACCAAGATGGCCACCGCCCCGGAGCTAAGCCGAAGCCGTGGCCTTTCCTAAGGCCGAGGCAGCGGCGTGCTCCGCGGAGCACATGTGTACCGATCCGAACAGGGTGAACCATTCGGATCACGGATCAGTGACGATCCGTTGCACCCCTACATACGATGATTGGCTGAAAGTGGCGTGTTCAGGAAATTCCAGTATGTCATATGTGCATGCGTGGATAAACACTGATGCAGAAGCCATTCGCTTTTACAAGAAGCCTTTCACATGTATTGATGGTTGTACTCTGCCCTGTGGCTCCCTGGGAGTAGGAAAGTGCTAGACGTTTTCTTCCTGGTCCATGTGTTTTTAAATTAGTTATTCACCTACAGTGAATATTTGGCAACTGTCATATTCACAGCTTTTATAAATACCCCCTTATGTAAGAATTAGACCTTCCTAGGGGGCAATGATGATTACTCTTATCTAAAGCCATAATCGTCATCATCCATTGAGATTTGTTACCCCAACATTTTATATTCCATATTGAAAAGGAATACCTGGGGCTGCTCCAAACATGCCCCTGGTATAGGAAAGAATTAGGACTATCTCGGTACCCAGAGATGAGGCGAAGGTTATGATAAAATTAACAATTTATTAAGAAAAGGACATGATTAAAAATAATTGTACATAAGTTGATAGACAGTTAATTACAACCGTCCATAGTAAATACAAGTGGTTCCAAAGGAACAGATAAACCCCATAGGTAGTGTGGGGAGCTGAGATGTATATCTTGACATGATCCTCAACATGTTTCGTGACTACATCAGCTTCCTCGGGAGGAGTCAATCATTCCCATCTATAAGGTAAGTACCATCTCATAGTTGCTTAAAAATATATTAAGTATTAGAATGTTATTGCAGCCACCAGTCAGATTCACACATAGTTGGATTTGAATTTGATTGATGACGCAGGAAGCAGACTGGAAGGGAAGTTGCACAGCACAGGCTTTAGGAAATACACTTCCCAGGAACATACAAGTTTCTCCCTGATTTTTGGCTGTAGCATTACACAACTTTTTTTTAACTGCATGTGTCTTGCTACTACACATCAGCCAATTTGTGCAGATGATCAACAGGTCCCGACAGGTTTAAGGGTGGGCAATGATTGCCTTACAGCTGTGATTTCTCAATGAAACATCTGCTGGTCCTACATACCCTGTTCCCCGAAAATAAGACCTAGCTTGATTGTCGGTGATGGCTGCAATATAAGCCCTACCCCCCCAAATAAGCCCCAGTTAAAGTCCTTGTAGGTCTTATTTTCAGGGTAGGGCTTAGTTTCGGGGGAAACCGGGTAGGGCTTATTGGGGGGGGGAGGGGGGGTTTATATTGCAGCCATCACCGACAATCACACTAGGTCTTATTTTCTTGGAAACAGGGTATGTTGCATGACTGCCTTTAGAGCTGTGTGTTCACCATTGTAAACAAAATGAAATGAATTGTCAGTTTTCCCCAGAACATGCTATGGAATTATAAGGAATGTTAAAATATTAGTATCTATGCAGCATCGTGCAGTTTGTTTCAGTACAGAAAAATATATTTTTATTGTAAGATGTCAGCAAGTAGTTAAAATGCATTTTGGCATGTGTCCCAAAGAACTCAGAGAATAGTTTGTCTGTTCATGTCTGTCTGCCTGTTTCTGAGCCTCTCATCTGCTGCTTGTTGTGGCAGGAGCAATTGATGTCTGTGCTGAATAAGGTATTAACAGCTTTCTTTACATTCCTTACGCTGATCAACATCCTCATTACACCCTGCTTTTTGCTGCTCTTATTTAATGCTGCGACAAGCAGTACACTTACAACATATGCAGGAAGGTCTGTACTGTAGCCTACAGGTTTAGAAAAAGCTTCAGGTTGCTTTGAAATAGTTTTATTTGGTAACTATTTTTCTCTCATCAACATTCTAATGATAATAAATAAAACCTTGTTTAAATTGCATACCTTTTCTAGGTCTCTGTGCTTCTCTATGTGGTACAAGCACATAATGGCTGATGGGGAGGGATCATCAGCATCCTGCTTCAGTACTCCTCCCAAAAACCCTTACCTGTGATGCAAGCAGTGGGCTCGCCCTTGGGAATTTATGAAGATGCCTTGATGATGGGTGGGTGTCAGTCTGGAGGAGTGGGTGTTGCGAGCAGATTGCATTTGCATGCATATGAGCATGGGTAAACACCCACATGTGAATCTGAGCTTCCATGATTGAAGGAATTGAAATCCAATAAATGAAAGAAGTATACCAGAAATGATCAAGCTGTGGAGGAAACACATTGATGATAGACGCCATCCAGCCAGGAAATAATGTGGGCTCTCTGATTTGCTGCAGATTCTAATAAACATTTAGGGTACTTTTTGTAGTGGGATGACAGGAGTGCCGAGTCACCGATCGCAGCACATCACACTGTTTTAGACTGCATTCTCACCTCGACATTTTAAATCGTGGGTACATTTGCCACGATACTGCCAGCGATTTTCAAAGCACCGAGGTGTGAATGACAAATTGCAGAATGCATATTTGAGATGCCATTAATTTGAATGGCACCTAAAATCGTTGTCTGGTTCTGCCATTCTGCCACGAATAACATGCGCAATAAATGTGGTATATACGGTACGAGAAGTTGGAGAGGAGGAAGTGGAGAGTTGTAAGTGACACCTGAAGGTGCGGTGAGATATTCAAGCTTCAAACCAATTAGGTAAGATTCAATCATTATATAGATATATGTTTGAATCTTACCTAATTGGTTTGCTTGCCTATCTTACCGCACCTTCAGGTGTCACTTACAACTCCACTTCCTCCTCTCCAACTGCTCGTACCGTTGGGGGCCCCCAAGGTTCTGTCCTACATCGATCTGCACATCCTCCCTGGGTCAGCTGATGGCCTCCCATGGCTTCCGCTACCATTTATATGCTGATGACACCCAAATCTATCTCTCTGCCCCTCAGCTCACCTCATCAGTCTCCTCACGCATCACTGATTTACTAACATCAGCCTGAATGTCAAACCACTTCCTCAAACTGAATCTATCTAAAACTGAGCTCTTAATATTTCCCAGTGGTGTTACTAGGGTTAGTGTCACCTGGTGCGGTAAAATATGGTGCGTGTCCCCATCACTGAGCAGGCTAGCACATCAGCACAGCTCTCCCCCCTGTGTAATCCCCCTAATGTAACCACCCCTGTGTAATCCCCCTAATGTAACTGCCCCTGTGTAATCCCCTAATGTTACATAGTAGGTGAGGTTGAAAAAAGACACAAGACCATCAAGTCCAACCTATGTGTGTGATTATGTCAGTATTACATTGTATATCCCTGTATGTTGTGGTCGTTCAGGTGCTTATCTAATAGTTTTTTAAAACTATCCATGCCCCCCTCTGAGACCACCGCCTATGGAAGGGAATTTCACATCCTTGCCGCTATTACAGTAAAGAATCCTCTACGTAGTTTAAGGTTAAACCTCTTTTCTTCTAATTTTAATGAGAGGCCACAAGTCTTGTTAAACTCCCTTTCGTCTAAAAAGTTTTATCCCTATTGTGGGGTCACCAGTACGGTATTTGTATATTGAAATCATATCCCCTCTCAAGTGTCTCTTCTCCAGAGAGAATAAGTTCAGTGCACGCAATCTTTCTTCATAACTAATGTCCTCCAGTCCCTTTATTAGCTTTGTTGCCCTTCTTTGTACTCGCTCCATTTTCAGCCCCTCCTGCCTGAAGACAGGTGCCCAGAACTGGACAGCATACTTCAGGTGAGGCCGGACCAGAGTCAAAGTGGGAGAATTATCATTTTATCTCTGGAGTTAATACCTTTTTTAATGCATGCCAATATTCTGTTTGCTTTGTTAGCAGCAGCTTGGCATTGCATGCCATTGCTGAGCCTATCATCTACTAGGACCCCCAGGTCCTTTTTCCATCCTAAATTGCCCCAGAGGTTCTCCCCCCAGTGTATAGATTGCATTCATATTTTTGCCACCCAAATGCATTATTTAAAATTTTTCTACATTAAACCCATGTAGTTGCCCACCCCATTAATTCAGATCTTCTTGGAAGGTTTCCACATCCTGCGAAGAAGTTATAGCCCTGCTTAGCTTAGTATCGTCCGCAAATACAGAGATTGAACTGTTTACCCCATCCTCCAGGTCGTTTATGAATAAATTTAAACAGGATTGGTCCTAGCACAGAACCCTGGGGGACCCCACTACCCACCCCTGACCATTCCGAGCACTCCCCATTTATCACAGCCCTCTGAACTCGCCCTTGTAGCCAGTTTTCAATCCATGTACTCACCCTATGGTCCATGCCAACAGACCTTATTTTGTACAGTAAACGTTTATGGGGAACTGTGTCAGATGCTTTTGTAAAATCCAGATACACCACGTCTACGGGCCTTCCTTTATCTAGATGGCAACTCAGCTCATCATAGAAGGTTAATAGATTGTTTGGCAGGAGCGATTCTTCATGAATCCATGCTGATTACTGCTAATGATACTGTTTTCAATGTAACCCCCTCCTGTGCAATCCCCCTAATGTAATCCTCCCCCCTGTAATGCCACTAATGTAACCCCCCCTTTCCTATTCCCCTAATGTAACTCCCCCCCGTGTAATCCCCCTACTGCAACTCACCCCCCCCCCCGTGTAATCCCCCTAATGTAACCCTCCCCCCCCCATGAAATCTCCCTAATGTAACCTGCATACTCCCCCTGTGTATTTCTCCCCTCTCTCTACATTCACAGACCTCAGATCAGCAGGGCTCTGTCCACACACATGTCCTTCCTCCTAGGCTCCTCCTCCTGTTGTGGATATACTGTCAGTGTAGAGGAGGAGCCTAGGCTCTATCCGCTCTGAAGAGTGTAATTGTGATAGGCAGCCGGCACCTCTCCACGCCTGCCTGTCACAATAATAAGCAATTGCGGTTCCCGGGGAACATGCAGGCACTGGGCTATGGAACTCCTGAGCTGCCTCACAATATTTATTCCTCCTCACTTCCCAAACATCGCAGGGAGCCAAGGAGACACAGCAGCTGCCAGCAGAGATACTGGAGTGGGCAGGGGAATGTGGAAGAGGAGAGAGCCGCATCACCTCTCAATCCAGGCCCATGCCACATGTCAACCGGGTGCCGCCCGCTCCCCCCTAGCGACTCCACTGATATTTCCTTCCCCACATTCCCCTTCCCCTGAGTTCTTGATCAAGATCAATGGCACATCTATCAGTTTGTCCCCACATGCCAGGGTGCTAGGGGTAACCCTGGACACTGAACTGTCCTTTCAGGCCCACATCCAATCTGTGTCCAAATCATGCCGCCTTAGCCTCCGAAACATTTCCAGAATACGCCCCTTTTTTAACTAATGACACCACAAGCTTCTAATTCACTCCCTGGTTAACTCTCGCCTCGACTACTGTAATTCCCTCCTCATTGGATTACCTTTACATAGACTACCCCCCCCCCCCCCCCCCCTTCAGTCCATAATGAATTCCGCTGCAAGACTCATCCACCTTACCAACCATTCAGTGTCCTCCACCCCTCTCTGCCAATCCCTCCACTGGCTTCCACTCACCCAATTAATACATTTCAAAGTACTAATAATAATTTACAAAGCCATCCATAACTCTGCCCCCAGCTACATCACTAACCTAGTCCCAAAATACCAACCAAGCGGCTCTCTTTGGTCCTCCTAAAACCACCTGCTCTCTAGCTCCCTTGTCATTTCCTCCCATACTCGCCTCCAGGATTTCTCCAGAGCTTCTACCATCCTTTGGAACTCCCTACCCCAATCTGTCTGACTATCCCCTAATCTACCTATCTTTAGACAATCCCTGAAAACCCTTCTTTTTAAAGAAGCCTATCGTGCTTCTAACTAATACACTGTTTTACTTCCTCCATCAGCTCATCCTCCACAGCTATTGCCACCTTTTGTATCAATTGACCCCCCCTTTTAGATTGTAAGCTCTAATGAGCAGGGCCCTCTGATTCTTCTTGTAACAAATTGTAATGTAACTGTAATGTCTGCCTTCATTTTCTTAAGCGCTGCGCAAACTGTTGGCGCCATATAAATCCTGTATAATAATAATTAAAAAATACACACATAAAAAAAAAAAATGAGATATATATATATATATATATATATATATATATATATATATATATATATATATATATATATATATATTATTTTTTTTCTCTATCAGTATCTCACAGAAGTGAGTACACCCCTCACATTTTTGTAAATATTTGATTATATCTTCATGTGACAACACTGAAGAAATGACCCTTTATGCAATGTAAAGTAGTGAGTGTACAGCTTGTATAACAGTGTAAATTTGCTGTCCCCTCAAAATAACGCAACACACAGCCATTAATCACTTCCCACCCGGCCACTGCACATAAACGGCCGAGTGGGCGCTCTCTCCTTCTGAGTGGACATTCAGGAACATCCCTCAGAAGGAGGCGGATTGCACAGTGGCGCGATCCCGATGCGCTCGTGTCACCCGGACACAGCGCATTTCTGATCGGCAGGAGGGCTCTGTGATTGGCCCTCCTGAACACATGACGGTAGTGTCCAATCACGACCGTAATGTGATGTAAACAGAGAGCCGGTTGCTAGGCAATCGGCTCTCCTCACACAGAAGATATCGGCGAGGAGAGCCGATCGCTGCAGCCGGCTGGTGATAAGTGAGTATGAGCTGTTTTTTACAGGTTTTTACTCCCTGATCACCAGTGTAAAACACACATGTAAAACATGTACACAATGTAAAACACACATGTCCCCAAAACGCGTGTCCCCACTCACATGTTCCTACATAGTAAAAACACCTATCCCCCAGATATTTAAAGGTAAAATCACATGTCCCAATGATTATCTGCACACATATGTCCGTGATCACCTGCGCACGTCTGTACATGATCATCTGCGTACATATGTCCGTGATCACACAAACCAATTATTATACACTTAACGGGATTTTTTTTACCAGACATGTAGCAGAATACATGTTGGCTTAAATTTATGACAAAATTAGCTTTTATTGGATTTCTTTTAAAATAGAAAGAAGAAAATATTGTGTTTTTTTTTTTTTTCAAATTTCAGCTCTTTTTTTGCTTATATCTCAAAGAATAAAAAACTGAGTCGTGAATAAATACAACCAAAAGAAAGCTCTTTGTGCGAACAAAATGATAAAAACTTCATTTGGGTACAGCGTAGCATAACCGCGTAATTGTCATTGAAAGTGTGACAGCGCTGAAAGCTGAAAATTGGTCTGGGAAGGAAGGGGGTAAAAGTGTCCAGTATTGAGATGGTTAATCTCTAAACCGCTGGCAACAAAAGTGAGTACACCCCTAGGTGAAAATCTCCAAATTGGGCCCAAAGTGTCAATATTTTGTGTGGCCACCATTATTTTCCAGCACTGCCTTAACCTTATTGGGCATTGAGTTCACTAGAGCTTCACAGGTTGCCACTGGAGTCCTCTTCTACTCCTCCATGACAACATCACAGAGTTGGTGGATGTTAGAGACCTTGCGCTCTTCCACCTTTCATTTGAGGATGCCCCACAGATGCTCAATGGGGTTTACTTCTGGAGAAATGCTTGGCGAGTCCATCTCCTTTATCCTCAGCTTCTTTAGCAAGGCAGTGGTCGGGGTCGTTATCATGTTGGAATACTGCCCTGCAGCCCAGTCTCCAGACGGAGGGGATCATGCTCTGCTTCAGTATGTCACAGTACATGTTGGCATTTATGTTTCCCTCAATGAACTGTAGCTCCCCAGTGCCGGCAGCAGCCCCAGACCATGACACTCCCACAACCATGCTTGACTGTAGGCAAGACACACTTGTCTTTGTACTCCTCACCTGGTTGCCGTCACACACGCTTGACACCATCTGAACCAAATAAGTTTATCTTGGTCTCATCAGACCACATGACATGGTTCCAGTAATCCATGTCCTTAGTCTGCTTGTCTTCAGCAAACTGTTTGCAGGCTTTCTTGTGCATCATCTTTAGAAGATGTTTCCTTCTGGGACGACAGCCATGCAGACCAATTTGATGCAGTGTGCGGCGTATGGTCTGCTCACTGACAGGCTGACCCCCCACCCCTTCAACCTCTGCAGCAATGCTGGCAGCACTCATACGTCTATTTCCCAAAGACATCCTCTGGATATGACGCTGAGCAAGTGCACTCAACTTCTTTGGTCAACCATGGCGAGGTCTGTTTTGAGTGGAACCTGTACTGTTAAACCGCTGTATGGTCTTGGCCACCATGCTGCTCCTCAGTTTCAGGGTCTTGGCAATCTCCTTATAGCCTAGGCCATTTTTATGTAAAGCAACAATTCTTTTTTTCAGATCCTCAGAGAGTTCTTTGCCATGAGGTGCCATGTTGAACATCCAGTGACCAGTATGAGAGAGTGAGAGCGATCACACCAAATTTAACACACCTGCTGTCCATTCACACCTGAGACCTTGTAACACTAATGAGTCACATGACACCAGGGAGGGAAAATGGCTAATTTGGGCTCAATTTGGACATTTTCACTTAGGGGTGTACTCACTTTTGTTGCCAGCGGTTTAGACATTAATGGCTGTGTGTTGAATTATTTTGAGGGGACAGTAAATTTACACTGTTATACAAGCTGTACACTCACTACTTTACATTGTAGCAAAGTGTCATTTCTTCAGTGTTGTCACATGAAAAGGTATAATAAAATTTTTACAAAAATGTGAGGGGTGTACTCACTTTTGTGAGATACTGTGTGTGTATATGTGTGTGTGTGTGTGTGTGTGTGTATATGTGTATGTATATATGTATGTGTGTGGTTTGTGTTTTTTGCTTTTGTGTATGGTTTCTAGAGTATTGCTTTTTGTTCATGGTTTTGTGTTCTAGGAATTGACCTTTGCACTTTTTTTTTCCCCCTAATTGAGTGGTTGAGATAAATTCTATACACACTTTCCTATACGACCAAATTCTAGGCATAAAGTACATAATAATTGCTAATAATTGGTTTTATCTTTTAAGAAGATAAGCTGTGTCCGTGTCCGTGTACGATTGGCATTGTCACCTTGTGCCATTCAAATATGAATATCCTAAATCCTTATTATCTGTTACATTAAACCACCTTGAGGTAAGACGTTACAGTAAACTGGTTATTATGGCAGTGTGAGCTTAAAATGCTTTAGATCTTATTCTTTCCAATGTTTTTTTTTTTTGTTTTTCCTTTTAGTGTTCGATAGGTTGTGTGTTATTCCTCGCAATATTAGTAGTTAAAGTGTAACTAAACCCAAAAGCAAACACTACAACTTAGCATTTCTTTAAATGTATTGGCTGAAAAAAGGTCGCAGGCTTGTTTCCTATATTTTCCCTAATGATTCTGCCAAGAAAGCACTTCCTGTCGTAGATTGACACTGATATGCATGTATGGAGGAGCAGCATTTTCACCCTGGGACAATGTTTTTGGACTACAGATTATCTCCCCATTCAAGTCAATAACATTGGAGGGAGGTGTTTTTCTAGTTTACAGTGGTGTATTGGGCAGGACTGAGGGCCAGTTCACACCATAGTAACAAAGTCTGGATGCGTTCTGGATACTTTTCTGCATGTGCGGTTTTGGCGCATTTTTGATGTGCTCCGGTGCATTTTTTTCCAGCTCTTCTTTTTTTTTTTTTTTTTTCCCTTCACCTTAAATAAGGACATTTGTGTTCCAGTTAGGGGTGCACCAAATGGAAATTTTGGTGCCGAAAATGAAGGATGCACTAGGCCAAAAATGACCGTTTTTAAAAAATATTTATATTTTTATATGTAATTCTATTTGACTTTTTAATTTTATCAATTGTAATTAATATGAATTTATTGTTGGCCATTAATGACACCTTTAGTGCAAGAAAAGCTCAAGAAAAATGCAGTCTACAGACCCTAACCATCTCTTATATCATGTCCCCAGCCTCTAATCATCTCTTGTATCATGTCTGCAATCTCTTACTTAAACACACTGCTAATAGTATTAGCAAAATTTTCATTTGGTGCAACTCTAGCAGACATGGTGCAGGAGATGGTCAGAGACTGCACACATGATACAAGAGATCAATGCAGCCTCACCAGTGTCAATCAAATTCAGCTTCACCAGTGCCTGTCAGATGCAGCCTACCAGTCAGATGCAGCCTGCCTGTGCCCGTCATGCAGCCTCACCAGTGCCTGTGCCCATCAGATGCAGCAGCCTGCCTGTGCCCGTCATGTAGCATCATCAGTGCCTGTGTCCATCAGATGCAGCAAGCCTGCCTGTGCCCATCATGTAGCCTCACCAGTGCCTGTGGATGCAGCCTGCCTGTGTCAGGAGGAGAGCAACGATTTCCGTGTGTCATGGATTTGAATTGCCAGGGCCACAGTAACAATGTCCCGCCTCCTGTGATAACGTCACACTGATTCAATGTCCCACCATTGGCTCACACTGCCGTCTATCAAATTGTTACTACGACCCGGACAATTCAGCTCCCTGCAAGGAGATTGCGGCTCTGCAATGAAGGGGAGGGGAAGACATGAACTTTAATCAAAACAAACAATAATTGCGCTATTACAAAAATAATTGAAAAAACAGCTGCTGGCATGTAACAAAGTGGTGAACAATGTATGAGAAAAATGAAATAAAAAACATGCGGCGCTCAAAAGTGTATATAAATCTGGGATTGAATATCTATGAAGGAGTGTTAGAGAGAAAAACTATACTCATAAAGTGAAAAACAAATGTGTACCAAATTATAAACAAAGTCCATAGGTGTGAAAAGGTCCTAAGCACACATGAGGGTTCATGGGCGTAACTGGTGTCGTGCGTCCACGCACAGTGGGAGCCGTGGAGGACTCTGTATGGGGAAACACCCTGCACGTAGGTCTTCTAGTTACACAGTGAACACTGTAATTGGTGGGGATGGGTAACCTTACCGGAACAGGTGGACACAGTCACCGTATAGTGAAGTGTCAAACAGGCTTGGGGGATACACCGATCCCAGCGATATCCAGCTGCGGGGGTCCTCACAGTGAGTCGCATCCAGGATCCGGATCGTTGAACGGTGGTGTGGGGGTTCCCGGTCTTTCAAGGTCTCCCTTTCAGATGGGAGGGATTTGAAGATAGAGGTGGTTGGGGCTCAGCAGGGTCCCAAACATAAAGGGAGATAAGAAAAAACTTCCACATAGGGCATGAATCCGTTTGGAACGAGAAGCTTTATTTAAAGCTGAGAAAAAAGTGCTACATAGTGCACTTCATAGGGTAAAATGTGATCACAAAAGATAAAAATAGGATAAAATCGCCATTAAATGACCTGTTACCACGCGATTTTATCCTATTTTTATCTTTTGTGATCACATTTTACCCTATGAAGTGCACTATGTAGCACTTTTTTCTCAGCTTTAAATAAAGCTTCTCGTTCCAAACGGATTCATGCCCTATGTGGAAGTTTTTTCTTATCTCCCTTTATGTTTGGGACCCTGCTGAGCCCCAACCACCTCTATCTTCAAATCCCTCCCATCTGAAAGGGAGACCTTGAAAGACCGGGAACCCCCACACCACCGTTCAACGATCCGGATCCTGGATGCGACTCACTGTGAGGACCCCCGCAGCTGGATATCGCTGGGATCGGTGTATCCCCCAAGCCTGTTTGACACTTCACTATACGGTGACTGTGTCCACCTGTTCCGGTAAGGTTACCCATCCCCACCAATTACAGTGTTCACTGTGTAACTAGAAGACCTACGTGCAGGGTGTTTCCCCATACAGAGTCCTCCACGGCTCCCACTGTGCGTGGACGCACGACACCAGTTACGCCCATGAACCCTCAAGACATGAACTTGACCAGGATGACACTCCACAATGGTTGGCACCCAGCCACTGCTACTGCGCATGCACAATTATTGGCTCAATTATCTTCATTTTTTTCATCCAGCAACATGTCGAAAACACAATTTTCAACCATCAAAATTTGGGTGCATCCCTAGTTCCAGCGCATTTTTGGTGCGTTCTGGTGCATATTTTTCAATAGCACCAGGACTTAAAATGTTTAATCCCAACACTTCATATTCCTGATATGTGCCTGCTGTGTACTTGTATGAGAAAATATCCTGTTCTCTTTGTATAGCTTCCTTTTGTGTGAAATTCCTGGTGTTCCTGCCTGCCCCTCTGCTTTCCTATTAAAAACTGACAACACTAAGCAGGGGAACACACCATGGTCAGTAATCTGACTATGCTGAGAACGCAACATGCTCTCCTCCAATGATCAGACTTGCCCTGACACGCCCCCGCTTCACAGCCATTCACTGGAAAGCTCAGTGTGCTGCTGCTTCTCCTCCCCCCAGCTCTTATGCAGCTGAAAACAGAGGGAATGTGATCATTTATTAAAAAAAAGGGGAAAAAAGGTATTTATAATGCTTGTTTATATCTATACAAAATGTTTTTATTTTAAACTAAGTAGGTTGTTTTACAAGGTGATCGTTTACAATCAGTTTAAAGTCGCCGCGATTTTGAAAAGCTGCCTGCACTACTTTGATGCGGCTTTTGATGCAACTTAGGTCCAGAGAATGTAAATTCGGATCAAAGTCGCACTGGAAATCTTGTGACTTTGGAGTTGTGCAAGTGTGAATGAAGCCTAATGCAGAGCATGCATGAAGGTAAAAAACAAAACAAAATACCTTAAAGTGGTTGTTAGACCACTATATACACTTTACAGTATCCTCACTGTTTAATTATGTGCTCCTGTGACCTGTGCTTTGTAAAATAAGCTGCTGTATACCTGATTTGCAAGTGCTGGTCAGTGCTCACGTGACATGCTCATGTGTTAGCACCGATCCATGCTCGCAAATCAGGTATATAGCAGCTGATTTTTACTAAGCACAGACACAGGAGCACTTTACATAATTAAACAGGATACTGTAACAAATGAAGTGTAATTTAAGCAGCAGCAGAAGGAGGTGGGGGGTGCACAGAGCTGACAGGGAGGGGAAGGGGGAGGAGGACACAGGAGCACAGAGGAGAGCTGGGGATGACAGAGGCACGTAAACTGACCACGGTGTCAAGGCTCAGCTACCATAATATACTGTAGTCAGTTTACAGAGGGGAGGGCAGAAACTGGCAGGATCAGACAGGCATTTTACAGGGTGCCAAGTTACACAGCACAAGCACTGTGCTGTATAACATGCTTTAAAAGAGCAGGATCTATTTTTTTTATTTTTTTTAGGTGAACAAAGGCTTTAAGGCTTTAGAACCACTTTAAATAGCGGATGTGTATGAATTCTTTTTGGCGAATAAAGATGTTTTTTGATGTCCCTCTAAGGCCAAACAGGCTAGATGTGTTGCAGTTTTGTTGTGACTGGATTTTAGCGGAATATAAATAAACTTTTGTTGAATGATCAGTAAATGAGTGCCAGCTCTTTTAATCAAAGTGCAATGTGCTCCCTAATTGGAAGAGGTAGAGATCGTGACATCACTGCCCCACCTTGTCCAATCAAAGAATGCCTGATTGGTATTTTCTGTACTTGCTGAAAGTGTTCTTAGCCTGAAAAATGAAAACAAACGCAGCCACCAAATGTAAGGGCCAGTTCACACCACAGAAACGCAGTCCGGATGCGCTCCAGATGCTTTTTTGCATGTGCATTTTTGATGCGTTTTTGGTGCGTTTTTTATGTAGTCCAGGGCATTTTCCCACCTTTTTTTTTCCTTAACCGTAAATAAGAACATGGGTGTTCCAGTGCGTTTTTGGTGCGTTCCCGTGAGTTTTTGATGCTTTTTACAGCGTTTCAGTACAGTCCAGTGCAGGAAAAATGCAGCATGTTCTACTTTTTTTTTCTGGAACTGGAACACACTGGTACTGCAAGCCCTGGTGTGAACTATGCCATTGAAAACCATTTAATCTACTTTCTATGCGTTTTTGATGCAGAAAAAAAACGCACTGGACTGCATGTGGTGTGAAATGGCCCTAAAGACTGGTAAGCTGCAATGTAGGGCAGCACAGTAGTGTAGTGGGTAGCACTCTCGCCTAGCAGTAAAAGGGGTCGCTGGTTCGTATCCCAACCATGACACTACCTGCCTGGAGTTTGCATGTTCTCCCTGTCCCTGCGTGGGTTTCCTCCGGGTATTCCGGTTTCCTCCCACACTCCAAAGACATGCTGGTAGGTTAATTGGCTTCTGTCCAAAAATTGGCCCTAGTATATGAATGTGAGTTGGGGACCTTGGATTGTAGGGATGGCTCTATATGGGAATAGGGATAGGGATAATTGTAGACACGCACCCACACTCACTCAGGTTGAACTGGATGGACTGGTGTCTTTATTCAGCCTTGCTAACTATGTAACTATGTTAATTTTTTTTTCTTGGGTTTAGATGTCATAAAAAACAAAACTAAAAAAAAAAAAAAAACAGAAAAAATCCATCAAGATGGGTGCCCCTAATTAGAAGAGCCTCTGGTTAATAGGCAATTGATCTCCAGCTTATACATACTAAAATATTTTTTATACATTTGCAGCAGTTTTACAGGCCGTTTTAAAAGCAAATCATGTTTTTCTACAGAAAGTCCCCCTTCTTGGTAGTGTAGAGAATGTAAATCCAGCCTGGATTGTGCTGGAGGTGCGAGCTGCTGTTGGTGCAGTTGAGATAAGTGGAAGTGAGCACAGCTGTTGCTGATGTGGCAGTGCAGGGTGAGCATTCCTCCTCGCCTCTGCTGGCAACGCATTATTTGTTGTTTAAAGGTCACAGCAATTCAAACTGGAAAAAAGACAACGTGGGAACTATTTTGTCACATGTGTCTGTTTACAAAAAAGGGAGAACTCGGAAAGTGTTTTCGTGGATATAAATTTTTTTACTGGACACTACAAATAGCAGTAAAAGCCAGCAATGAATAGTTTAGATTCCTGCTTACACGTCACCTTTTGAGTTAAATATCGAATGGAATGAAACTACAGTTTTGAGTATAATACATTTTAGAATGCAAGGAAACCCGAAACTGAAATGCCGTGGCAGGTTGCCCGGTGATGGTTTACAGGATAATCCTGGTCATGGATTGGCTGATAAAATAAACCACCGTAAAACATTTCAAATAAGCAATTTAGTATATTTACGGTATCATTAGTTGGCTTTCTGAACTTTTCTGTTTCCCGGGATGTCTCAATGATAGTTTCAATGTGCAGGCATTTTACAGGGACATATATTAAAGCTGAACACCAAGCAAATCCAAACCCACATAAATGAATGCACCTTTTGTACTTATTAATACAGAATAGGTACCTAATTTTGACCTGGTATCAGCAACTGGCAGTGCCTGTAAAGCAGAATTCAGACTGGGGGAGGGAAAAGCAGCACAAAGAGCATGCTGATAGAAGGAGAGGCAGAGTGACAGATGAGTTCATCAGTGGCTACAGTTGTGCTCATAAGTTTACATGCCCTGGCAGAATTTGATTTATTGGCCATTTTTCAGAGATAATGAATGATAACACAAAAACTATTCTTTCACTCATGGTTGGTGTTTGGCTGAAGCCATTTATTATCAATAATAAACTAGCCAAATGACCCTGATCAAAAGTTTACACACCCCAGTTCTTAATACCGTGTATTGCCACCTTTAACATCAATGACAGCTTGAAGTCTTTGGTGGTATTTGTGGATGAGGCTCTTTATCTTCTCAAATGGTAAAGCTGCCCATTCCTCTTGGTAAAAAGCCTCCAGTTCCTGTAAATTCTTGGGCTGTCTTGCATGAACTGCACGTTTGAGATCTCCCCAGAGGCGCTCAATGATATTGAGGTCAGGAGACTGAGATGGCCACTCCAGAACCTTCACTTTATTCTGCTGTAGCCAATGACAGGTCGACTTGGCCTTGTGTTTTGGATCATTGTCATGTTGGAATGTCCAAGTACGTCCCATGCACAGCTTCCTGGCTGATGAATGCAATTGTTCCTCCAGTATTTTTTGATAACATACTGCATTCATTCATCTTGCCATCAATTTTGACCACATTTCCTGTGCCTTTTGTAGCTCACACATCCCCAAAACATCATCGATCCACCTCTGTGTTTCACAGTAGGAATAGGAGTAGACCTTTCATCATAGGAATTGTTGACTCCTCTCCAAATGTAGCGTTTATGGTCAAAAAGCTCAATTTTGGCCTCATCACTCCAAATGACTTTGTGCCAGAAGGTGTGAGGCTCGTCTCTGTGCTGTTTGGCGTATTGTAAGTGGGATACTTTGTAGCATTTGCATAGTAATGGCTTTCTTCTGGCGACTCGACCATGCAGCCCATCTTTCTTCAAGTGCCTCCTTATTGTGCATCTTAAAACAGCCACACCACATGTTTTCAGAGAATCCTGTATTTCATCTGAAGTTAGTTGTGGGTTTTTCTTTGCATCACGAACAATTTTTCTGGCAGTTGTGGCTGAAATTTTAGTTGGTCTACCTGACCATGATTTGGTTTCATCAGAACCCCTAATTTTTCACTTCTTGATTAGAGTTTGAACACTGCTGATTGGAATTCTCAATTCCTTGGATATCTTTTTATATCCCTTTCCTGTTTTTATACAGTTCAACTACATTTTCCCACAGATCCTTTGAGATGATTCTTTTACTTTCCCCATGACTCAGAATCCAGAAACGTCAGTGCCGCACTGGATGAAAGATGCTAGGGTCTGTCAGGAGTCCAGAAACTCATTGACCTTTTATACACACACACTAATTACAAGCAAAGGGATCACAGGTGAGGATGGTTACCTTTTAACCAGTTGCCGACCGCCTAACGCAGATATACTGCGGCAGAATGGCACGGGCAGGCAAAATCACGTACCTGGTACGTGATTGCCTTCCCGCGGTGCCCGAGGCAGTCGGCTTTGGTCTGGGAGCGATCAGAGATGAGGGGGAGGCCATCCATTCGTGGCCCCCCCCCCGCGCGATCGCTCCCAGCCAATGGGAATCGTCCCCTGCCTCTGTGTAGTACGCAGAGGATGTGATGTCATCTCTCCTCGGCTCGGCAGTTTCCGTTCCGGCGCCGAGGAGAGAAGACATCTGAGTGAGTTGCACAACACTACACCTCACAGTAGAACATGCCAGGCATACTTTACACCCCCGATTCCCCCCCCCCCCCCCTCGTCACACTGACACCAAGCAGTTGTTTTTTTTTTGGTTTTTTTTCTGATTACTGCATTGGTGTCAGTTTGTGACAGTTGGTGTGTTAGGGCAGTGAGTATTAGCCCCCTTTAGGTCTAGGGTACCCCCCTAAGCCCCCCTAATAAAGTTTTAACCCCTTGATCACCCCCCGTCACCAGTGTCGCCAAGCGATCATTTTTCTGATCGCTGTATTAGTGTCGCTGGTGACGCTAGTTAGGGAGGTAAATATTTAGGTTCGCCGTCAGCATTTTATAGCGACAGGGACCCCCATATACTGCCTAATAAATGTTTTAACCCCTTGATTGCCCCCTAGTTAACCCTTTCACCACTGATCACCGTATAACTGTTACGGGTGACGCTGGTTAGTTCGTTTATTTTTTATAGTGTCAGGGCACCCGCCGTTTATTACCGAATAAAGGTTTAGCCCCCTGATCGCCCGGCGGTGATATGCGTCGCCCCAGGCAGCATCAGATTAGCGCCAGTACCGCTAACACCCACGCACAGAGCATACGCCTCCCTTAGTGGTATAGTATCTGAACGGATCAATATCTGATCAGATCTATACTAGCGTCCCCAGCAGTTTAGGGTTCCCAAAGACGCAGTGTTAGCGGGATCAGCCCAGATACCTGCTAGCACCTGCGTTTTGCCCCTCTGCCCAGCCCACCCAAGTGCAGTATCGATCGATCACTGTCACTTACAAAACACTAAACGCATAACTGCAGCGTTCGCAGAGTCAGGCCTGATCCCTGCGATCGCTAACAGTTTTTTTGGTAGCGTTTTGGTCAACTGGCAAGCGCCAGCGGCCTAGTACACCCCGGTCGTAGTCAAACCAGCACTACAGTAACACTTGGTGACGTGGCGAGTCCCATAAGTGCAGTTCAAGCTGGTGAGGTGGCAAGCACA
Source organism: Aquarana catesbeiana (assembly GCF_042186555.1). NCBI lineage: Eukaryota > Metazoa > Chordata > Amphibia > Anura > Ranidae > Aquarana > Aquarana catesbeiana. The sequence continues at coordinate 406,769,547 of NC_133324.1, forward strand.
AGTAGTGTCCCGCTGCCACCAAAAAGACAAACACAGGCCCGTCGTGCCCATAATGCCCTTCCTGCTGCATTCGCCAATCCTAATTGGGAACCCACCACTTCTGCAGCGCCCGTACTTCCCCCATTCACATCCCCAACCAAATGCAGTCGGCTGCATGGGAGGCATTTTCTTTGTCCTCCCGAGTACCCCTACCCAACGAACCCCCCCCAAAAAAGATGTTGTGTCTGCAGCAAGCGCGGATATAGGCGTGACACCCGCTATTATTGTCCCTCCTGTCCTGACAATCCTGGTCTTTGCATAGGTGAATGTTTTGAACGCTACCATACACTAGTTGAGTATTAGCGTACTGCATTGCACAGACTAGGCACACTAACACAGGGTCTCCCAAGATGCCATCGCATTTTGAGAGACCCAAACCTGGAACCGGTTACAGTTATAAAAGTTACAGTTACAAAAAAAGTGTAAAAAAAAAAACAAAAATATAAAATAAAAATAGTTGTCGTTTTATTGTTTTCTCTCTCTCTATTCTCTATTGTTCTGCTCTTTTTTACTGTATTCTAATCTGCAATGTTTTATTGTTATTATGTTTTATCATGTTTGCTTTTCAGGTATGCAATTTTTTTATACTTTACCGTTTACTGTGCTTTATTGTTAACCATTTTTTTGTCTTCAGGTACGCCATTCATGACTTTGAGTGGTTCTACCAGAATGATGCCTGCAGGTTTAGGTATCATCTTGGTATCATTCTTTTCAGCCAGCGGTCGGCTTTCATGTAAAAGCAATCCTAGCGGCTAATTAGCCTCTAGACTGCTTTTACAAGCAGTGGGAGGGAATGCCCCCCCCCCCCACCGTCTTCCGTGTTTTTCTCTGGCTCTCCTGTCTCAACAGGGAACCTGAGAATGCAGCCGGTGATTCAGCCAGCTGACCATAGAGCTGATCAGAGACAAGAGTGGCTCCAAACATCTCTATGGCCTAAGAAACCGGAAGCTACGAGCATTTTATGACTTAGATTTTGCCGGATGTAAACAGCGCCATTGGGGAAGCATTTTATCACAACGATCTTGGTGTGGTCAGATGCTTTGAGGGCAGAGGAGAAATCTAGGGTCTAATAGACCTCAATTTTTGCAAAAAAGAGTACCTGTCACTACCTATTGCTATCATAGGGGATATTTACATTCCCTGAGATAATAAATATGATTTAAAAAAAAAATGAAAGGAACAGTTTAAAAATAAGATAAAAAAGCAAAAAAAAAAAGCAAGCACCCCTGTCCCCCCTGCTCTCGCGCTAAGGCGAACGCAATCGTCGGTCTGGCGTCAAATGTAAACAGCAATTGCACCATGCATGTGAGGTATCACCGCGAAGGTCAGATCGAGGGCAGTAATTTTAGCAGTAGACCTCCTCTGTAAATCTAAAGTGGTAACCTGTAAAGGCTTTTAAAGGGTTTTAAAAATGTATTAATTTTGTTGCCACTGCATGTTTGTGCGCAATTTTAAAGAAAAAAAAAAAATTAAACACCCACCATTTTAATCTGTAGGGCATTTGCTTTAAAAAAATATATAATGTTTGGGGGTTCAAAGTGATTTTCTTGCAAAAAAATATATATTTTTCATGTAATCAAAAAGTATCAGAAAGGGCTTTGTCTTCAAGTGGTTAGAAGAGTGTGTGATGTGTGACATAAGCTTCTAAATGTTGTGCATAAAATGCCAGGACAGTTCAAAACCCCCCCAAATGACCCCATTTTGGAAAGTAGACACCCAAGCTATTTGCTGAGAGTCATGTCGAGTCTATGGAATATTTTATATTGTGACACAAGTTGCGGGAAAGAGACAATTTTTTTTTTTTTTTTGCACAAAGTTGTCACTAAATGATATATTGCGCAAACATGCCATGGGAATATGTGAAATTACACCCCAAAATACATTCTGTTGCTTCTCCTGAGTACAGGGATACCACATGTGTGAGACTTTTTGGGAGCCTAGCCTCGTACGGGACCCCGAAAACCAAGCACCGCCTGCAGGCTTTCTAAGGGTGTAAATTTTTGATTTCACTCTTCGCTGCCTATCACAGTTTCGGAGGCCATGGAATGCCTAGGTGGCAAACCCCCCCCAAATGACCCCATTTTGGAAAGTAGACACCCCAAGCTATTTGCTGAGAGGTATAGTGAGTATTTTGCAGACCTCGCTTTTTGTCACAAAGTTTTGAAAAAAGAAAAAAAAAAAAAATGTTTTCTTGTCTTTCTTCATTTTCAAAAACAAATGAGAGCTGCAAAATACTCACCATGCCTCTCAGCAAATAGCTTGGGGTGTCTACTTTCCAAAATGGGGTCATTTGGGGGGTTTGTGCCACCTGGGCATTCCATGGCCTCCGAAACTGTGATAGGCAGTGAAGAGTGAAATCAAAAATTTACACCCTTAGAAATCCTGAAGGCGGTGATTGGTTTTCGGGGCCCCGTACGCGGCTAGGCTCCTAAAAAGTCCCACACATGTGGTATCCCCATACTCAGTAGAAGCAGCTAAATGTATTTTGGGATGCAATTCCACATATGCCCATGGCCTGTGTGAGCAATATATCATTTAGTGACAACTTTGTGCAAAAAAAAAAAAAAAATTGTCACTTTCCCGCAACTTGTGTCAAAATATAAAATATTCCATGGACTCCACATGCCTCAAAGCAAATAGCTTGGGGTGTCTACTTTCCAAAATTGGGTCATTTGGGGGGGGGTTTGTGCCATCTGGGCATTTTATGGCCTTAAACTGTGATAGGTAGTGAGGAGTAAAATCAAAAATTTACGCCCTTAGAAATCCTGAAGGCAGTGATTGGTTTTTGGGGCCCCGTACGCGGCTAGGCTCCCAAAAAGTCCCACACGTGTGGTATCCCCGTACTCAGGAGAAGCAGCTGAATATATTTTGGGGTGCAATTCCACATATGCCCATGGCCTGTGTGAGCAATATATCATTTAGTGACAACTTTTTGTAATTTTTTTTTTTTTTTTGTCATCATTCAATCACTTGGGACAAAAAAAAGAATGTTCAATGGGCTCAACATGCCTCTCAGCAATTTCCTTGGGGTGTCTACTTTCCAAAATGGGGTCATTTGTGGGGGTTTTGTACTGCCCTGCCATTTTAGCACCTCAAGAAATGACATAGGCAGTCATAAATTAAAGGCTGTGTAAATTCCAGAAAATATACCCTAGTTTGTAGGCGCTATAACTTTTGCGCAAACCAATAAATATACACTTATTGACATTTTTTTTTACCAAAGACATGTGGCCGAATACATTTTGGCCTAAATGTATGACTAAAATTGAGTTTATTGGATTTTTTTAATAACAAAAAGTAGAAAATATCATTTTTTTTCAAAATTTTCGGTCTTTTTCCGTGTATAGCGCAAAAAATAAAAATGGCAGAGGTGATCAAATACCATCAAAAGAAAGCTCTATTTGTGGGAAGAAAAGGACGCAAATTTCGTTTGGTTACAGCATTGCATGACCGCGCAATTAGCAGTTAAAGCGACGCAGTGCCAAATTGTAAAAAGTGCTCTGGTCAGGAAGGGGGTAAATCCTTCCGGGGCTGAAGTGGTTAATAGCCATTCAAACCCCTTTCTGTCAACTTTGCTAGTTATCAGGACAAAATCACCAGGGTATGTAAACTTTTGATCAGGGTCATTTGTGTAGTTTCTGTTGTCATTATGATTTAAAAATAGTAAACACAGTTGACTGATAATAAATGGCTTCAGCCAAACACTAACCATGAATGAAGGAAAAGTTTTTGTGTTTATTCATATTCTCTGAAAAATAGCCAAGAAATCATAAATTCTGCCAGGGTATGTAAACTTCTGAGCACAACTGTAAGGCTACTTTCACACTGAGGCGCCTTACAGGCGCTACAGCGCTAACAATAGCGCCTGCAAAGCACCTGTAAAGTGCCTCTCCTGTGTCTCCAGTGTGAAAGCCCTCGGGCTTTCACACTGGAGCGGTGTGCTTGCAGGACAGTGAAAGTCCTGCAAGCCACATCTTTGCAGAGCTATAGGAGCAGTGTATTCACCGCTCCTAAAGCGCCCCTTTCCATTGAAAACAATGGGGGCAGCGCCGCAAACCCGCCAACAAAGCGCCGCTGCAGTGACGCTTTGCGGGCAGTTTTGACCCTTTTTTGGCCGCTAGCAGGGGTTAAAACCACCCCACTAGCGGCCCAATAGTGACGGTAAAGCAGCGCTAAATATAGCGCTGCTTTACCGCCGACGCCGACAATGCCTCAGTCTGAAAGTAACCTAAGTGGTTAGCACTTCTACCTAGCAGCACTTGGACTGTCAGTTCGAATCCCAGCCATGGCACTACCTGCACAAAGTTTGCATGTTCTCCCTGTGCCTGCGTGGGTTATACCCCAAAGACCTGCTGGTAGGTTTATTGCCTCCTGGCTAAACTGGCCTTAGTATGTGAATGTATGAAGTATGAATGTGAGTTAGGGACCTTACATTTTAAGCTCCTTGAGGGCAGGAACTGATGTGAATTAGGGGTGCAACGGATCAAAAAACTCACGGTTCGGATCGTTCCTCGGATCAGGAGTCACGGTTCGGATCATTTTCGGATCAACAAAAAAAAAATCTCCCCCACTGTAATATCCACAATCTCCCTATTGGCAGGGTGTGGCAGAATATTGGCAGAGTATTGCAGGGTATTGGCTGGTATATTGGCAGACTATTGGCAGGGTATGGCAGACTATTGGCAGGGTATGGCAGACTATTGGCAGGGCATGGCAGACTATTGGCAGGGCATTGCAGCAGGGTATTGCAGAGTATTGGCAGGGCATTGCAGAGTATTGGAACTGCTGCCATCCGATCTCTCCCCTCCACTGTACAGATCAGTACACAGAGGGGAGAGAGGAGTCGGCGTCATGACGCCGGTTTGTTACAAGTGATCGCTCCGTCCGTGCTAAACGGCCGCCGGGTGTACCAAGATGGCCTCTGCTCCGGAGCTAGGCCGAAGCCGCGGCCTTTAATATGGCCGAGGCCACAGAGTGCTCCGCGGTTCGCGGGTGTCCCGTACGGATCAACCTCTGCGGATCGGATCACGGATCGATGACGATCCGTTGCACCCCTAATGTGAATGTACTAATATACAGTTCATATACAGTGGGGACGGAAAGTATTCAGACCCCCTTAAATTTTTCACTCTTTGTTATATTGCAGCCATTTGCTAAAATCATTTAAGTTCATTTTTTTTCCTCACAGCACCCCATATTGACAGAAAAACACAGAATTGTTGACATTCTTGCAGATTTATTAAAGAAGAAAACCTGAAATATCACATGGTCCTAAGTATTCAGACCAGTGGCGGCTGGTGCTCCATTTTTTTAGAGGGGCGCAAACAAAATCTCAACCAACCCCCCACGTCACTCGCCTGTGATGGGGCAGACAGACAGACTGACGGACAGACATGCAGTTGGATGGACGGACGGACATGCAGTTGGATGGACGGACGGACATGCAGTTGGATGGACGGACGGACATGCAGTTGGATGGACGGACGGACATGCAGTTGGATGGACGGACGGACATGCAGTTGGATGGACGGACGGACATGCAGTTGGATGGACGGACGGACATGCAGTTGGATGGACGGACGGACATGCAGTTGGATGGACGGACGGACATGCAGTTGGATGGATGGACGGACGGACGGACATGCAGTTGGATGGACGGACGGACATGCAGTTGGATGGACGGACGGACATGCAGTTGGATGGACGGACGGACATGCAGTTGGATGGACGGACGGACATGCAGTTGGATGGACGGACGGACATGCAGTTGGATGGACGGACGGACATGCGGACGGTCTAGAGGCGCACTGCACATCGCCACAGGGGATAAAAAAACACCGCAAATGAAGCGTTTTGCCTGCAATTACGGGATTGCATTGGCATGACGCTTCCATAGTGCACAGTGTCCGGTGCCCGCCCGGAACACAGTACACTTAAAGGAACTTTTTTTTATTTCTTTATTTTTTTTTACTGGCTTTGGGGGGGGGGGGGGGCGGCGCCCATGTGCCCCCTATGGACAGGCCGCCGCTGATTCAGACCTCTTTTTGGGGATCCTCTGCCATTCCTCCTTGCAGATCCTCTCCAGTTATGTCAGGTTGGATGGTAAACGTTGGTGGACAGCCATTTTTACGTCTCTCCAGAGAAGCTCAATTGGGTTTAAGTCAGGGCTCTGGCTGGGCCATTCAAGAACAGTCACGGAGTTGCTGTGAAGCCACTCCTTCCTTATTTTAGCTATGTGCTTAGGGTTACTGTCTTGTTGGAAGGTAAACCTTCGGTCCAGTCTGAGGTCCTGAACACTCTGGAGAAGGTTTTCATCCAGGATATCCCTGTACTTGGCCGCATTCATCTTTCCCTCGATTGCAGCCAGTCGTCCTGTCCCTGCAGTTGAAAAACACACCGACAGCATGATGCTGCCACCACCATGCTTTACTGTTGGGACTGTATTGGACAGGTGATGAGCAGTGCCTGGTTTTCGCCACACATACCGCTTAGAATTAAGGCCAAAAAGTTCTATCTTGGTCTCATCCGACCAGAGAATCTTATTTCTCACCATCTTGGAGTCCTTCAGGTGTTTTTTTTTTTTTTTTTTTTTTTTTTTTTTTTTTTTTTTTTAGCAAACTCCGTGCGGGCTTTCATGTGTCTTGCACTGAGGAGAGGCTTCCGCCGGGCCACTCTGCCATAAAGCCTCGACTGGTGGAGGGCTGCAGTGCATCTCTGGAGCTCAGCCACAGTGATCTTTGGGTTCTTCTTTGCCTCTCTCACAAACGCTCTTCTCCCCCGATAGCTCAGCTTGGCAGGACGGCCAGCTCTAGGAAGGGTTCTGGTTGTCCCAAACGTCTTCCATTTAAGGATTGTGGAGGCCACTGTGCTCTTAGGCCCCTTTCACACTGGGGCGGCTTTACCGTTGGTATTCGGCCGCTAGCGGGGCGGTTTTCCCCACCGCTAGCGGCCGTGAAAGGGTTAAAAACCACCGTAAAACGCCTCAGCCTAATATATATATTTTATTTATATATATATATATATATATATATATATATATATATATATATATATATATATATATAAAATAATGTATGCGTATTTAGGCCTGAATTGTCATCATTGTGCAGTATATACAGTATGTATATTTGCCACCATGTTAACATAACCTTTTCTGTTTAAGGATGGCCATCTAGGGCTACGCCATACTAGCAGTGTTGTAGCAGCTACAAATCTCTCTGCTTTTCCCCGGTGATTTGAAGCTAGCTGCTGTAGCCATGTACATTGCTTATCTATGCCCCTACCAATCACTGGGGTGCCATGATCAGCAGCAGCTTCTTTGGATAACATAAGAAACTACTGGAGCTGGCAATTCTGTTGCTAACTCCAAATGCTGCAAAAAGTCAGCTGAGCTCCAAATCACTTAGAATTTCAACAACAATGACCTTTCATTGACTGTAATTGATCTTTTTACTAGCAACAAAATTGCTAAGGAGAGCGATTCACCAGAGCTGAAATTAACCTTTTTCATACTTCGCTTTTTTAAAGTCTTCATGCTAGTCATGTGAAATGCAGCGTCCTCTTCCGTTTCGGATCTTCTCCAGCAGTGGATGATGGAGAGAGTAGTGCTGATGTGATGACATGTGCACTGCTCTCGGCATCAATGTTTGTAAATACGGGACACTGTGGTTTATTTACTAAAGCTGGAGAGTGCAAAATCAGGCTCACTTCTGCATAGAAACCAATTGGCTTCTATCCTCAGCTTTATCAGTTCGGTTTTGGCAATAAAACATGGAAGCTGATTGGTTTCTATGCAGAAGTTAGCCTGACTTTGTACTCTCCATAATGCACGCACTCACAGGATGTCCACAGTCTTCCAGGATGCTGGGCGTTATTCAACCGATAAGACTAAGGACTAAGGTGGTGGAAAGGAAATACTGCAGGGGCAGTACTGTAGAGGAGGTAAGTATTGCAGCCATAGCTGCTTTCTTGTTATTAAAACCATCTGGGGGATCCTGTAAATAAACGGTGTTGAGTTTTTAGTGGGTAGCACAGGATTACTGGATTTTGAAGCAGTAGTCCTTAAAAATAGGTTTCTAAAACGTGGATAAAAAAGGGGCTCAGCAGAGCCTATGAAAGACCAAAAAAACACTGAGAAGTTAGGAGAAAACAGATATGTTTAACATTTTCCAATGCGATACCAGATATATGCCAGAAACACTGGCATTTACAGAGTAATGATGAGTCTACAACAACATAGGCTGAGGTTGTTTTCTCCCCCCCTTATACGTTGTTGCACATCTTGCAAAGATATACAGGTATATAATCCTTTAAAGCCTCTTTAATGACTCTCAAAAAGTCCGTAAATCCTTATCCAAGGATCACATATCTAACAATGTATAATAGTATGCTGCCAAGGCAAATTCTTTTGTGTATACTGAGACACAATAGTCTTAAAATACAGTAGGATATGTATTTGAGTAATACATAGTACTTTGATGCCCTTGGTAGTCCATAGATGGTAGTCTATTTTGGTGGTTTTGGTGTCTTTTTTTCTACTGAGGACTCTGGACTGAGTGGCAAGGGGGCTTCTTTCCAAGTGTTAGGTTGGAAAGCGAGGGTTATCGAATGTTCTGCATTTAAACCTAAAATTTTTCAAAATAGGGTTGCACTGATACCACTGTAGGTGCCTATACCAAGTATATTCATGAGTACGCGTGAAAATGCTCTGATACTCCGAGTACCGATATCGGTACGCCATATCGGCGAGTACTTGACCGAAAGTATCGGTATTAGTACTCGCCGATAAATATCCAGTATCGGTTCAACCCTATTTCAACGGCATGTAGGTTTGAGAATCAGGGGTTACATCGTGCTGCTGCATAATGATGCTCTTTTCAGTGTGTTTTTGGTGTGTTTTTGGTGTGTTTTTGACATGTTTTTCATGCTTCATGTTTGTTTTTTTCCTTTTGTAGAAGACTGTATTTTAGACTCAATCCTGCCAAACATGCACTAAAAATGCATTAACATATGTGTTACATGTGTCCTTACACTTATTTTTGGTGCGTTCCCATTAAAGTCTGTGACAAAAAATATGCTGCACTGTACCAAAAGAAGCACCTTCCCCTTTTTTCTTTTTTTTAAGAACAAACATTGCAGCCGGGCACCATAGAGAATAATGTAACCTCCATTGGGACAGCAAATGCAGGAGAAAACACATGGGGTAAAGGCAGTTCCTTTTGTTCCCTCTGAATATAATGAAAACGTCAAAGTGTTTGTTTTTGCAGCTTCAGCTGCCAGTTGCTGTGTGCAGGCAGCCCATTCAGGTCTATAGGGATTTATAGACATGCGGGGACCCTTTGACAGCCTTGCAGATGACCAGCCTAAACGCAGACATTCTGTGTTCGGAGCTGCGCTTCCATATGGCTGTCAAAATGGGACAAGAGGCTGTGTACATGTGTGTCTATACATTCCTATAGTTATGCATGGGCTTCCTGTATGCAGCACCGGAGGCTGAAGCTGCATATAGAAGGCGCTCATTCCTGGACTACGGGTGTCACCCATCTGAATAAGGCTTTATACGGTTTGCACCGACGGACGCACTGCTTTTTTTTTATAATTTTGTCTGCAAAGGCTTTTTTCTCCTTTATTTTAAACAGTAGTTTAAAAAAAATCACTTATCAGGGTAATATCAGGCAGAACATTAATACTGTTAGTCTGTGTATGAACTTTAACGCCTCACAACGGCTAATGGGTGTGCAGAAACCATAACAAATTGATCTTTGGTGTGTGGTTTTATATTTTCTTATATTTTAATTTGAGTGGAAGCTTTGGGACTTTTGAATTGAAAACCTTGTAATGTTCGGTGGAATTTCCCTTTTTAACTGGCTTGTTCTTGAATATTTTAATATTTTCTGCTCAGGATCAGCTTTAAAAATCTCAGGAGGAGATGCAAAAGGCTCACACAGCAAGTACCCTTGCTAAACATTTGCAGTGTATAGTTACTGTAATAGTAGAGCACAGGGCACAGAAAGTGTGTAAAGCCTTGGTCATACACAGCTCAAATTTCGGCTTATTCCTGTGGAAATCGCTAAAATTTGAGTTATGATCAGTGGCAGTGTGTCCATAAGGGCACCGCCCCCTCTCTTCAGCCGCTCCTCTAGCACCAATAGATTCATGCATTTTCGGGCGCCTGAATTAGTGTTTTTTTTTTTTTAAAGCACCTGATTAGAGCCATAGGCTCTAATAGGTGTCAAAAAAGGTGACCTGCGAGCACCATGCGGGACAATGAATATTCGCTTTCCTAACACTAAACTGCCTCTCCGCCAATCAGGTGCTCGGATCTGTTACCTGTCACCTGATTGGCTGAAACGGCAGGTGCTGTGATTGGATGCCTATCAGGTGTCCAATAATAGCAGAGGACGGGAGAAGACATTGAGGAGCTGTCCCACTGCCACCGAGACAGGTTAAGTACAGACGGTGGGCGGGGTCACAGTGAGGCTGCATTGGAATGGGGCACAGTGAGGCTGCATTGGAATGGGGCACAGCGAGGCTGCATTGGAATGGGGCACAGTGAGGCTGCATTGGGATGCGGCACAGTGGCTGCATAAGAATGGCACAGTGGCTGCAATTGATGATTTTTTTTTTCCAGAACTTTTCATTTTGTTTGCGCCCCCCCAAAAAATTTGGAGCACCAGCTGCGACTGGTTATGAGTGACCATATAGGCACCACCTGGCTTGACAAACTGACAGAAAAATTAAAGGCGCTGGCTGAAAAATTGATGGCCAAAAAGTGACTATGCACAATCAGATGCAGTCACTGTTTGGGTATGCTAACAGCCGCAAATGTACTGTCTGAATGCAGCAGTCGGCAAGGGAGATTCCTCCGTCTATGCTGACCTTATAATCACATAAGGCCAGGTTCCCCAGTAGAGACAGAGCAATAACTTGGCAGTGGTTCTACCCTTCTCAAGCTCTTTGTTCAAAAAAACACATTAATAAAGGGAATGTTTTTGGGGTTATAAATGAAAGTGATGCTAAACGCACAATGTTTAATTCACTTTGTCCCTTTTTATTTCTGTATGTGGATGGTAGCAAAAATCTACAGTGAGGGGAAAAAGTATTTGATCCCCTGCTGATTCTGTATATTTGCCCATGGACAAAAAAAATGATCAGTCTATAGTTTTAATGGTAGGTTTATTTTAACAGCGAGAGACAGAAAAACAATAAAAATATCCAGAAAAAAGGATTTCAAAAAAGTTATGAATTGATTTGCATTTTAATGAGTGAAATAAGTATTTGACCCACCTCAAAACATGACTTAGTACTTGGTGGCAAAACCCTTGTCAGCAATCACAGAGGTCAGACCTTTCTTGTAGTTGGCCACCAGGTTTGCACACATCTCAGGAGGGATTTTGCCCCACTCCTCTTTGCAGATCCTCTCCAAGTCATTAGGGGTTCGAGGCTAATGTTTGGTAACTTGAACCTTCAGCTCCCTCCACATATTTTCTATGGGCTTAAGGTCTGGAGATAGGCTAGGCCACTCCAGGACCTTTAATGTGCTTTTCTTGAGCCACTCCTTTGTTGCCTTGACCTTTGTGTTTTGGGTCATTGTCATGCTGGAATACCCATCCACAACCCATTTTCAATGCCCTAGCTGAGGGAAGGAGATTTTCACCCAAGATTTGACAGTACATAGCCCTGTCCATTGTCCCTTTGATGTGGCAAAGTTGTCCTGGCCCCCTAGTAGAAAAACACCCCCAAAGCATAATGTTTCCACCTCTGTTTGATGGTTGGGATGGTGTTCATGGGGTCATAGGCAGCATTCCTCCTCCAAACACGTTGAGTTGATGCCAAAGAGCTCTATTTTGGTCTCATCTGACCACAAGACTTTTACCCAGTTCTCCTCTGAATCTTTCAGATGTTCATTATCAAACTTCAGATGGGCCTGTATATATGCTTTCCTTATGGGCACTGCAGGATTTCAGTCCTTCACGGCATAGTGTGTTACCAATTGTTTTCTTGGTGACTATGGTCCTAGCTGCCTTGAGATCATTGACCAGATTCTCCTGTGTAGTTCTGGGCTGATTCCTCACCGTTGTCATGATCATTGAAACTCCACGAGGTGAGATCTTGCATGGAACCCCAGACAGGGAGATTTACAGTTATTTTGTGTTTCTTCCATTTGCGAATAATCACACCAACTGTTGTCACCCTCTCACCAAGCTGCTTGGCGATTAGTCTTGTAGCCCATCTTGTAGGTCTACAGTCTTGTCCCTGACATACTTGGACAGCTCTTTGGTCTTGGCCATAGTGGAAAGATTGGAATCTGGTTTTGCTTCTGTGGAGAGGTGTGTTCTATACAGGTAACAAGCTGAGATTAGGAGCACTCGCTTTAAGAGTGCTCCTAATCTCAGCTCATTACCTGTATAGGAGACACCTGGGAGCCAGAATTCTTGCTGATTGATAGGGGATCAAATACTTATTTTACTCATTAAAATGCAAATCAATTTATAACTTTTTTGAAATGTGTTTTTCTGAATATTTTTGTTCTGTATCTCACTGTTAAAATAAAACTACCATTAAAATTATAGACAAACATTTCTTTGTCAGTGAGCAAACGTACAAAATCAGCAGGGTATATTAAATACTTTTTCCCCCTCACCTTTTTTCCTAATCGATATACAGCTGTCACATGACCTAGATCTTTCCCAGCCCGTCTGCAGGGAAACATAACCAGGAGGAGCTTCTAGTCCTCTGCTGCTGGTCACATGTTCAAAAAAAAAAAAAACAGCCTTTGGAATACAGAGTAAAAACAAACAAAATAATAAACCGTTTTAAACTGGCATACAAATAGTAAAAAACAGGTTTCTCAATTTGTTTTTTAAACGGACCACAAACAGTAATCGTAAAAAAGTACAAATTTATTGACATGTATAACAATGAACAACATTCAAATGGAATTAAAAACAAGCGTGTATTGGGGGGCAGAGATGGAAGCAGCTGAGAAAGAAGCCCAGAACTGTCAGACAGAGCGTCCAACGCGTTTCGAAAAAATGGTGCAGATCTTCAGGGACAAAAGGGCTTGAAAAACTGTGTCTTAAATCTACAATAACAGAATACATGTCGTCAGAAATATGCAAGGATGCAGAGATATAAGTGTATAGACCATCTTACATTTCATACATGGAAATCATACATATATATTGTGACAGAGGCAATAGAATAACAGCTGAACATACTGACCCCAAGTGTTAATGCTCCACCCAAACAGCAGAAAATCATAACTCAACGAATGGAGAAAGAGATTGGTCCGTCAGAGCCACCCATGAGCATCAAGCCAGGAGATCAGCGACAACCAGTGATCCACATAAGGCAGAATGGACACCAAGAGAGTGCCACTAGCCTGTATATTTGACTGTGATATATCTAAATAGTTATAAAGATTCAACCACCAATTAGTAAGGATATATTGAACTTGTGGTGAGAGATTATGTTCATATGGTAGATGAACACAAACCAAAACTCAAAAGACCAAACGATCATCACACCTACATTCACAGAAGCTTTAGACAGGACAAATGGTATTCGTCCCCCAAAGACAGATCATGTTTGTAACAAATAGTTTATGTCTGGATATAGGAGTCCAAAACATCACCGGCCATACATTAGTGCAAGAGTCTACCAACAGGCTGGAGTAGCAATGTTAATCTAAAAGCAGCAGCAGAAGAGATCTATTAGCTACATGAATTCCAAAAAGTACAAGGCATAGTCCTGGCACCGCTGAACTAGCGGTGCAATGACCACAGACAACAATATTCAGCACTATAGAGAGCTATAGCGTCCCAGCCGCATGGGGACTTACCTTGTGTTTTAAGATGGAGCGGTGTGGCTCTTTCCGTCTGCTGGGTGGAAGAGAGAAAGTTCTTTCAGGGGCTGAATGACAGACACCACTATATTTATTTAAAACATGTTAATTCAAGCCTCTTTTTAACATATGTTTAGCCTACTAGATAGTAAACCATTTGTATCTTTGTGTATATAAACATCCCAGAAATTCAATCATGTTGGTACTAGATGACATGGTGAAAGTAAGGTTAAATGTGCTGATATTGAGTTGTTGTACAAAAGTCTGTAACATCCCATCAGGACCGCTCCAAATTAGTAGTATGTCGTCAATGCAGCAGAACCACATTATCACGTGGTCCAAAATTGGGGCCAGATCATCCAGTGTATTGATCATTCATTCCCATTCCCCCAGGTACAGGTTGGCATAGGAAGGGGCACAGCAAGTGCCCATGGCCACGCCCTGCACCTGGAGGAAATGGGATATTTGAAATCAGAGCTTTATTATTTTGTAAAAATAGCACAGTGTGGGTGGATATCTGCCAGTCACCGGCTGTGTCACAGCCCTCCAGCCTGTTTATTAGAATAAGAGGGAGGGGAGATGTAATATCCTGCCCTCATTGTCTTTAGCTGGTTAGTGGGCATGGAGGAGGAGGGAGGGAGTGGTTTGTAATTTTACCACTGTATATACAACCAAATGTGTGACTATATATAGTCTAGGGATGCACCGATACCCGTTTTTTTAAGACCGAGTACCGATACTTTTGCTCAAGTTACGGCTTATACCTATTTTTAGTGTCATGTGACACCTTATTAAATGAGCTAATATATTAAAGTGGTAGGGGCCTTTAAATGATTTATACCTAAAGGTAAGCTTATAATAAGTCTTACCTGTGGGTACAGTAAATATCTCCTAAATGTACACCATTTAGGAGATATTTATTTTAGTAGCACCGGCGACGTCCCTGGCACATGCGCTCTCAAAGGACAGCGTGCTATCCATAGAGACCAACAAAGTCTGGGGAATGCCCAGGAAAAAAACAAAGCCTACTTACCACCAGCTTGCAGAAAACCAAATTGACCTATCTAACAGTACGCGTTAAAAATGGGGGTGTAGTCCGCACGCATTTGCAAACGCATGCGTGAGCCATCCATAGAGAGCTGTGCCACGACCATGACTCCTGCACGCATGTGCAGGAGTGGTGTCTTCGCGGCTCGGCCAGCCAAGCGGCTGCAGCCTGTGAACTCGGAAGGAAGACCAGGTGAAGATGGAAGCCCTGGGGGACCTGTGACAGAACTCCGCTGGAGGGCTTTGTTTACACATAAGCCTTTCATAAAGTGGTAGTATGCAATGCATACTAGCACATTATGCTCTTAACTTGCAGGAAGATTTTTTTCTTTTTGTTTTCTTTTTTGAGGTTTACCACCGCTTTAATCTAATACTAAATAAATATTATGTGGTTATGTGCAACCTGACCACAGAGCGATTGTAAAAAGAGTCGGGTACGATTTTCAGTCTGGTTCAGGTGTGATTTCCAGTGTCACTTTAAAAACCCGCACGTGGACTGCAGACTGAAATCACACCGGACTCTTTTTACATATTGCATTGAAACCGGCCCCACACATATGTGAACCTGGACTTGAAGGTATCAGTTTCAGTATTGGAGTATTTGCACGAGTACAAGTACTCATGCAAATGCTTAGTATCGGCACCGATACCAGTAACGTAAGCTTCACCGAGTGGGCTCACTGTTTCTAACAGCATGTCAAACAAGTCCTGCACTCTTAACCCCCGCGGCGCTGCACACTGATAATGCTCATCCCGCTGATCATACCGACAAGCCGCTCCTTAACGCAGTGTGCTGACAGCTTTCCTCCATAGAGCACTGTTTTGCTTTCTGCCTTTCAGCCACCTTGTCGAGGAGGGTAAGAGAGAGGAGAGGACTGGACGGGGGCGCTCCAGAAGGACACCCCTGTACTGGGTGGCACCAGGGGCGGTGCCGTTATCGGCAAGAATTCTCTTTCGGCAAATTGCCAATAAGGTCATTTTCGGCCGATATGTTTCGGCGGCCGAAATTTCGGTGCATCCCTACTTTCAATGCAGTTAGGTGCAATACTTTTATTTCCCGTAGTAGGTGTTTCAAGTTCCAGTCATTGTAGCCCTGAGCACTTGGCCACCTGACCTGTTGGAGGGACGTTCAAGGTTCAAATTGATTAGTTCTCCCCTTCAGCAGAGATCAACAATGCCGCCAGTACTAAAGAGATCCTGGGGCGGTTTTTTCTCCATGTAGGTCTCCATGTGATTTCAGTGCCAACAAAATGATAGGTGCACTTGAGAAATCGTGCATGAAAGGACTTGTATTCAGTATTTTTCAAGATACTGCTGTCATGTAGAGTTCTTATTTTCATTTGTCTTCTTCTGTAGAGGAAGCCCTCATGTGAAGACGATACCACACTATAAGGAAGAACAATGTGCACCAGCATTAAATTTGGAGACCAAAAAAGTTCTGGATTTGCAGGCTCCAATAACAAGGTATTTATTATTTCCTGATTCACTGTCATCTGCTGGTGCCCTTATGAAAATTGATTCATTTGTGTGTAGTCACACAGTGTTTTTTTTTGTTTTTGTAGTATACAGTCGATGATGGAAGACCTATTGGTGGCTACAGAGGATTGCCTGCTTCACCTTATTCACTGGGAAGGCATGACAAATGGCAGGAAGGCCATTAACCTTGCTACAATTCCATTTTCAGTTGACTTTCAGCCGTCCAGAGGTACTTAGAATTTTAAAAACAAAACTATGTATGGTCTGTGAAAGTATGCAATATTGTTCTGTGTTTTTTTTATACAGGATGTAAAATGTATTGTTCTCTAAATGCTTTTTTCATGCATGAGGTGTTCTTTTGAGAGACCATAATTAGTATTATTCTGTCTTTTAATATATATTGCCTTTAAAAAGTATTCATACCCCTTGAAATTTTCCACATTTTGTCATGTTACAACCAAAACGTAAATGTATTTTATAGGGATTTTATGTGCTAGACCAACGCAAAGTGGCACATAATTGTGAAGTGGAAGGAAAATAATGGTTTTCAATTTTTTTTTTTTTTTACAAATAAATATCTGAAAAGTGTGGTGTACATTTGTATTCAGCCCCCCTGAGTCAATACTTTGTAGAACCACCTTTCGCTGCAATTACAGCTGCAAGTCTTTTTGGTATGCCTCTACCAGCTTTGCACATCTAGAGAGTGAAATTTTTGCCCATTCTTGTTTGCAAAATCGTTCAAGCTCTGTCAGATTGAATGGAGAGCGCCTGTGAACAGCAATTTTCTTTCTTCAATGTGTTGCCACAGGTTCTCAATTGGATTTAGGTCTGGACTTTGACTGGGCCATTCTAATGCCGCGTACACACGATCGGAATTTCCGACAGCAAATGTTCGATGTGAGCTTGTTGAAATTCCGACCGTGTGTAGGCGCCATCCGACATTTTCTGTCGGAATTTCCGACAACAAAAATTTGAGAGCTGGATCTCAAATTTTAAGACAACAAAATCCATTGTCGGAAATTCCGATCGTGTGTAAACAATTCCAGCGCACAAAATTCCACGCATACTCAGAATCAAGCAGAAGAGCCGCACTGGCTATTGAACCTCCTTTTTCTAGTCCCACCATACGTGTTGTATGTCAGCGCGTTCTTGCCAATCGGAATATCCGAAAACATTTGTGCGACCGTGTGTATGCAAGACAAGTTTCAGCCAACATCCGTCGGAAATAAATCCATGGTTTGGTTGTCGGAAATTCCGATCGTCTGTACACGGCATAACACATTATTATGCTTTGATCTAAACCATTCCATTGTAGCTCTGGCTGTACAGTGGGGACGGAAAGTACTCAGACCCCTTTTACATTTTTCACTCTTTGTTATATTGCAGCCATTTGCTAAAATCATTTAAGTTCATTTTTTTTCCTCATTAATGAACACACAGCACCCCATATTGATAGAAAAACACAGAATTGTTGACATTTTTGCAGATTTATTAGCAAATAAAAACTGAAATATCACATGGTCCTAAGTATTCAGACCCTTTGCTGTGACACTCATATTTTTAACTCAGGTGCTGTCCATTTCTTCTGATCATCCTTGAGATGGTTCTACATCTTCATTTGAGTCCAGCTGTATTTGATTATACTGATTGGACTTGATTAGAAAAGCCACACACCTGTCTATATAAGACCTTACAGCTTACAGTGCATGTCTTTTACATTTAAGGCCAGTTCACACCAGATGCAGTTCTGTTTTTTCGGCACCAATACAGGCAGTTTCTGGTCAGTTTCTGCACCAGAAACTGACCGGAAACTGACTGCATGGTGTGAACTAGAGTCATTGGAATACATGGAAAACACTGTGCATGCATTTTTAGTGAAGAAAAAAAGCGCACGGAACTGCGTCTGGTGTGAACTGGCCCTTATGCAAAAAAATTGGGCTACAGTTATTTTTATTTATTTTTTTTAAAGCAAAAAAGTGTTCGAAAAATTGCTGCACAATTTTTACCGTGCGAGATAAAAAGTTGCAACGACCAACATTGTATTCTCTAGGGTCTTTGCTAAAAAAAACATATATAATGTTTGGGGTTGGGGTCTATGTAATTTCTAGCAAAAAAAATTATGATTTGTACATGTAGGAGAGAAATGCCAGAATTGGCCTGGGTGGCAAGTGGTTAAATAGATTTTTCTCTAAAGGCATTTTATTAAAATAAATTTAATAAAAATAAAAAAAATTGATTTTAAATAAAAAAAAAAAAAATCAGATTTTTTTTTGTAAATCGTTGATTTATATCCACCCTGGTAGGCGATGATTGGAGACTTACCCAAGGTTCACATATGTGCAATGCAGGAACCAGCACAATTACAGCACTGCATCGCATCCTTCCTGCAGGTAGTTCACACTGATTAGGAAAGCCACACACCTGTCTATATAGGACCTTACAGCTTACAGTGCATGTCTTTCACAAACCGCTGTGGGTGAAACACCTCCAGTTTAGTTCACAGATTACAGTGCAAACTGTGAACTCGCATAGGAATCAGAGTGCATAGGTGAGAACACCAATGCGATCTGATTCTAGTGTGGGGAAAAAAGTCCCTGCACTATTTTCTGTACAAATCCAATGCGAGTTCCGCCATATGTATGGCTGAACTCGCATTGCTCAGAGATCGCATGTGATCGGCACCTGCAGTGCGGGCACGAATCACATGCGATCTCTGAGATTGCGCTAGTGTGAACCCATGCTTAAAGTGGATGTAAACCCTCACATATACCTAGTGAAGTGAACAGCCTAGTACACAGATGAAACAAATCCTTCTACATAAGTTTTACATGTATATCTGCTCTCTTCCCCTTTCTATATTCTTTAGAATTCTTACATTGTGTTGAGATTTTTACTTCCTCATTCTGCAGTCACTGTAGCTTGGATTACACTGGGAGACAGTTGATTGGAGGAAAGGCACTCACCCGCACTCCATATAGGCAAAGGCTTGCAGAGCTCTCCTGTGAATCGTGCAATACTCTGCTAATCTATTTATAGCAACCTCCCACTACACAAACTTTAGGCTCCCATCTCGGAGAACTTATCAGAAGTTATCAGGCTAATAACAGAGCTGCTGAGCAGGAGAAAGCCATGGGTGCTTTGGAGAGAGCTAAGAAAACACTACAGATATGTGCCCAGCTCAAGTTTCATGAATTGGATTTATATCCACTTTAAGTTTTTTTTAATCATGTACCAGCCCCTATAGGGGAGATTTCCCATTACTGTGTATCAATATAAATCAAATCTCTCCAAAAAAGCCATTGATAGAAACCTAATGCCGCGTGCACATGGTCGGACTTTTCAGCTACAAAAGTCCGACAGCCCGTCCGACTGACTTTCGAGGAACTTTTGGCGGACTTTCAACAGACCTTCTAACGACCGGACTTGCCTACACACGATCACACCAAAGTCTGACGGATTCGTACGTGATGACGTACACCGGACTAAAATAAGGAAGTTGATAGCCAGTAGCCAATAGCTGCCCTAGCGTGGGTTTTTGTCCGTTGGACTAGCATACAGACGAGCGGATTTCTAGGTCCGGCGGAGTTACGACGTAAAGATTTGAAGCATGTTCCAAAGTCCGTCAGATTTGCGACTGGAAAAGTCAGCTGAAGGTCCGGTGAAGCCCACACACAATCAGATTATCCGCCGGATTTGGTCCGTCGGCGTCCGTCGGACAAGTCTGGTCGAAAAGTCCGACCGTGTGTACACGGCATTATAGTTGTTTTAATCCTCTCTGCTAGCAGCCAATGGAGATTTTGCTTTTCTGTAGCTTCACTGATGTTAGTCAATGCACTTTTCATATAGGCATTACATCATGCTGTTTCTATAAAATAAGGAGCGCCATTTTAATGCTCATAAAGCTCAAGTTAACAGTCCTGCCAAAATTTCAAGTTATGTAAGGTTACAAATAGTGTAGTCCTAAGCCCAAAAATGGACTCACAATTGATGAGGTCCTTGTCTCTTATTCTTTTCCTGTAGGTTCATTCTTGGATATTGGAGATGTACATATTCGGGAGATGGAATATTGTGTCACCCTTGATGGGTTTGCTGTTGTGTTCAACGATGGTCGTGTTGGCTTTATCACACCAGTTTCAAGCCGTCTCACTGCTGATGTAAGGTCCCACTTATCAAAAATGTCCATTCTTTTTGAATTTTGTCAACATTTTCCTTTGATTTAAAATGGGGTTCTACATTGCTATCCATGCACCAATCCGCTTCAAATGCTCCTTGTAAAATTCCCAGTCTCTAGCATTGGTTTGAATTAATTGGATTGGTTGCTATGAGTTTCCCAAGGCATTTTTTTTTCCTTCTTTGTGACGGCTTTATAAATAAAAATCTTATAGAATAGTTTGTAAATTACACTAATGGTAAATGAGACTACAGTATATCATGTGAAGGATGCTTTTAAGACCCTACTAAGATTTGACATCTCTGTCACATAGTGGAGCACATGTGATCCATTTAATCCATTTTGTGTAGATTTTTTAAAGTTCTCTCTTCTGGAGATCACTGTTAAGTCTGCCATTGCAGACCTGCTTCTGAAATTCTAGATTCCTGGCTGTTATGCTGACCCACTTGCTTCAGTATTTTACGTCAAACTGAAAATAGACAGAAGTGCACGTTCAGGAGTGTAACGTGGGGCAGCTGACATAATTCTGCCCGCAAGTCAATCACAGTTCTGGAGCCACCCCATTAAACTGCAGGTGTGTCATATGGGAAAGCTGGAAAGATAATGTAGTTTTCATTGAAGAAGAATGCTATATGTTAGATTTTATTCTCAACAACCAGTCATGTGACTGGCTAAGGAGCGCTCGACTGTCGATAACAATTTTGGAGCTGCCCCACATGACATGTAGGAATATCACGTGGGGCAGCTGGGGAAAGGAAAAGAGCAAAGCTTCCCAACACTGTAAATGGAGCATGCACAGAGAGAGTGGCAATCCAGAAGACTGAAGATGGTCAGTGATAGTGTTGCCAGTCTGAATAAGGAAGCAATATGCATTAGCAGGATTACCAGGTATTTATTCTCTACTAAACTTTTTTTTCAAAGAGAACCACGCATATGGAAATAATTTTAGAGCCAAAAGGGAAAATACATTTACGGGTTTAATGAAACTTTAACAAGACTTTTACAAAACCTTCCTTCCTAGCTCCGTGGTACAGACATCCCAGACTTGGAATTTCCAGCAAGGGCTCAGAGTTATGGTGTAGCATTTGCACCTCTATCTCCTAATTTTTCACCTTTTTCTGCTCTGCTAAGGCAGTCAGAATCCCAAAACACATACTCCACTAGGCATTAGTTCATGTTCCTAATGGATCCAGTATGAAAATCCTTCTATATAGCCTCAGGATACTTACGCCTTGAGGAGTGTGGATCTTGTTTATGAATACAAAAGCATTCCTATGCAGTCTTTCCCCATGCAGATCAAATCCATTGACTATTCTCTGTCTGGAGTGACCTCTAGAGTCTTGCAAAATCTTCTTAACTCCTCCTTGAAACTCACACAGGTTTCTTGATGCAGGTTGAATCCTCTACCTACGAAAAAAAGTGGGATTAAGTCTCAGTAGTACTGTTTGGCTGAACAAGTCTTTGGTTAAGTATCTCCTTTCCATCTCCACCCTATCTGAATTCTTGGGCTTTTCCCTACTCACAGCCCAAAAAGTCAGATCTTTTAGTATAGTCTGCTTCTTCACGCCCACACTTCTCTGGTTGATTACAACTAAAAAGTTCAGAGATATGCCCAATTCTCAATACGATTTTTCCCTATCTCATATCTGATTACCAGGGAATATTTAATATCCTTCCCACCCTAATCTTTTACCTATATGGATTTAACCTATCAAACACATTCAGCCCTAGCAGGAGTTCAGTGTTGTACTCTCGATCACCTCCAGTAACAGAATGGTTCTACAGTAATTACGCCTTTTTGCAGTTAGGATTTGCCACAGTAAAGTAATCTTCACCTCTCTCTGTGGCTATCTGAAGTCAGGCAACCTGGTTTATAGCCCTTGATCTGATAAGACACTGCCCAATGAACTCTCAATCCACAGTTCAAAATAATTCAATGGATTGGACATATTATCCATCATTACAAAGTTTGTTTCTATGTCAAATCACGATCATTGAGAAAAATTATGGACCTGCGGTCACTTAAAACATATGGAACCATAAGATCTGATATCGATGGCCAAAAATTATTTCCTGGTCTCAGCTTAATCTTATTCCTGATCATTACTCTAGATTACAAAGATCTAGAATAGATCGTAGGAGATCCTTCCTATCTTACTCTGGTTGTTCCAACCAATTACATCAAGTTTTTCAGCCTACTTATAGAGGGATTCAGTACCTTTCTATATAGAGCTCTTTGTCTTTTTCGTATGGCCTCCTTCTACCCTTACGTCTCTGCCACTACAGAGATTTATCACTCGGTTTCCCTTACTAAAAATGTTTTTTTTTTCACTTAATAAGTTTTTCCTTCCTTTACCTTATAAAAGGTAAACCATTTTATACCCTTGGTACATGTGGTAACCTTGTGTTTCCCTGTTATACAAGCAGAACCTTTTATCCCCAGAGCGCACTCTATAACCCAGGTTTCTTTTGGTTGCACTCCTAACCAGTTTACCCCAGATTTAGGCCTTGCGCTCTTGTTACAGGACTGGGCCTACCGCTATCCTTTTCCTCTAGGTGCATGTATAAATATTTCAAAACCGATATTGCACAGAGTAGAGCCTTCAGCTTTACTTTTAATCCAGACCATCTTGTGCCTACTTGAAAGCTCGCTCTGAGGGCCTCTGCACCAACAGAATCCACCTGCGTAATTTTATCAATCAGTACCCATGGTGGATTCCTCCTACTGACAGCCGTTTAGACAGTCTTCTTGCTTTTGACATTTCCGACATCACTGATAAGAGGGAATTTTGTTTCCATTCCCCTGGAGAATGGTGTAGCACTACTCTACTCAAACAGTTAGGTCCATATATATTTGGACACAGGCACAATTTTTTTTTTTTTTTAGGTATTTACCAAAACATATTCAAGCTGTAGTTATATAATGGGCTGAAAGTGCACACTCAGGTTTAATTTGAGGGTATGTACATCCAAATCAGAGGAAGGGTTTAGATATTACAGCTCTTCAGAATAGCCACCCCCCCTTTTTCAAGGGACTGTAAGTAATTGAACAGTTGAATCAAAAGCTGTTTCATGGCCAGGTGTGGGCTTCTCCTTCGTTATTTCTTCATCAATTAACCACTTAAAAACTGGGCACTTAAACCCCCCCCTCCTGCCCAGACCAATTTTCAGCTTTCAGCGCTCTCACACTTTGAATGACAATTACTCAGTCATGTAATACTGTACCCAAATGAATTTTGTGTTCTTTTTTTCATACAAATAGAGCTTTCTCTTGGTTTTATTTGCTCACCTCTGGGTTTTTTATTTTTTGCGCTATTAATGAAAAAAGACCGAAAATTTTGAAAAAAAAATGCTTTTTTCTTAGTTTCTGTGATAACTTTTTGCAAATTATTAATTTTTCTTCATAAATTGTGGCCACAATTTATACTGCTACATGTCATGACATGTAAAAATAACCCAAATTAGTGGATATTATTTGGTCTTTGTGGAAGTTAGAGAGTCTACAAGCTGTGGTGCAAATCATAAAAAATTGATCACACCTGATGTACTGACGGCCTCATCTCATTTCTTGCGACCCGAACAAGTCAGGAAAGTACAAATACCCCCCAAAAGACCCCTTTTTTTGAAAGTAGACATTCCAAGGTATTTAGTAAGATTGCACGGTGAGGTTTTTTATGTCAATTTTTCCCACAATTCTTTGCAAAATGAAGATTTGTTTTTTTTGTTTTTTTTTTTCCCCACAAAATTGTCATTGTAATAGGTTATTTCTCTCACATGGCATGTGTATACCACAAATGACACACCAAAATACATTCTGCTACTCCTCCTGAGTATTATGATACCACATATGTGGGACTTTTTCACAGCCCAGCCACATGGAGAGGCCCAACATGCAGGAAGCACCATCAGTTGTTCTAGGAGCATAAATTAAACATCTAACTTGTTGACTACCTATTACACTTTTGAAAGCCCTAGAGCACCAGGACAATGACACGTGACATTGATGTGGCACCGATGACAGATGGCACTAATATGTGGCACTGATGACACGTGGCACTGATGACACGTGGCACTGATGACACGTGGCACTGATGACACGTGGCACTGATGACACGTGGCACTGATGACACGTGGCACTAATACGTGGCACTGATGACAGATGGCACTAATACGTGGCACTGATGACAGATGGCACTAATACGTGGCACTGATGACAGATGGCACTAATACGTGGCACTGATGACAGATGGCACTAATACGTGGCACTGATGACAGATGGCACTAATACGTGGCACTGATGACAGATGGCACTAATACGTGGCACTGATGACAGATGGCACTAATACGTGGCACTGATGATACGTGACACTGATGACACGTGACACTGATACGTGGCACTGGGGACAGGTGGCACTCGGGTCACTTTATTTTCAGGTTGTTTTTTTTTTTTTTTGACACTCACCACTGCAGCTGTTCGCTCTCCCTCCTCACACGCTGTCTCTGTGTGAGGAGGGAGAGCCGGCAATGAGAGATGATCTCATATGTTTACATATGAGATCATCTCTCATTGGAAGCTCCGATCACGCTGTAAACGGCCGCTGTGATTGCCCATTTACAGTGATCTGTGACTGGCTGTGTCCAAGGGACATGGCCAGCACAGAATTTCCTCGATGCGCGCCCACGGGAGCGCGCATCACGGAAGTAAACAGGAGGATGTCCAGGGATGCCCTCCCGGCAATTGGCGTCCACGCTGTAGCCGTCTTTCGGCTATAGAGTGGGCACAAAGTGGTTAAGCAGGTAAAAGGTCTGGAGTTGATTCTAAAGCCTCGTACACGCGCTTAGATTTTTGAATGACCGAATGTCCTCTTTTTGTGGCATGCTATTCTCATGTTGAAAGTGAAGAGGTTACTCAGAATACAAAAATTTTCGTACAACAAAATACAACATCAGAAGTGACGCAATGTGTTGAATAGTTTTGTATGTATACTTTAGTTTCTGAGCATGCGTAGTCTTACTCTTACGATTTATTCGTACGAAAACCGTACTAATGAAACTAAAATCGGACGTTGAGTTCACATCCAACAAAAATGTTATAGTCTGCACATCCAGCTTTTGTCTGACGAAAAAGTGAAATCGGCTGTCAAAAGTACCGTACTAACGATCCAAGACCGCTCGTCGTACACATTTTTCCATCCGATTTTCGGATAGTGTGTACAAAACCTTAGGTGTGGTATTTACGTTTGGAATCTATTGCTGTGAACCTACATCATGCGTTCAAAGGAGCTTTCCATGCAAGTGAAACAGGCCATTGTAAGGCTTCAAAAACAAATCTATCAGAGAGATAGCAGCAACATTAAGAGTGGCCAAATCAACAATTTGATGCATACTGAGGAAAGAAAAATGCACTAGTGAACTC
This sequence comes from Aquarana catesbeiana, assembly GCF_042186555.1. Taxonomy (NCBI): domain Eukaryota; kingdom Metazoa; phylum Chordata; class Amphibia; order Anura; family Ranidae; genus Aquarana; species Aquarana catesbeiana. Next base: position 406,795,542 of record NC_133324.1, read on the forward strand.
AGCAACATAAAAAGGCCTGGACGTCCATGGAAGACAACAGTGGTGGATGATTGCAGGATCCTCTCTATGGTAAAGAAAAACCCATGCACAACATCCGGACAAGTGAAGGACACTCTCCAGGAGGTGGGAGTATCATTGTCAAAGTCTACAATCAAGAGAAGACTTCACAAGAGGAAATACAGAGGGTTTACCACAAGGTGCAAACCATTCGTAAGCCTGAAGAATAGAAAATCCAGATTAGACTTTACCAAAAAACATCTAAAACAGCCAGACCAGTTCTGGAAAAGCAATCTTTGGACGGCTGAAACTAAGATTAATCTATACCAGAATGACGGGAAGAAAAAAGTGTGGAGGAGGCTTGGAACAGCTCATGATCCAAAACGCATGTCATCTGTAAAACATAGTGGAGGCAGTGTGAAGGACATGGGCATGCATGGCTTCCAGTGACGCTGGGTCATTGGTGTTTATTGATTTGATAGAAGCAGCCGGATGAATTCTGCAGTGTTTAGAGATATACTGTCAGCCCAGATTCAGCCAAATGCAGCAAAGTTGATTGGACGGCGCTTCACGGTACAGATGGACAATGATCCAAAACACACTTCAAAAGCAACCCAGGAGCTTTTGAAGGAAAAGAAGTGAAATATTCTGCAATGGCCGAGCCAGTCACCTGATCTCAACCCAATTGAGCATGCATTTCACTTGCTGAAGGCAAAACTGAAGACAGCTGCAGTTAGAGCCTGGCAAAGCATCAGAAAGAAGGAAACCCAGTCTTTGGTAATGTCCATGGGTTCCAGTCTTCAGGCAGTCATTGCCAGTAAAGGATTCTCAACAAAATATTAAAAATGAACATTTATGATTATATTAATTTTGTCCAATTACATTTGAGCCCCTGAAAATGGGGGACTGTGTATAAAAATAGTTGCAGTTCATAAAATTTGTACTCGATAATATGTTACACACCTTGAATTAAATCTCAGTCTGCACTTCAAATTCATTTGGTTTGTTATATTTTAATTTTATTCTGGTGGCATACAGAGACAAAAGTATGACAATTGTGCTTGTGTCCAAATATATATGAACCTAACTATTTTTCTTGCGGGGGATGGGGAGTTGTTACACCCTTGTTGTCGTCATCAACCCTTTTTATCGGGGGTTCTGACATACCACACCCAACGGCGGCCTGCAAGAATACTTCCTCTCAGGTACTTGGTGACATTCTGTCTTCCTCCCGTCAGCACCAGATGGACAGGTAATCTGAGGCCTACTCCTCTTTAAATCATGTTGCTCCTATGTCTTTTTTTCCTAAATGTTTTATATAATTAATATTATAATGTAAAATTGCAAAAATAACATTTGTTTTATGTTTTCCTGGTAACACAGGATCAAAAATTATAATGTTACTGTTGTGACAAATGTTTCTATCTTTACAGCAAGTCCATGGAGTTTGGGCACCAGATGTTGTTGATGGAACATGTGTGGCAGTTAACAATAAATATAGATTGATGGCATTTGGATGTGCCAGGTAAGTTATGTTCAACAAGGATGGAATTCATTCATTTTCTTTTCTTTTCTTTTCTTTCTCAGTTTGCAAATGAATCACTGTTCGTTTTATAATTGAATCAAACACAGATTTAAACATAAGTTATGAGCAAGTTCTAAGGTATGCCAACCATGCCAAGTGCAAAATTTTTCTTATCACCCCTATTAAGGATATCGCTTTGAAAACTATGTGTTACTAGAGCAACAGTGTATGTCGGTATATATTCATTTTCTAGTAGGTATGTTTTCCTAACTCAGCTGTAGGGGTAGTGGTTATGTTACAGTGTTCACAAAGGGACTGGCTCCAGGGATCTATCCACAGACATCCTCTGCTTATCCTTTAGTCTTAGGCCTTTATTTTTTATTTTTTTAAATAAATCTGTCACTATAAAAAAAAAGGTTGAAAAAGAAGAAGCTCCCTGCAAAAAAAAGACTCCAATCTTCACCCTCCAATAGCTACTACAACATCTATCACTTCCTAGGCATGACGGATGCCTGTGTTCGCTGCTTCTGTGGATGGAACCACAAAGCGCAGTGCAGGCAAGGCCTCCAAACACACCCAAAAGTGCATAAGACACTGGAGATTGTTTAGCTGTTCTAGCTGTTGACGTAAATGAAGATTAGACTACGTGTCAGCCATAGAGGTAAGTATTAAAAGTGTTCTGTTGCGTATTAAGTGTTCTGTTGCAGAGAACTGCTTTTATTTTTAAATGGTAACAAAGATGCTTTAATCACTTGCGTTAGAATATCATTGTCTTAGTTGGCAAGTGGTTATGCCTGGACCATGGCTGCAGGGTATTATTTTTTTACAGCCAGCGATGGGCTTTCATGTAAAAGTAATCCCTTTTATAGCACTGCAGATCCCCCTTCCAGCTCCACTCTCCACCATTCCCAGGCTCTCCTGCTCCACTGGGGAGCCCAGGACCGCTATAAGCGGTTTGGTTGGCTGCCCACAGAGGAGATGGAGGAACATCCATTCCCTGATCTCTTCTGTGATGAGTGAAGCCGGAATCTTCCAGTCACTTCCATTTTCAGAGCGGTCTTTCCCTGGCTGTAAAAGCATCTGTTCAGACACAATCCATGTTTGATCAGATGCTTTGAAGGGCAGGGGAGATATCAAGGGTTTAATAGACCCCTGATGCCTCCATAAAGCATATATCACATGGGGTCTTGTTTACTCACTTAATTTTGGGTTGCCAGTGCACCTTAACACATTAAAAATCATAGCTAATTGAAAAATCTAATAAAAAAACGAAAATAAATGCACATCTTTTTGCAGGTAAGAAAATGTGCATTTATTATTTTGTATTTTTTTATTGGGAGCTTGGAAAGCATTGCAACCCTGATCAACAGATCAGGGTGCAATGCAGGGCTCTTACAGACTGTGTGTAAGCTGCCTGGCCGTACATCGTACGGCCAAGCAGTTACACGCTAACAGGAAGCATCAATGAACTACCACAGCGCTCAATAGTGCCATTGTAGTTCATTGAGAACTACAAGCCGACAGACACAAAGGCTGCCAGATCTTGTAGTTTTCCATTCACAGAACTCTGTGAATGAATGACGTGGCTGAGTGAGGGCGTTCACTACTAGAAGTGAGTGTGAGCGGCTTTCTTCTTCCATGACGTGGCCAGTCAGGCAAGGCCCTGCCCGACAACGTTCTTTGCACATTGTGAATGAGAGTGAGGGAAGAAGATACCCCGCCACCTGTCACAACAGGGAGGTGGGGTGGGTGTGGAGACCAATGGATTTGTACCATGTTACACCCTGAATATGGGTGTAACTTGTTACAAAAGGTAAACTTATCCTTTAATGCAGTGCATGCCAAGTGCATTGTGGTGCACTGCAATGCAAACCTTTTGCATTTACCACTACTGTAACAGTGTTTCGGGTGCTATTCAAAATTAATGATGTCTCACTCTAGCTCAGTCAAAGTAGGTAATAAGTCTAAGGGAGCAATGTAAATCTTTGATAAGCAAGTTTTCAAATTTGTAGGAATGATACAGGCTGAATATTCTGCTTCCTGCATTTAAGCCAGTTGTGACTGATTCTGTTTAACAGTACAGTCTTACTATCCCCATGATGTTTAACTGTCTTTTGAATGCTATTTTGCAGTCACAAAATCTATAGTATAATTGACAGTCATCAATGGGTATTTAGATAATAGTTTTATAATAATAATAGTGTATATGTATGTATGTATGTATATATGTGTGTATATATATATATATATATATATATATATATATATAAAACCGACCTAATTCAACTAATTGAACCGGTGTTAACTATTTTCTGTTTAACAGACTAACCATATACATGTTTCTCTCTGTCCACAGTGGCACTGTGCTGGTATATACAATAGATAACACGACTGGTGCTATGCAGCTTTCTCATAAGTTAGAGCTTACTCCAAAGCAGTATCCAGGTAAGATCTTGCATTGCATGGCTTTGAAATTTTTATCCAGTATTTATGTACCTTTTAAGCCAGCCAGATCACATCTACCTCAAAGCATGCTGGCAGCTGGGTGCTGTAAAAGTAAGCTTGACTACAGTTGTGGTTGTGACCATTTTTACATTCTTTTACTGCCTCGCTCTAGTACTTACCACAGTGTCAGTAAAAGGGTTAATTAACCTTGCAATACACTTTTTTAAAGCTGAACTCCTGTGAGGTGTTAAAAACATCTCCATAATCTAGGTATGTCTTCATTAAAAAATATAATTTATATATTTAAATACAGCCTGAATACCATCTTTTAACTACCTGCAATTCTCTGAACTTCAATACGAATACTGGGAGAGTGCGTACACTTAAAGTGGACCTTCACTTCACAAAATAAAAGTGCCACTTAGTCAACTCCCAACCCAATGCCCTAACACCTTGTACATTTTATATGTGTGGGAGTGGGTACCTTTTTTGACAGGTACCCACTCCCACTTCCTTGGTTCTCAGCTGGGCGAGAATGACGTGCACTTAGGAATGCCACCTACCCATGCCCTCCCACCTAAAGTCTTTTGGATGACATCACATGTCCCAGGAGACTGCAGGACCGGTCCTGCAGTGCCACATAATCTCGCACACGCACAGTGGGAAGCCAACTGTGATTCCTCCAGTTGGCTCACATATCCAAAATGGTGGCACCAGGGACCTGCAGCGGTAAGAAGAACTGGCTGCGGGATGACAACACTGGACACTCAGGCAATGACAGATACCTTATTTTTAAAAGTCAACAGCTACAGTAATTGTAGCTGATATAATCAAGGTCTTTGACTAAGCCGATCTGCTTAAAGGAAACTCATACTGAGAGAAAAAATTTTAAGACCTCTTGCTTGAAAAAGCTCAGTACAGCTTATTTGTTTTACTAAGCTAATATACAGCCCATTAATTGTAATGTGCCTATGCACACAGGCGTGTAAACAAGCGCTGTGTATTCTTCAGTTAAAAAAATGAAATAGAAAAATTAGCATTTTTGGTCAGTAATTTACGCCTCATGCGTGCAAATGCGCACGTTTGTACACAAATGTCCATTAACATATTGTGAATGCAAGAATACATTTGCACATGAGAATACATACAAAAAAAAAAGGCTCAAAAAAATAGATATGTAAAAATATACTCAAGCGATGTAGTGAAAATAAATGAATATAAATATAAAGTGCATAAATCTTTGGAAGATATCCAAATAATAAAAGCAGCAAACTAAATAAGTGTTCAGGCACCTAAATTATCATATAAAAAAATTAATTATAGTTGCGCTAATATTAACCTTCCAAAAAAGAGTGCATACTCATCTCAAAATAAATAGTGTGTGCTCAGATAATTAAAACCATATATATGTGAAAAAGGGTCACAGTGTAAATACTAAAAACGTGCAAAGAATAATTATTACAACTCCCAAACTGTTCCAATAAAGTGAAAAAGTGCAGAAAAAATCCCACTTGTGCAGATCAATGAGCGATCTAAATTGAATTATATCATCATCAATCAGAACAATCCCTTTGATAGTAAAACCTTCAAAACATAAAAATTGTCCAAATTTCGCTGTGTGATGAGATGTTTCCACCAGAGGTTAGATCTAATCCTCAAAAATCCAAATACCGCTGACTTTTTCAAGGATGGTCATGTGGCGCTCGAGTCTCCATTATATATTGGTGCCATCGTCAGCGTGGACTCTATTTTCAAATTAGGTGACTTCTGAAGGCAATTGGTTCCACCAAAATTACGGCCCGTTTAACTTTAGTGCCCTCTTGCTAGTCTGTTTCTGACCAGCAAGAGGGCACTAAAGTTAAACGGGCCGTAAATTTGGTGGAACCAGTTGCCTTCAGATGTCACCTAATTTGTAAATAAAGTCCACGCTGACGCTGGCACCAATATATAATGATGAAAAAGTCACGTGTCGGGTGACGCAACGCGTAGGAGGAGTCAGTGACGTCCGCTATTGTGGCTAAGTCAGCAGCTGGTTACGAGCGGTGTGAGAATTCACCGCGCCCCAAGCGACTGATTGTTCTTCCAGGCTGTTATCCATTCTGGCATACGTGAGTGCACTCTGTGTAGTACTGACTTTTCTCTAACAATAGTTCATTGCGCAATGATGTTCTTTTATTTTAGTATTACATATACTGGGGTCATCTAAGAAATATCTGGTGGAAATATATCATACAGCGGTATTTGGATTTTTGATGATTAGATCTAACCTCTGGTGGAAACATCTGAGCACACACTATTTATTTTGAGATAGTGCATGAGTATGCACTCTTTTTTGGAAGGTTAATATTAGTGCAACTATAATTAATTTTTTTATATGAAAAAAATAGATGCTCAAACAGGAGTATCGTGTGCAAGAGGCCTAAAGCATGATTTTCCTGGCTGTGTACTTTTTAGTTCTGTGACAGATTTAAAGCCAAAAAATCAGAATGAGGGTGAGGCAAGTTTTTTTTTTTTTTTTTTTTTTTTATGAGAAAATTTTGAGCAGAGTCCTAATTCTCTCAGCCTAATTGCCTTTAATTTGGACAAAAGTCAGGGACCTGGCTACGCTTCCTGGCAGACTGGTTGAAAATTTTCTTCTAAGGCATTGAAAAAAAAAAAAAAAAAACACATATATATATATATATATATATATATATATATATATATATATATATATATATATATATATATATATATATATATATATATATACATACATATATATATATATATATATATATATATATATATATATATATATATATATATATATATATATATATATATATATATATATATATATATATATATATATATACGCATACACACCACTATATTACCAAAAGTATTGTGACGCCTGCCTTTGCACCCACATTAACTTTCATGGCATCCCAGTCTTAGTCCGTAGGGTTCAATATTGAGTTGGCCCACCCTTTGCAGCTATAACAGCTTCAACTTTTCTGGGAATGCCGTGCACAAGGTTTAGGAGTGTGTCTATGGGAATGTTTGACCATTCTTCCAGAAGAGCATTTGTGTCGCTCTAATTCATCCCAAAGGTGTTCTATCGGGTTGGGGTCAGGGCTCTGTGCAGGCCAGTCAAGTTCCTCCACCCCAAATTCATTAATGTCTTTATGGATTTTGCTTTGTGCAGTCATGTTGGAACAGGAAGGGGCCAACCGCAAACTGTTCCCACAAAGTTGGGAGCATGAAATTGTCCAAAATGTCTTGGTATACTGGCTCCTTAAGGGCTCCCTTCACTGGAACTAAGAGGCCAAGCCCAACCCCTGAGAAACAACCCCACGCCATAATTCCCCCTGCACCAAACGATTTGGACCAGTGAACAAAGCAAGATCCATAAAGACATGGATGAGCGAGTGTGGGGTGGAGGAACTTAACTGGCCTCAACCCGATAGAACACCTTCGGGATGAATTAGAGCAGAGACTGTAAACCAGGCCTTCTCGTCAAACATCAGTGCCTGACCTCACAAATGTGTCTGTGTGTGTGTTTTATTTATTTATATATATATATATATATATATATATATATATATATATATATATATATATATATATATATATATATATATATATATATATAGTGTGTCTGTGTGTTATATAAAATATATTTTTATTTATTTGCCTGGAGTTCAGCATAAAATATTGGACACATGTACAGTAAATGTCAGATAAAAAATATGCATTGTTTTAAGGTCTATGTCATGCAAACCTCCAATGTTTAATTTGGTGTCATTAGATATCTGGAACAAGACTGGATCAGTCAAGTTAATACGATGGTCACCTGATTACAGTGTTGTCATGGTAACCTGGGAATGTGGAGGCCTTTCTCTGTGGAGTGTATTTGGGGCACATCTGATTTGTACTCTTGGAGGAGACTTTGCGTAAGTAATCACATTCTGCTCATGTCTACATTACATTGCCATACCTGTGTGTTTCTCCCAATAATTATATCCTCTCAAATACCCATTTAGTCTTGCAGAAATGAGAAATGCTTGTAATTCAAGTCATGTTTAAAACTGGAATGATCTGCTTTATGAAACATGGCTTTTGTCAGTTGAGATCTGTTTTTATCATGTTTCGCTGTTCTTTCAGCAAAGAAGATTATTTGAAAAAAATTAAAACTGGGAACATCATAGTTTTCTCATTTACAGTTAGGTCCATATATATTTGGACACAGGCACAATTTGTTTTTGTTTTTTCAGGTATTTACCAAAACATATTCGAGCTATAGTTATGTAATTGAAATGGGCTGAAAGTGCACACTCTCAGGTTTATTTTGAGGGTATGTACATCCAAATCGGAGGAAGGGTTTAGGAATCACAGCTCTTAAAGCAAGACACAATATAAAGGGATAGGGACAATTGTAGTCACTCAGGTTGAATTAGATGGAATGGGGTCTTTATTCAACCTTACTAACTATGTAAAGGCAGAAGGTATTTTTTTTATCTTAATGCATTCTATAATCGTATAGAGAATCGTGATCTTGATCCCCCCCCCCCCCCCCCGCACGGTCTCCAGCCAGGATTAGCGCGATTCTTGGGGGGCGTGGTCTCGGCATGGAAGTGTGAGGACGTGTTCCTACTAAGCTCCCGGTCCGTGGCTCTCCAGCAGCCCTCTACGGTAGACATACCTAACATTATCCTCTCCAGCTAATTACCCGGGTGGCAGGGAAGGCTGACTGCTGCAAGAGAGGTCCTGCTGGTGAGATGGAGCATTTCCTGGTCCCCGTACAGTCCGCGGCTTCTACCCCAGGCACATCCAAGATGACGCCGGCGGCTACCACGAGGACGGCACTCACTGTTGGCTGCAGACCTGGAGAGAGAAACTGATTTCTCCACCTGCCTGCCTCGCTCTCTCTTCCTCACACCACTCCTTAGCCCAGACAATGATGAGTGCTGCTCCCTGCATATGCCACTATCCAATGTCCATGCAAGCTGATTTACCTGGACCCAGCTTCTCTCAGCCCTGGTGTGGGACAGAAAGACACGCTCTGAACCCTGATGTCACATATCCGGTCACAGTGAGTACATCCCTTTTACTGGGCAGCTCACTGAGCAGACTATTTGGGCATTCTTACAAAAACTCCCCACCAGAGAGGACTTTGAATCACTGGCCTCTCGTGTAGAGATGGCTCTCAGGGGGGAGCTGGCTGGGCTTAAGCAGGAAGTAGTAGATGTTACAACACGGGTCACCACGCTAGAATCTGAGCCAACTACCATCAATCAATCTGTAACCAACATGCAGACAGCGCACGCTGAAATTACTGACCAAGTTACTCAGTTAACTCTACTTTTGGATGATTTAGGATCACTGCGATTCTTGCCGGTGTCCCCGTGATGTAACCTGGACCGGAGGAGAAGCCGTCGGAACCAGCGTGGAACGCAAATGGCTCCGATATCGGAACTGACGTCAGCAACCGGAACTGACGTCAGTCAGCAGAAAGCATAGCACCCGGCCTGGACTGCGCAAGCACAATCAACACGCCGCTCGCTCCCGATGCTCGGGGCTGGTTATCCACCCCTTGCTGTATTAAATGAATAACCAGCCCTGCGCATCAGGAGCAAGCACCGTGTTGATTGCGCATGCGCCATCTACAGCTGATTTTTCTTTTTTAAAATAACCATTTTAAAGAATCGTGAGAGAATCCTGATCTTTATTCTAAGCAAAAGAATCGTGATTCTCATTTTTCCCAGAATCGTGCAGCTCTACATTAAGATTTCTGTGTGCAGTACATACCTCCTGATTGGCTGAGACAGAAGAGCGGCACCATTGGCTCCCATGGGTGTCAATCAAAGTCAGTCAGCCAATCGGGGGGGGGGGGGCGGAGCCAGGTCAGGGCTCCGTGTCTGAATGGATACACAGAGCTCTGACTCGGCTTGGGTGCCCCCTGTAGCAAGCTGCTGGCTGAGAGGCACCCAAAGGAGGGAGGGGCTTGGAGCAGCGAAGGAGGACCTGAGAAGAGGAGGGTCTAGGCTGCTCTGTGCAAAACCAACTGCACAGAGGGGGTAAGTATAACATGTTTGTTGTTTAACAGTGCTACTCTCGGCTGCGCCAAAGATTTTTTAGCTTATGGGACCACAATCTAGGTGCCAGCAGCCTGAGAGCGATTGTCACTAGGCTAATTACGCAATTAACCCTTTAACTGCCCCCACCTCCGTTTTAAATGACCAAGGTGGGGGAGACTCGTAATTTTAGCAATACCAATTATGATTTTAGAATAAGCGTCTGCAACACACACTACCACCACAGACCAGGTTTGCTCAGAGGCCTTACTCTACAACAGTAGCGCTCTTCAAGAGGCATGTTTGTTTATAGCATTATCGCATTAAGGGCTTTAGAGACAAGGTTAAAACTTTTCAACATAAGGGTTTAATATGAAAAGGTGTTTCAAAGAGATAAAGACAATATACAGTCACCAAGAAATGAGGTAGAATTGGGGAGGAAGAATACTTGCAATTAATGTCTGAGGATTGATCAGAGTTCGATCGATGAGCTGAGTAATCGGTTCTCAAACTTGGCAGATGTTCCTGCTTGGATGGTAAAAGGAGAACTGTCACTTATGCGCACACCCACGGCGACTAGCTAACCGCGACATGCGTTCCATGACTGGGGTATATGAGGGAATAAGGGGGAACTTCTACTCAGCAAGACTGTAAAACAGGAATAATCCGCGCTACCCCCACACAAATAAAAATAGCCCAAATGATGAAACTAGATACCTTGCATATTAAAGATGCCGTGAAAAAGGTGCTGCAACCTAAAAAAAACCTGAATATAAGGTTTATCAAAATGTGCAAAAAGGATTAGGTGCGCTATCTAAAAAACAGAAAAAACAGACCTTGTTTATAGAACAAGGGTGAATATCGCATGAATAAAAATTTAAATAAAAAATTAATCAAATCAACAAAGGTCCATATATAACAAATGTGAAATACCAGTAAGTTCAATAAATGTGAAACCAAAGGAAACTTTTTCTGAGACTAAGTAGTGTCCTTATAAGATAGCATCCCTATAACCCTACCTCGTTCTCTGAGTTCTCAGTTTTTTTTTTTAGTGTACGAAGGTGATGGACCTCCTCTCCCTTTACAGAGAAATCATTCTTAACTTAAAGTGGAGTTCCACCCAAAAGCGAAACCTCTGCTTAACTGACTGCTCCCCCCCTCCGGTGCCACATTTGGCACCTTTCAGGGGGGAGGGGGTACCTGCCCCCACTTCAGGGAGGAGTTCGGAAGTTCGGCCCCCTCCACCGCCGGGCCAGTTAGAAAGCACAGCGCGCTTTGCACATGTGCAGTAGGGAACTGGCTGTGAAGCCGAAAGGCTTCACTCTCAGGTTCCCTTACTACGAATGGCGATGGCAGCACCCGAGAGCCGACATTGTGGGAACCCTGTACAGATAAGTGCCCCTATATTAGGTCAGCAGCTACAGTATTTGCAGCTGCTGACTTTTAATTTTTTACGTGGGGGCCCGGAACTCCTTTTTAACTAGCTTATTATTTTATCCTTGGATTCTTCAAGCAACCTTTTAGTCAATTCTCCACTGTTGTCTTATACCACAATAGAAGTTTAATACAGCCATCTTTGTACAGTGCATCAAAAATGCTAGGCCCTTTCTCCAGCTCCACCATTTCCACCCTGATCCTGATATTTCCAGCCTAGAAGAGGTGAAGATAAAAAAAAAAAAAAATGAAATGGATATGGACCATAACTTGGCCTTAAGTGCCCTGAAAAGACCGGTTTCTGCCTTGCCCATGCTTTTTCGAAAACCTCTGGTCTCGTCCTCTCTTGTCAAAACCTTTTTTTATGGCGTATCTCGGATCAGAGCTGGCGTCTCTCTTGTAAGTAGCCGTTTCTCATTCTTCACTACCGGAAGGTAGTCCTATGCCCAAGACCATCCTTTCTTACATGGTGTCAGTCTTCCACCTCAGTGAAGACCTAGTTTTGTCCTTCTCCAAAGTACCCAAAGGAAATTTCTCCTCGTTGCCTGGACATAGTCAGAGCCATCAGTCTACCTCAAAGCAGTTTCTCTATTGCCCCTGTGCCAAGCTTTGAAAGGCCACAACCTGCTCCTCTGTTCATTGTTTTTAAAGTTTTACTGGGTGGACATCTAATATTATACAGATGCAGCTTTCTGCTGCCTGGTTCCCACAGCAGCACCCTGTTTTCTGCAGTTTTCATCATTAACCTGATAGCAGTTCTTTAATGATTTGTGTGATATTGTTTCAAAAAAGCCATGTTTTGTTAAATTGGCAAATGCTTTTCACGGACTGTTTTACAAGCATTACTTATTTCTTCTGAGCTACAGTACCCACTCAGTCAGTAATTTCCTACTCCTACTGTACAGGACACAGTATCTTTAGTCTTTAGAAGTTATACAGTATGCAGCTTACCTTCATGAGATTGGACACTGGCAAAAAAAAGCAACAAAAGACATCCACCCTATATTACCTCTACCACTCCCAGCTAGCTTTAGTTTTTCGCTAGTGTCCTTTGGTGATGAACTTCTTCTCTATATTAAGAAATGTTTACCTCTTTCCTTTTTTGAGGTGTTTCTCTAGATAATTTTCCTCACAAGATTTCTGGCTGCACCATTGCCACTGAGGCTCCTCCTGCAGCTTGCTAGATCAGTTGACTCCTCAGCGTTGCCTTTGGGGACCATACTTGGGCAACAGTGCAGAGCCCATCTGTAACATTGCTTCTGCCACTGGTTTTTGCTTGGGCTTTTTACCATGGAACATGGTGTAACACTTTGAGTTAGCTGCTGGGTGCAGAGCTGTGGTTTGTTTCAGGAATAGCCCTATCCCTGAAGAACCCTTTGGGGTATGCTCACCGTGGAGGGTGAAGCCCAGATGGCGTCTCACTACTTGTAAACTTTTGCGGAGTGTGATGACACCTGCCACTGCTAATGTAGAACATGCACCCTTTAAATCTGTGCCAGGGTGTTGGTGCGCCTATATTTCCATTACCCAGAAGCTCGGTCTGAAAACATTTGATGTGTATGGGAGCAGCCAACTCTTAAACATTTTTTGTCCTCCTTAGTTTATAGCAAGTTTGTTGCACCATGTCGAGCCTCTCTTGACCTGTTTGTTATAGCAAGTTAAAGACTTTAGTCTGTCCTGTGACTAAGAAAATAGAATTTTAGACTAACCAATAGATAGACAAGAGTTAGTGTCATTGCATCAGTTTCTTGGAGTACAGTACAGGACGTAGGTCCCTCCCTTCTGTTCTTATGATCCCCCTACCCCTTTCTACAAAATGACTAGCTGGAATTGTTCTGGGTTAAATAGGAGCCTGTCCCTGCAGCTTTTTTTTTTTTAGTTTATTCCAGTGCCTAATGAAAATAGCTTAATATAACTAACCTATGGTTAAAAGATTATAAGTCCTATACTGTACTTCAAGAAATTGATTTTTAGGTCAGAAATCCACTTTTTCCTTTTATGTATGCATTTTAGCGGAAGATTGAGATTGCATAACATCAGCAGTTAAAGCACCATTAAGATATAAATTAAATAAAACATTGTCAAATAGTTGCACTCTGTCAATATGAGTATGTCTTACCTTGCCTGTTTGTCCTTGCAGTTACAGAGCTGATGGTACCAAGAAAGAGACTTTAAAAATTAGCTCTATGGTGAGTAGATAGCAAAAACAAGCCCACTGTTGACTCTAGTGTTTTCAGTTTCTTTTATTTCACAAAGAAAGATTGGTTGGAGAAATGGATATATAGATACTAGATGGCTAAATACATGAGGCAGGATAACAACTTGATACCATCTACAGATTTCATGGGCTTTCAGACTGATTGTAGTTGTTATATAGAACGGATTGCATGAATCAATGGGTGGGATAAATACATAGGGGGTCAAGAATAGGTAATCTAGAGAGAAGATGAGCGATTTTGAAAGGCAATAAGAAGAAAGGTGATTAAGCATGAACAACATATTTTGGGGTTGTAGGTGAAATTATTAAATTAAATGCTAAATTAAAAAAAATAATCAGTCAGAGAAATATTGGGTAGAAACTGCCATTGCCTCACTCGCAGTATGTACACTGGATCTGGAATTTTTTTAAAACATCCGTAAAACACTTAAAGTGGTACCTGTATCAGAGCACCACAAACCAAAAACCCTTTTTAATTCATTTTTAATATTCAAAGCAAACTCACCCATCCATCAATGTCTCCATTTTTTATTTTACTGGGAAATCACAACTCCTAGCATTCCTAGCTGCTGCCATCTCGAGTAATGGCAGATGATTCATGTAACATTTTCTTCCCAGAATCCATCTGACCTTGGCTCAGGCAGGTGGGCATGCTTAGCTGAAAAAACCCCTCCTTCACATGAAAGAGAGAAAAATACCCATTTGCCTGGGATGTATGACATCATTTTGGCCTAGGCCAGAAACCAGATGGCAACTGAAGAAATGTAAAAAAAAAAAAAAGTTTAAAACATGTAAATATACTTTCCTGTCTATTTACCAAGACTAGCTGCAGAAGGATTAAAAATGGTACATGTTGAATAATTTAAAGTGATACTAAACGCATACTGTTTATTTTTACATTATCCCTTCTCTTTATGTATATGGATCATGGCACTGTTTGTTTATTTTATTTTAATAAAAGAAAACATCTGAGTACTTTTTTTTTATTTAAATCAATATACAATGGTCATGTGACCTAGTTTTTCACCAATACTGTGAACATTGGTGGGAGGAGCTTCTAGTTCTTTACAGGGAGGTGACTCCTCCGTCAATTGACATGTAATATCCCGCCCCCTATTTTGTTTAGTGGTCATGGAGGAGGGGAGCGAGTGGGCTGACATTTATTCCTATGTACACGCCCAAATGTGTGATTATAGTCACATGGGTTACACAGATAAGAAAAAGGAGGAAATAAACAGCTTAGGAGGGAACTGAAATTGGAGCATGCTCAATACATGTGGCAAAGGCTGGTCTACACATTTTTAGGCTGCTGAGAGGTCACAGACAGGAGGGAGGGACAGTAAATGGCAGGGTCCGTCAGGTTTTTTTTTTTTTTTTTTGCAGAATATAGCAAACAAATCCCATAGCTGCTGAGTGAGTATGAACAACATGCAATACAGCATGTACTGACGATTTTTAATTATGTGGGTTTAATGATACTTTAGGCAAGTAACTACCCTAGAACTAGTTTGTTGCTTGCATCAAAAACTTCTTAAGATGGGTTTTTAGCTTAATGTGTCTTCAGAAGTAGCATCTATCTTATGGTGTTACTGCCGCATCTCATTCCTAAAATACATTGTGGCATTTGTATGACTTTCATATCATAATCCTGCAATCTTTCTCAAACCACTAAGTCAGTAAGTATAGGTGGGAAACTACCACTGTTAACAGTGTATTTGTATCTTTTCCAGTAGCCTGGACCCTGTTTAGCAGATTTTAGTTTACTTTCTCATATGTTGATCATCTTGTTTTGCTGCAGAGCTGGGGACCTGAAGGCTATCATTTGTGGGTCATTGCTGCAAACTCTTCAGGACATGGAACAAATGACAAAGCTGTACCAAAACAGTCTGGAATACTCCAGTTCCAGTTTATAAAGAGTGCCCTTACTGTGAACCCTTGTATGGTAAGTGCTTACCAGGTGGTGTGTTCTGCAAAGTTTAGATACTCTCCCACCCAGCAAATCCAGCACTGTCTCACTGAAATACTTTTGTCTTCTGCCACAGCTCTGTTCAATGCCACCATGTTCTTTGTGACATCAGGCGGCTGCAGACTCTCCTGGGTTCAGCCGGTAGGCCACCCGATGATGCACGGCTGGGCCCACTCTCCCTCATCCTTTGTGAATGAAGGACTGTGCCTCCTGGGATGTGACGTGCATATCCCAGAAAGTACAGCGAGCATAGTGTACATCATTCCCCTAGGCGAGTGACATGCATGGGGAGGTGGGACTGAGTGATTTACTTAAAAAAAAAAAATGCTATTTGCCTTGCACATTTGGATGCGCATGTCACGGGTAGGGCAGCCCATTCATTTTAATGGGCTGCCCTACCCGTGAGAAACACAGGGAAAGAAGTCCCTACCCCCTTGTTTTTTTTAGTTTTGGTTCGCGTGAAAAATGTGCTGTAGTTGCCGATGTGTGGGGGTGCCATTAGGAATTAATGGCACCCTCACGCATCTGCTAAAGTGTGGTGCATTCCTCTGTGGGTCGGGAACACATGCGATTTCACACATGTTCACCAGCAACAGAGATGTGAACATAGCTTAAAAAGAGAAGGGGGCTGTGATGTAAAGGATCTGACTAGGGCTGAAACAACTAATCGATTAATCGACAACTAATAGATTATGAAATTAATTGATTACTATTTTCATAATCGATTAATCAGCCAGTAACATAATGGGGTTAAAAAACAAAAAACGAGTCCATTATAGTACAAAGAGAGCAAATAATCGCTACTGTAGATGTTACTTTCACAGTTCTACAGTAAAAAATGAACCCCTTACAATAGTGATTATCTGCTTTTATTTTTTTTGTACTATTAAGGGCTAATTTTATTTTTTTTAACCCCATTATGTTACTATACATCTTAGACCTGGTTCACATCTATGTGTTTTTTGGTGCTTTTTTGCAGAAGCACACTACAGTTCATTAACATGGTTTCCCATTGGACACGTTCACATCTATACTTTTTTCAGCCGCTGCGTATTTGGAAAGGGTCAGGGACTTTTTAACGCAAAAACTGTGCTTTTTTTGGTTCAATATACTTCAATGGAGAATCTGCAGAAAAGCATTTAATGTGTTTTTGCAGCAATTTGTGTTTTTTAATCTGCCCAACAACAAAATGGGCAAAAAAAAATGCAAAAACGCAAATCACGCAAAATCACATGCGCAAAAATCAAAACGCACAGCAAAAAGCACTGCAGAAACAGATCAAAAGCAAACTGCATAGGTGTGTACCGAGCCTTATGCTAGTCACACGGATCAATTTTCAGACGAGAATATTCAGACAAAAAATTTTTGTACATTCACTAAATGAAAGAATGTTGTTTGAAATTTTCACTTGTTTTTCACATTCTGTTTTTAAAATGAATGTAATTTCTGAATGAAAACCACATACACTGTCTGAAAATTCCTTTGACCAAGAAGTTTTCTATTTCCAAATTTTCCCGTCACTGTGGTTGAAAATGAATGTCGATTTGACCCAACTAACGATTAGAAAATCGAACAAACGTTCTTAAAATGAAATTTTTTTTGAAGGAAGACATTTGATCTCTGAGTCTGATGATATATTGCTCCCTTACCATATAGTTGGTTATTTATATTTAACACTGCATAGAGATATTTAACCACTTGCCGCCTGCCATATAGCAAAATGACGGCGGAAAAGTGATTTCATTATCCTGACCGGACATCATATGACGTGATCAGGATAATGAGCCACTGCGCGCCCCCGGGGGCGAGCATCGCGGCGATCGTTGTTGCGGTGTGTCAGTCTGACACCCCTCAACACCGATATAGGTAAAGAGTCTCTGACAGAGACTCTTTACCACGTGATCAGCCATGTCCAATCAAAGCTGATCATGATGTAAATGGGAAGAGCCGGTGATCGGCTTTTCCTCACTCGCGTCTGACAGACGCGAGTAGAGGAGAGCCGATCGGCTGCTCTCCTCACAGGGGGGTCCGTGCTGATTGTTTATCCGCACAGCCCCCCCTTGGATCCCGCCCAGGACCACCAGGGAAGCCGCCCAGGACCAACAGGGATTGCCACCACACTGGACCACCAGGTATGCCCCCTAGACCCCCAGGGAAATACCAATATGTGCCCAGGCAGCTGCCAATCAGTGCCCACTCCAATGCCTACCACTGCCAGTGCCACCAGGGATGCCCATCAGTGCCCAGCAGTGCCACCTATCCGTGCCCAGCAGTGCCACCTATCCGTGCCCAGCAGTGCCACCTATCCGTGCCCAGCAGTGCCACCTATCCGTGCCCAGTAGTGCCACCTATCAGTGCCGCCTATCAGTGCCCGCTCATTGGTGCCATCTCATCGGTGCCGCCGTATCAGTGCCTGTCAGTACCGCCTTATCAGTGCCCATTAGTGAAAACTTACTTATTTGCAAATTTTTTTAACAGAAACAAAAGCAAAACTTGTATTTTTTTCAACATTTTCGGGATTTTTTATTTGTTTAGCAAAAAATAAAAACCGCAGAGGTGATCAAATACCACCAAAAGAAAGCTCTATTTATGGGAACAAAATTATAAAAATTTAGTTTGGGTACAATGTAGCATGACCGCGCAATTGTCATTCAAACTGCGACAGCACTGAAAGCTGAAAATTGGTCTGGGCAGTAAGGTGTATAAGTGCCCTGTATTGAAGTGGTTAAGAATAAATTGCCTTTTTTTAAAACTTTACATATTAACTAAATTATACACCACACTTTTTTTTTTTCTTTTTAAGGTTATTTACCGATTAAACGAAACAATAATCGGCCAACGAATCGATTATGAAAATAATCGTTAGTTGCAGCCCTAGATCTGACTCATAGCACAAACATGCGATTCTAGCCTCTGCTGGAAGAAAATTTTACTGACTGGGCCTCGGTAAATTTTAATTCAATAACCTTGGCTTAGAGGGTGAAGAGCTGCTTTAGGAATACCCTATTCTCCAGTTTAGTAAAATTGACTGAACTCAATTTTTCTATTCTATTAAAAAAATGTGTAAAGTCTTTAAGTACTACAGCAGCTGCCTTCATGTAGACTGGTCTGTCTGGTTTCTTTGATTAACAAATTGAGGAAACTCAGATGCAGCGTGTGCTTATTTGAGACGCAGGCCCAGTCAGTAAAAACCAAAAAAAAAGGGCAAAGATGCGACAACCCTTTGAAAAACTATATATATATATATGTGTGTGTGTATATATATATATATATATATATATATATATATATATATATATATATATATATATATATATATATATATAAAATTGTTTTTCGAAGGGTTGTCGCATCTTTGCCCCTTTGTTTTTTGTTGTTTTTTTTAAGGATATGCTGTAGAACACACAAAGGTAAACTATAGTCAGAGTTGAAGTTCTCACTTCTACATTGTATATTTACAACACCCTACTGAAGATCACAAAAGACAACAGAGTCTGTTTTGTTTTGTCATTGTTCTTCCTAATCCATAAAACATGCAGGAGATTGTTGTAATTCATATATGGGCTACCAAAGCCCTTTATAATGTGTAAGTGCTGTAACAGGCTTACATTGTTTCCCTACTCGTTTTTTTCACTGAAGGGTTCTGCAGCTCTTAGCTATGGGCGCTTATTTAGTATAAGAAACAGATGTCTGTTTGCCTCACACGAGTGACGGCAGTGGTTGCACGGTCTTTGCACATTGATTCCAGAAATAGAACAAATTCCTCAGTGTGTTCAATCATTTTAGGGTTTTCAGAGCTCTGAAATCTTTGTTTATACCAGTGATGAAATTTTAACTCTGATAATACTGATATAGAATCCTGTGGTTTTAAAAAGCAAACAAAACAAATTGGTGAGCTACTAATACTGTCTAGGAAAATTGCCTTCATTTGAGCTTTGTGTAGTCCATTGGTTGACAGCACACCATACTCACACATTAATCTACATCCTGAATCCCGTGCTATATGAATTGTCCTTGATTTGCTTGCTGTATCCCCCCATCACATTTTGACTTCCCTGTGGCAGGCTTGAATCTAATTGGTGGCTGTGGGAAAATTCCTAAGTACTGTAGTCTGATCAAAGTGTTCTGTACTGCCTGTATTGAAGCCCCTTTCAATGTCAGCTAGTCTAGTCTTTAAGCACCAGTACATATTGTTTTTAAATGGTATTGCTCCATCACATGGACATATGTGCACATGTATATTCAACTATTCATCTATGTGTATCTTGCAGCATACATTTTTAGAAGACCGTGTTTGTTGCTGAATTATGCTGATCATGTGGACATTCACACCTCTTTTATGTTCTGAACATATTTTGAAGAAATCAGAGTTGCACAGGGTTGTTTTTTAAAGCAGCGTTTTCTTGCAGAGCAACCAGGAACAAGTATTACTTCAAGGAGAGGACCGTTTGTACTTGAACTGTGGAGATGCAACTCAGACCCAACATGTAAGAAGTCCATCTTCGCACACAGAACACAAGTCCATGCGCGAAAGGCCTACTTATTCTGTTGGGAATATGGATTCTCAGGGCTTAAGCACTTTACTGGGACATAGACATTGGCACGTTGTGCAGGTAGGCTTTTTCCTCTAGTAAAGAGTAAAACATATTCTATAATTTCTTTAGCATACATCCCTGGACACAGGGCATCTTCATATCCATTATTATAGAGGTTATGCTGGCACCTTCACATGATTGTACGCTGGCAAAATGAGACCGCAAATCCCCTAACAGGTATCACCACCTACCAACCAGCCATGGCTTCAGTTTTTTGCTATTGTATAAGGCTACTTTCACACTGGGCCGGGGGGGGGGCATTAGTAAAGCACCACTAATTTTAAGCGGCGCGAAAGGCACGGTGAAAAAAACCCTTAGGGTCTTTAATAGACAGGCTAAAAAAAGGTAAAGAGAGTAAAAAATTGTTTTATTTATAGAATATAGATAAAAGTATGCATATATAGTATGTACATTTGACTACCATTCATATTGGCACGACTTTTAGTCGTGCCCACTTCAAAGTAGTCCCTGCACTACTTTGGTCCAACTTCCATGCGAGTTGATGTCCATAGACCTCAATGTTAAACCCTCAAGTAGCATGCAAATCGTACCTGAATAATATAGACACAATTTCAGTAGGACTTTGTAAGCACAAGCTGAGAATGGTCAATGCCAAAGTCGTGGCAAAGTCGTACAAAGTAGTATTGCTGCAAAATCGCGTGACTTTGAAGTCTCACAAGTGTGAAAGGGGCCTTAGGGTGTACGGTTTATTATTGGTAAAAAGCACATCTAGTGTCATGGTTCTGCTGAGTAGATATTCTTCTCAGCATGTTCACAAAATCTTTTCAGTGTTCTGGTTCTCACAGGAAAAAAGTGTAACACCGTCATTTTGTTTACAGAATTATGTCACACTTAGGATATTTTCTATTTAGGGGAATTTACATATTACCACAAGGAATCAATTTGCTTCGCCATATCAAATGCTGTAAGTTTGTTACGTGCAAGAAGTTTTTTTTGCTGTGTCAGCTGGGGATTTTCAACCACTATCATTCTGTCAGATACTATATGGTCACCATAGACCTGAAAACTTTTTTTTTGTTGTGTGTCTGAGTTTTTCTTCCCAAAGCAGAACTCCAGCAAAAGAAACATCCTCCCTTGCAGTGTGACATCCCCACACTGCAAGAATTAAATGCGCGGTTATCTCTGGTGGTCGCTCTGGTGGTTACAGGTCCTCTGACATCAAGTTTGTTGCAGAGCTCATAGCTATTTTACCTTTGCCTACATGTAAAATCCACTTTTACCTTGGAGATTACAAACCCTAATTGTCATGTGCAATCCAGTATTCACAAAAGAAACAGTTGGCACGTTCAATGGCAAATATGCATCTGTTTTTCATAATTACCCCTTTCTTATATTTAAAGATACACGATACAAGACAGCTACAGGAAACTTGTAATCACAAAACCAAACCAATTTTTAGGGTGTCTTTTTAAAGTGGAACTTTACCCATAACAACTGGGGGGGGAGTTTTTTTGGAAGGAACATACATTTCACATTAATAATAATTATGCTAGAAAAATTAGTGTGTGTTGTACATTGCCTACAGCATTGCTTCTGTTTCTTTTTTGCTGCTGCCATTTTGCTGAAGCCTGAGAACTGAGCAGCAGTATTTTAGGCTGTCAGCTGATCTGACTCCAGTGGCTCTGATTTTTGGCACAGTGCCTAAAAATGGGGCGCAACTGAGCATGCGCAGAACAGGGTGAGACCGCGTATTACTGGATTTTAAACAGTATAGACACTTATTTTTGATGTTTTACATAACTATACCTGTGAAAGGGGCCAGCCTGAAGTGATCTACAGTCAGGGAAAAATGTATTTGATCCCTTGCTGATTTTGCACATTTGCCCACTGACAAAGAAATGATCCTTCTATAATTTTAATGATCTGTTTATTTTAACAGAGAGAGAAAGAATAACAAAAATATCCAGAAAAACGCATTTCAAAAAAGTTATAAATTGATTTGCATTTTAATGAGTGAAATAAGTATTTGATCCCCTATCAGTCAGCAAGATTTCTGGCTCCCAGGTGTCTTCTATACAGGTAATGAGCTGAAGACACCTGTCCACAGAAGCAATCAATCAGATTCCAATCTCTACAATATCCCTCTGTATGGGGCTCCATGCAAGATCTCACCTAGTGGAGTTTCAGTGATCAAGAGAACGATGAGGAATCAGCCCAGAACTACACAGGAGAATCTTGTCAATGATCTCAAGGCAGCTGGGACCATAGTCACCAAGAAAACAATTGGTAACACACTACGCTGTGAAGCACTAAAATCCAGCAGCGCCCGCAAGGTCCCTCTGCTCAAAAAAACACATGTACTGGCCCGTGTGAAGTTTGATAATGATCATTTGAATGATTCAGAGGAGAACTAAGTGAAAGTGTTGTGGTCAGATAAGACCAAAATCGAGCTCTTTGGCATCAACTCAACTCACCGTGTTTGGAGGAGGAGGAATGCTGCCTATATGACCCCAAGAACACCATCCCCACCGTCAAACATGGAGGTGGAAACATTATGTTTTGGGGGTGTTTTTCTGCTAAGGGGACAAGACAAATTCACTGCATCAGAGGAACAATGGACAGGGCCATGTACCGTCAAATCTTGGGTGAGAACCCCCTTCCCTCAGCCAGGGCATTGAAAATGGGTCGTGGATGGGTATTTCAGCATGACAATGACACATAACACATGGCCAAGGCAACAAAGGAGTGGCTCAAAAAGAAGCACAAGCCTAGCCATTCTCCAGACCTTGATCCCATAGAAAATAATGTGGAGGGAGCTGAAGGTTCGAATTGCCAAACGTCAGCCTTGAAACCTTATGGACTTGGAGATGGTCTGCAAAGAGGTCTGGGACAAAATCCCTCCTGAGATGTGTGCAAACCTGCTTCAAACTATAGCAGGACTTCGTTTTCTGACTAATGTTTCACTTTAAGTTGCCTTCATAGGTGTGCTTCTTTCCGATATTCCTAAATATTTGTTACATACTTTATCAGCATTAATCTGTTGCAACTTGTCCCAAGATCTTCTAGACCTATATTAGTGACAAAGGTAATATCTTGCCATTGAAACATTCTGTATATAAACAGACTCTTGACTATATACTGTACAGCAGGGGTCTTCAAACTACGGCCCTCCAGTTGTTCAGGAACTACAATTCCCATCATGCCTAGTCATGTCTGTGAATGTCAGAGTTTTACAATGCCTCATGGGATGTGTAGTTCTACAACAGCTGGAGGGCCGTAGTTTGAGGATCCCTGCTGTACAGCATCATAGAAGAGTGTCTTTGTTGATCTTACATCTTAAAGTTGGGAAAACAATCTTTCCTTAAACATTTGGCCCTTTAACAAAACATTGTAAGATTATCTGCATTGCATGCTATTTTATATTTCAGAGCCCGAATGATTGCATGCTGTGGCTTGTCTTGGATTTATTTGTGTCAAAGGAATGTGTAATGGTTTGCCTTAGAACTCACTGTTAATACTACAAGCTGCTTTACGAACAGACTAAAATATACATGAAAATGTTAAATGCTAGTGAAAAGTCTGTTATATAATTGCTGGCAGTGATGTCATCTGTACCAGAGTTGTATGCCAGGAATGTTTTAGACTGAGGCCCAGGCTCTGCTGGCCCTCATTTTTTCATTGCCTAATGTAGATTAACAAAGGCAAGGGGTACACTGTGACTTTAAGTAAATTTTGTACTACTATATTAAATGTATTATATTTGATTTTTATATTATATGATGCTTAAATCTAGGAGCTGTTGGTAAGTTACCTTGGATATGGAAGAATAACTGATATAAAACATGTGGCTCTTAGTAGTCTAGCATGTTATATAAATATCAGCGTCAAGTCTCAAATGACTCCTGCGTGAAATAAATTATAAATGGTCCCAGGCTTTTCTCTGGTCAACAGCCTGCAGGGAAATCTTTCCACTATGAATAAGTAAACAAATGAGCGACTAATAAAGCCAGGATGATACTTTGTAACTACCAGATGTTTTCGTTAAACATTGCAATAAGAATGAAATATACAGGAATAAATGAACCCATAGTAATGAATGGCTGTATGTATGTACAGTGGATATAAAAAGTCTACACACTCCTGTTAAAATGTCAGGTTTCTGTGATGTAAAAAAAATGAGACAGAGACATCATTTTAGAACGTTTTCCACCTTTTAATGTGACCTATAAACTGTACAACTCAATTGAAAAACAAACTGAAATCTTTTGGGAGGGGGTAGTAAAAAGTAAAAACATTAAATAATGTAGTTGCATAAGTGTGCACACCCCCTTATAACTGGGGATTTAGCTGTGTTCAGAATAAAGCAATCACATTCAAACTCATGTTAAATAGAAGTCCGTACACAACTGCCATCATTTAAAGTACCTCTGATTAACCCCAAATAAAGTTCAGCTGTTCTAGTAGGTCTTTCCTGACATTTTCTTAGTTGCATCCTACAACAAATATATCAGTCAGGAGAAGGATACAAAAGAATCTTCAAGGCATTAGATATACAATGGAACATGGTGAAGACTGTCATCATCAAGTGGAGAAAATATGGCACAACAGTGACATTACCAAGAACTAGACGTCCCTCCAAAATTTATGAAAAGACGAGAAACAAACTGGTCAGGGCGGATGCCAAGAGGCCTACAGCAACATTAAAGGAGCTGCAGGAATATCTGGCAAGTACTGGCTGTGTGGTACATGTGACAACAATATGTTTGGCGCAAAAACACTGCCAAAAAAAACACCTTGCCCACAGTGAAGCATGGTGGTGGCAGCATCATTACTTTGGGGCTGTTTTTCTTCAGCTGGAACAGGGGCCTTAGTCAAGATAGAGGGAATTATGAACTGTTCCAAATACCAGTCAATTTTGGCACAAAACCTTCAGGCTTCTGCTAGAAAGCTGAACATGAAGAGGAACTTCATCTTTCAGCAAGACAACGACCCAAAGCATACATCCAAATCAACAAAGGAATGGCTGAAAGTTTTGGAATTGCCCAGCCAGAGCCCAGACCTGAATCCATTTGAAAATCTGTGGGATGATCTGAAGAGGGCTGTGCACAGGAGATGCCCTCACAATCCGGCAAATATTGCCAAGTAAAGATGTGCCATGCCGATGGACTCATACCCAAAAACACTGAGTGCTGTAATAAAATCAAAAAGGTGCTTCAACAAAGTATTAGTTTAAGGGTGTGCACACTTATGCAACCATATTATTTTAGCAGGGTTGTGTAGACATTTTATATCCACTGTATACGCTGTGCTTGGTCAAACATTCCAGTGGCTGCGTGTGTATATAATAGATAGATATATATATCTATATAGATATATATATCTAGATAGATATAGATATATTTATATATCTCATGCATAAAGCCTCCCTAATAAGTAATAGCAAGCCTGATGTTTTCAAGCTGTTTGAGAAGGCAAAAAACACAATTTCAGTGCTGCATTGCTAAGCAAAAAATTGTGCCTGCAAAGATTCAAATGAATTATGGCTCCCCCTCCTAAATACACTTTTCCAAATGTGTTTATGTAAAATAAAAAATTGCCTCTCCTGTGCTCACATGTGATCTTAAAGTGCCCTAATAATCACAACAAAAACAAAAGAACTACCTGTAAAAGAAAAGGCTGTGTTCACTTGGGTAAAATACCTCCCTCCACATGCATTTTTTTCCCTCAAAGGACATTGTGCGGTAGGTGGGAAAGTGTGGGGGGGGCGGATGATAAGTGGTGAGTAGTAGGTATTCGACCCACCCTAAGACCCCTTTCACACTGGGGCGGTTTGCAGGCGGTATTGCGCTAAAAATACCGCCTGCAAACCGCCCCTAAACAGCCCCCGCTGTTTGTTCAGTGTGAAAGCCCGAGGGCTTTCACACTGAAGCGGTGCGCAGGCAGGGCGGTGAAAAAAGTCCTGCAAACCGCTTTTTTGGAGCGGTGAAGGAGTGGTGTATTCACCGCTCCTTCACCGCTCCTGCCCATTGAAATCAATGGGACAGCGCGGCTATACCGTGGCAATACCGCGGCTATAGCCGCGCTGTACGAGGGATTTTAACCCTTTTTCGGCTGCCAGCGGGGGTTAAAACCGCACCGCTAGCGGCCGAATACCGCTGCAAGAACGACGGTACAGCAGCGCTAAAAATAGCGCTGTTGTACCGCCGACACCCCCACCGCCTCAGTGTGAAAGGGGCCTAAATGTCAAATAGTTGCAACAGGCGAGGAGCAGCACTGCATTGGTTCAAAAGATGAGCATAAAGCTGCTTGTTCCAGTTTTGACAGGGTAATTTTAAGATGGCTCAAGATTGGCAGTTTGTTTTATATATATTTATATATATATATATATATATATATATTATAATGTGTGTGTGTGTAAAAAAAAAAAAAAAAAAAACAGTTCTGTGATATGTTGACGGGTGCAGTAATGTATTGCTCTTAAATGCAAGGTCTGCTTTTAAATGGCCTTCTGCCCTTTTCTGATATTCAGAATAAACATTAAAAGACTGTAGGGGGGAAAGGTTGGGTAAGATTTGCCTCACCCCCTGAATCACAGAAGCCAAAAAAGGCAAATATATACTGTACTTTTTTTTTTTTCTTCATCCTACAGGTTTTCAGAGTTTATATTGACTATATTCCCCTTAAACTTCTATTGTTTTTTTTTTTCCTTGATCCAGTGTATACAGCTAATAAATCAGTTGCCACAAATAGCAAGGGGTAAAGTTTTAGATTTAACCGGTAATCTTATTGGGAGATGAGGGGGTTAATGGAATGCTTATAGAAAACCACTAACAATAGAAGTTTGGAAATCTGAGGGGAAGCCTAGAAATGTCGAAGGCTCCATTCACACTTGTGCGACTTGTCATGCAACTTTGGACATCAGCGGGGATCAACGGGTAGATCCCCCGCTGAGCAAGCGGAGTCAGTGAAAACTGACATTAATGTGTGAAAGGGGCCTTAAGGTGAAAGCAGAGAGGAAATGTCACACTACACGGTGTGAGGTATCAATCTTGCATGTTACCGACTCCCTCTTTGACTGACAAATACATGCAGACTATTGTGCAGTAAAAGATTATTGCCTGCACAATAAAATGTACTGGATGCACCTCCACAGATCCAGTTTCACAAGTTATGCTTAAAATGATTATCTTGATTTCATTTTATTAAGTTCAAGTATACCCAACCATTCTTTTAATTTTGATACATTTATTTTACTCTTAGCCCTCATGCACACAGGCTGTTAAAAAAACGTTATGAAAACGCCAGTATCTTTGCAGTGATTTTTTTTAACTTTTTTCAGCGTTTTTCAGCGTTTTTGCAATAGCGTTTTTGAGCGTTTTTCCGCGTTAGCGTTTTTGAGCGTTTTTTTTTTTTTCAATGGATCAAAAACGCTAAAAAACGTTGGTGAATGACGTTTTTGAGCGTTTTTCAGCGTTAGAGCGTTTTTACAGCTGAAAAACGTCTCTCAGAACCCACTGGTCCTGGGTTTTTTTTACAGCTTAAAAACGCCTGTGCCACTTGCAGCTCAAAAACGCCTAGGTGGGCATGAAGCCATAGACTAACAGGCCTTTTTAAGCTGCAAAAAAAGCTCAAAAAAGCAGCTGTAAAAACGTCCGTGTGCATGAGGACTTAATAATAAGAAAAGCTATGTGATCTTTTTGTTATTTACTTACTCTTTTTTCTTTAGGTACATAGCACTTACCTTGAGAGTAACTGGCCAATCAGGGTGAGTAAACTATTTCATAAGAATTTTTTTATAGTTTTTTGTTTCAAACTGTTGTGAAGAAGAAACTGATTATTATTATTATTATTATTATACAGGATTTATATAGCGCCGACAGTTTACGCAGCTCTTTACAACATTAGGGCAGACAGTACAATTACAATACAATTCAATATAGGAGGAATCAGAGGGCCCTGCTCGTTAGAGCTTACAATCTAGGATATGTATCATACTTGTAACTACCAGTCATAACTTTGTTTTATAATGCATGTTTGCCAAAAATTAGGTTTTGACTTCTATGAAACCCTTTGTCGCACCCTCACCCCACTGGAAGTAATTTGCAGTGCTATGTACATTTTATTTATAAAACATTAACCAATAAAATGCACCTTCATTATAACAAACATTACATTTGCAAAGTAGACCTGGAAGTTTAGGAGTGTAGGTCGGGTTACCATGGCTGACTGTGTTCTTTGATCAGTTAATTCTTCTTCTATGTAGTTACCTTTCTACTGTAATTCAATCTTTTTAAACCTGCTGAGCCAGTATGATCATGTACCATGGTAAATTATGGGGGGAGCTCATGTAGGGCTGCAGCAAATACAATTTTTAATTTAATGATATGGTTAAGTCTTAGAGGATGCACACACAAATGTTTAGGAAAAATGACAGGAAAGCTTGCACAAATGAATCAGCATGCTAGTGTAATGACTGTGATTTACAGCTGAAATCTGTTTTGTTTAAAAAGTGTTGTATTACTTTTGAAGAAATAGTAAGAATTGAAGGCATTATTTACAAAATGTTATTAAGAAATAAACATTTATTAACAGTTTAGTAAAGTGCAATTTAAAGCAGAACATAAAGTAATGCAATAGAATGCACAGGAAAGAGCCTAAATGGTACAGACTATGTATTAAATGAATGGAGGAGTGTACGGACTGCAGCCTCTTCTTTACCACTTGCTGACTATATAACTGCTTACAAATAACTTGTGTCATGCCATGTGTAAGCACATGCAGGGGTTGTTAGAGAGAACGTTCATATAGGCAAAAGATTGACCTTGGCATGCCCTTCTTTTTTTTTTTTTAATTGCTGGCAAGTCAGAGGAGCAACAGTGTTACCTTTGGTCTCCCTGCAGTTGATCTTTTTCCTATTACTGAACTACCATATTCTGTTTTACCCTGTGTCTCCTTGTGGAGACAGCCATCTTGATAGGGGCAGGGCTTTGCTTCCCTGTTTTAGAACTTCCCCCTGATTAGGGATTAAGGGTCTGATGGAAAAATAATCAAGCAGCAGAAGAGCTTCAGAAAGCACAGATCCACAGAATGAATAAAGCAAAAGCAGGGAAATGCACATACTTCATGGCCTCAGGTACAGCTTCTTTTCCAAAGAGAACATTGTGCAACATAGTAGTGCTATCAGCAAATCCTATTTCAAGTGTCACATCCTATAGAATATATAAATGTTTTACTTTCTACGTTCAGATCCACTTTAAGCAAATAACTTTATCAATTCCATGTATGCTGACAAGCTACCAGTTTTCACTTAGCCTGCAGTTCACCTCTCAGCCGCCTCCTTTTTTTTTTTTTTTTTGGTTTTGTTTATACAGTATTCTGCCATAGACAAGAATGGGCAAAATGTTGCTGTTGTTGGAAAATTTGGATTTGCACATTATTCTTTGGTCACCAAAAAGTGGAAGCTGTTTGGCAATATTACACAGGCAAGTCTCTCTCCCTCCCTTCCGACCCTATTCTCTTTCATCCATCCTTCATCCCCTCATTCTCCCCTTTTCCGCCCTCATTTTCCTTTTTTTTTTTTTTTTCTTTTTTTAATTGTATTTTTTATTGAAATGTTCTCATTATCCTTTTTTTTCCCTCTTCATTTTCCTTTTTTCACATTCATCCTCCCATTCTCCCTACCAATCTTCCTTCTTTGCTCCCATTCTTTCCTTCTCTACATGTGGGACCACAACATGAAGATCAACTTTACTGCAACACAGCTAAACATAGTAAATGGACACAGCTGAACCAAGGGCAAAACTGTTTTTTTCTAATTTTGGATAGAGTAAAGAAAGGTTAAAACCCCTGTGTTTTTTTTTTTTTCTTTTTTTTTTTCTTTTTTTTTCCTAGAGTCCCATTGGGGAGATTTTCCTTCAATTCCTGTCCCGTAGCCAAAACAAGAAGTGAAAGGAAATCCCTCCCAAAGTGAGGTGATTTCTGGTTTTCACCAGATCTAGTGTCCCCTTTGGAAGATTTCCTCTCCTTTCTGGTGGAAACCCAACATTTTAGATTTTCCTTTACTTTTGACGATAATGGTAAGTAGGGCAAATAGAGAGGGTGAATCTCCATAACAGAGGCAGAAGAAGCAAAAACTGACAGGTGTTCTAATCCCTCTCCACTCTATCCAAAACTGAAAAAGTCTTGCCTTTTTAGTTATACCTTAAAAATGCTTCTTCTCATTTTATGTATTCTTCTTTAGGAACAGAACATGACGGTGACAGGAGGTCTTGCTTGGTGGGATGATTTCATAGTTCTAGCATGTTACAATATAAATGATCATCAGGAAGAGGTGAGAAGATGTTACAAGACAATAAAATTATGGGTCTGTGCTGTTTTATTATGCTTCTTTTCGCACTGGAATATTTTAAGTTATAATTTAACACTTGTCCATTTTGGACTTCTTTTTTAAGCTTCGGGCTTACCTTCGTACATCCAACTTGGATAATGCCTTTGCACATGTGACCAAAGTGCAGCTGGAGACTCTTCTCCTCAGTGTGTTCAGAGATATGATGATCCTGTTTCGAGCAGACTGCTCTATCTGTTTGTACAGTATTGAAAGAAGATCTGATGGGTGAGTGTTGATGGGCATCGGTTTTCTCTTACAACTTGGCTTAGAGGAAGTTTCCATCCAGCAATGCTTACTACGTAAAATCCTATCTGCCCTACAAACCTAAAAAGCCATAAAGCCACACATTCCTAGCCTAGCCATAGGCTTGAACTTTTTGTAAACTATTGAACAGTGATGACCATTGCCGGTGTCTAGACTTGTACCTCCTAAGTTTTCATTTAAAAGTTATTTTTGTTGCACTTGTTCATTAAGGTATAATGACATGAATTGCAAGTGAAAGTGGTAGTTTAATCAATCCTATAATATCAAGCAAACCTTAAGCTTACTGTGTGTATCCTTGCGTATAAATAAGCCTGTATAAGCCAACCAGCAAGCTTGTATAATATGATTAGCAACTTCTTAACAAAATTCAATGGAATTCAATGCAGCCATTCCAACATGCTGAATTACCTTACCAAACATAATGCCCACAAATCCAATGGCTAAATACAGGAGGACAAAATCACTCTGTCTTCTTCAAAATTTCCTCCAATGTGTATACTCCTCCATGTATGCCAGAGTTTCCACATAAAAAATAAGAATGGTGATAATAGTGCAGGAAATTCACAGCTAAAATATGTATTTTACATTAAAATGCTTACATGTGCAGAGATAAGCAATGTGCCAGTTCCCAAAATGACGGATCGGGCACTCCCGGTTTCGGTGTCTAATAATCATAATGCCCATAAGAGTTCCAAATAAGAGCCCATAGAGTTTACAAAGAAGAGAGAACCAATTGCAATTTGGATTTTTCAAAGCTTTTATTTCAACCTGTACTAAAAATTTGTTAAAACATAGGATTTCTTATATAATAACAATGGTTACTCTTGCACATATTTGAAATTGAGAATGCATCTAAAATTCATACTAAACTCTGGATTGTTGTTACAATGCAGAATTTAAAAAAAAATTCCAGGAAACAAAGGTTATATCATTAAATTTAGATTTTAATAGAAATACATTTTAAGCACTGTAAGCCTGGGTTCACACTTGTGCAATGTACATGCCTGTGCACATCACATGAGTTGTCTGTGTGGTGCGATTTCAGCCATACATTTTGTAAGGCTGAAATCGCATCCACACCAAAATGGTGCAGGACCCTTTTTTTCCCTTGCACTTGAATTGTCATTAAGATAACATTGAGTGTATATAATAAAATGAACCACTGGAGGTCAAATATATTGCCTTCAAAATGTTGCTAACATCTCGGATCAGTACAAAAAATAAGACCCTTAGGTCAGGGAACTTATATACCCCCCAGTATAATGGGACTTTGTAGGCGAACCATACGATTGAATTCGATAAAAAATGTTTTATTTATTTGGAAAAGCATAAAAACAAGATACATTAGACATGAATCTCAACAAAAGTACTTATACAATAGAATTTGCTTTCATGTAACAATCTTTGTGTATACTTCCATTTGTAATAGGATATTTTCTCTAGAAGCCTGACATGTTTCAGGACGGTGTCCCTTCTTCAGAGGCGTATTGCAGAGAGAAAAATCATATATGTAGGAGATACATTCTGAAATAACAAATGAAAATAATTTGCACAATGTAACAATATGAACAACAGGAGGTTTAGAAGCCCAGCATCCCACAGTGTCCACCATACATACCAGTAAAAGGTTTTCAAAAATGAAAGATACATGCATAAGTATGCACAGGCATCCAATTTTGGATGAAGCAGCAAATTATATCTTTTGGATAAGAACGCACTGGCTGTCAGCTGACCAACCAGTGGAAGATAATGGTTATCCCTCGGCTTCAGAAGTGACTTCGCAAAGGCCCCCAAATGGAAGGACAGCCCCGCTAGGTCCCAGATTGACCTTTAAAAAGGAAAGGAGAATAAGCTTTTAAGTAATTTTCTCAAGACCCATAAATTTGCATATATTTTATTTCCTATTTGCCTTAAAAGACTTTCTCTTTCGTTTAATCTTAAGCAAAAAGTATAGCCAGTATCCCATATTTACAAGATCATACTGTCTTCAAAACTTCAAATATAAAAGAGAAGGCATTCAGAAAGGCCTGCTAAATTTAGGGGATTGACAGTACCACCGTTTACTACTAAAAAGAAAAGGAAAAAGGAAAAAACAAGCCTTTCTGCCTGTGTATAGGAGTGGAAAAAATTATTATGCAGCTGAACCGTTTTGCCAAATAAGTGTAAAGCAGAAAAATAAATGCAAAAGAATATAGGAAGGTTTGCTTGTTTTTGTCTCTCATGAAGTGTGTCTAGCAAAAGGATGTATCGCCCATTACAGGGAGAGAGAAGTTCAAATTTACTCACTTCTTGGATGCAGGGATGATGCACAGGCAGCTGGAGCAGAGAACGCCTTGGAGCCTAGATGGTGGAGTAACACGCTGGGCAGGACACGGCTTAAATAGCCGCCGGCGCCTGCGCAGTGAGATTCCAATCGGAGGTGTCAGCAGAGGGAAAAATGCCGCTCTGCGGAGTGCGCATGCGTCGGACAGAACAACGTACAGAGGGAGGGCGGACACCCAGGGATCCTAAAGAGGAAGAAACTCCTGGGTCACGAGAGACAGGAGGAAAAAGAAAAAAGCAATTAGATAAATGGGTTATAGCGACCGTATAAAAAAGAGAAAATTGCATGAGAGAATTCTATTAAAAAAATAAAAATAAAATCAGAATCAACTAACTGATTCCATTTTATTTGGAAACCAAAATGAAGAAGGGACCCAGGGCGTCCAAAAGTGGGGCCCCAGGGGAGGGTCTGCACGGCGCCCGCCCAGAGCCGGAGTGCTGGGGGAGCGTCATGCAGGTACACCCCACCGACGCACGAAAACACTGTCATGACAAGCCCATTAAACGGACGAGTCTGCAGTGTGGGAAGGTGCCACGACGTCATCTCAGATGGTTCGGCGTGGCCCACGTGCGCCGGGCAACCAAAAGATTGTTGTAAACTGGGTAAAAGAGTTTTGAACCACAAGGCAAAAGCTTTTTTAGAGTATCTCAAAATAAAGTGATTATAAAAAACATCACTCTGGTAAATCAAGCATGGTGGACATAGCTGGGTAGGCAGTGGATGGATAAACATACATGACAGGTAGTATAATATCGCATATGTGATATATTTTGTACATCAAATCAAATAACAGAAATTGTAAAGGCTATATACATGCTTATGTAAACACATAAATGCTGGATATATTATATCAGTCATTATATGTGTGCAGCTATGTTGGAGCTGTATTCTATGAATACAGGCGGTATCATCAAAAGATGTCTGCAAGGAATTCATCATCAAGGACCTGATTAACGAATCCATTACTTCTGGGTAATTCAGAAATATCCTACGAGAATGCATATTCTCGATGTTTGTCAGGTGTGCAGTATTAGATTCTCATTCTTTTTCGCACCCCCCTGAGACAAAGCCCTCCAAAAAGGGACGAAAGCTCATCTGGGTATTCAAACCTGGAAATTGTATTTCATTAAGGCTTGCGATCCAACGGGCCTCCCTCTGGAGCAAGATCTTGTTCCAATCACCACCCCTCGTGCCCGGATGGACACGGTCGAGGATGGTGAAATGGACAAGGGGAAACTTTCCCGTGTGGTGGTCTCGCACGTGTCGCCCCAGAGGAAGGTCCGGGTCCGCCTGCCTCATGCTGGTGAAATGTCGTGCCGCCCTTTTATGGAACTCTAATTTGGTTTTCCCAACGTAAAAGCATTCACATTCGCAGGTTAGTAAATAAACAACTCCCGGAGTCTTACAATTAGAGAAGTGTCTGGGCCTGTACATTCTTCCATTGGGTAGTTTGAATTTGTTTTGTGTTTTCATGTAGCGGCAACATGAACATCCACCACATGTAAAAGTTCCTGGTCGTTTGCATATATCTGAACGAAAAGTGCCTGTGTATTCGCTTTTTACAAGGTAATCCCCTAATGAACGGGCCTTCCTATATGTGATGGTAGGTGTAGCAGATATATGTGGTTTTAAATTGGGGTCTATTTGTAGTAGATGCCAATGTTTTTGTAGGATACTTTTGAGGATCCCATGCTGCTTATTATAAGTGGTAATTACTCTAATAGCTGGTTGGGAGGTAGAGGCGTTTTTTTGGAGAACAAGATGTTGTGCCTTAATTGTCCTCGGGCCCTTTTAAATGCTTTTTTTAGGCATGTGGGCGAGTATCCTCATTCAAGGAGTCTCTCTCTTAATTTGTTGGCTTCCCTGACGAAGTCGGCATCTTTTGAGCAGTTACGTCTGAGTCTTAGATATTGCCCATAAGGGATGGATGCAACTAATGATTTGGGGTGTGAGCTTGATGCATGTAGAATGGTATTTCCAGCGGTCTCTTTCCGATAGAGACCGCTGGAAAGGGACCCATCTGTGGATTTGGTTATACTTAGATCTAAGAAGGTAATTGAAGTATCACTGAAGGTCATCGTGAAAAACAGGTTGGAGTTATTTGAGTTCATGATTTGTATGAAAGAGTGTAAGGCCTCAGATGTACCATTCCATATCATGAATATATCATCTATATACCTGAACCATGCTGCTACATGGGTGGTATATAGCGAGAGGCTATCGTCTGACAGAAGCGACCGCTCCCACTCCCCCAGGTACAGGTTGGCATACGATGGGGCACAACAAGTCCCCATCGCAACCCCCTGCACCTGGAGGTAGTGGGAGCCGTCAAACGTGAAGATGTTATGTGTTGGAATGAAATCAAGAGATTCCAAGAGAAAGGAATTAAGTTTATGGTCATCTTTGTGAGATTGTGACAAAATATGTCTGATGGCTGAGAGTCCTGCATCATGCGGAATAGAGCTGTATAGTGCCTCGACGTTGATGGCTACTAAGAGCGAGTATGGTAGTATGTGTAATTCTTCCAGATTTTGCAACAGATGGATAGTGTCCTTAGTATATGAAAACAGACCTGCAACATAGGGTCTGAGGTGGCTGTCTACAAACTTGCTCAGGTTTTCAGTTAAGGACCCATTTCCAGAAATGATAGGACGTCCGGGAGGGGTTTCTTTGTTTTTGTGTATTTTGGGAAGACAGTACAATGTGGGGGTACGTGGATATGGTGTTCTTATGTATTCCCAGATGTCTTTATCAATAGCTCCGCTACAGAATGCTTTATCAACCAAATCATAGAAGGCAACATGAAATTTGTCTACGATACTTTTTGAAATAGGTTTATACCATGATAGGTTGGTTACAACCTTTAGGCACATATCTTTATACTGCTCATTAGTCATAATAACAATGTTGCCACCTTTGTCTGATGGCTTGATTGTGAGAGAGTGCTCCTTTTTTTAGAGATTCTAAGGCCAGTAGTTCATCATTAGAGAGATTACCTTGGGAAGCTTGTGATTTTCTAATTTTCAATTTCTTGACCTCTGATGTGGTGGATGCTATGAATGCAGCTAAATTAGGATTAGTTGTAAAGTGTGGAAATTTGTCAGATTTTTTTCTTAAATTTTCCCTGTTTGTCTGGGCAAGATGGAACTTCCTTTTTGATATGTTCCTCTAGAAGATTTTCAAGATCGATTGTATCGATGAGGTCACTGGGGTCTTGTTCCTCAAGGAGGGTTAAGAGGTCCTCAAGTGCCTCATCTGCTCTTTTAGTTTCTGTTTGGGAAGTATTTTTGTCTTTCTCTTTGGAAATGGTACTTTTATAGTACAATTTTCTTACAAAGAGGTGTAGGTCTTTAATGACTTCAAAGGGATCTAAATCTGCATCTGGGCAGAAACTAAGGCCCTTGTGTAATAGGTCACTTTCAGCTTGTGTAAGTGGGTGATTAGAAAGGTTGACAATATTTAAGGTGTTGGGTGACAGAGAAGATGACGGCTTAATAGATTCGGAGACGGAGTCTCCGTTTAGTGAGCTAAAAAATCTTGATCAGAACGAAGAAGTGTGGTAGTGATTGATGATAAGGAAGTGTCACCCATAGATGTGGATGCAAAAGACCCTGCACCAATAGGTCCTGCTGAAGGGAGCTGGTTTACACCCCGTGAGTTACCTTTACCAAGAGGAAGAAGATTAGTGGTAGAAAGAGTGCTGGCCGTGTCTGTAATTCTTTTCTTAGTGTACGCCGGTTCGTCTCCAGATGGTGGTCTTTTGTTTTTCCGTGGTTTGCGATGCCTTTGTCTGTTATGAGAAGAAGATGAAACAGAAGAATTTAATGAGGTATTGGATTCAGAATCCCTGGGAGTTCTATTGATGTTACCCCTATGTGGGCGTGCAGTTACAGAAGTTTGATGCCATTTGTAGGCGGTGCCTTCCTGGAAGGCTCTTTTGTCTCTCCAAAGTTTTTTATCCCTAGTTGTTAACCTTTCCTGGGATTTTTGGTTCAGTCGGATTTTAATTTTCTCTTCATATTCTTTAAAGATGGGCGTATCTTTAAATGGGAGTAGTTTAACATAAGTCGCATCAATAGTTTTATCCAAGTTGGTAATTCTCTTTTTGTATTCTTCACTTAGTAATGCCATCATAGTTTGAGTGCATAGTTGTAGATTGTTTTCCCACTTGCTTTTAAAGCTAGGGTCAACATCTTCCAACATTGGGAAGATTTGAATACGTAATCCTAGGGGGTAAATTCCCTCCTGGATATATTTGTCAAATGTATCTGCATGCCAAAAGCATGCTACTTTTTTATCAACAATTTTACCAAGTTGGAAGAAGTTGTTCATATTGTTACATTGTGCAAATTATTTTCATTTGTTATTTCAGAATGTATCTCCTACATATATGATTTTTCTCTCTGCAATATGCCTCTGAAGAAGGGACACCGTCCTGAAACATGTCAGGCTTCTAGAGAAAATATCCTATTACAAATGGAAGTATACACAAAAATTGTTACATGAAAGCAAATTCTATTGTATAAGTACTTTTGTTGAGATTCATGTCTAATGTATCTTGTTTTTATGCTTTTCCAAATAAATAAAACATTTTTTATCTAATTCAATCGTATGGTTCGCCTACAAAGTCCCATTATACTGGGGGGTATATAAGTTCCCTGACCTAAGGGTCTTATTTTAAGATGACATTGACACCCACAGCAGATCACATGGATGCCATGCAATTGCAATGTGTTGCGTGAAATGCACAGGGTTCACTGCGTTTCCCGCAACACATAAGTGTAAACTAGGGATCAGTGAAGTCTTTTACAGCGAATAATGTGTTTCATTTATGTTGAGCTTAACTGATCATTGGCTAACAAATATGTTTTTTGGATCTGGACTATAAGAAAGTGTTATGCTGATGTTTTGATTCCATTTTGCTTTGCGTGTTCCAGCTCCTTTTCGTATGTAGTTGCAAGGTTGTCCTCTGTGTCCTCTACAGCTTCTTGATACTAAACAGAGGGATCTTGCATGTTTCTTTGTTCTCCAGTCTCTATTAGCATACCTCCTTGTTCAGTAACATTTTTGCATGTATTAATACTCATCTGTGATAGCCTTTGTATGCCACACAATAGCAGCAATCTGCAGATTCCAGAAGTAGCCTCAATATATTGTCGTGAGAATCCATATTCATGTTGTGTGATGGAAGGTGCCCTTTGAACTTAAAGGTTAAGTTCACCTTTGTACACTTTTTTTTTTTTCCCCTAAATTCCAGCTCCCCTATGCACCAATATAGCACTCATGTACTTTTTTTGAAAAAATATCAAAGCTTTCCATTAAATCTAGAGTCACTTGCTTTTCTTGTCCTAATTCACGTTTCCAGACATTTCCATTAGTAATGTCTTTTTTCTCATCAGACTGTAGGTCATGACACAGGAAGGAGTTGACCAGCTGACCTCATTAGCACACACCCTGCATCATCCACCCTTCCATTCCCAGGTGCACGTTTTTTAAATGAAATGTAGTCAATCAGTGATCACCCTTCTCACTAAATACACAATATACAGATCAGATTGCAGTGTATGGCCATGTTTATACACCTAAAATTACTAGTTGCTCTTCCAGTGCCATTAATTGTTTACAGCACACCAAACACAGAAGCAAACACACATTTTGCCATGTGAAAAAAACGAGGGGCAAATGCTGCAAAAACACACAACCCACAAAACGCCAAAATGTCCCATTAACCACATGTAGTTAATTAAAATCAACAGGCTGTGCTATGCGTGTCACAGGAAAAACGAGACACAAAATGTGCGCTCCCACTATGCTAGATGTGATTAGGGTTTGAAAGTGAATTTAATGCAATAACACAAGAACAACGAGGCTCCATTCACATCTGTGCATTTCCTCGCATTTCAGAAATGCGCTGAACCAAAAGTCGCAGTAAAAGACGCGCCAGCCTCCACTCTAACAAATAGTTCTGAATCTTCTTTGGGGCGATTGCTGTGTATAGGGCAGCCCATTCAGGTGGATAAGCTGTCCTATGTGTGATGAGTGAAAATGCTCCAAAACCCCTCCCCCTCGCTAAAAAAAAAATGTATGTGGGAATGCGAATTCCCGCTATGCAGAGTTGTGAACAGGGCTTGACAGCTGAGTGTTTCTGTCCACTCCCTCCTATGTACTTGTATAAAGATGGCATTTCATTTAAAAAACGTGCACCTGGGAATGGGTGGGAGGGTGGATGATGCAGGGTGTGTGCTAATGAGATCAGCTGGTCAACTCCTTCCCGTGTCATGACCTAAAGTCTGATCAGGAAGAAGACATTACTAATGGAAACGTCTGGAAACGTGAATTAGGACAAGAAAAGTAGGTGACTGTAGATTTAATGGAAAGCTTTGATTTTTTTTTTTTGCAAAAAAAGTACATGAATGCTTTATTGGTGCATAGGGAAAATGGAATTTAGGGGGAAAAAAGTGTACAAAGGTGAACTTACCCTTTAAGTCCTTTCTTTGTGGTCTAGTGATGGCATCTGTGGTTAGCTGTAACCTGCTAAAGGTTACTGTTAGACATGTCACCCTAAAAGTGATTTTTTTTTTTTTATAGCTATAGGTGGGAATATGTGGCCTAAAGCATCATACATAGACATAAAAGGTCATAGATGCACCAAAATCTACAATATCTCTAATTCCCAAGTCTACTCTTCTCCACTATTTAGAGGCCTCAGTAGGTGTACAAACCGAGAAACTGAGAGATCTCAACGTACCTGATACATATACGTATACATACTGGTTACAAGTATATCTAAAGGTGTAAATAATGTAGAGAATGGTTAACACCCCAAGTCAGTTTTATTTTTTATTTTTTGTGCGTCCTATGAAAACCCTTAAAATATTTCTGAAGAACTGTATGGTTTTTTTGCTGCTGCCTTTGGAGATGTTGCTCCTTATAATGTAAGAGTAGACAATTGTTCTCAGCCTGGTAAAGTGCCATTACTGTTCATCACAGAGTGCTATTGTAGGGTATACATGTTATGCCTGTAAAGGGTGCTTGATGCACATTTCTAATACAGTAGTTAAAATAAGTTATTGAACACGTAACCATTTTTCTGGGTAAATATATTTCTAAAGGTGCTATTGACATGAAATTTTCACCACGTGTTGGTAACAAACCATGCATACAAAGAAACCAAAACAAATACTTTCAGAAGTTATGTGTAATAAAATGGAACAACACAGGGAAAAAGTATTGAACGCATGAAGAAATAGAGGTGCAAAAAGGCATGGACAGCCAAGACACCAGCTGAAATCTGTCAGTAATTGGAAAACAATCCTGCTCCTTGTCAGTGCAAATTAATATCAGCTGGTTCGGTCAACTGATGGCCTGTAAAAAGGTGTCTCATTACCAAGGTGTCACGCAAGAAACCTCTCATGATGGGTAAAAGCAAAGAGCTCTCTCAAGACCTTCGCAATATAGTTGTTGCAAAACATACTGATGGCATTGGTTACAGAAGGATTTCTAAACTTCTGAATGTTCCAGTAAGCACTGTTGGGGCCATAATCCGCAAGTTGGAAGAACATCATTTCACCATAAACCGGCCACAACCAGGTGCTCCTCGCAAGATAACTTAAAGAGGAGTGCAAAGAATTATCAGAAGTGTTGTCCAAAAGCCAAGGCCTACTTGTGGAGAGCTTCAGAAAGACCTGGAATTAGCAGTTACAATTGTTTCAAAGAAAACAATAAGTAGTGTACTCAACTGCCATGGCCTGTATGCATGCTCACCACACAAGACTCCATTGCTGAATAAAAAGCATGTTGAAGCTTTTTTATAGTTTGCTGCACAACATTTAGAAAAGTCTGTGAAATACTGGGAGAATATAGTCTGGTCAGATGAGACCAAAATTGAACTCTCTGGATGCAATAATACACACCATGTTTGGAGGTCAAATGGCACTGCACATCACTCCAAAAACACCCCAATACCAACAGTAAAGTTTGAAGGTGGGATAGTTTTTTAGCATATGGTACTGGCAAACTTCATATCATTGAAGAAAGGATGAATTGAAAAATGCACCAAGACATTCTTGATAAAAATCTGCTGCCATCTACCAGAATGATGAAGATTAAAACGAGGGTGGACATTTCAGCAATACAATGATCCCAAACACAAAGCCGAGGAAACTCTCAGTTGGTTTCAAAGAAAGAAAATAAAGCCCAGCCAATCAACTGACTTGAATCCAATAGAAAATCTATGGAAAGAACTAAAGATCAGAGTTCATAGAAGAAGCCCACAGAACCTTCAAGATTTGAAGACTGTGTGGAAGAATGGGCCAAAATCACACCTGAGCAATGCATGCAACTAGTTTCTCCATACAGGAGGCGTCTTGAAGCTGTCATTACCAACAAAGGATTTTGTACAAAGTATTAAATACATTTTGGTTAGCGTGTTTAATACTTTTTTTCCCTGTGTCATTTCATTTTTTTTTTTTAACATAACCATTTCTGAACTTTATTTGTTTTGGGTTTTTTTTTGTATGCATGGAATGCATGGGTTGTTACCAACGTGGTGAACATTTCAATAGCACCTTTTTAGAAATCTATTTACCTAGAAAAATAGTAACATGTTCAATACTTATTTTACCCGCTGTATATATCAAATTTAATTGTTTTTTTATTTACTTGATTTTGTGACTATTTTTTGTAAACCGTAATACTCTTATATTTGTGTTTTTGGCTTTCCTGTGACTATTTGACTGTGACACCCTCCTACATATTACATATTTGTTCAT
This sequence comes from Aquarana catesbeiana, assembly GCF_042186555.1. Taxonomy (NCBI): domain Eukaryota; kingdom Metazoa; phylum Chordata; class Amphibia; order Anura; family Ranidae; genus Aquarana; species Aquarana catesbeiana. The sequence goes on from NC_133324.1 coordinate 406,837,487, forward strand.
CTAATCTTCTGCAGGCCAAATCCTTCAGTGTGTTTACAAGTCCTCCAGGAGGTGTCCATGTCTCGGTACATACCTCACCCGTCTCTTGTGGTGTCAGTTACCTTAACTTCGGTGAGGACAGAAACTGGTATTTCATTAAAAATGCCTCAACAGGTATGGTGCCATAAGTAAGATATCAGGTTGTGTCTTTTTATAATTTTATTCCTTTTTTCCTTTAAATTGTTACCTTAATAATCACAACAGTGAGTGCTATAGGTTATTTATGTTAGTTGAATTGTGTTTTGTCTGTCATTTAGTACATCTTTAATCAGTGATGTTTCCAGATTCAGGAGACCTGTTACAAATGCTAAATCAATTTATTCAACTTAAGTAACTTTTATTTCTTATTCAATGAGGGACACAATTCAAAAACATGGGTTATATTGCCACAGAGATTTGTATGCTGTCAAACTAAAATAAGGCCCTGTTTACATCTATCTGGGTGTACTAAAATCGCCAGCAGAATTGCACAATTCTAGAACATGTTAAAATGGCCGCAGAACACTTAACAAGCCTTTGGGTGCCATTATAATGGCACCCCAGATGTGCAAGAAAACAGGCATTTTGTCACATGACAAAATGCTCAAACGCTTTCCAAAAAATGTGCCAAAGTTGGCTCCATAAGAAGGTACAGGAGCTACGTTGGTATGGATTGGAGCACGGCAGCACATTAAAATGAATGATGCGGCTCAGAAAACGTGCTAAAAACACGAAGCTCTGCTGTTGCAAGATATGTGAATGGAGCCTAACAGTGACCGACCTGGTATAACCCCTCCCACACCCAGAATGCCTCAGTTTTTTTATAGTTTTCTATAAGGATTGAAGTCTTTTCTTTACTAAAAAAAAAAAAAAAAAAAATTGTTATTACTTCATTAGACTTATAAGAACTGTTGTCATTACCTCAACTTTCCATTATTTTCCATGGTAAGGGTTTAGAATTGAATGCGTCACTAGGTGGAGCGTTGCACAATTAGGCCTCATGCACACTGGACGTTAAAATAACGTTATAAAAACGCCAGTAGCTTTGCAGTGAGTTATTCAACTTTTGTCAGTGTTTTTACAATAGCGATTTCTAGCGGTTTTCCGCGTTAGCGTTTTTTTTTTTTGAAGAAACTTTTTTTTTTTTTTTTTCCAGTGGTTTAAAAACGTTAAACGCTTGTGAGCGACGTTTTTGAGTGTTAATCAACGTTTATCAGCATTACAGCTGAAAAAGTCTCTCAGAACCCACTAGTTTTGTTTTTTTTTTACTGCTCAAAAACGCCACTGCCCAAAACTGCTGATAACAGCCTATGTGTGCATGGACACATAGGATAACATGGAGAGTTTAATGACTGTAGAAAAAATGTCTACAGCCAAAAACAGCTGCTGTAAAAACGTCAAGTGTGCACGAGGCCTTACACTCCACACACTATTTCCATCATTCAGGGTCAGGCAACACCTTCCTGCCAATGCTTCTAATTGCAAGAGACACGCAATTTTTGCCATATGCAATATGGTGGACCCTAAGCACATAGAGAGCTATCCTACTGTATCTGGTCCCTCTAGCTCACGATCCACTAACAGTTTTGGGGTGGCAGTGTTCCCTGTCATAGATCAGACATCGTCAGCCTGAAAAGCTTTCTTCTGCTCGAGTCCCTACATTTCTCAGTCTTTCTTAGCTTAACTTATCTACAGTTTTGCAGAATTTTTATTTGAAATTGCAACTTTGACTGCCGACTCTGACAGAAGAGGCCATAAAGTGTACTTCAATGCCTTTACCTCCAGAATCTTCTGACTGCAGCCTTAGTGGTCTCTGAGCCTTTTTGCTATGGTGGCTCTATGTGACAAAGAGACTCCACAATCTCTGCCAGATGGTGTTTCCCCTGTGGAGTAGCAGGCAGCTGCTATAGTGCCCAGGCTTGGAGAGAACATTTTGGCTCTTCTTGATGAGGTACATGGCACCCTAGAAATAGGAGTAGCCTGTAGCTTCTACTAGTGCTGTTGCCCAACTGGGATCCCTTCGAGCCCCAGAATCCATTTGAGAAGTCCTGTATTAAGAAGTGGGCCATTCATACCATAGATCTGGCAGGGTCCCATTCTACTAAAGCACTGACTTACTGTAGAACAGTGTTTCTCCAACCTTTTTTTCGATCAAGGCACCTTTTAAAATTATGCACACCCCATTCTAAACTGTAATAAAATAAACTAATAGTTTTACATAATGTAGCAACATTCACACATGTGGGACACTCAATGTTGGAGATGATTTATTCTTCCGAAGCAAATACCACTTTGCACTCTGGTACTGACTAGTGTTCCAATGTTTCTCTTCTCCCTCTGTTTCCCTCACTTACAGTGCCTTGAAATAGTATTCATACCCCTTGAAATTTTCCACATGTTCTCATGTTACAACCAAAAACGTAAATGTATTTTATTGGGATTTTATGTGATAGACCAACACAAAGTGGCACATAATTGTGACGTGGAAGGAAAATTATAAATGGTTTTCCAAATGGTTTACAAATGAATATCTGAAAAGTGTGGCATGCATTTGTATTCAGCCCCCTTTACTCTGATACCCCTAACTAAAATCTACCTGCAGAAGTCACCTAATTTAGTAAATAGAGTCCACCTGTGTGTAATTTAATCTCAGTATAAATACAGCTGTTCTATGAAGCACTCAGAGGTTTGTTAGAGAACCTTAGTGAACAAACAGCATCATGAACATCTTAAAGGCCAAGGAACAAAAAATATCCCAAGCTTTGAACATCTCACGGAGCACTATTCAATCCATCATCCGAAAATGGAAAGAGTATGGCACAACTGCAAACCTACCAAGAAATGTCCGCCCACCTAAATTGACAGGCCAGGCAAGGAGAGCATTCATCAAAGAAGCAGCCAAGAGGCCCATGGTATCTGGAGGAGCTGCAGAGATCCACAGCTCAGGTGGGAGAATCTGTCCACAGGACAACTATTAGTCATGCACTCCACAAATCTGGCCTTTATGGAAGAGTGGCAAGAAGAAAGCCATTGTTGAAAGAAAGCCATAAGACATCCCTTTTGCAGTTTGCGAAAAACCATGTGGGGTACACAGCAAACGTGGAAGAAGGTGCTCAGGTCAGATTGAACTTTTTGGCTTAAAAGCAAAAAGTTATGTGTGGTGGAAAACTAACACTGCACATCACCCTGAACACACCATCCCCACTGTGAAACATGGTGGTGGCAGCATGATGTTGTGGGGATGCTTTTCTTCAGCAGGGACAGGGAAGCTGGTCAGAGTTGATGGATGGAGCAAAATACAGGACAATCTTAGAAGAAAACCTGTTAGAGTCTGCAAAAGACTTGAGACTGGAGTGGATCACCTTCAAGCAGGACCACGACCCTAAACATACAGCCAGAGCTACAATAGAATGGTTTAGATCAAAGCATTTTCTTGTGTTAGCCCAGTCAAAGTCCAGACCTAATTCCAAATGAGAATCTGTGGCAAGACTTAAAAATTGCTTTTCAGATGCTCTCCATCCAATCTGACAGAGCTTGAGCTATTTTGCAAAGAAGAATGGGCAAAAAGGTCACTCTCTAGATGTGCAAAGCTGATGGAGACATCCCCAAAAAGACTTGCAGCTGTAATTGCGGTGAAAGGCGGTTCTACAAAGTATTGACTCAGGGAGGCTGAATACAAATGCACACCACACTTTCCACATATTTATTATATTTATTTGTAAAACATTTTGAAAACCATTTATCATTTCCCTTCCACTTCACAATACTGTGCCACTTTGTGTTGGTCTATCACATAAAATTCCAATAAAATACATTGAAGTTTTTGGTTGTAACATGTGGAAAATTTCAAGGGGTATGAATACTTCTTCAAGGCACTATATTCAGCTAATGTGAAGCCAGTGCTGGCAGAGAGGGGCAGCCGAATGCAGTGCTGACACCCAATGTTTTCCTTATCAATCAATTATGTCATTGGTTATTAGGATGCTGGAGGCTAGTGGGTTGTAATGCTGCACAATGAAAACGTGGCATTATGTAACTAAAAGGCAGGCTTGATCCACCCACTTACTTGTATACAATTTTTGAGGAATTGTAGGCATTTTGCCAAGGCACTCCTGAAGAAACCTGAAGGCACCCTGGTTTAAAAAAAGCTGCTGTAGAGGATATGACAGTGTTTAGGAATCCTATAGATAAACATTAGGAGATTCTTGCAAACACCTTGTTTTCTCTGGCAGGCTCTAATTGCAGCCTACCATGGCTGTGATGCTAATTTGTCAAACATTAGGAGAATGCACTAAATGCATTGACAGGGATCCAGCTTCCATTTTCACTGGTCCCCTGTTTGTATAGCCCTTAAAGCTCACGCTGGCAGTCCTACACTGAGTAGACCTATTAGTAGGTATTTCCTGTCCTATTACATGTATGAGTCTTCTGTCAGTGAACATGCAGGGAACTCTGGAGTTGAAATGTTGATCTGCAGAAGAGACTTGTAAAATGCATTAGATGTGCATACCTTTCATGGGTAAACGTCTCTTCTGAGCTGTCTTGGACATCTGCATCAAAGATTTCACTTGCAGGTAAATACATTTATCTACCCCAGCAGAAGAAGCCAAGGCCTCACCTCAAGCTGGAAAGACTTAATCCTAGTTTAACTGCAAACATGTCCTTTTCAGCATAAAGGAACACCCCCACTTCATGGCGGGGTGGCGCGCATCTGTTAGCCTGTGCAGACACCTCATTACTCCGCTTTCTTCACTCTCTGCCTCCACCCTGCTTCATGTTGTCCGTTCTACCGGTGTCTCTGCACAGGCTAGTAGACCTTCATGCTGCTCTTTAAAATGAGGGCATTTTCCACATCTTGAATCTAAAAAAAAAAAGTTATGTCTTTATTCCCTTTCAAAAACTTTGCATGGAATTCACCAAGTCTGTCATAGCTGTCATAGAGGCTTTTTTTAGCCTTTCGTCACCATTTTTCTCTTGGTGTCAGGAAAAATTGTCAGAAGTAATTCTTGCTGATGGCAGATGAACAAAGAGGCAGACAGAAATTAATCTGAGTGCTCTTAATTGAGACAAGTACACACTATAAAAGGATATGTTTTGTTCATATTTTATGTCTGATGTTTACAATCACTTTAAGACCTCATCCACGTAGCCATAACCCATAACACAGATGTAAAACATTTACTGTTCATTAAGGCACAGAACAAACGCTACTGCATAATGATCAGTAAATAGATCTGTTTTTTAATGCATAAATAATGTTTTGTTCTTTTTTCAAGAATATACATGTATACACATGTCCTCAGAAGCAGATTTTTTGGATTTTGTGTTTCGGATCTGAAGGCAGTGCATTTGTACGCATTTGTGTGATTGCCTCCATTGAAAACATTGTTTAAAAAAAAACAAAAAAAAAAAAAAACACCCACCCCCATTGCAGTGGGCCTCCACCACCCCTTTTCACCCCCCCCTCCAAATTGCTGATTGGTAAATGCTTGCTAAGTCTTGGGGGTAGAGGGAAAGGCTGTAATACTGGCCCCATTCCTCTATCCCCAGCCGCAGGCACTCTTCACTTCTCTCCCACAGTCTGGGTTGTAGGGTGGGCTCTCCCTGTTCTTGTGTACGAGTAGGACTATAGGTTCCACATTGTATATGATGATGATAGAGTGCAACAACTGGAGTGCCTTAGGAGCAATGTTTCTCAACAGCAGTCCTAAAGTACCCCCAACAGGTCATGTTTTCAGGATTTCCCTCAGATGAAACGGCTGTGGTAATTACTAAGGCAGTGAAACTGTTAAAATTACCTGTGCAAAATAATGGAAAGCCTGAAAACATGACCTGTTGGGTGGGGGTACTTGAGTTGAGAAACTTTGTCTTAGAGAAAGAGCTTTGAGAGACGCAGCATGAAGGAAGGCTAAATGAGCGAAAAATAAGGTAATACGCTTTATTCTTCTACCCCTAGATTTATCAAGCATTTAACCATTGTGTGTGTTAGTGGTCTTTTTTTTTTTCTTTTTTTGCCATGAATACTTTTGTCACTGTTTTTTGTTGAATGATCGTGTGTTTTTTTTTTTTTTTTTTTTTATCTCAGGCTTGTGATGCAGAAAGCATAATGCTGAATCTAGCTGGTCAGCTAATAATGTTGCAGAGAGATCGCTCAGGTCCTCAGATTCGGGAAAAAGATGCTGGATCCCAACAGAGAAAGCTGGTAAGTAAAAGACTGTGCGGCGTCTTGCACAAGAGGAAATATATGTATATTTAGCACCCCCTACAGGACGTTTGTAACTTGGAAATTCACAGCATATATGTGTACAGCTTGTTCAGGTTAACCTAGAACTGTTCCATTTTTATATATATATATATATATATATATATATATATATATATATATATATATATATACACAATCTTTATTTACAGTTTTATAGCATGTCCAGAATTGTTGGAATATGGCAATATGACCAAAAATCATAAATTTATGAGGACTGACAATCTGGTACAAGGGGAATACAGGCCTCATCTTCAACCAAAGGGCTATCGGTAATATTACATAACTTCAGGGAAGAAAAATAAAACTGTTACTATATGACCCTTTTATTTTTGGGGAGAGTTTCCTCACATGACCTTGCCATGATCCATGACCTGTTATCCCTTTACGTGTTCATAACATAACATGACTAAGACATGGGGGGTTGAAAAGGTAGTGGGAAACTTAGCAGAATGGGAACTAAATAAAAAGGAAGAAAAACAACAAAACACAGCAAACTATGTGGGGATGTAAAGAAAAGTTCTATTTAAAATAGTTTGTCATGTTACAAATTGGATTAACTCTGTCAGGAATTAAAAAGTAGCCGGAGAAAGATGGCCTAAATGCTTTCTTTTGTGTAGTTTTTCTGTAGGATCTCTCAATATAGATGCCGTGCCTTGAAAACGTATTCATACCCCTTGAAATTTTCCACATTTTGTCATGTTACAACCAAAAACATAAATGTATTTTATGTGATAGACCAACACAAAGTGGCACATAATTGTGAAGTGGAAGGAAAATGATAAATGGTTTTCCATTTTTTTTTACAAATATCTGTGTCATATACTTGTAGAACCACCTTTCGCTGCAATTACAGCTGCAAGTGTTTTTGGGTAAGTCTCTACCAGCTTTGCACATCTAGAGAATTAAATACCGTATTTATCGGCGTATAACACGCGCCGGCATATAACACGCACCCAAGTTAAGGAGGGAATTTTAAGGAAAAAAACTTTTAGGAGTAAAGTTTAAGGAAGAAAAACTTACATTAAAATGCCCATCAATGCAGCGTTATCAGTGTCCATCTGCAGCCTTGTCAGTGTCAGTGCAGCCTTGCCCCAGTGTCCATTGCAGCCTTGTCAGTGCAGCCTTGTCAGTGCAGCCTTGTCAGTGCAGCCTTGTCAGTGCAGCCTTGTCAGTGCAGCCTTGCCCCAGTGTCCATTGCAGCCTTGTCAGTGCAGCCTTGTCAGTGCAGCCTTGTCAGTGCAGCTTTTCTCCAGTGCAGCCTTGCCCCCGTGCAGCCTTGCCCCCGTGCAGCCTTGCCCCCGTGCAGCCTTGCCCCCGTGCAGCCTTGCCCCCTTGCAGCCTTGCCCCCGTGCAGCCTTGCCCCCGTGCAGCCTTGCCCCCGTGCAGCTTTGTGGGATCGCCGCGATCCCTGCCGTCATACACAGCCCTGTGTAAATTTAAATATGGCGCCGAGACTGCAGGGACTCGGCGGAGCGCTGATACACATAGCCGAGAGTCCTCGTGTTTTCTCGGCGCCGCTTACAGTCCCGCCCAGTTCCGCCCTATGGGCGGGACTGTAAGCAGCGCCGAGAAAACCCGAGGACTCTCGGCTATGTGTAGCTCCGCTCCGCCGAGTCCCTGCAGTCTCGGCGCCGTATTTGAATTTCCACACGGCTGTGTATGTCGGCGGCGATCGCGGCAATTGCCGCGATCGCTCCGATCACACACAATTGGGGGGGGATCGGCCTATAACACGCACCCACGATTTTCCCCTGATTTTCAGGGGAAAAAAGTGCGTGTTATATGCCGATAAATACGGTATTTGCCCATTCTTCTTTGCAAAATAGCTCAAGCTCTGTCAGATTAGATGAAGAGCGTCTGTGAACAGCAATTTTCAAGTCTTGCCACTGATTCTCAATTGGATTTAAGTCTGGACTTTGACTGGGCCATTCTAACACATGAATATGCTTTGATCTTAACCATTCCATTGTAGCTCTGGCTGGATGTTTAGAGGCGTTGTCCTGCTGGAAGGTGAACCTCCACCCCAGTCTCGTCTTTTGCAGACGCTAACAGGTTTTCTTTTAAGATTGCCCTGTATTTTAATCCATCCATCTTCCTATCAACTCTGACCAACTTCCCTGTGCCTGCTAAAGAAAAGCATCCCCACAACATAATGCTGCCACCACCATGTTTCACAGTGGGGATGGTGGGTTCAGGGTGATGTGCAATGTTAGTTTTCCACAACTTATAGCATTTTGCATGAGGACAAAAAGTTCACATTTGATCTCCTCTGTCCAGAGCACCTTCTTCCACATGTTTGCTGTGTCCCCCACATGGCTTCTTGCAAACTGCAAACAGGACTTGTTATGGCTTTCTTTCAACAATGGCTTTCTTCTTTCCACTCTTCCATAAAGGCCAGATTTGTGGAGTACATGACTAATAGTTGTCCTGTGGACAGATTCTCCCACCTGAGCTGTGGATCTCTGCAGCTCCTCCAGAGTTACCATGGGCCTCTTGGCTGCTTCTCTGGTGAATGCTCTCCTTGTCCGGCCTGTCAGTTTAGGTGGACGGCCATGTCTTCGTAGGTTTGCAGTTGTGCCATACTCTTTCCATTTTCGGATGATGGATTGAACAGTGCTCTGTGAGATGCTCAAAGATGCTTACGTTTCATAACTTAACCCTGCTTTAAACTTCTCCACAACTTTATCCCTGACCTGTCTGGTGTGCTCCTTGGCCTTCATGATGCTGTTTGTTCACAGAACAGCTGTATTTATACCGAGATTAAGTTACAAACAGGTGGACTCTATTTACTAATTAGGTGACTTCTGAAGGCAATTGGTTCCATTAGATTTTAGTTAGGGGGTATCAGGGTAAAGGCAGGCTGAATACAAATGCATGCCACACTTCAAAATGATGTGCCACTTTGTGTTGGGTCTATCACATAAAATCACAACACAGGTACGTTTTTTAGTTGTAACATGACAAAATGTGGAAAAATTCAAGGGGTATGAATACCTTTTCAAGACACTGTACATATCTGTCAGAAACCTTTTTTTTTTTTTTCAAGTTACCCTCCAGAGCCATTTTCATATTTCACTATGGGCTTAAAAATTCAACAGTAAGGTTACTACTTATGCAGAAATAAAGCAGTATTAAAGCCAAGACCAAAATTGTAATATGTTGCAGCTTACAGATTTTTTTTCTGGCCATACACACTTCTATAAATTATATATTTATTTTCTGATCAGTCTTTGCCCAATAGGTGTAATTAATCTATAGTTGACAGCCTCTTCGATCGATATGCCACACGGTGAAATGGATTCCAATTAATAATAAAGATACGATCATAACTTGCAATCTCAAATATTGATCACCTCTCTTTTTTTCATCATGTAATCTCATATTCTGATTAAATACAATCGTATGCATGAACAAAGCATCTTGGTGTGCTGCACATGGATGCAAAATGATCAATAATATTTCGTTCTGGCTAGTCGACTGATTAAATCCGAAGCGTTTTCAGGCCTTTTGCCCTTATCTTTACCCTTGACCCGACCAGAAAATCTGTTACTTTTCAACTTCCTTTAACCACTTCGTACCCGGGCCATTTCTGACACTTCGCTCCAACCTTTTTTTTTTTTTTTTTTGCTAGAAAATTACTTAGAACCCCCAAACATTAATTTTTTTTTTATTTTTTTTTTTTAGCAGAGACCCTATAGACTAAAGTGGTGGGTGTTGCAATTTTTTTGGGGGAAAAAAAAAAACTTTCATTAATTAAAAAACAAAACATTAAAGTTAACCCAATTTTTTTTGTATAATGTGCAAGATGATGTTACGTTGAGTGAATAAGATACTGAACATGTCACGCTTTAAAATTGCGTCTGCCCATGGAATGGCGGAAAACTACGGTTCCTAAAATTCTCCATAGGCGACACTTTAATTGCCTTTACAGGTTACCAGTTTGGAGTTGCACAGGAAGTCTGGTGCTAGAATTATTGCTGTCGCTCTGACGTTCGGGTTAATACCTCACATGTGTGGTGTGAACACCATTTGCGTGCAGAAGTAATGTATGTGTTCGCATTTGTGCGTAAGCACGGTGGAATGTGGGCCCTTTTAAAAATTTTATATATATAATATATATGACATTGACACAATTCTAATCTTTTTGGCTCTATACACCACCGCAATGGATTTGAAATGAAACAAACAAGATGTGCAGACTTTCAGCTTTAATTTGAGGGTATTTACATCCAAATCAGGTGAACAGTGTAGGAATTACAACAGTTTGTATATGTGCCTCCCACTTTTTAAGGGACCAAAAGTAATGGGACAATTGGCTGCTCAGCTGTTCCATGGCCAGGTGTGTGTTATTCCCTCATTATCCCATTTACAAGGAGCAGATAATAGGTCCAGAGTTCATTTCAAGTGTGCTATTTGCATTTGGAATCTGTTGCTGTCAACTCTCAATATGAGATCCAAAGATCTGTCACTATCAGTAAAGCAAGCCATCATTAAACAAAACAAACCCATCAGAGAGATAGCAAAAACATTAGGTGTGGCCAAATCAACTGTTTGGAACATCCTTAAAAAGAAAGAACGCACCAACTGTTGTGAAGAAAACACCCTTCACAACAGTTGGCCAGATCAAGAACACTCTCCAGGAGGTAGGTGTATGTGTCTCAAAGTCAACAATCAAGAGAAGACTTCACCGGAGTGAATACAGAGGGTTCACCACATGATGTAAACCATTGGTGAGCCTCAAAAACAGGAAGGCCAGATTAGAGTTTGCCAAACAACATCTAAAAAAGCCTTCACAGTTCTGGAACAACATCCTATGGACAGATGAGACCAAGATCAACTTGTACCAGAGTGATGGGAAGAGAAGAGTATGGAAAAGGAAAGGAACTGCTCATGATCCAAAGCATACCACCTCATCAGTGAAGCATGGTGGTGGTAGTGTTATGGCGTGAGCATGTATGGCTGCCATTGGAACTGGTTCTCTTGTGTTTCTTGATGATGTGACTGCTGACAAAAGCAGCAGGATGAATTCTGGAGTGTTTCGGGCAATATTATCTGCTCATATTCAACAAAATTCTTCAGAACTCATTGGACGGCGCTTCACAGTGCAGATGGATAATGACCCAGAGCATACTGTGAAAGCAACCAAAGAGTTTTTTAAGGGAAAGAAGTGAAATGTTATGCAATGGCCAAGTCAATCGCCTGACCTGAATCCGATTGAGCATGCATTTCACTTGCTGAAGACAAAACTGAAGGGAAAATGCCCCAAGAACAAGCAGGAACTGAAGACAGTTGCAGTAGAGGCCTGGCAGAGCATCACCAGGGATGAAACCCAACGTCTGGTGATGTCTATGTGTTCCAGACTTCAGGCTGTAAATGACTGCAAAGGATTTGCAACCAAGTATTAAAAAGTGAAAGTTTGGATGATTGTTAATCTGTCCCATTACTTTTGGTCCCTTAAAAAGTGGAAGGTACATATACAAACTGTTGTAATTCCTACACCGTTCACCTGATTTGGATGGAAATACCCTCAAATTAAAGCTGAAAGTCTGCAGTTAAAGCACATCTTGTTCGTTTCATTTCAAATCCATTGTGGTGGTGTATAGAGCCAAAAGGATTAGAATTGTGTTGATGTCTCAATATTTATGGACCTGACTGTGTGTGTATGTGTGTGTATGTATGTATATATATATATATATATATATATATATATATATATATATACACTACCGTTCAAAAGTTTGGGGTCACATTGAAATGTCCTTATTTTTGAAGGAAAAGCACTGTACTTTTAAATGAAGCTAACTTTAAACTAGTCCTAACTTTAAACAAATATACTCTATACATTGCTAATGTGGTAAATGACTATTCTAACTGCAAATGTCTAGTTTTTGGTGCAATATCTACATAGGTGTATAGAGGCCCATTTCCAGCAACTATCACTCCAGTGTTCTAATGGTACAATGTGTTTGCTCATTGGCTCAGAAGGCTAATTGATGATTAGCAAACCCTTGTGCAATCATGTTCACACATCTAAAAACAGTCTAGCTCCTTCCAGAAGCTACAAAACTGACCTTCCTGTGAGCAGATTGAGTTTCTGAAGCATCACATTTGTGGGGTCAATTAAACGCTCAAAATGGCCAGAAAAAGAGAACTTTCATCTGAAACTCGACAGTCTATTCTTGTTCTTAGAAATGAAGGCTATTCCATGCGAGAAATTGCAAAGAAATTGAAGATTTCCTACAACGGTGTGTACTACTCCCTTCAGAGGACAGCACAAACAGGCTCTAACCAGAGTAGAAAAAGAAGTGGGAGGCCGCGTTGCACAACTAAGCAAGAAGATAAGCACATTAGAGTCTCTAGTTTGAGAAACAGACCCCTCACAGGTCCCCAACTGGCATCTTCATTAAATAGTACCCGCAAAACACCAGTGTCAACATCTACAGTGAAGAGGCGGCTGCGGGATTTTGGGCTTCAGGGCAGAGTGGCAAAGAAAAAGCCATATCTGAGACTGGCCAATAAAAGAAAAAGATTAAGATGGGCAAAAGAACACAGACATTGGACAGAGGAAGACTGGAAAAAAGTGTTGTGGACGGATGAATCCAAGTTTGAGGTGTTTGGATCACAAAGAAGAACGTTTGTGAGACGCAGAACAAATGAAAAGATGCTGGAAGAATGCCTGACGCCATCTGTTAAGCATGGTGGAGGTAATGTGATGGTCTGGGGTTGCTTTGGTGCTGGTAAGGTGGGAGCTTTGTACAGGGTAAAAGGGATTCTGAATAAGGAAGGCTATCACTCCATTTTGCAACGCCATGCCATACCCAGTGGACAGCGCTTGATTGGAGCCAATTTCATCCTACAACAGGACAATGACCCTAAACACACCTCCAAATTGTGCAAGAACTATTTACAGCAGAAGCAGGCAGCTGGTATTCTATCGGTAATGGAGTGGCCAGCACAGTCACCAGATCTGAACCCCATTGAGCTGTTGTGGGAGCAGTTTGACCGTATGGTACGCCAGAAGTGCCCATCCAACCAATCCAACTTGTGGGAGCTGCTTCTAGAAGCGTGGGGTGCAATTTCTCCAGCTTACCTCAATAAATTAACAGCTAGAATGCCAAAGGTGTGCAATGCTGTAATTGCTGCAAAAGGAGGATTCTTTGATGAAAGCAAAGTTTGATGTAAAAACAATGTTATTTCAAATACAAATCATTATTTCTAACCTTGTCAATGTCTTGACTCTATTTTCTATTCATTTCACAACGTATGGTGGTGAATAAGTGTGACTTTTCATGGAAAACACAAAATTGTTTGGGTGACCCCAAACTTTTGAACGGTAGTGTATATATATATATTCTATCAAAGGCAAAAAAGTGAAAGGATAGGTTCGCCTTTTAACCACTTGCTTACTGGGCATTTAAACCCCCCTCCTGTCCAGGCCAATTTTTAGCTTTCATCGCTGTCGCACTTTGAATGACAATTACGCGGTCATACAAAACTGTACCCAAATAAATTTTTTTCCCCACAAATAGAGCTTTCTTTTGGTGGTATTTGATCACCTCTGCAGTTTTTATTTTTTTGTTAAACATCTCCTTCATTGATGTACGCTGATGAGGCGGCACTGATGGGTGACAATAATGGGCATTGATCGGTTACACTGATAGGCAGCACTGCTAGGTGGCAATGATTGGCACCACTGGTGGGCATTGATAGGTGGCACTTGTGGGCATTGATGGCACTCATGGGCATTGATGGGTTGCACTGGTGGGCACTGTCAGGTGGCAATGGCAGGTGGCACAGATGAGGCATAATTGCCTCTTCCTCTTCGGGATCGATGTCCCTTGCAGATGAGCCGGTGACACTGTCAGCATGAGGAGAAAAAAAGAAACAATCACCGAGCTTTTGTTTTGATCATGTGATCAGCTGTCATTAATCGGCCCCTTACTCGGATCGGTGATCACCCGAGTCTCAGTGACTCTGTGATCACAGCGCGCTCCGCGCGTGCCCTGCAGGGCGCGTGCACAATTCAGGTCCGCGCTGTGGCCGTCATTCGGCTATAGCGCGGATGTCAAGAGGTTAAAGAGAATAATAAATGCACATATTTTTGTAGGAAAAACATGCATTTATTTTTTTTCCTGTATAAAGAAATGAATGCGTTGAAGTAGCCCTGCACTTTCCTCTATATAATGAGTACTAATGTCTAAAAATTATTAATGAAGATAATTGATAAAAATAAAATCCTCACAAAAATCAGAAGGCTGCAAACTCATATAGTGTTACCACTTTGTCAGTCAATCACCACAATATACACTCACCAGCTACTTTATTAGGTACACCTTGCTGCTTTGGAAACATTCCTCTGAGGTTTTGGTCCATATTGACATGATAGCATCACACAGTTGCTGCAGATTTGTCAGCTGCACATCCATGATGTTCCACCACATACCAAATGCGCTCTATTGGATTGAGATCTGGTGACTGTGGAGGCCATTGGAGTACAGTGACCTCATTGTCTTGTTTAAGACACCAGTTTGGAGATGATTTGAGCTTTGTGACATGGTGCATTATTCTGCTGGAAGTAGACATCAGAAGATGGGTACACTGTAGTCATAAAGGGATAGACATGGTCAGCAACAATACTCAGGTAGGCTGTGGCGTTTAAACTGCCCAATTGGTACTAAGGGGCCAAAAGTGTGCCAAGAAAATATCCCTCACACCATAAGGCTGGGTTCACACTGGTGCGGTGCGATGCAGGAGCCCTGCAAAGACACTGCGGGTTCCCGAATCGCACCCGTCTCGCACAAAGTTAATGACACCCCCATATCGGATCGCATATTGCCGTGCAAACTGTCAATTCGGACAGGAATCACCCATGCAATCCAATTTTCGTGCGGTCCAAAAAAAGGGCCTGCACAACTTTGGTCCGAATGTGATGAAAACGTAGCCAAACAATCTGTATGGCTGAATTCGCATCACACAAACATCACATGGAATTTGCACAGGAGTGCGGTGCGAATTACATGCGATGCCGGACAGCGCATCAGTGTCAACGGAGCCTTACACCACCACCAGCCTGAACCGTTGATACAAGGCAGGATGGATCCTTGCTTTCATGTTGTTTATGCAAAATTCTGACCCTACCATCTGAATGTCTCAGCTGAAATCGAGACTCCTCAGACCAGGCAACTTTGTTCCAATCTTCTGTTGTCCAATTTTGGTGAGCCTATGCAAAGTGTAGTCTCAGTTTCCTGTTCTTAGCTGACAGGAGTGGTACACGGTGTGGTCTTCTGCTGCTGTAGCCCATCTGCTTCAAGGTTTGATGTGTTGTGCATTCAGAGATGGTATTCTGCATACCTTGGTTGTAACGAGTGGATATTTGAGTTACTGTTGCCTTTCTATCGTCTCAAACCAGCCTGCCCAGTCTTTTTTGACATCAACAAGGCATTTTCGTCCACACGACTAATGCTCACTGGATATTTTTTCTTTTTCGGACCATTCTCTGTAAACCCTAGAGATGGTTGTGCATGAAAATCCCAGTTGATCATCAGTTTTTGAAATACTCAGACCAGCCCATCTGCCACCAAAAAACCATGCATGTTCAAAGTCACTTAAATCCCCCTTTTTTCCCCATTCTTCTAAAGCTCGGTTTGAACTTCAGCAAGTCGTCTTCACCGTGTCTAGATGCCTAAATGCATTGAGTTTCTGCTATGTGATTGGCTAAATAGCAATTTGTGTTACCAAGCAATTTTACAGGTGTAACTAATAAAGTGGCCGGGGAGTGTATATCACAATAATATATCTGTATTGTGGCAATTCACAAGTAATTATACATAAAATGTGCATAATAAATCAGTGAATACGACCAAAATTAACACTTTTTCCATGTATTGTATAAGTAAACCAGAACACTGTGTATTGGGCCCCTTTCACAATTGTGTGACTTGAAAGTCATGCGTTTTTGCTGCGACTTACAGCAATGCCTGTGTAATCTTGAGGTCTATGGACCTCAAGTCGCATTAAAGTCAGACCAAAGTAGTGCAGGGACTACTTTGAAGTCGCTGTGACTTTAAGTTGCACGAATATGAATTATACTCATTGAAAATCATGGGGTACGACTTGTCATGAGACTTTGCAGTCCCAAGTCGGAGGTTAAGTCGCACAGGTGTGAAAGGGGCCTTCAGGTGATTATTTTTTCCCTGCAGGAGTCTAGAAAGCATATCCAGGGACAATAGATCACAGGAGCATATTTCTATACGGTCTTGCTGTTTGAGTGCCGAAGGACATGTCTGTGGACTATGAGAGCGCTCATCGGTGCACCCCCCCCCCCCCCCCCCCCCAAGGCCCTTTGAAAACGTCCAGTCCGTTGGTACTTGTAGTACAAGATGGTGCTTGTAGTTTATTCTTTCACAAGAATCTGTAAATGAATGACAATTTTTAAAAAGCGACAGCGGGTGCAGGGAGATGTGCCCCCACCGGCTGTCACGGAGGGAGGATCAGAGAGAGATATTCCTAAGGTGAACCTAGCCTTTTAAAATACTATGGCAGCGTTCCAACTGCTGTACAGCTTAATAAATAGTTATTTTTCCAAAACAAATGATAGTGTAAACAAGACAACAGTTGTGTTATTCTCAATGCACCAAGCCCTACACTCTCATGAAGGCAAAAGCTGCGACATTGGCTCACTTTGTGCTTCCTTCTGTAGTCTAAAAGGTTTTGCATATAAATTTTAGCAGAAATTGACATCCTGGTCTTTGGGAAGCAATCTGTTAGTGTAGAGACGGATTATGAATTATATAATGAAGTTTAAGCTACATCAGATTATTTATTGTATGTATTAATTGTCCATGTGTTTTCTTTCAGCTGCCATTTTGTGCTCCGGTGGTCCTAGCTCAGTCTGTTGAAAATGTATGGAGCACCTGTAGAATGAACAAGCAAAAGCGCCATCTTCTGGAAGCTCTCTGGCTTAGCTGTGGTGGCTCAGGCATGAAAGTTTGGCTTCCTTTGTTTCCTAGGGACAATCGTAAACCACATTCCTTCCTGTCCAAACGAATAATGCTGCCTTTCCACATCAATATCTACCCTCTAGCTGTTTTGTTTGAAGATGCCCTAGTACTTGGGGCCATCAATGAGACTGTTGCTTATGACTGTTTGAACAACCTTGGCTCTCCTGCTGAGCATTTGGAGGTTCAGTTCCCCTATTGTATTGTAGAGAGGACCTCTCAAATCTACCTCCACCATATCCTACGACAGCTCTTAGTCAGGAACTTAGGAGAGCAGGCTTTACTCTTAGCCCATTCATGTGCCTCTTTACCTTACTTCCCACATGTGCTAGAACTCATGCTCCACGAAGTATTGGAAGAAGAAGCTACCTCACGGGAGCCTATTCCCGACCCGCTGCTTCCAACAGTGGCCAAGTTCATCACAGAATTCCCCCTTTTTCTGCAGACTGTTGTTCACTGTGCACGCAAGACGGAGTATGCTCTTTGGAACTATCTCTTTGCTGCTGTTGGTAACCCTAAAGACTTGTTTGAGGAGTGTCTAATGGCTCAGGACCTTGACACAGCTGCCTCGTATCTCATTATACTCCAGGTAGATTTCTATGTCCTTTTTGTCACATTTATTCAGTTTAAGGCCCTTTTCACACGGGCTAACCTTTTGTCCGTTTTTCATCCATCCGTTGACAGATGAAAAACGGGCATTAATGTATCTCTATTTGGAAAAACGAATGTAGATGGATGATCATGCGTTCACAATATCTGTTTTTCTATAGAGATGCATTGATGTCCGTTTTTCATCCGTCAATGGATGGATGACAAACGAAACACCCGTGTGAAGGGGGCCTTAAAAGGTAATAGTCATTTTTTTATTATAATCTGGGTATTCGGGTATCACCTTAAAAAAATTGAGCTACATATGTATGTATGTTCTTTCTCTTCTTTATATTGTTTGAATTTCCTAGGTGCATTTACTAATAAAGTTTGACCTATGTTCTTTTACAGTATAGCATAAGACAAAACTTTTTCTTTTTTTTTTTTTTTTTTTTTAGTTTTGAATAGTGGGGAGGGGTTAGTAGAACCACTGTCAGGTTTTTGTTGTCATCAGGACAATTAGAGTGGATCTCCCTATGTCATAGGGAAAGGAGGTGAAGGTAAATTCAACATTTTGAGTTGCCACCAGAACAAGAATAAAGGTCAAATCTTCCAATGGGAACACTTGTTCCAATAACAACTAAGAGCAGACTGGAAAGATCACCTCTCACTTTCTGTCCACAGGAAGTGAATAGAAATCACCTTGATGAGACACAGATGGTAAAAAAAAAAAAGTTTTAACCTTCTGTGTTACTCTATTCAAAGAGTTTTGGCTTTAGATATACTTTAAAACGTAGAGAATAGTTTAGTGTCGGGAAGGGTTATAGTCTTTGACAAGTTTTTATTGCTGCTTATGTTCCTGTTAGGGATACTTCTCTTGCCTTTCCTTCAGCGGCACAGAAAGGTCTACCGACAGAGATCCAAACAGAAAATAAAAGCTTTTTTTTTTTTTTTTTTTTTTTTTTTAAATTAGAGTGAAGGAGGGTTCAGCAGGAACTTTTTATCTCACATGATGAGATGGGAACACTTTGGCTATGGACATTACAGTACAAGGAAATGATAAAGGTTCTAATGCAAAAAAAAAAGAAAGGAAATTGGGATTTTTTGCAATCTGAGAGTTTACAAATTTTTTTCCTTGTTTACTCCAAAGTGTACAGGATATTGGTACTGTATTTTCAATCATCTTGCTATAGTAGGATGCTAATTTACTGCCTTGACCATGTTTGCTAAGTATTTTGGGGGTTTGAATTTTGACTAATCTGTCCTTGCATGCATATGTGCTTATATTTCTCTTCTAAATACAGTAGATTGTAAGCGTCCTTGTTAGCAGGGCCTGATTAGAATGTTGAATGTGAACTGTATAAAGCTTTTACACAAGATGTCTTTGCTATGTAACTATGAATTAAGCAAGTCATATGTGTACACACACAAAAAAGATTGGGCCCCTGCAGGATAATGTCATAATGTGCAAGTATGCATTACATACTAGCACATTATGACAAACTTGCCTTAAAACAAGGCCCCCCAGAGGTGTGCTTTCACTTCCGACAGGGCTTCCATCGTCGCCAGATCTTGCTTCCGGGTTCATGGGCTCCAGCCGTTTAAATAGCTGAGTCACAATGACGTCAATCTCACGCATGTGCAGGGGAGTCACGGTCGTGGCACAGCTCTGTTAGCGGATGGCATATATATATATATATATATATATATATATATATATATATATATATATATATATATATATATATATATATATACATACATACAGTGGATATAAAAAGTCTACACTCCCTGTTTAAAATGTCAGGTTTCTGTGATGTAAAAAAAATGAGACACATCAATCCAGGACTTTTTCTACCTTTCAATGTGACCTATAAACTGTACAACTCAATGGAAAAACAAACTGAAATCTTTTAGGTGGAGGGGTGTAAAAATAAAATATGGTTGCATAAGTGTGCACACCCTAACCACTTCCCGCCCGCACGCCGTCATATGATGTCGCAGACTTTGAGTGGTAATATCTGAATGATGCCTGCAGTTACAGGCATCATTCAGATGTCTTATTTTACTGCGGGCGATTCCCTTCACCATAAGAACAATCATTGCTGTTCAGCCGCTTGATCGTTCTTACAGGCGTTGGGAGGGGACGTCCCTATCCCGCCTCCGCCCGTGCGATCGGTGATCCGGAGAAGGAATCGGCTGGCGCTGAATGTTGACCATAGAGAATCCGGCAGGCCAGATCGTCCCCGAAAGTGTCTATGACCTTTCGGAGACCGGGCGCGATGTTATGACGTCACCCCCGGCCTCTGCATTTAAAAAAAAATGCCGCCGTCTCTGCTGGGAAGCCAAAATCTTTTCGCTGCAAACGTTGGAGCGAGAGCAATAATTCGACCTCCTTTGTAACTTTAAACAGGTAACCTGTAAAAAATTGACGCATCGCCTATGGGGATTTTTAAGTACCAGAGTTTGGCGGCATTCCACGAGTGTGTGCAATTTTAAAGCATGTTGGGTATCTATTTACTCAGCGTAACATCATCTTTCATATTATGCAAAAAAAAAATGGTCTAACTTTACGGTTTTTTTTTTTGTTTTTTTTTAATGCTTGAAACTTTTTTTTTCCCCCAAAAAAAACACGTTTGAAAAATTTCTGCGCAAATACCGTACAAGATAAAAAGTTGCAACGACCACCATTTTATTCCCGCGCCTGCATGAGTGCCACCAAAGCAAGCAGCTTGCTCTAGGGCAGGGATATGCAATTAGCGGACCTCCAGCTGTTGCAAAACTACAAGTCCCATCATGCCTCTGGGTGTCATGCTTGTGGCTGTCAGTCTTGCTGTGCCTCATGGGACTTGTAGTTCTGCAACAGCTGCAGGTCCGCTAATTGCATATCCCCGCCCTAGGGTCTCTACTATAAAAAACCTATATAATGTTGGGAGTTCTGAGTAATTTTCTAGTAAAAAAATAGGAGAGAAGTGTCAGAATTGGCCTTGGTGGCAAGTGGTAAACTAATACTTTGGTTAAAGCACCTTTTCATTTTATTACAGCCCTCAGTCTTTTTGGGTATGAGTCTATCAACATGGCACATCTTGACTTTGCAATATTTGCCCACTCTTCTTTGCAAAAAAAATCCAAATCTGTCAGATTGCAAGGGCATCTCCTGTGCACAGCCCTCTTCAGATCACCCCACAGATTTTCAATCAGATTCAGGTCTGGGCTTTGGCTGGACAATTCCAAAACTTTAATCTTCTTCTGGTGAAGCCATTCCTTTGTTGATTTGGATGTATGCTTTGGGTCGTTGTCATGCTGAAAGATGAAGTTCCTCTTCATGTTCAGCTTTCTAGCAGAAGCCTGAAGGTTTTGTGCCAATATTGACTGGTATTTGGAACTGTTCATAATTCCCTCTACTTTGACTCAGGCCCCTGTTCCAGCTGAAGAAAAAAAACAGCCCCAAAGCATTGACGCCAACACCATGCTTCACGGTAGGTATTGTGTGCTTTTGGTGATGTGCAGTGTTGTTTTTGCACCAAACATCTTTTGCAAATTATGGCCAAAAAGTTCAACCGTGGTTTCATCAGACCATAATACATTTTGCCACTTGCTTTTGGGAGACTTCAGATGTATTTTTGCAAAATGTAGCTTGGCTTGGATGTTTTTCTTTGTAAGAAAAGGCTTCCGTCTGGCAAGTCTACCCCATAGCCCAGACATATGAAGAATATGGGAGATTGTTGTCACATGTACCACACAGCCAGTACTTGCCAGATATTCCTGCAGCTCCTTTAATGTTGATGTAGGCCTCTTGGCAGCCTCCCTGACCAGTTTTCTTCTCATCTTTTCATCAATTTTGGTGGGGGACGTCCAGTTCTTGGTAATATCACTGTTGTGCCATATTTTCTCTACTTGATGATGACTGTCTTCACTGTGTTCCATGGTGTATCTAATGCCTTGGAAATTCTTTTGTTCCCTTCTCCTCTTTTAACAATGAGATCCCTCTGATGCTTTGGAAGCTCTCTGCGGACCATGACCTTAGAATACGACTAAGAAAATGTCAGAAAATACCTACTAGAACAGCTGAACTTTATTTGGGGTTATTCATAGGCACTTCAAATGATGATAGGTGTGTGACTCTTATTTAACATGAGTTTGAATGTGATTGCTTAATTCTGAACACGGCTACATCCCCAGTTAGAGGATGTGCACACTTATGCAACCACATTATTTTATTTTTTTATATTTACTCCCCCCACCAAAAAAAAATTTCAGTTTTGTTTTTCAACTGAGTTGTACAGTTTATAGGTCACATTAAAGGTGGAAAAAGTTCAGAAATTATTTATCTTTGTCATTTTTTTACATCACAGAAACCTAACATTTTAACAGGGGTGTGTAGATATCCACTGTATTTATCTTTCTGTGTGTATTTTTTTTTTCTTTTTTAAAGAGATAGATTAATCAGCTTGATCATTCAGATATAGTAGAATGATGTCAATTGGTTTGCATATATTGGAAATGTATTGGTACCATTTAAGGTTTAAATTCCATAGAAACTTTAGGGTGCAATAAGGATATTTGAAAGTATTTTTAATTGATTATTTGAAGTTGCAGTGCAATTTCCATTGAAAAATAGTCTGTTTTAACAAAACCTGTTGTGATTTTTATTTAATTTTAAAAAGGGGTTATTTTTCTGACATTATCAGGGGAATTCATAAAGAGTGCCTATGACACTCTTTAGAATTCCATTGTGCCTTCCACTGCGTTCAGAGACACAATGGGGTTTATTTACTAAAGCTGGAGAGTGCAAAATCCAGGCTCACTTATGCATAGAAACCAATCGGGTTCTAGCTTGTTCAATTAAAGTGTTTCTAAACCCACAACAGTAAAATCTGTCTGTATATGCAGAATAGCATGCTTGTTATATTCACTGTGGAGCTTAAGGGATTAATCCTCTGCATTGTGCAAAAAGGCTCTTTGATTCTGTATGGACAGATCCTCCCCTCATGCAGAGTCTTTCTTGGCAAGGTCAGATAAGACACGGTAAGGGTAGTACTGCTGCACATTCTTAGTTTGGTCTCTTTTGCTTGAGAGAATATTTCCTTGTTGATCAGAGCTAGCCAGGTCACATGATATTGACATCACACATTTGGACGCGTATACAGATCCTAAATGCCCAGTCCCTCCACCTTTCCACCATGCCCAGTAACTAAAAAAACGCAGTGGGTGGGATGTCACGTCTTAATTGATGGATGATCCGCCTCCCATAACAGCAAGAGGACACAGGCTATAGTGGAAATCTACCTAAGCGCTCGGGCAGACCCTGCAGTTTATCATGTGATCGTGGTATACAGATCGGCCAAAAAGGTATATAGTGGCAGTACTTGTACTAATGTAAAAAGACGATTTATAAGCTGTGGGTACTGTGGGGGGCAGATTAACTATTTTCATATTACTGGGTTTAGTAACACTTTAAGCTTTGGCATTAAAACCCGGAAGCCGATTGGTGTCTATGCAGAAGTGAGCCTGATTAACACACTCCAGCTTTAGTAAACAAACCCCATTGTGTCCATAGGGACCCAGGCAATTTGTCCTTAGTAAAGCTGAACTCCCTCCTGCTGCTATAGCTGTCACACAGACATTGCAGAAGCTAAGGATTTTTGTAGCTTAGTGTGTGGAGCCTGAGAGATTCAGAGACAATAGTTCCCCATCAGGTCCACTCCCCTTGTGATTGACAGCAGTCAGTGGGCAGATTTTTTTAGCCAATAGCTTGCTGCCTGCTGTCGGTCACAAGGAAAAAGCGGACCAGAAAAGGAATTAGTCTTTCAGCATCCCTATCAGCCTGCACCCACTGTCTGCATCACTCTTTGCTAGGAGGCTGCTGGCTGTGAATCCGGCAGCGCCCCTAATTAACCAGTTACAGATGAAGATGAGTGGCAAACATGCCACTCAAACTCTGCTACACAGCACACATAGACAGGTACTCTTCCAGTTTCGGTATGCCAAGTTACAGTTACCAAAACTGAAGACAGGTATTTTTGAATCTGGCATAAGCCTTTTTAAAGGGTGTTGCAAGTATTTTATTGAATTTCACTGTATGTCTTTCAAACCTTTCTATGTGTGAAAGTTATTAGCTCATTGTACATAGGTAGTGATGATTAATTACACATGATTGTGCAGTGCTTAAAATGTGCTGGATTATTTGCTACTACTGTATGTTATTTGTGTAGTTTACAGGGTTGTGAACTATTTTTTCCATTTGTGTAGCAATGTAAGCTTGGGTGAGCATTGCTACCAATTATGTTAACATTGAAACAATAGAACTAGCCAGTGTGTCCCTGTCGCTAATCTTCACTGACATGCTTGTTTTTCTTGCAGAATATGGAGGCAGCAGCAGTGAGCAGGCAACATGCTACTCTTCTGTTTAACACTGCGCTGGAGCAAGGGAAGTGGGATCTCTGTAGGCATATGATACGGTTTCTGAAAGCCATTGGCTCAGGGGAATGTGAAACGCCTCCTGCTACTCCCACTACACAGGTTACTATTACTGTTATCATTTTTTTTTTTAGCTCTAATTTAATACTACACAGCTGCATCTTCAGGGAATTATCTGCAATATATTTGTGTAATTTTCTGCATTTATAACTAAAGTCCTGGGAGACGTAGTTAAAATAATCATGATTATTAGCAATTTGGGTAAGGCCAGCCTCATAAAGGCATGTAAAACATGAAGTTCTACAGCTGTGTCGCTCAGCGCACCTTGGGTGTAATGGCATGCTTTTTCTCATAGGACTCATATCAGCAGGTGTACTTCGTAAAGCATTGTCTGCTATTCCAACGTAAAGATATTCGAATGGCACTGTTTTTCAGTAAAAGGCTCTATTTGACCACTTTGCCTGCACTTCATACACATGCAGCATCCAAAGAAGTGCAGTGTAGCACAAGGCAGGTCAAATGCAGCCTCTGGTTTGTCATGTTCACTGCTCAATAAAAGTCTATAGGATTTTGCTGACCTGCATTTAACTTGTGTTCAAATGCAGCAAAACACCCTTCCACATTAACATAAAATATGTTACAGCTGTTCAATTTCAATTTTGTAACTGTAAGGAAAAAAAAAAAAGTATATACTTCTCTTTCCCACATCCTGCCCCACCCAGTACTGTTTTATGAAAAAGAATTAGCCCCTAAAGCAGACGTGCCCCACTTTTTGAAGAGCAAGGGCTACTTAAGCGACTTGGTAACTGGTCACGGGCCATAATGAGCAGAGCAGGCGGATGACAGGTCCGTGTCCACTCCGCATATGCAGAGCGGACACGAACACAGCCCATTGTACTTTATGGGCCCTCCGATCTGCCCTGCTGGAAGGGGACAAATCCCTTCTGTTTTTTGTTTTTTTTTTGTGGCTTGGATTGGAGATAGGCGGGTGTAAACAGACACAAGTCTGTTTACATTTGCCGCTCCATAAAGGTGAAAGGAGCTTATGATTGAGTCCGACGGATTGTGCAAAAGGGGCCTAAGGCTGCTTTCACACTGATGCGCTGTGGTTTACCCACACTGTGGGTGCAGAGCAGTGCACCTCTGACTTTCCTGATGGTTAGCTGCACTTTGTCATAGACTTCTATTATATCCTGCACTTTCTGAAAGCTCACCAAACCTGTAGGTAAGAACAGAAGTCTATGGCTCAGTGCAGGTAACCTTCAGGTTCACTGCACTGCATCTGCAGATCAGTTTGAAAGCAGCCTGGTAACCACTGCAGAACAGTCTTCCATTCGGGTATTCAGTCCCAGGCAGAGTGCACTTGGTATTACTCCGCCTGTGACAGGAGGCGGCTCTATACAGGAAGCATCGGCTTTTGCAGCTCTGCTCCATAGCTGCTTGCTTGTTCTACCACCGGCTTCATTCACAACACTGATGCTCTGGGATGGTGGGTCGGGAACCCACGATCTGGGCTTGCCAACCAGCCATCTCAGGGCAGGAGGTCGCGGGCATCTCAGAGGGCTCTGCGGGCCACATGTGGCTCCCCCCGGCCACTGGTTGGGCACCCCTGCCCTAAAGTCTGGTTATTCCCACCAACCTTCATGTCAGTACTTTGACCTGTAGGGAACATTTTTGTTTTTGTACATGTCTCCCTCCACATTAACATTTACAGGACTGCTGTTTGCATATTGGGTCTTTTAAGTTGGGGAAAAATTCCATTTAAAGCCATTCCATTCAGTTAGGCTTGCAAAATGTATATGCCTAGACTAGAAGATTCTCCCTTTCAGCTTTGCCACTGGTATGGAATAGTCTAAATACAAATTAAAATGGAGTCATTTACATATAGAAGCATTAGGGTTTTTTTTTTTTTTCTTTCCCATATATTCTATATGGATTACCTAGATTGACCGAGGGACTTTGATAATGCCCGTAGAAATGAATGCTTGTCTTGGTGACAGAAAACCATATTTCCTTTAATAATGGTTTATTGAGATATGTATGGTTGAATGTGGTGAAACTTTGATGCTCATGCCTTATAGAGAAAACTGACCTTTTTTTTCCATTGCATACAGGAGCCCAGTTCTTCTGGTGGGTTTGAATTCTTTAGAAATCGCAGCATCAGTTTGTCACAGTGTGCTGAGAATCTTCCTGTGGGAAAAATTAACCTCCAGAAAGCTCTGAGCATGCCATCTGGCCCAGCAGGCAAACGGTAAAGCCATCTTGAAATTCACTCCGATTAAAAAAAAAATGTTTTCATGGCCATAAAACTTGGCAAGGGTACAATTTCTTGGGTTTCACGTTTAAAGCCACCAATGTCTTTTCTGTAGAATCTCTGGGCTGACTGCCAGTCATGTTATTGTGAGCAGGGTTAGGTGCATGATATAAAGCTGGGTACACATGGTCTGAGTATCTGCCAGTTCAGCAGGAATCGGCTAACATCCGGACCTTGTGTACAGCTGTCCTTCTGACAAGGCGGTCTATGAACCGGCTTTTGTCAAAGGAACATGCTGAAAAACCAGGATCCGATCAGCACGCACAGCCAATGGCTGGAAGCACTAATTACTGTATTCTGGCCAGGGGGAAGTCTCCCTATCAGAACACAAAGGCACAAGGGAGAGATCGCTGCACTTCTATCACCTGTCTTAGTACAGTGATCTCAGTTGTGTATTTTTCTTTCAGTCCACTGGGTTGAACGAAAAAATACTAAATGTGTGGATCTAACTACTCAAACGATTGCGTCATACATTGTATAAGAGAGGATAAAACCAACTTAGACCAGGTTAATATAAGATGACCTCCGATAAATAAAAAAAGGTCTTTATTATCAAGAGTATAGTTTTTAAATAAAAATAAATAAATAATTTATTATAGAATCTAAAATCTTATTCTACATATTGGAACTATGTACAATTGGTATAATGATAACCAAGGAAATAAAAGTTCTGCTACCAGAACTATATAAAGAGTAAATTGAAAGAGGAGAGAGAGAATATGGGGAAAAAGTAGAAGAGAGAAGATAAAAGAAAAAGTAATCTAAGTAGGAGAAAAAATAGGGAAAAAAGAAATGAGAGGTAGTAGGGGTCCCCGGGGTAGTATATGAAAATAAACACATACCATGAATGAGGAGAATAGAAGTATTAATCGAGATTACCAAGGTCTTAGAAGGGAAGCATCAAAATTGGAAGGCAAAAAGTCACCCAGGGATTCCATGTATTCTCAAAGTTGGATATTTTATCTTGAGTTATAGCCTCTGTTTTGGGCCGTATTTCAATGTCTTCATCTGCCAGAATTTTAGTCTGGTAGATAAAGACATTGCAATGTTTTTCTTTGTGAAAGTGTTTTATTTTGTCAGTGAAATGTTTAATTGAGGTTAGGATAATAAACCCCTGTTTGGTTCCATTTACTAGGCTATACTTTATTTGTCACAATGTTAATTGTTTTTAGAAGTAAAGGGTGAAAAAAAAAGCTTGTCCCTGAAAGTACCAATTATTATAAATTACCTTACATAATCTACCACCTTTGGAGAATTTCTTTATCCACCCTTCCATAATGCTTTGAGAGTTACACAGCTACATGGAGCCTTATATAAAAATCTTCTTTTTCATAAGGGGCGATGAGGGTTTTTTTTCTGGTTCAGACGATTAGTTATTTGGGGGAAAAGTGACTACATGACAGTGGGGAAGATTTATCAAGCAAGTTTGTGACACAGTTGCAAATCAGGCTGCATCTCCTTTAGCAAGTTCTCTGCAACAGGTTTACAGATCTGTTTATCTGTATTCCTAGGCAAGCAAGTGTGACAGTTTGCAAAAGACAGATCAGATGAATTTCCACTCTAGACACACATAGTTAAGAAGTGATCAGGGTCAGGTTTAATGCAGTCACAAGTGCGGACCTTAAAGCAGCCACAGGTGGAATTTATAACTCAGGCTGTAACTGTGTAATCTATCACACGTGCTTCTCACTGCTGCTTCGTTTTAGCTGCGATTTACCACTGTTTAATCTGCGCTTTTGCGCCACTTTTTCAGCCGCTAGCCGGGGTGCTTTTAACCCCAAAAAAAGGGTTATAAACTCCCTTGTTGCGGCGCTTCTGCCCATTCATTGCAATGGGCAGGGGCGTTTTGGGAGTGCTGTATACAGCACTCCCAAACTGCCCCAAAGATGTTGCTTGCAGGGCTTTTCCGAACATCCCGCAAGCATACCGCATGGGTGTGAAAGCACCCGTTGTAATGAATGGGAGGCGCTTTTCAAGCGCTATTTCAAGCACTAAAACACCTGAAAACGGCCTCAGTGTGAAAGGGGTCTGAGGAATAAGGAATCCATAAACGATGTATTTTTTTTTTTTAAGGTGTTTTTTTCTTCTTTTTTGGTGGGGGAGGGGGGGGGGTTGTTCATTTAAATGGCTGCTTTTCTGAAATTGCATAAATGTAGTGCCATGTAGAGTAGAGATGATCTCTTCTATTAGCTGTGTTGATTACCCACTTCCATAGTTGCCAACATTGTCAAAAAATGTATAGGGGACACTTTTTTCTGTGGGCGGAGTCTTATACTTAGGGGGCGGGCCATTAATTTGTAGGCAGGCCATAGTGGGAGACTAAAAATGCAGTGTGGTTTAAACATATTGGACGTGGCTTAAAGGGGTGTGGCTCAAAGGGTGTTTGGTTTGAGTCTGAGATAAACGACGGATGGAGGGAGAAAGAAATGGGGAGAGAAGTAGAGAGAAGGAATGAAAAAGGGATGGAGGGACAGCAGGCCCAGATCCTACACCACAATAGCAATATGTGTATTTCATAGTTATAGTAGGTGAGGTTGAAAAAAGACACAAGTCCATCAAGTCCAACCTATGTGTGTGATTATGTGTCAGTATTACATTACATATCCCTGTATATTGCGGTCATTCAGGTGATTATCTAATAGTTTCTTGAAGCTATCAAGGCTCCCCGCTGAGACCACCGCCTGTGGAAGGGAATTCCACATCCTTGCCGCTCTTACAGTAAAGAACCCTCTACGTAGTTTAAGGTTAAACCTCTTTTCTTCTAATTGTAATGAGTGGCCACGAGTCTTATTAAACTCTCTTCTGCGAAAAAGTTTTATCCCTATTGTGGGGTCACCAGTACAGTATTTGTAAATTGAAATCATATCCCCTCTCAAGCGTCTCTTCTCCAGAGAGAATAAGTTCAGTGCTCGCAACCTTTCCTCATAACTAAGATCCTCCAGACCCTTTATTAGCTTTGTTGCCCTTCTTTGTACTCGCTCCATTTCCAGTACGTCCCTCCTGAGGACTGGTGCCCAGAACTGGACAGCATACTCCAGGTGCGGCCGGACCAGAGTCTTGTAGAGCGGGAGAATTATCGTTTTATCTCTGCAGTTGATCCCCCTTTTAATGCATGCCAATATTCTGTTTGCTTTATTAGCAGCAGCTTGGCATTGCATGCCATTGCTGAGTCTATCATCCACTAGGACCCCCAAGTCCTTTTCCATCCTAGATTCCCCCAGAGGTTCTCCCCCCAGTGTATAGATTGCATTCATATTTTTGCCACCCAAATGCATTATTTTACATTTTTCTACATTGAACCTCATTTGCCATGTAGTCGCCCACCCCATTAATTTGTTCAGGTCTTTATGCAAGATTTCCACATCCTGCGGAGAAGTTATTGCCCTGCTTAGCTTGGTATCGTCTGCAAATACAGAGATGGAACTGTTTATCACATCCTCCAGGTCGTTTATGAACAAATTAAATAGGATTGGTCCCAGCACAGACCCCTGGGGGACCCCACTACCCACCCCTGACCATTCTGAGTACTCCCCATTTATCGCTACCCTCTAAACACGCCCTTGTAGCCAGTTTTCAATCCATGTACTCACCCTATGGTCCATGCCAACGCACCTTATTTTGTACAGTAAACGTTTATGGGGAACTGTGTCAAATGCTTTTGCAAAATCCAGATACACCACGTCTACGGGCCTTCCTTTATCTAGATGGCAACTCACCTCCTCATAGAAGGTTAATAGATTGGTTTGGCAAGAACGATTCTTCATGAATCCATGCTGATTACTGCTAATGATATCATTCTTATTACTAAAATCTTGTATATAGTCCCTTATCATCCCCTCCAAGAGTTTACATACTATTGATGTTAGGCTAACTGGTCTGTAATTCCCAGGGATGTTTTTTGGGCCCTTTTTAAATATTGGTGCTACATTGGCTTTTCTCCAATCAGCTGGTACCATTCCAGTCAATAGACTGTTCATAAAGCTTAACAATCGGCAGATAAAGATACTCCAAACACCTGGTGTTAGCGCTTCAATCATACCAGCACCATGGTTTGTATGGTGTCCGGATGATTGAAGCGCATTATTTCTATTATTACTTTGTAATATAAAATGAAGTAGTTCAACTCACCATAATGCTGAATCAGTGGAAGCCCTGAGCGTGTCACTTGCCACGTCGTATGCCATCAGGTGCCCCCAGCGGAGTCCCTCCTTGCATCTCGGGTGCTCCCAGCGGAGTCCCTCCTTGCATCTCGGGTGCTCCCAGCGGAGTCCCTCCTTGCATCTCGGGTGCTCCCAGCGGAGTCCCTCCTTGCATCTCGGGTGCTCCCAGCGGAGTCCCTCCTTGCATCTCGGGTGCTCCCAACGGAGTCCCTCCTTGCATCTCGGGTGCCCCCAGCGGAGTCCCGCCTTATGGTCTCCGCACCATTTAGAGAATACCAGCTTGTGGAAGGGAAGAACCAAGAGGCGGAGCCTGGGTTCCGCCTCTTGTTTCTTCCTTACGATAGCTGGTCTTATGTAAAATGGCGGCTGGCGGAGACAGTTCAGTGCTGCCTGCGGGTCTCTAGCGGCTGCAAAAAAAACCCCGGGAAAACTGCGATTTCTGGGAAACTGTAGGACAGGGATAAAGGTCTAAATACCGGGAATGTCTCTGGAAATTCGGGACAGTTGGCAACTATGCACTTTCCCATCCAGCATACGTATATAAATGTTGCAATAGGATGTGGCTAATACCAAGATCATGGCTGCAGCTGCTTCTGGTACTGTTTTCAGCCAACGATCAACTGTCATGTAAATGTGATCACCCTTACAGTGCTCTGAAGGGCCCCTTTTTCCCGCCACTACCTGCAGTAAGCGATTGGGACCACTGCCCACAGAGGAGATGGAGGAAAATCCATTCCCCCATCACCTTTTTAATGAATGATCCCAGAAGCGACTTCTATTCCTGGCTGTCACAGCCAGAGAAGCATCTAACCTGCAATTTAATCTGTGCTTGGTTAGTTGCTTTGGCGAGCAGGGGAGATGTCAGGGTTCTAATGGACCCTTGATGTCTCCATATAGAGTATCTGTCGCCTGCCCAAAACTATCATAAGGGGGCTATTTAAGCAATAAAGTTAAATTAAATGAAAAAAAAAAGCACCCCTTCAAACACGCATTTAGGGTGAGGTAATGCTGTGAATGTTGGAGTGAGAGCAATAATTCTAGGACCATAATTTATGACTAACTCTAAACTTATAACCTGTAAAGGCTTTTAAGCACCAACTATGGAAAATTTAAGGTACCATAGTTTACCGCCATTTCACAGGCATGTGCAATTTTAAATCTTGACATGTTTGGTATCCATTTACCCAACACAACATCATCTTTTATATTTTACCAAAGAAATTGGGTATTCTATTGTATCTGTGTGCACTTAAATTAATTCAAGTCTATTTTTTCCTGAAAATTTGAGTTTGATAAATGGCTGAGCAAATATAATTTGAAATAAATTGTAACAGCCACCTTTTTTTTTTTTCTCCAGGGCCTCTGCGTTCAGGAAATATATAATGTTTGGGGGTTCTAGGTGATTTTCTAGCAAAAAATGCAAATGTACATAAAATTAAATAATTGCCTTCAGGAAGCAAGTGGTTAAAGCAAAAGATAAGGACTCTTCTTCAGGTCTGTTGTGGATTGGTCTGTTTGTGTTACATCTGATTGTTCTTTTTGTTTAGGTTGAGTAAAGACAGTGACTGTGCAGAGAACATGTACATAGATATGATGCTGTGGCGGCACGCCCGGAGACTGTTGGAGGAAATCAGACTTAAAGACCTTGGCTGCTTCTCTGCTCAGCTGGGCTTTGAGTTAATAGGCTGGCTATGCAAAGAGCGAACACGGGCTGCACGGGTGGAAGACTTTGTCACTGCCTTGAAGAAGCTTCACAAGGATTTCCTGTGGCCATTCCCAGTTATCCCAGCCTCCTCTATCAGCTCTCCACTTAAAAATGGCAAGTTCCGGGCAGGTATGCTCCCCGTTTACTTTTTTTGACCTACTATGTCCCTGTGGATGTAATGGTAGCCTTTGAAGTGGTCGATTTTAGTTTAGCCAATGGGTCTCGTTAGTGTGTGTGTGTGTGTGTATATATGTGTGTATATATATATATATATTGTAGTGATATAATATATTGTGGGTATATGATTAATTAGTAATTATTATAATGATGATGCAAGTACTCTTCCGCAGCAACCCAATTCTTCCCGAGAGATGCACTTTATTGACTTCCAACACAGAACAAAGTCCACAGATGACAAAAAATCCGACAGAGTAAATATAATTCAGAGTCCCATTTTTTCTAGGTCTGCACCTTCATAGTCATACAGAGACAAGACTATAAACTATAGACTGAAGGCCATGTTATATTCACTAGACACTGAATGGCTGAGCAATTTGATTGGCCGTCTCCATTCAGGCCTTTGATATGCTTTAGTCTTTCAGACAGACAACAACCCCCAGCCGTGAACAGCTGCAGTCATAAACTGCCCCAATTTGCACTCCCGCATATCAACATCAACAAGTCCCCTTTGATATGTGTAATTAGATTAAGATATACCACCTAAACACCTACATTCCTAATCTGTATTCTGTATTCTTGCATATTAACATCAGCAAGTCCCCTTTGATATACTAGTACCCTGGGAGGGAGTTTCTGCTAGGTCAATATTGTACTGTATGTGTACATATATATAATAATATAATGTCCCACATAAATCGGTGAACATATTACAACATATATATCTCCATGTTGGATATAGATATAGATATATATAGTTATAGTCACAGTTGTATGCAAGCCTGTTATACAGTGTCAGACTGAAAATGTAATAAATATAAACTCTGTGTGTGTGTGTGTATATATGTATATATATATATGTATATATATATATATATCTATCTATCTCATGTAAAGAATTCTCATATGTGTTTAGTAACAAATGGTGTGTTGCTTTTTCACGCAGTTATTGGAGATCAGTTCCTTAAGTCCCAGTCTGCTGAAAACTTCCTAAACATGGACGACATGGACAGTGTTATTACTGCTCCTCGAAGTCACAGTTGGATGGGTAGCATTGGGACAACCCAGAGAGAGATGGACACGGCCTCTTCCCACAGCCCTCACACCCAGGATGCTTTTCTTTCTCCATTATTAAATAAAGGTTGGTGAAGCTTTCAGATACTGGTAAATGTTGCAGTGTTGAAAAATTAAGAACGCAAATGAGCTAGAGTAGGGACAGGCGAGGGAGGGGGCCACATGATAAGGTGGGATTCTAGCAGAGTGCCGAAAATGCTGCAGACTGTTGGATGCCTGCTGTAACATGGGGAGGAGAATCAGGTAGATGACTGGCACCTGTGCCTGACTTTGTCACTGCTGCCCTGGAGGAGAAACGCACCATGGCCGACATGTGGCAGACTTTGGTTGGGTACACATGGGGTGATAATTGGATGGTTCAGCAGGAACCGGCTGACACTCAGTCAGTGTGTACAGTCCGAGAAAAGCCAGTCTAACTAGGGGAGAAACACATTGCGACTGGCATGTGGCAGGCTTTCTCGTTGCTGCCCTGAATGTAACAACACATTCAGTTGCATGTGGTAGATGTACGATCGGAGTGCTGACAGACTCATTAGAATCGCCAGAGAGAAGCTGCATGTTCCTCTGCACTGGGGGAAAAAACATTATGCAGCTGTGGGCGACAGGTGATCTGAACGCTGCTAGGTTCAGTAGGATTGCCACAGAGTAAACTGATAAAAGCTGGATGTTCCCCCACACTGGTTCCCCTGCCCTGGCCAATGGGTGTAGATGTGCAATCTGAGCACTGGCAGGCCCAATAGGATTGGCACAGACGGAGAGAAACAAAATGTACACTGGAGATAGAACCAACCAGCAGTAGAGTGGCAAGAGAACCGAGCCCTCCCTGTTCTGCCAATCAGCATCTCCCACTCCGTGGAAAACTCCCATCCAGTTTTGCCTGCTGTACACAGCGTTTACACAGACAGTTGTCTGCATGCCTCTCTAAGGCCCCTTTTACACGGGCGGACCAATAAGGTCAGTTTTTTAGGTGGACCTGATCAGACCATCCATTGCCCTTTATGGAGCGGTGACTTCCGATCCTATCCGCTAAAAACAGACCGAAGGGGGAATGGATTACAGTCAGATGTAAATGGACATGTGGTCAGTTTATATCCGACCACACGCAGAATGGGTGTGTTCGTGTCCGCTCTGCTTATGCAGAGTGGACCTGGACCTGTCATCCGCCTGCTCAGTGGGGTTCAGTGGACAGATCCCCTATTGAGCAGACTGATCCGCTGGCAGAGTCCACCAGTGTGAAAGAATCCTAAACCTCAGCTTCCAAACTGAGGGGCTCAGAGGAATGTTGACACTGGAGATACTATGGACCATGAAGGGAGAGGCAAAGGGCCTGTACATGTGGCCTGTATTTGCCCAGTTTTAAACTAAAGAATATTTTTGTGGGGAAAAAAAAGAATACTTTTTACAGCAGCATTTCCAGAACATCTTGTGTTGTTTGACTGTGAAATGCCAGGAACTCTCACAACACTTGCAGGCTTTTTGGAAGGATTTTTTAAAGACCACATTAAGACAGCTGCTAACAAAATAAAGCATACTGAAAGTAACTGAGGCCAGTGTAAGGAATATACTCTCAGTATACATTAAAAAAGAGCTGTCAAATGCATGTTATACATACTTACCTACTCACTTTGTAGGGGTTTGGCTTCAAATAGGCTGCTCTCCATTTTTTTATGTTGGTTTTTCCTTCATCTTTCCAACTCGGGTTTTACAGATCTTTTATATATGAAGGCCATTTTACCCACTGATCTCTACAGGACTTTCTTTGTTTTGCTTTTATCCATTCTTACTGATTATTGCAGTAAACTCAATCTCTTCACCTTGAGTGACATTATATGATGCTTTTTACATTGCCCTGAGTTCAGTATTCCAGTTCTAGATTTCTATTTTCAGTATGTAAGCTTATAGATTCTTCCCTAAATTGTTTCTTTCCCAAATACCCTGTTCTTTTAGCATGGATTTCTGCTTATCATTATCTTTAGTTTTTACTGTTCCCCTCTAAGACATGCAAATGTTTGACAATTTGCAGTAACTCGAAGAAGCTATACACTGAAGTGTTAATGTTAAAGGATAAGTTCACCTTTTATAAAAAAAATAAAAATAATAATTATAATAAATGGACATCCTTTTGCAGGTAAAAAAATGTGTATCTGTTATTTTTACACTGCAGCCTGTAAGGCATAACACCCACGATCGCTCTTTTCTGTGAACTAGTGAAGGGTTGGGCCAAAGGCAAGAACATTCTGAAGGTTTTTGACCCATGTTCTAGGGACGTCATAAAAATAGTCCATTGTTAAAGGATGAGTTCACTTTCGTATTACATGTTACACACACATTTAGGGTGTAACATGTTACTAAAGACCTGCCCACACCCCTCTGCAATCCCTCATTTCTCTCCTCTACCGCTGTCCTAATTCAAAAACTGTGGGGCTTCGCCCACATGGCCAGTATCATTCGTTCACAGTTTCCTGTGAATGAATAGACTACAAGTACCATCTCCCATTGTGGCAGATGGCTTGTAGTGCTCAATGAACTACAGGGGCTCTGGTGAACGCTCTAGTAGTCCATTGAATCTTCCTGCAGTTCAGTAACTGTTTGCCTGTACAGGCAGACGGTTAACTGAGAGCCCACAGCAAGGGTGTCTTTTGACCTTCCCGGGCCGCATTGGAAGAAGAATTGTCTTGGGCCACACATAAAATACACTAACAAGAAGGATAGCTGGTGAGCAGAAATTGGAACTACTGCTATTTTATACTCTAGGGGTTTCTGCTTTCAGAAAATATTTGATGTTTTAGGGTTTTATGTAATCTTCAGGGCTAAAATACATTTTTAAGAATGTTTGCAAAAAAAAAAAAAACGTCTCTAGCAGCGAAAGGGTTAAAAGCATGAATTAGCAGCATTGTTTAATTATCTGTCAGTTTATGGAAGTGACGGGCATCTAATTTCTCTCAGTGATAGCTGCTAAACGTTGTAAGAAACCAAGCCTGCCTGGTACTGTTGAATAAAACTGTGACGTCTCAGCCTTGTATTTTCCTTTTTGTTAAGCTGAGCACTGACAGAAGCAGGACCCTTCACAAGAATTATTATAGTAGAGTAGGAGTGAGCACATGTGGTTTCTCTACTTCCCACAGCTGTAGGAGAGGATTTATCTGATTTTTGTCCTGGTAATTAATGTGTTTCAAAGGCTGTTCATGAAAAACACCTTTTAGCCTAGATTCACACTGATGCGGGTTTGAAATCGTGTGAGTTCAGCTGAACTCACACAATTTCAAACCGGCAATGCAGTCCGACTTCGGGGGCGATTAGACAAACATATGTGCACTGAAAACTTTTACAGTTTGTATGGGAAATTCTTTTTTAGCACTGCCCCGCAACTACTTTAACCACTTCAATACCGGGCCAATTCTAACATTTCTCTCCTACATGTAAAAATCATCATTTTTTTGATAGAAAATTACATAGAACCCCCAAACATTATATATATTTTTTTAGCAAAGACCCTAGAGAATACAATGGCGGTTGTTGCAACTTTTTATCTCACACAGTATTTGCGCAGGAATTTTTTGAACGCCTTTTTTTGGGGAAAAAAAACTGTTTTGTGTTAAAAAAAAAAAAACAAAACAGTAAAGTTAGCCCAATGTTTTTGCATTTTGTGAAAGATGAAGTTACACCGAGTAAATAGATACCTAACATGTCACGCTTCAAAATTGCACACGCTCGTGGAATGGCGCCAATGTTCGGTACTTAAAAATCCCCATAGGCGACGCTTGAAATTTTTTTACTGGTTACATGTTTTGAGTTACAGAGGAGATCTAGGGACAAAATTATTGCTCTCGCTCCAACGTTCGCGGTGATACCTCGCATGTATGGTTTGAACACCGTTTTCATATGTGGGCGGGACTTACGTATGCGTTCGCTTCTGCGTGCGAGCACACGGGGACAGCGGCGCTTTAAAAATTTTTTTTTTTTAATTGTTAATTATATTTTATTATTTTTATTTTGACACTTTTTAGAAAAAAAAAAAAAAATTGATCACTTTTATTCCTATTACAAGGAATGTAAACATCCCTTGTAATAGCAATATGACATGTCAGGTGCTCTTAATAGTGAGATATGGGGTCAATAAGACCCCATATCTCACCACTAGGCTGGGAAGCCTGAAATAAAAAAAAAAATAAAACGATCGCCGCTTCCCAGCCGAAGCGGCCCCGTTTTTTTGAATGGAGAGGCTGGGCGTGACGTCATAACATCGCGCCCGGCCTCCGACGATCATAGAGACTCCGGGGACCATCTGGTCCGCCGGAAATCTCTATGATCTACATCCGGCGCCGGCGGATCCACTCTCCGCCTCACCAATCGTAACGGTGAGTCGGAGCAAGCACCGGAGGGCAGCGGGAGGGGGGGGGACGTCCCCTCTCGCCTCCCATAGGAACGATCAAGCGGCGGAACGGCCGCTATGATCATTCCTATGGTGTAGAGATTCGCCGGCTGAAACCGGCAATATCTGAATGATGTCTGTAACTACAGGCATCATTCAGATATACCCGCCCAAAGCCCAGGACGTCATATGACGTCCGTGGGCTGGAAGTGGTTAAAGTTACGTTTTTGTTGTCACTTTTAGTGTCTGTTTTGTTAGTACAAGTTATTTACTTTCCTGTTTAATGCACTTTAAAATCTGTGGCTTCTCCTATTTTTGTCTGGTAATCAAAATCTCATAAAGCCCTTCTCCATAGCTGGTTGTAGTGTTGCCATACCTTTAGCAGATTTAATGTCACAATATTATAGTGGACTGTGTAAGTCTGCCTCAGTATAAAACACTGACCCAAATATATGATCTACAGGAGATGAATGTAGCATTGGATCTGCAACTGACCTGACTGAAACAAGCTCTATGGTGGATGGCGACTGGACCATGGTTGATGAGAACTTCTCCACACTGAGTCTGACCCAGTCAGAGCTTGAACACATTTCAATGGAACTGGCCAATAGGGGACCTCACAAATCACAAGTTCAGCTACGGTAAGCAGCAACTTTATATAACTGGGGCTAGGAAGCAAACTCACTCACAACTAAATTTAGAATGTTCCAGAAAGAAGGTAGACCCTAAGATAAAGAATGATAAGCGCAGTACACACAGCGCGGAAAATCTGATGAAAAATACAGCTTTCGAATCGATCGTACGATAATCTAATCGTTAGTACACAACTTTCGAAAGCCAGTCTGACAGTTCATGCAAAAGGGACAAACGCGAAAATTTTTCTTGTACCATACCAGAACTAACGATTTTAGTTTAATCAGTACAGTATTGATTCGAAAAAAAATCAGAAGACCAAGCCCACGCATGCTCCGAAATGAAAAAAATACATTACAATACATTACATCACTTCCAAAGTTGTATTATTTTCGTAACTTGAGTAGTCTCTTCATTTTTGATATGGGACTAGCCTGCAAAAAAAAAAAAGGGCATTCATTTGAGCAATATTCTCACTGTGTGCATGAGGCTTCACATGAGCATTTCCTTCCCTTAATTCCTTCAGGAAAGTGTGTCTGGAAATGACTGTATTTACTTCAACCTTCCAACACCAAAAGAATAGCTATGGAAGCTCAGTATATGTTTGGCTCTTCCCCCTCGTGTCAGTTGGATACCTAATCATTTCATAGCTGATGTAGTCTTATTCATTTACCATGATATTTGTTCTGTCCTATGGCATACAGGAGAGGAGGGCATATTTGCCGGGGAAGTAAAAATAATGCTCTGCAGGATAAAATACAAAGATATTGAAATTACAAATGAGCAAATGGTCAGTCCTATATTTTTATTTTCATATATGCAATAGTTGGGATTATGAATACATAATCGAATGCATGTTTGAGATGTTCGTTTATTTTTAGTACAATCATTGAGAATCATCATTTCATTTTTACACTGAGGACTGTAAAAATTAACTAATTAAATGTACTGTAAAAACAAAGTGATGACAGGCTTGATTTGACACTTATTTAGCTTAGAGATTCAGCGTTAAGTTTGGCTAAATTATTTATATGTAAAAGTAACTGCATTTGTATTGTGTGGTGTTTTTGTTTTGTAATTTTTTTTTTTTTTAACAAATGTTTGGTTGTATGTTTATACAGATATTTGCTTCATGTATTTATGGAAGCGGGATGCCTGGAGTGGTGTGTGGTCATTGGCCTTATACTGCGAGAGTCATCCATCATTAACCAGGTTTTAAATCTTATGCAATGCCCTGAGGTTGCAGAAGAGATGTTACAGGGTATTCTAACTGGGCTTCAAGCAGTGGATACTTGGGCCACAACTGACTGGTGAGTATAAAGCTGT
This sequence comes from Aquarana catesbeiana, assembly GCF_042186555.1. Lineage (NCBI taxonomy): Eukaryota > Metazoa > Chordata > Amphibia > Anura > Ranidae > Aquarana > Aquarana catesbeiana. Next base: position 406,877,536 of record NC_133324.1, read on the forward strand.
AGATTCTAGGGGGGATTTTGTAAAATACTATAGAAATATGTGCGTTTCACTTATATACCGGCAACTATTTTTCCTTACTGGCTAGAATGTGCAGAGAATACAGAATAGATCTGCCATCACCACAAGTCATTTTACATGGTTTCACAAAAAAATAGCTTGACCATTTAATTTTTTTTCTTTATTGTTAAATCATACACTAAATTCCAAGATTCTTTATAATTATTTTTTAAAGGATTCTGTAAGTAATGGACGAGGGAGAATTGTCTATGCAGCCCATCACAAACTGGTATTTACTTTATTGTAAATCCCAGGACACAGGGCATTTTCATTCATTTTTTCATCCTTCCATTACGAAAAGGTTATATTGTCACATTCAGGTGATTGGACACTGGCAAAAAATAGACAGGTATGATATATTGCCTAGTTGACTGACAGATTGCTGTACAGGTCCAGGGCAATAATCCCCAGCTGGGGAGTTGAGTCCCTGAAGGCACTTCTGGCATGGGGCACCATAAAATTTTGGACTCCCCTGGGGGGTTCTGGGGCGTAGAATGGTGAGTGCCCTAGTGGTAGTCCCAGATTGTACCCCCCCCCTCATCCTGCACTGGGGTCCCTTATTCCACATTTGAGTTCCTGCCTTTCCTCCCCCAGGCGGAAAGTGACTGGTTTAAGGGCTTTTTGTGGCTATTTTGCAATTATGTATGCTCTGTTTATGCAACTATGGCTTCACGGGCCACCCAACTGCTGCATAGCATTCGCAGGGCTTAGGGGTGGTCCAAAAAGCTCAGAGCACAAAATGCAGGGGGCTTTGGGGGGCAGTAGGCCGCTGGCAGAAATAGGGAACTGTCATTCCTGGGGTAACCAGCAGTGTCCTGTTATCAGCAAGGCCTTTAATTCTACTTGTCAGCAGGCCATGTCTCAACGACAGCAGGAGATATAGGATGTGAGGGGTCCTAACTCTTGTAATGTGTCCCCTGGGGGATCATTTAGTTCTGTGCGGCTCTGACTCACTCCACCCGTCTGGTCTCTCCGCTGCTTCTGGAGCAACTTCCTCTAGTTCCTTTGTAACAATGGAGGAGTTGTCTGCGATTGCTGGTTTACAGCTTTCGGGAATAATTTTTGGCTTCGACCACCTTGGTCGCATGCAGAACCTAAGTTTTTAATCCATTCATCTATTGATGTCTAAAAATATACTTTTTTATTCATTGGATATAATATTACACAATTCAGAACTCCTGGCCATCTTTTTTCCTAATTTCCATGACCAATAAATTGAAGTCTGTAATAACACCTTACTATTAGTGTGTACTTTTCCTGTAAAGAAATACAATCTAGTACAATTACATTAATATTTATCTTTATGCCAGGTCATATCAAGAGTTTATTTACACGAGATTACAAAATGACTTTTTAAACCTATAATTGTTTTCTTTGTTTCTTTATTGTTTCTATATTGTGCTGTGTTCAAGAGCGACGTTTGCCAACTCTACTCTGTAGTCAACTTCTAAAGAATAGTCTAGAATACCAAGCTTGTATATAAATTTTGTGAAATTCCCACCATGGTTCCTTTCCTGTCAACAAAGTGTCATTACAAGGCCCTCTTTACTCTAGGACTCCTGTTTAAATTATATAAAGTAAAACTAATTTGAAATTACTTAAACTACAATATGGGTATAATGCAGTGATGACATTCATTCATTCACTGTTGATCTGGAGTTAGTCACATTATTTTCCATCTTGTCACCACCACCTGTAAGTTTAAAACAAATTTTTTTTTTTTTCACATATTGTTCCCTTAACTGTAAAATCCCATCAGCCAGTTTGTCTGAAAAAGAATTACAATGTGGTCTTTCCTTTTTAAACTTATTATGGTAATCGGTCAATATATTTTTGAAAGAACCTATAGATTAGACCAGAACAACTGAAACTTTAACTTAACGTATAGACTAATTATAAGAGGCCTGACCTTTAGACATTCTCAAAATAGAGTAATTTTGGCTGTCAGAGATATGAAGTTTGAAAATTTACAAGAAGGTGGTTTAGATATCTCATGGTGATAACCAACTACAAGTGCTAGTAATCCCTAACATCTACTGAAGAACCCCAGCATTAAGGTTTATCTCCGACCCAAAAATTCTTTGTGAGTTTCCTTGAAGATATGGTCTGGACCAATTTTTAAGCTGCTGGTCTTCAAATCCTCTACTCTGAAAGTAAAAATTTTGGATCATGGAGTCCGCCACAATGTACTCAGTCCTTTCCTGTACTATTCTCATTTAAATAATGTTTTGTACACGGACTGGGCTACCCTGACAAGATGTTTGTAGAATGGTTTGATCAGCAATACCCCATGGAGAATGAGTTCACTAAGAAATAGAGCATGTCTTAGGTAGATCCGATAGTCTCCAATCTCATCAAGACACTAACCATGCCGGTGAACAAGGTCCTGTTATTTAAGGATGCCTCTGACACACATTTGGAGGCCTTATTTAGAGCCTCATTGACTCTGGTGGGGGCAGCTATACAACTGGTAATTGAGACTTTAGGAGTTGCCTTTAGGTCTGGGCCCATCATATGAGGAGAGCGAGAGAGGGATCCTGCTAGTGATGATCCTAAAGTGAGCAGAAATCTGGAAAAATTTCCCATGTGCATTTAGTTTCTCAGTGGACTCCTTGAAGGACTCCACTTATAGAACTTACTTATGAAGCAGCACACCACTTTGCTACTGGAGACCAATGTGTCTCACATGGTGCACACTCTGGAGAGGTTTAGATGGGTTCTGAATTTGCAGAAGTCAGTCTTGCTCCCAACACAGAGGTTAAAATATTTAGGTTTAACCCTGGATAACATCCAGGCAAGAGTGATGCTCCCTCCCATCAAATATCTTGCGCTAAGGGATTAGATGGACTTGCTCAAAACTCTTAAACCCCTCAATTCATAACAAAACAGTGTTGCGCTTCCTAAATAACTCCCAATTAATCCTTAAATAAGAATATGCAATTAACTTGCAATATAGCAAGATACTGAGTGCACAATCAAATATTCATGTTCCCTAACTGGGAATAGTGAAAAATACACAATAATGAAATATACGTGTTCCCTAAGTGGGGAAGGTAAACCCAAAATCTAATTTTCTCTTTTCTTTAAAGTTCTAAACTGAGGATAACAATATTTTCTACTTTCTATTCTATTTATTTATTTATTTTATTTATTTCAGTTACTTATATAGCGCCGTCAATTTACGCAGCGCTTTACATATACATTGTACATTCACATCAGTCCCTACCCTCAAGGAGCTTACAATCTAAGGTCCCTAACTCACATTCATACATACTAGGGACAATTTAGACGGGATCCAATTAACCTACCAGCATGTCTTTGGAGTGTGGGAGGAAACCGGAGTACCCGGAGGAAACCCACGCAGACACAGGGAGAACATGCAAACTCCAAACTCCACTCAGAAGGAGGAAGCGCCCACCAGGCCGTATATGTGCAGTGGGAGGTGGTTAAATAGATTGATGATGGTTTAGAACCTCTATCAAAGTTTTATGGCTGTATGTGATTGGGTGATCTGTTTTTTATCCGTGTGCATCAGTTTTTCATCATTTTTTTTTTTTATTTTTACATTCACTACCAATGCAAAAACTGATGAAAAACTGACCATTTGTCAGTTTACATCCGTTTTTCGCCCGATCTGTTTTTTTGAAGTATGAAAAATAGGGCTTTCATCCGATAAAAAAAAAACATGTTGACGGAAGCGGAATGAAAATGGATGCAAATGGATAATCATCTGTTGTCTTCCGTTTTTCCATAGGAATGCATTGATGTCCCTTTTTCATCCGTCAACGGATAGATGAAAAACGGACAAACAGTATGTGTGAAAGGGGCCTAACTTGACAAAATGCAGTTCTAGTAGTAATCCAGTCCTAATGTTATATATGTTTATTCATTTTCAGCCCTGGATATAAGCCATTCTTAAATATCATAAAACCTCAGCTCCAGAAACTGAGCGAAGTAGCAGTGGAACAAGTGCAGCCTGAAGTGTTTCAGCCCACAGTCATCTCAAAGGTCACAGAACAATCTAGCCCCAGGGCAGAGGAGAGCCGCAGCTCAACCAGCCACAGTGCCAGCCCTCAAAGTGACCTGGGCATCTGTAATGTCAGCAGACACGAGGAGAATGTGTCTAGACAGGAGCAAGAAGAGGCCTTTCAGGAAGGGAGCTACGATTGCATTATTTCCTAACAAGCAGCAAATTCTGCAGACTGAAATCATAGCAGTATTACCGACAGTCACAAGAGGCTGGTTACACAACTGACACTTCTAATGGATGTGAGACGACTTGTTTTCAGTGGTTTCCAAGAAACCATCACTAAGAAATTTGAAGCCTTATCTTTGTTTTTTCTTTATATACATTTTTTTTCAAATACATTTTTATTCTGATCAATGAGAACTCTTCAGTGCGTTTGTGGAATTAATGGATTCAAGGCTGAGCAGAGCTTGTATGCTAAATATAATAAACATGTTTTCAGACGTGTTTGAAGCACAGCATAAAGGACCCCTGCTAAAAAATCTGGATAATCAGTCCCCACCTGGAGTGAAAGTGAAATGATAATCCTTCCTTTGGGTGTGAATATTGTGGTGTTCAGCCTTTCAATGATTATGATTTCTCAGCGGTATGTTTTATTGAAGAGGTTCCTGCTCTCCAGGCAAGAGAAAAGCAATTTAGCCACCCACTTATTTCAAGTTCTCCAACCTAACAATCTTAAGAGCCTTGACGGCTGGGTTAGGCACATCAGCATTTGTATCACAAGCAGGGCCACGTGACGGCTGCTGAAGTAGAGAGCCCAGTACTTTATTGTCAGCAAAGATCCAGATTGCAGGAGCAGACTGAGGTTGGAGGAGTATTTTGGGTGCTATGATTTTTCTGAAGAGGTTTGGTATTATAGTGTAAATAGCACTATGTATTTTTGTGAATACTTCTTTCTAAAGATGAGGAAAAAAAATGTCCTCTCATATTTTGGATCTGTAAGATAATGTCGCAGGGCCATCCGATTCAGCCTGCCTCAAGCTGGTAAGCCATTTTTCTTTGCACTTTGTATTGGAGGCAACCTTCCCAAATATTGGTTCATCAGCTACGCTGTTTATCTACAGAAATAACATTTTAACTACTGTGACTGAATGCTAAATGGCCCTCCTAGTGTTTTTTTTTTTTTTGTTTTTTTTAATAAGGTACAATAAGGTTCTATATACGCTAAGGTTATTTATTGCCTTTGTACAATAATTCATCTGAACATAGGGTTTTTGTAAATAAAATTTGTAATCCTGTTTCATGATGCTATACGTAACAGTAATTTCATCTATAAGCAAAAATGTATTTTTGACCATTTTTATAAACTGTATGATTTAGCCTTTATTTTAACTTCCATAGGACATGCCTGTTTGGACAGAAAGACACGAGAAACTAAATGTATGTTATGTCAGAGATCATCTCTTGCAGATTCTTTATCATTTTCATAGATTGGAAATGTAAAAAGAAGGCCGAAATCCTCACATTAACAGTATTACGCTAAAGAAACTGGCCTGTTTGTATTGTGCGATTTGATCTAATAATAAAAAGCTTATTTGTTATTTTATACATAACATACATGTTTATTTTTATAAGAAATACTGTATATTTGACTAATATGTGGACCAAATGTTTCTAGTAACCCATTGGAATGTGGCTAAAGACTAAATGGGGATCATTAAACACAGGTTTCACAGAACTAATGTGGGCCAAGGGGGGGGAGTGTGTGCTTGTTATTGAACAGAAGACATGCAGCTCCAGTAGAGGAAAGGTTGCTTTGACACAATTGTTCAGTCCTCTGTCTCCTAAAGCTTGGGACAAAAGGAAACCCTGTTCTGGGAAGAAATCTAAAAAGCTACAATCTCCTGAGAATGCTGGCTGTGTCTGTGTTTAAAGTGAAGTCTCTAGTTTTTTTTTTTTTTTGTTCTAAATAACAAACATGTTATACTTACCTCCTCTGTGCAGTGGATTTGCACAGAGCAGCCCAGCTCCTCCTCTTCTCAGGTCCCTCTTTGCTGCTCCTGGCTTCTCCCTCCTGTTGAGGGCCCCCACAGCAAGCAGCTTGCTATGGGGGCACCCGAACAGAGTCACAGCTCCCTGTGTCCATTCAGACACAGACCCCTGGCCCTGCCCCCTCTCTCCCCTGATTGGCTAACTGACTTTGATTGACAGCCATGGGAGCCAATGGCGCCGCTGCTATGTCTCAGCCAATAAGGAGGAGAGTCCCGGACAGCTAACACATTCGTGGACTTCGCTGGACAGAGATGGGGCTTAGGTAAGTATTAGGGGGTGCTGGGGAGGCTGCCACACACAGAAGTCTTTTTATCTTAATGCATAGAATGCATTAAGATAAAAAAAAACCTTCTACCTTTACAATTTCTTAATATCTCAACCATAGACTCTGGGCAAATAGGTTTCCAAGAAAGTCAAAAATCCCCTTTTTTGCATACTTGGTCAAGGGAAGTGAATCAGGAAGTACTGAAGCCACTGGCGGGTAACTAGCATTTTCAGAACGAGAGGTCAGCAATGGCAACTTTTTTTTTTTTTTTTTTGACAATACAATAGAATGGAGCATACACCCACTCTAACATAGAATCATATAAGGAAAGTATCCCCCCCCCCAAAAAAAAAAAATACTATGGGACTTTAAGGGCAACTTAAACAGTAACACAATATCAGAAAATAGAAATATATTAGTTAAAGTGTGGTGCATACATCACCATGACTAAAATACATAAAAACAAAAATGAGAACCAAATATTTAAATGCAGTTCCTTATGTATTGAGTCTGACGCATTTCAGGACCAATGGAGAGTCCTTTCTTCTGGGGAATTCCATGTAGGATAATTCTGCTATACAATATTCTACAATGAAACACAGTTACAAATTTAAAATCAGAACCAGGGATATAGGAATATACAGGAGCATAGTTGAAGCAAAGTCTGGGAGAGACGCATACCAGTCCAAAATTAAATCTGCGTTTATGGATACCAGCTAATGTCGAGCCTAATGTAAAGTAGGGCTCAAGATTTACAGGAAGGTGTTGACTAGTACTATGTATGGCTGGCTTTAACCTCACACCCAGGGCCAGAATAACCTTTAAGCACAATAGGCTTGTGTTTATAGGCGACGGCGATAAAGCTTTCCCTTCATAAGGGCTTCTTCACACCTGATCGGTAAATTGCAGTGTGTTAAAGCCGGCCATAGATGGTTCAACTCTCGGCCAGTTCAGCAGGGCCCTGCCGAGATTTGAACCATGTATGGGCCAGCTGATTGTACCTAAGTTGATTGATCAATGAACTTAGGAAAACCAGCCTGTCTTATTTTACATGTGATTATTGCTAGCGGCTATTATAGCTGCTAGCAGTAACCACTGTGTTCTCCCAACAGGTGGTGACAGGAAAGAAAATCAAAATAAATGAATAAGGGTCGGTTCACACTGGGGCGACTTGGGATCCGACTTGTACGCCCTCAAGTCGCCCCAAGTCGCCCCAAGTCGCTTTGCATTTAGGTTAACATGGTAGGCAATGGGAGCGTCTTAATTGACACTACTGAAGTCGCTCCGACTTCAGAAAAGACTCCTGTACTACTTCTATCCGACTTGTAGGCGACTTGTACCCATTCAACTCAATGTAAGTCGCCTGCAAGTCGGATCTCTCTGTAAAGTCAAGCGACTTTGCAGAGAAAACCCCTCCCTCCCCCCCTCCCTCCCAGAGAGGTGATTGGCCACAGGCGAAGTCGCCTGTCATGGAGGCGACTTCAAGTCGCCTCGTAATTTACCCAAGTCGCGCTGAAGTCGCGCTAAAGTCGCGCTGAAGCCGCGTTGAAGTCGCGGTACAAAGTCGCGCTAAAGTCGTGTTGCCCATGTGTGAACCGACCCTAATGGACAGCGCCTGCTCCACCTATAAAAGATAGAATATACTTGCTCCCAATGTATTACTCCGTGTCTGTGACTAAACCCTATCTATGTCATAAAGTGACTTCTATTTGATAAACAAGTTAATGCAACAGTGAAATTGACATTTGGAGTGCATACATTAATAACTATGTGAACCAAAATAAGTAAATGCAACAAATGATACAATGGAGTTATGTGAGATCTTTACAGTGACAATTAAAGTGCATATAGTGATGGCTGTGGAAACCGGTCTTTTCCTTGTGAAAAAGTGCTGTTGTGCTCCGTGTGCTGGTCGGTGTCATTATATCCACCTCATGGAGTCTGTGAAAGGGCCACACTCACCAGATATGTTACCTTTATAGCAAGAGGAGTCTACTGTGCTTGTAGGTCATTAATGGGGAATAATCCCAATACAATATCCTCTGGTTGCTCATTCTATGGCGCATTACCTCCAATGATGACTCCAGGGAAGTTCCCAGGACAGCTGCCTCCTTCCAGCTTCCTCTGAACACCACTCAATGAGAGAGAGAATCCTTCTCCAGATCCCTTGAAGAAAACTTGCAGTCAGATCCAGGCTGTTTTTATATCCCAGCACTACAGCTCCTGGAATTTTTTTTTTTTTAATTATGGTACCTTACCCAAGATCATATGCCTAGCCTTATCTTGCTGTCTTCCCCCTGTTTTGCACTGTTTAGAAAAGAAAATCGCTTCATCTATGGCTGGTTTAACATGCAGTATTTTGCGTTGCATTAATTCTACATAGGCTAACAAAGCACATAATACTAGACGTCTAATTTTTTCATTGCATTGTACCACAATGCACAGTTAATTCAAATGCACATGGGTTAACCGCTTGCCGACCACCCGTCGTCATTATACTGTGGCAGGTTGGCACGGCTGCGCAAATCGCCGTAAGTATACGCCAGAGTCAATGCGCATGGCCGGCGGTTGCGATGTCTGCCGGTGACCCACGTTCACTCCTCAAAGAGCCAGAACAAGGATCTGTCAGTGTAAACAGACCCCCGTTCTGTCAGGGAAGTAGAGCGAGATCTGCCGTTCCTAGTGATCAGGCACAGCGATCTCTCTCTACCCCCAGTCAGTACACTCCCCCCACAGTTAGAAACACCTCCCTAGGGAACACTTAACCTCTTGATCACCCCCTAGTGTTAACCCCTTCCCTGCCAGTGACATTTATACAGTAATCAGTGGCTATTTTTAGCACTGATCACTGTATAAATGTTGTATTGTCCCAAAAAAGTGTCCGATGTGTCCACCACAATGTTGCAGTCCTGCTAAAGATTGCTGATCACCGCCATTACTAGTTTAAAAAAAAAAAAAAATGTATAATAAAAATGTCATCAATAAACGCTTTGTGCGATATTAATTGAAAAAAAAAATGTAGAACCTATAAATATGCAAAAGAAATCTCTCTTTGTGGGGAAAAAAAGGACATCAATTTTGTTTGTGTACAGTGTTGCACAACTGCGCAATTGTAAGTTAATGTGACGCAGTGCCGTATTGCAAAAAATGGCCTGGTCATTAAGGGGTTAAAGCCTTCCGGTCCTTAAGTGGTTAAGGAGCACATTGGCAGGTGAAGGTGAGAGGCACCATAACACAGATTGTACCATATTTTGTAGCAACACACAGTAAGCATAAACTCTGCACATTGGTTTTAAACCAGCATAATTATTGACCACATTTTTTCCATCATTAAAAAAGAAACTCGTATACATTTATTTGCATCTCTTTTGGGTTAAGATCAGAAAAAAACAGGAAAAGCCTTATGTAAAGGAGGTAATCTTAGAAGAGGGTTGTTGCTTTGGGTGTCAAATTTGTAAACCTATAGGCTCTAGTAATGAAAATCCAACCCCCACATGTCCCATTTTGCTCACAGGTAGTTGCTGTTTTACCATACACATTACAGGCTTTGAAGTTTTCAAAATATTTTCAATAAATATCCACTGCTAACATTGTAATAAGCAGACAAAATGACATAATCTTAATAAATATAAGAGATAAAACTGCATTACTTCAATAATTCATTTCTGTATACAATTTTTGCGAAAACCGTGAAAATCAAGTGTGCAAAAACAATCAGTAAGGCTTTACTACTTTGGTATAAAGCTAAAATAATGCCCCTTGAGCTCATTCTTAAACCTCCAATGTGTGAGGAAACCACATATGTGTAGTTCAATAGAGGCCTGTGCATCATATCAGTGTATATTTGTACTTTATGAATGTGCAGTTCTGCTTGTCTGTTTTGTTGTTTTTAAAATGTATTTTTGATCTGGTTTTTGTGGCTGAGAATCTCCTGGATAACTATTCCTTTTAACGAAGATGGGGGAGCTAAATAGACCCCTGATGCCTCACCCCCTGTGTAGTAGATATCGAGAACAATCTTCTTTTCCAATACCACTTAACATGATCATGAACCTGGAGGTGGTTTATAGAGGCCACTGAGCTCCTTTAAAACATATGAAGAACTGCTTTTGCAATCATGAGCCTGCTGTATTGCCATGAATGTTGCCATATGCCATTAGGCACCTTTCGGAGGGTAAAGCCATGACTTGGGTAACAAGTTGTAAGCAGCGAAATTGTTACATTTTGCAGAACACAATTTATTTCTCAGCACACCTACTAGTTAGCCAGCAAAAAAAAAAAAGCCCCACAAATTACACTAACATTAAGAACAGAAGTGTTAGTTATATGTGGAAGCTGCAGTGCCTACGTCAGGCCCCTTTGTATAGTGCAGTCCTATCTCTAGTTTATGAGCATCTTCATGCTGTAGCATATATAGGAATGGGTAATTTAACCCCTTAGAGCTGGTGCGTGCTGCTCCTTTAAGGGGTTTAGAATGCCGAGAGGTGGGGCTTATCCTGTGACTGCTATGATTGGCTGTCACACAATTGGAACGCTCCCGATTGCAATAAACCCTTCTATCTGAACCCTACTCTAAAGGTTTAATTTCTAATATATCAAATTGAGCGGAAGGAATGAGACTTAACTGGGGTGCATAACTGGGGACCTACAGAGGGTGCTGCAGAAGTCAATGAGATAGAAAGGAAACAGGTTGCCAAATTAACTGGTTGATATCTTCCAAAATGGAAACATTGCTTTTAGATGGACTGCCTTTTGTTTCATTAAGTTAAAGTGATTCTAAAACTAACAAACATGTTATCTGCTTGCCGACCAGCCGCCGCAGTAGGCAACATGGCTCGGCTACACGAATCGCCCTTATCATACGTCGCTTCCTTATTTGGCCATTAGGGGCGCTCGCCCCCACGAGTGCCTGGCAGTCACGATCACCACCTGGCTCCTGTGATTGCTCGGGGCACACAGAAAACCGGGATCTGTGTGTGTGTGTAAACACACAGTTTCAGGTTCTCTGTGTGAACAGACGATCTGTCTGTTCTCCCCTCAAAGTATGAACAGCGATCTGTCATCTCCCCTACACAGTCCCCATCCCCCTTCAGTTAGAACACACACTAGGGAACACATTAACCCCTTGATCGCCCCCTAGTGTTAACCCCTTCCCTGCCAGTGACATTTTTACAGTAATCAATCAATGCATTTTTATAGCACTGATCGCTGTATTAATGCCAATGGTCCCAAAAATGTGACAAAATTGTCCGACGTGTCTGCCATAATGTCACAGTCCCAATAAAAAATAGCAGATCGCTGCCATTACTAGTAAAAAAAAATTAATAATAAAAATGCCATAAAACTATCCCCTATTTTGTAGACGCTATAACTTTTGCGCAAACCAATCAATATACGCTTATTGCGATTTTTATTACCAAAAATATGTAGAAGAATACATATCGGCCTAAACTGAGGAAAAAAATATATATTTTTTTATATATATACTTTTGGGGGATATTTATTATAGCAAAAAGTAAAAAATATTGCTTTTTTTTTCAAAATTGTCGCTCTTTTTTTTGTTTATAGTGCAAAAAATAAAAACCGCAGAGGTGATCAAATACCACCAAAAGAAAGCTCTATTTATGGTAAAAAAAAAAGGACATCAATTTTGTTTGGGTACAACATCACACGACTGCGCAATTGTCAGTTAAAGTGACGCAGTACCGAATTGCAAAAAGTGCTCTGGTTAGGAAGGGGGTAAAATCTTCCGGGGCTGAAGCGGATATACATGTGCAATGCTTTTGCAGAGAGCGATCCCTTACCTCCGCTTCTGAGGTCCCACGCTGGCACTCTCTGCTCCGCATTTTCTGCACGTGCCCCTAGAGCAAGCTGCTTGCTTTGGTGGCACTCATGCAGGCACTCCCCTAAGTCATAAAAAAGAACCGCTGCTCCAGGTGTATAGAGATGAGGCTGATTGGAGTATCTTGCAGAGTGCTAGCCCTGTTCTGTCTCCATGGGGAAACTTGGAAAGAAGAAAGAAATGGCTGCACATCCAGAACTTCCGATTGGTGTTATCTTTGTGAAACAAAATAAAATGAAATCGGAAGTTCTGGATGTGCACCCCTAAGTCAGACTGTGTGTCCATTGCCCCGACTCCCCACATTAGCTGTGCTTGTGGGGGGTCAGTGTGCAATCTAAAGAAGACTGCAAACAGGTAGGTTTATGTTATTGTATTGCATGTCTCATCTGCAATAAAGGGCCTTTCTGTTCGCAGTCTTTTAACCCTTTCATGACTAAGCCTATTTTTGAAATTTGGTGTTTACAAGTTAAAATCCATATTTTTTGCTAGAAAATTACTTAGAACCCCCAAACATTATATATATTTTTTTAGCAAAGAATCTAGAGAATAAAATGACGATTGTTGCAATATTTTTTATCACACGGTATTTGTGCAGCGGTGTTTTAAACGCAAATTTTTGGAAAAGTGACACTTTCATGAATTTTAAAAAATCCAAACAGTAAAGTTACCCCAATTTTTTTGTATAATGTGAAAGATGATGTTACGCCGAGTAAATAGATACCAAACATGTCACCCTTTATAATTGCACGCACTCGTGGAATGGCGACGAACTACGGTACCTTTAAATTTCCATAGGCGACGCTTTAAAAAAATTTTACGGTTACCAGGTTTGAGCTACAGAGGAGGTCTAGGGCTAGAATTATTGCTCTCGCTCTGACGATCGCGGCGATACCTCACATGTGTGGTTTGAACACCGTTTACATATGCGGGCGCGACTTCCGTATGCGTTTTCTTCGCTGCGCGAGCTCGCGGGGACAGGGGCACTTTAAAAAATTTTTTTTTTTTTTTTTTTTTATTTAATTTATTTATTTTTGTACTTTATAAATTGTGTTTAAATTTTTTTTTTTTTTTTTTTTTTACTTTTATTGCTGTCACAAGCAATGTAAACATCCCTTGTGACAGTAATATGTGGTGACAGGTACTCTTTATGGAGGGATCGGGGGTCTAAAAGACCCCCCATCCCTCCTTTACACTTCAAAGTATTCAGATCGCCGAAAACGGAGATTCTGAATACTGTGTACTTTTTTAAATTCGGCGCCATTGGCAGCCGAGTAAACGGGAAGTGACGTCATGACGTTGCTTCCGCATTTACAAGAAGAAGGCTGGAACGAAGCCGCTCGCAGCTTCGTTCCAGTCCGCCCCCAGCCGCCGAAGGCAGCCGAACGGACACCGGGCCTCCCGATCGCACGGGAGGCCCGGTAACAGCGGCGGGAGGCGGCGGGAGGGGGGGGATGTCCCCTCCCGCTCCTCCGGTATAACAACCGAGCGGCTTTTAGCCGCATCGGTTGTTATATTCGGGTAGCCGATCGCCCGCTGAAAACAACGGTACCGGGATGATGCCTGCAGCTGCGGGCATCATCCCGGTATAACCCCGGAAAGCCGAGGACGCATATATGCGTTCGGTCGGCGGGAAGGGGTTAAAGCAGAGTTATAAAGTCTTAATTTTAATGTGGTGGCTGTATTTTGTGTCTTTTTTTTTTTTTTATTTTGTTTTTTTGTTTAGGCTTTCCACCTGGTAGTCCAGACCAGTGATCATCAACCCTGTCCTCCGGGCCCACTAACAGGCCAGGTTTTATGTATTACCTTGGGGAGATGCAGACTAGAATACTGTAATCACTGAGCAGAAAATATCACCTGTGATGTATTTCTGTTGTCTTGCAAACCTGGCCTGTTAGTGGGCCCTGAGGACAGGGTTGATGACCACTGGTCCAGACTGTAATACACCTCCTATATTAGGGTGCCTTCTCTATCTGTGGAGGAGCAAAGGAGCCACAGTTGCAAGGCGGCATTGCCGGCCTGGGGAGAAGGTAGTGTTAGAGGCTGTAGCAGATTTAGCTGGAATTTAGTTTAAATTTATCTAACACTTTTTAAGCAGTTGCAGCAAACATTTTGTTCCTTCTGGGCTGTTTTACATAAATGTATAAAAGCTGATTGTTGTAAGCACCCCTGTCAGTGTTAATTGGTTTGTCTCGTCTCTACCACTTTGAAACATTACATACTTGCTGGATCGCCAGGTGAAAATAATGATTAAATAAAAAAAAAAAAAGGAAATGAATACAGCCGCTGCATTGTAGAAAATGTTTGGGTTTGTTCATTCTAATAAGTGAAATATAAGGGGATGTTCATGCCAGAGCTTTCATTGATGTACTGTTGTGAATAGAGCATAGTGAAACTGGGGATTGTTGAATTTTATGAAGAGTTTTGAGCCTCAGGAACCAAGTGGTGTGAACTACAGCTGCAAAAGGGATGCATGTGACTGCTAATCAAAATATAATAATTTTTCACCTACTATTAAGCCTGCCAATTATTTCTAGGGAGAGAGTTTTGACAGTGATTTTGGAAATTTAAAAAAAAAACTACAGTACTACACTTAAGAGCATAAGATTCATATCAGCTGTCGTTAGAGTGGGTTTGCATCATGTTAATTCATGTCCAGCTGTGAGTTTTGGACCTTGGTAATTGAATTGGTAAACCTGTGTTTTAATTGTCACCCATCAAGGACATATTCATTTTAGGTTTTCTTCTTCCAGATACATCTCTTTAATCTTCTACAGAGCTTCTCTCTAGGTACACACCTCTCTGATTTTGTTACAATGCCCAGTGCTCAATTATGTCAGACACTAATGCAAATAAGTGCAATAAATTATTAAAGTAATAAAGCTATGAAAACATGCTTTTCCATATATTTGATGTGTTGTGGTTATTGGATACATTTGTGTAGGCCAATCAGAAAGGTGGCTATTGCTTTCTAGCAAGTGAAATATCTGCTTATTAAGGTTTTTAAACATTAACTATAACCCTTAATAATAATGCACTGACTATATAGGGAATTTGGTAAAGATGCCGCACCACTTTTCTGGAATTAAACCCTCTTGTTAAAGAGGAAGTAAACCCTGATGGGTTTTACTTCATCTTTTTTTTTTTTTCCCCCCTGCAAAGTAAAAGCATAATGGGCTAGTATGCATTGCATACTAGCCCATTATGTGCCACTTACCTGCAATTGAAGCCTGCGCTGTCCCCACTGATGGCCCCATCCATCTTTGCCACGGACTCCGGTTCTGTGACTGGCCGGAGTCGGGTGACGTCACTCCCATGCATGTGTGTGGAAGCCATCAGTTGCGGCACTTGCTAGTGAAGAAACGGCCCTCCGTGCCGTTTCTTGACAGCGCATGCCCCGATGACATTGGCACATGTGTATATGGTAAATATCTCCTAAACCATTGAGGTTTAGGAGATATTTACAGTACCTACAGGTAAGCGCCAAATTCATGAAGCATTTGAAATGCTTTTGCTTCTGACAGCGACTCATGTGCCACTTTTACATTGTGCCGCATTGAAAAGTGGAGCTAATTAAGACCAACTCTCTTTTGGCATACAGAAAAACTGACTCACAGATTTTGCGAAAGTCTTACATGCATTATAAAAGTGGCGTAGCACGAGTCAAGTACAAGTTCTAGACTGGTACATGAATTTAGCGCATTTTTCGCCACTTTTAGAATGCATGAAAGAAGACTCTTTTATAAAAATGCAGAGCAAGTGCCAACACCAATCTCTAAAGTAAGTGAATAATATAGTACAACCGCCTCCAATATGACGCAATGCAATAACCAACAGAGACCCACAAATAACAACAGCCAGATAAGTACAATAAATGGGAAATACCAGGATCATAAACAATAACCAGGCCAGGGACATACACAGCAGATGGACAGGGGATGTTCCAGAGACATAAACGTAAGCCAGGCCAAGGTCATACACAGGGAGATCAGCAGATGGGGTATGGAACACAGGACAGGGAGAGGATGGATGGATCAGACTGCAAGCAGGGATGCAAGGTAACAGGTGGGACAGGATAGGGATCGGGACAGGGAGACAGGATCAGATACACGGGTCACAGGTTCAGGGCACAGGAATAGGTTCAGAATCAGGATCAGATCACAAGCTAGCAGGTCAGAGCGCAAGGAAGAAACCAAGGCAAACATGTGAGTGCTTGCTGGGTATTTATAGGCCTGTGATTGGCCTCGAGTGACACCTGATTGTAGGAGGTACTGTCTGCTCCACACTGCCAGGATCCATCCGCTGGTGGACGCCAGTACTGCGGCCCAAATATCACATAACATCAGCAGGGAAAAGCTCTCCTGACAGTTCCAAACTGCCAGGAGACACCTGCTGGTGGACATCAGTACTGCATGCCAAATGACAGTTTTTTTTTTTTTACCAGCGGATGGAACATTTCCTGACAGTACCCCCCCTCAAAGGAGCGGCCTCTGGATGCTCCAACTGGTTGTAATTGTCCATAGTCTATGGCAGGGATATGCAATTAACGGACCTCCAGCTGTTGCAGAACTACAAGTCCCATGAGGCATAGCAAGACTCTGACAGCCACAAGCATGACACCCAGAGGCAGAGGCATGATGGGACTTCCAACAGCTGGAGGTCCGCTAATTGCATATCCCTGGTCTATGGCATCAAGCAGAACAACAGAGGGGGGTACATCAGGCTGGGCAACAGGCACCTCAGGGCAGACAGCGGGCCCATCAGAGCAGACAGCGGGCTCCGGGTTGTCGAGCTGGGCAGCAGGCTCTGGAACATTAGGCTGAACAGCGAGCAACATAAGGGCAGGCTGGATCACAGGCACCGGCTCAGCAAGCTGGGTAACGGGCCCCAGCTCAGCGAGCTGGACACCGCGCATTGGTCCAGCAAGCCGAATAACGGGTACTGGCTTAACAGGCCGAGTGATGGACTCTGGTTTAGCAGACTGGATAACGGAGAGGGAGGAGCCGGATGTGGGAGCCGACGCTGAGCCGCGGATGCCCGGCGTCTCCCCTCCTGTGATGCTGGCTCCGGCGCAGACGCAGGTCGTTCCCTAGCCCCCTGCGGACCCCTCGGCCGGTGCCTTCGGACCCCCCCCCGGATGTCCCCCCAGGATAACCCCATCTTTAACGCAGTCGTGGTAGGCATGAGCAGAGGGAGCTGAGTGGAGCGGTGCGTCCCACGCACCAGTATACGAGAGGCAACTGCAAGCAGGAGCGACGAACAGAGCTGACAAACCTCTGGGAGGGCTGGCTGGCTCAATCCCGCAGATTTTGGTGAAAGATTGTGGAGGCAGCGAATCGCTGGTAAGGTGCAGACAAGGTTTCAGACGGGGAAAACTTGGTAAGGCTGTAAACTGCTTAGATCCACCTGACTGGGTAAGTGATTTGTTGATCTGCAATGAACATAAGTTATGTGTCATAGTCATCCTGCATATTGGACTAATGAAGAGGGGCAAGTGATTTTGTTTCTTTTTGACTACAATAATTTTTATACACCTATGTATCATAACGACAAGACCCATGAAGCATAATGTAAGATATTAAATCACGAGGATGACCTACTAACTTTACCCAACTGCATGTTAAGCGTTGGCCGACATAGGCAATAAGAGTCTAGTGGACTGTACGATTGGATGCTGGGGCCCGTCTGTCTCCTTCTGTGTTGTTCTTGGGGCGGTGTAGTGGCCGCAGCCACCGCGGTGTCTGTGGCGGAAGTCTTGTACACTGTATCTGTGGGGGATTAAGCAAACGCCAGTACACCAACCCAAGAAAAGGGGGGGGGGGGGGGAAATCACCATACAGACTTTGCAAACATACAGTGCACACGGAAATCCTATGAGAGTAATATCCACATAGGCGATGAAATATTTTGAAGGATAACATCAATAACATTTTACTAGTAAGTGGACATAGGAACCTGTCGTAATGATTTAACGCTCTAATGCTTGCTCTGTGGCCTGTCTGATCTTGCGCATAGCTTGAACTCCCATTGTAGTTGACTCAGGTCCCCTTTGAGGGTATATTGCCACAGTACACCTACTCCCCATATAGGACCTCCCCCTTGATTAGAGATCTTTAGAAAGTGCACTTCGAATTAGAGTATGCGGGTATGTGACGGTTGTTGAATGAGAGTTGGTTGAAGTGAGAGAGAGGGGGGCAGGAAGAGCAGGAGAGATCCGGGCTTCTGCTCTAACTGCGCTAGACAGGACAAATTTAAAAAAAAAAAAAAAAGGAGGAAGGAGAAAAGAAAAGGAAAAAAATAAAAAATGAGAGGTAAATCAACGAAAGGGGCAACTGCCAACCTGCTCAGAACAAGTGTAAGCCCAGGAACCATCAGAAAATACATGGTCCACGAGAGCGGCAAAGAAAGCCCGGGAAAATCAATAGGGGCAAAAATTAAAACTCCAGAATGCCTATCCAAAATAGGTACAAGAAGGCAGCTAATTGAGACTGACACCCGCACCGCTGGTAGTGAGACAATAGAAGAAGTATCAATGGAATCCCAAAAAAAAGCTCCTTACAAAAGGGGGAAATGGCAGAAATGTTCGCGAAGCTAGAAACATCAATAAAAGAGATCGTAATACTGCACGAGAATATGAATCATAGTCTAAAAAGAGTCGAAGAGGTAGAAACTACGATGGACAGGCAAGGGGCTGAGATAAAAGAACTCGAGCACCAGATGGAAGAGATGCAGAAAGAACAGAGAAATATATTGTATAGACTGGAAGACCAAGAGAACCGAAATAGAAGGAAAAATCTCCGGATTAGAAGGCTTCCAGAGACAGAAGGTGAAAAAGAAAAAAAACTTACAAGAAAAAATGGATGCCATCTTTGGAAGCTTGTTAAACCCATTGGATACAAGCAGTAAAATAAAACTTGAAAGAGTCCATAGGATTAGAAAGCCAGCCGAAATAAGTGGGGATGTCATTGTAAGATTTCATAACTTTCAGGACATGGAACAGATTAAAACCAATATAAGAAAAAAACAACCAGTGAAGTTTGGCAAAACAAACTTGCAGATTTTCCCGGACCTGGCAGCGGAGACGCTAGCTAGGAGGAGAACCCTGAAACCATTACTGGCCCAACTTAAAACCCACGACGTGCAATATTCTTGGGGTTTCCCAGCCTGCTTAATCGGACGTAAAGAAGGCCGTTTGGCAGCACTGAGATTCCCGGAAGAAACGCCAAAATTCTGCCAACGCTTAGATGTGCCATTAGTGGAAATCCTGGGATGGCCGGAAAAAATAACAAACCTAGAGTGTACAGAGGACCTACCAAAATGAAACGACCAGTAACAAAGAAAAATTAGATCTAAAGGAAACTAGCACTGGCCCATAAACATATTAGACGGGGGGCGGGAGAGGTGGGCGGTGGTTGGGAGGTGGGCGGGCACGAGAATTTCTCAATTCCAGGAGATGTTTCGGACCCAGACATGATCACTCTGAGCTCAACCTCTAGGGGGACAACCGTGAAGCCGTGAGGAGTAAGTGGGGCCACGGTTATCTGGGCCTTCGAGAGGCCCGTTACCCCCAATCGAGGGGGTGGGGGTAGGGAGGGGAAGGGAAGGATGGGGGCTCGGAGGTAAGCACTCATTCCATGGTCTTTTAACCCCCAGGTTAGCAGGGAAATGTAAACATCTTATCTCATATAAAAAAAAGATGGCCAGGTTAAAGATAATCTCTTATAATGTAAAAGGTCTAAACTCCTCCATAAAATGTGCAAATATTATGGGCGAGTTGAAACTCCTGAGAGCAGATGTGGTTCTGCTACAGGAGACACATCTCTTCTTGGGTAAGAACCAGAGTATTGTTTCCCGAGATTACCCGACCTGGTTCTATGGAGACTCCCCGATTAGGGGTTCAAAATGAGTGGTGATTGGGTTCGCTAAGCAAGTATCATTTAAGCTGGAAGAGAGAATGACTGACCCAGAAGGGCATTTTCTGTTTATAAGAGGAAATCTTAACGGGTCTGAATTCTCACTAGCTAATGTATACGGTCTACATTCTACTCCCCCGTCCATGCAACGTACTCCAGATTGGACTTTTTCCTCGTGGAGCACTGTCTCCTTGAGGAGATTGAGGGAACAGATATTGGCTCGATGACCTTCTCTGATCATGCGCCTGTAAGTTTACAGTTGAAAATAGGTAAACGTAAAAATTGGGGGAACAATTGGAGATCGGTAGAGGACCTTCTTCACGATAGCACAATTGATAAACGAATCAAAGAGGAGCTGGAATTTTATTTTAAAACGAATGTGCCGGGTGAAACATCAAAAGCTATAGTCTGGGAGGCCCATAAAGCATTTATCAGAGGTTTCTTAATAATGGTGGGCTCTGAGATAAAGAGGAGAAAGATAAACTAGTCCTGAAAAAAGGAATCCATGCTCTTGAACAACTACATAAGAAAACAGGGGATAAGGAGGTCTTGGCGAGTCTAATAAGGAGGAGGGAGACTATGCAGGACCTAATAGAACAAGAAACCCTAAAACTATTTAACCTTGTAAAAAAAAGAAAGCTATATAGGTGGCAATAGACCTGGTAGATTCCTGGCAAAGGCTCTGAGAAAAACGAAAAACTCCAACTATATTGATAAAATAAGAACTAGGACAGGAGACATTAGATATAAGGATAAAGACATTGTGACAACTTTCCAAGACTATTATGGAGGACTGTACGCTATCAATAAAAATGAGACACAGGAGCAGAGAGACCAAAAACTAGAGAAAATCAAAAGCTATCTAAAAGATGGTGAAATGGTCAAAATTATGGAAGCGGACCAACACATTTTAGAGGCCCCCATAACAGAGGAAGAGATTAGAAGGGCTCTTAAGGAAACACCGGTTGGCAAGAGTCCTGGCCCCGATGGGTTGACTGTTCTATATTATAAAAAATATCAGGATTACCTAGTCCCCATAATGTGCTCATACATGAATGAAATCGGGGAGAAAGGGGAAATGAGGAGAGAAGCACTCGAAGCCAATATAGCCATTATTCTCAAAGATGATAAAGACAGTACACAGTGTTCCAGCTATAGACCTATCTCGTTGTTAAACGTAGATACGAAACTATTTGCCAAAGTACTTGCGGAAAGATTGAAAAAAATAATTAACAAGATCATACACCCAGACCAGGTTGGGTTTATTGAGGGAAGAGAGGGACGTGATAACAGTATCAAAACACTCTTAGTAATACAGAAAATTAAAGAGAGTGGAACCCCAGGTTTACTTCTGTCAATCGATGTTGAAAAAGCGTTCGACAGGGTAGACTGGGGCTTCACGACGTGCACTTTGGAGGAGATCGGATTTAGGGATAGATCCCTCAGATGGATTAAGGCATTATACTCTCGACCTACAGCGAGAGTGAGGGTAAATGGCTTACTCTCTGAGCCATTCGAAATCCTTAATGGCACGAGACAGGGGTGTCTACTTTCCCCGCTGTTATTCGTGTTCACTCTTGAACCCCCCCTCTCCAGGATAAGGATGAACCCGGACATCAGCGGGTTAATGATTGGGAACGATCAATATAAATTGGCCGCCTTTGCGGATGATATCCTGCTGTATGTCACGCGCCCAAAGATCTCCTTTCCGAATATTATTTCAACTCTAAAAGAATACGGGAAGCTTTCTAATTTTAAAGTTAACCCGACTAAAGCGGAAACATTAGATATCAATAACAGCAAACCTAGAGACTATTCACATCAAAAACACTTCCCATTTATTTGGGGGAAAAAAGAACTCAATTATTTAGGGGTCAAAGTAACCACAGCAAAAGAGACTCTATTTCAGGCAAATTTTATGCCCCTCCTCAATGAAATAAAGCAAGAGCTAAACAGAATCTCACGTGGACAGTTATCCTGGGCAGGTAGCATTAACATATATAAAATAATAATACTCCCCAAAATTACATATAAAATGCAAATGCTCCCAATTGCACTCCCACAAGCATATCTCAGAAGTCTACACACGATGCTCCTAAGATTCATATGGAGAGGAAAAAAAAACACGTTTAAATTTCACACAGTTAACTATAGATAAGGGCAAGGGAGGGTGGAGCGCACCAGACATTCGTAAGTACTATGAGGCACTCGCCTTGTTACGAGTAATAGATTGGGTTAAAAATACGAAAGATAAGCTCTGGGTAAAATGGAAAATATAATTAACGAAAACACTTTGAATAAGATGGTATGGATTCCACCCCACTTAAGAAAACTTAATTCTGACACACAGCACATTACAAGGCATGCACTTAAAATTTGGGACTCACTGCACAAAAGGAAGGGTTGGGGTTTTAATTCTCCCCTAATTCATCTTAAGAATTCAGAATATTTCACACCGGGAAAAGAGGAGTGGTTTGGAAAGTGGTTTTTGGAGGAAAATATACAACTAAAGGATGTAATGAGCCAGGATAAAATTTGCACATTTCAGGAACTTAAAGACAGGGAAAGTCTGTTGGTCATTGACCCATGGCGGTATAACCAACTGAGCCATTTCATAGACTCACTCCCGCAGCCAATTAGATCGGCGGACAACCTACTCCCACTTGAGAAAATTTGTATAGAAAAGGAAAGGAAGGGGGGGTTCTCTAAGACTTACAAAGTATTAATAGAGCTGGATAACACGGACGTACCAACCATATATTAGGAAGTGGGAGAAGGAATTGGAAAGTAAGCTTACAGATCCCGAAGTACGGCTGATTTTGAGGAGAGTGAATGCCACCTTGGTTAACTGCAAAATACTGGAGTTGAATTACAAATGTATGGCAAGATTGTACATGACCCCAGATCGAGTACATAAATGCCAGAAGGAAACTTCGCAATTGTGTTGGAGAGGGTGCAAAGACATAGGGTCAATGGCACATATTTGGTGGCAATGCCCAGAAATTAGAAAATTCTGGGGGGAGGTAAGGGAAATTGTTAAAGAGATTACTAATATTGTCATTCCGGACGATCCTTGGGTATGTTTATTCCACAAGAACGAATCGCCTACAAAAACTTACCTGAAAACGCTAGTACCACAGCTCATCGACGCGGCTAAAAGCCTCATACCCAGGTATTGGCAAAAGAAAAATTAATGATATCTACTGCTTAGAATATCTCAGGTTTAGTGAAGGGATGAAAATGGAGGTCTTTGAGAAGTGGAGGGAATGGGTGGAATTTAAAGACTCACTAAAAGCGGCCGAGGTTTGGGGTACCTAGCGTAGGGAGGAGCACTTCACCGGGTAGTGAATAATGGGTTTGGGGGTGATGAGTGGAAACTGGGGAAGATAAGAGGAATAGGTGTGGGAGAAGGGGGCGAAATAACTGAGGGGTGGCCGGGGGAATGTAGAGGTGGGGGGAGGGGGGAAAGAGGGTATTTCTGTGTATAAAGGGTACTTTTGAGACTTATTAGTTGTGATAAAATGCAGGCACTAAAACTTCAGGCTGAGACACGGGCACCAAAACTTCAGGCTGAGATACTAATTTCAAGACATCAGGCTGGAAGGTAGGCAATGAGACACCAGGCTGGAAAGCAAGCACCGAGACATCAGGCTGGAAGGTGGGCACATTAGACTGGAAAGTGGGCACATCAGGCTGGAAAGCGGGCACATCAGACCGGGAAGCGGGCACATCAGACCAGGAAGCGGGCACAGACTGGACAGCGGTTACCGAGACATCAGACCAGGCAGCAGGTACTGGAGCTTCGGACTGGGCAGCAGATACAGGCGCTGGCACATCAGGCAGAACAGCAGGTGCATCGGACTGGATAGCAGGTACTGGAACTTCAAACCAGGCAGCCGGTACTGGAACTTCAGACTGGGCAGCAGGCACAGGTGCTGGCACAACAGGCAGAACAGCAGGTACTGGCACAACAGGCTGAACAACAGGTGCATCGGACTGGGCAGTAGTCACTGGAGCGTCAGACTGGAACATGGACACTGGGATGCCAGGCTGAGCAGCAGGCACTGCGACCTCAAACTGGACAGCAGGCACAGGCATTGGTACAACAGGCTGGGCAGACAGGGGCACATCAGGCTGGGCAGCAGACAGTGGCACATCAGGCTGGGCAGCAAAAGGTGGCACATCAGGCTGGACAGCAGACGGTGCCACATCAGGCTGGACAGCGGACAGGAACGCATCAGGCTGGGCAGCGGACAGGAACGCATCAGGCTGGGCAGCGGACAGGAACGCATCAGGCTGGGCAGCGGACAGGAACGCATCAGGCCGAGACACTGGCTGGATAGCAGGCAGAGATTTGGCAGAATCAGATGGGTTATCAGGTTCAGCTGGCATGCAAGCAGACTGGAGCAGGTTGGTTGGTGTGGAGGCAGGTTGGGTTACTGGCAGGATCATGTGGGTTTGAAAGAACTTCCATTTCTTCTTTGGCTTAACTGCTGGAGATCTGTAGGTGACTGCGGGACTGTAGGTAGGAGGTGAGGCGTACTGAAGAGAAGGGCTAAGATATGGCAAGGAAGAGGGAACAGTGGCCAGAGGAAGTTACATAGTTACATACATACATAGTAGGTGAGGTTGAAAAAAGACACAAGTCCATCAAGTCCAACCTATGTGTGTGATTATGTGTCAGTATTACATTGTATATCCCTGTATGTTGCGGTCATTCAGGTGATTATCTTATAGTTTCTTGAAGCTATCAATGCTCCCCGCTGAGACCACCGCCTGTGGAAGGGAATTCCACATCCTTGCCGCTCTTACAGTAAATAACCCTCTACGTAGTTTAAGGTTAAACCTCTTTTCTTCTAATTGTAATGAGTGGCCACAAGTCTTATTAAACTCTCTTCTGCGAAAAAGTTTTATCCCTATTGTGGGGTCACCAGTACAGTATTTGTAAATTGAAATCATATCCCCTCTCAAGCGTCTCTTCTCCAGAGAGAATAAGTTCAGTGCTCGCAACCTTTCCTCATAACGAATATCCTCCAGACCCTTTATTAGCTTTGTTGCCCTTCTTTGTACTCGCTCCATTTCCAGTACATCCTTCCTGAGGACTGGTGCCCAGAACTGGACAGCATACTTCAGGTGCAGCCAGACCAGAGCCTTGTAGAGTGGGAGAATTATCGTTTTATCTCTGGCGTTGATCCCCCTTTTAATGCACGCCAATATTCTGTTTGGTTTGTTAGCAGCAGCTTGGCATTGCATGCCATTGCTGAGCCTATCATCTACTAGGACCCCCAGGTCCTTTTCCATCCTAGATTCCCCCAGAGGTTCTCCCCCCAGTGTATAGATTGCATTCATATTTTTGCCACCCAAATGCATTATTTTACATTTTTCTACATTGAACCTCATTCGCCATGTAGTCGCCCACCCCATTAATTTGTTCAGGTCTTTTTGCAAGGTTTCCACATCCTGCGGAGAAGTTATTGCCCTGCTTAGCTTAGTATCGTCTGCAAATACAGAGATTGAACTGTTTATCCCATCCTCCAGGTCATTTATGAACAAATTAAATAGGATTGGTCCCAGCACAGAACCCTGGGGAACCCCACTACCCACCCCTGACCATTCTGAGTACTCCCCATTTATCACCACCCCCTTGTAGCCAGTTTTCAATCCATGTACTCACCCTATGGTCCATGCCAACGGACCTTATTTTGTACAGTAAACGTTTATGGGGAACTGTGTCAAATGCTTTTGCAAAATCCAGATACACCACGTCTACAGGCCTTCCTTTATCTAGATGGCAACTCACCTCCTCATAGAAGGTAAATAGATTGGTTGGCAAGAACAATTCTTCATGAATCCATGCTGATTACTGCTAATGATACTGTTCTTATTACTAACATCTTGTATATAGTCCCTTATCATCACCTCCAAGAGTTTACATACTATTGATGTTAGGCTAACTGGTCTGTAATTCCCAGGCATGTATTTTGGGCCCTTTTTAAATATTGGTGCTACACTGGCTTTTCTCCAATCAGCTGGTACCATTCCAGTCAGTAGACTATATGTAAAAATTAGGAACAACGGTCTGGCAATCACTTGACTGAGTTCCCCAAGTACCATTGGATGCAAGCCATCTGGTCCCGGTGATTTATTAATGTTAAGTTTCTCAAGTCTAATTTTAATTCTGTCCTCTGTTAACCATGGAGGTGCTTCCGGGGTTGTGTCATGAGGATAAACACTGCAGTTTTGGTTACTGAAGCCCCCCGATTCACTCGTGAAGACTGAGGAGAAGAATAAATTCAATACCTTCGCCATCTCCCCATCCTTTGTAACCAGATGTCCTTCCTCATTCTTTATGGGGCCAATATGGTCTGTCCTCCCTTTTTTACTGTTTACATACTTAAAGAATTTCTTGGGATTTTTCTGCTCTCCTCCGCTATGTGTCTTTCATGTTCTATCTTAGCCGTCCTAATTGCACCCTTACATTTCTTGTTGCATTCTTTATAAAGTCTGAATGCTGAGGATGATCCCTCAACCTTGTATTTTTTGGAAGGCCTTCTCCTTTGCGTTTATATGCATTTTTACATTGGAGTTAAGCCATCCAGGATTTTTGTTCACTCTTTTAAATTTATTACCCAATGGAATACATTGGCTAATGCCCTTATTTAATATGCTCTTAAAGCAAACCCATCTCTCCTCCGTATTCTTTGTTCCTAATATTTTATCCCAATTTATGCCTTTTAGCAAGGTTTGTAGTTTAGGGAAGTTGGCTCTTTTGAAATTCAGTGTCTTTGTATTTCCTTTATGTTTCCTATTTGTGTGATTTATACTGAAACGAATTGACCTGTGATCGCTGTTACCTAAATTGCCCCGTATTTCCACATCCGTGATCAGGTATGTATTGTTGGTAATCAGTAGATCCAGTAATGTTTTATTTTTAGTTGGTGCGTCTACCATCTGACCCATAAAATTGTCCTGCAAGACATTAAGGAACTGGCGAGCCTTAAATGAATGCACGGTTCCCTCCGCCCAGTCTATGTCTGGATAATTAAAATCCCCCATTATGATAACACTTCCCATCCTTGCTGCTAATCCAATTTGTGATAGGAGATCTGTCTCCACTTCCTCCTTCAGGTTAGGGGGCCTACAGCATACTCCCAGTATTATTTTCCCTTAGCTTCATCCCTTTGGAGCTCTACCCATAAGGATTCCACCTCCTCTCTAGCTCCCTCAGTGATGTCATCTCTCACATTCAATTGTACATTATTCTTGATATATAGGCATACCCCTCCCCCTTTTTTACCCTCTCTATCCTTGCGGTATAGGATATACCCTTGAATGTTTGCCAGCCAAGGTCTTGTGGGGAAGTTGTAGGTAGCAGAGAAGAGGCAGGCGGGTTAAAGACAGGATAAGTGCAGCGGGTGAGGGTATTGATATTTGGTGGGAAGCAGGGTATATTGGGCTGAAATGGAGGTTGCCATGGGTGAAGGGTAAAAAGACTCCTGGGCAGGCAGGTGTCTAATAGCAGGTCCAGGTTGTGAAGAGCTGACCGAGGATGGAAATAATAAGTCTGACCATGCCTGTAGTACAGGTTGAACAAACGTGGGTTCACATACTGCCTGTCTAACCAGGGACTGCACCGAATCTATACAATCCACTAGCACCTGTTTAGGACAAGCTGAATAATGCTCCAGAAAGTATACAGCATCATCCTCCAACAGCCATACCAGAGACTCCACCTGATCACTACTGAAGGGGGGAGAAAAATCGTCACTTCCTTTAGGACTGCTAGACAAGGCTAGCTCAGCACACACCTGTATCAGGGGCTGAACGTTTTTAAACAGTAATCTACCCTGATCAACCTGAGAATGGGCCAGACCGATACACTCCAGGAGCTGATCCCTGGCCCACTCTTTCAATACCAGACGACAGTAATTGTTATCCTCCAACACCAGTGAGGCAAGGAGAACTGTTTCTGATTGCATTTTAGTAGCAGTAACAGCACTACAATGGTTCCTCTGTGCAGTCACTTCTGGTCAGAGATGGCCTTGGTTTACTGTCATGAACAGGTGTGACCAGAACCGTGTGATCTGCGACAGAGGACACCAAAACATATACAAGTGAAAATATAATAATTTATTAAAGTAAGTTAATAATATAGTACAACCACCTCCAATATGACAGTGCAATAACCAACCAACAGACAGAGACCCACAAATAACAGACAGATAAGTACAATAAACAGGAAATACCAGGATCATAAACAATAGCCAGGCCAGGGTCATATACAGCAGATCAGCAGATGGACAGGGGATGTTCCAGAGACATAAACGTAAGCCAGGCCCAGGTCATACACAGGGAGATCAGCAGATGGGGTAAGGAACACAGGACAGGGAGACGATGGATGGATCAGACTGCAGGCAGGGATGCAAGGTAACAGGTGGGACAGGATAGGGATCGGGACAGGGAGACAGGATCAGATACACAGGTCACAGGTTCCGGGCACAGGAACAGGTCCAGGATCAGATCACAAGCCAGCAGGTCAGGGCGCAAGGAAGAAACCAAGGCAAACATGTGAGTGCTTGCCGGGTATTTATAGGCCTGTGATTGGCCTCAAGTGACACCTGATTGTAGGAGGTACTATCTGCTCCACACTGCCAAGATCCATCCGCTGGTGGACGCCAGTACTGCGGCCCAAAGATGACATAACATCAGCAGGGAAAAGCTCTCCTGACAGTTCCAAACTGCCAGGAGACACCTCCTGGTGGACCTCAGTACTGCATGCCAAATTACAGATTTTACCAGCAGATGGAACATTTACTGACAACGGATCCCGGTGACATTCACCGTGAGGATATGTACCCATTCCGTCACTATAATTGGATGTATCCCCGACTAGGGGTTATATGGTTGGATCGTCAGCACAATTGAAATTGATCACAAAGAGTAGCTTATCACTGTAAGCTAAGAGCTTGGTAGTAAAGCTGGTAGGTATCCTGGGTAAGGAGCGGCATATAAGCACTGCTATTGTAGTCCAGGTATCCAGTTACTAATATAAGCTATAGAAGTAAAGCTAACCCCCCCCCAAAAAAACTGAGCTCCATAAAGTTAAGCAGCAGGTAGAAATGAACTACAAGTCGGAGCTGGCACTTTTGAGCAGAAGTTAAACAAGGAAGTAAGGACCATTGGTCCGCTCACCTGACTAAAATAGGCAAGAGTTTGTGTGTTCAGAGAGATTTCCCAGGGGGTTCCTGTTAACAAAGAGGGACCTCACACTACCAAGGACTTTCCGTTGGCTATGTAGGGCTGTTTTCGGCAGCCACTCTGTTGACTCAGCCAAACATGGCTGCTGCTGGCTTCAAGGTGTGCATTGCGCCTGCGTGACGTGATGCATCATCTGTGACAATAGAGCGTCACTGTTGTGGTATCTTCTCTGACATGTTTTCTCACCCTTGAGAAAACCCACTTGATTGGTTGAAACATGTCTGAGAAGATACCACGACAGTGACGCTCTATCGTCACAGGATGCATCACGTCGCGCAGGCGCAATGCACACCTTGAGGCCAGCAGCAGCCATTTTTGGCAGAGTTAACAGTGGCTGCTGAAAATGGCCCTACAACGCCACATTGTGGCCAGCAGAAGAGTAAAAAAAACTCCCTGGACTCGTGCACGGCAATCGAGCATCCCAGACGGAAAGTCCTTAGTATTGTGAGGTCTCTCTTTACAACCCCCCCCTCTCCTCCGGGTCTAAAGAGACCTACAGCATCTTTCAAAACATTCCTTATTTTGAACAGAATATGCAGTCTATAACAACTGGATCACTCCAAACAAAATGTATTTATTTTAACACAACCCCCCTCCAATGGGGTCCACCTGGAAAAACATACAGGCAGACCTGATCAGACCGCTTGTGTGAAAAGGGACCTTAGGAGGTGCCTCTCCCCTCTCTTGCAGGCCCAGCTCTTGCTGCCATTTTCATCTAACTGGAAAAGGGCAATAAACAATCAACACGACCCTGGTTTTCAGGATTGTGACTTAACAAAATGATTACAACTATCTTCCACTCTGCTTTTTTGTGTATTGATGCTCTAGAACAGTGGTTCTCAACCTGGGGGTCGGGACCCCTTCAGGAGTCGAATGATGATTTGTCAGGGGTCAACAAATCCTGGGCTGTTCCTAAAGCCCACACTGCTTTTGCCTGCCTTTTTGCAGCCACCCAGCAGGCCTGTTCCTGGAGCCCATGGCCGCCCAGCTGGGCTCTTCCTGGAGCCCGTGGCCGCCCACTCGGCCTCTTTGCAGCTGCCCATTCCGTTTACAGCATGGGTGGAGGGCAGAGACTAAAGGACAGTTGACTGGTGAGGAATGTGAAGTGGGAGGGGCTGGAGGAGACCCTATCTCCAGATTTCGGCATAGGTGTCACTGCTACGAGATACCACAAAGTCGGAGATACAGTGAAGCCAGGGACACAGTAACACTACCTGTGATTATAGTGGCCATTAAAAGTCCCCACTACAGTTCTCAGATCAGCAGATGACCTTGATCAAGAGCACCTAAGTTGGCTGATCAGAACTCCCCCCAACACTGCCACTGATCCCAACTCCCCGCCAGCACTGCCACTCATCCCATTACCCCACCCCACCAAGGAGTAAGAGAAGGAATAAAAATAAAGAATACATGGAACGGAGAGGAAAACAGGGGAGGAGAAAAGAAAAAGATAAAGAACAAGAAAGACGGCTAGAGAGAGGGATGGGGGAAAAAAAAACAAGAAATTAGGATAGAGAGGGATAAAAGAGAAAGAAAGGAGAACAAAGAGAATGAGTGGTACATCCTAAAATGTACTATAAGGGGTTTAAATATTGTACGAGTGGAAGAGACTCAGGGAGAGCTAAATGTCCGTGGGTTAGGGGCACAAATTACTTGTCTTGCCTTGGGTGCTGACAACCCACACTACGGAAAAAATAATAATTTTACTGTTAGGGGTCCCCACAACTTGGGAAATTTTCTCAAGGGGTCACGGCCCTAGAAAGGTTGAAAACAACTGCTCTAGAAGATGTCATGAGACAAATATCCAGAATAGCCCTAATCTCCATTCATATGCCCAGAATCTTGTAGCAATACAATGGACAGCTGAAGTTACCTGTACCTACCGTGCATTTCCTTGTGTTAATGCACAGTAAAGGAAGCTGAGAGACTTGTGTTGGAGCAGGCCTGTTTCTTTTTTTTTCCCTGTGTTTTGGTGCATTGCCAGCCCATTTAAAATGAATGCACAACACAAATTAACCCAATGCATCTTACTTCTAGGCCTGCATATAAATTTGCACTGACAAAATCATCAGAAGGATATGTCTAATGTTAACTATTTAGAGACCTAGGGTCATCAACCTAAGCGTATGGTAAAAGAATACATAAACTGTATACCTTTAGTGAAAAATACTCAGTATAGGCAGAAACTGAATGTTTTGATATTGTAGTTTGACTGTAACTTCTGTTCATGCATTACATACACAAAAATAATGACACATTGCGTTAATATGAAATAAAAACTTTATTTGGGACAGTGTACTCCAGTGGATCAACATTACAGTACAAAATGAAACCTGGGAAGTTTCCTTTTACTTCACATAGTGGTAATGCTGGCTACTCATTTGAAGTATTTGACATAATACAAATTATTTGGACCACAGTGTGAACAGGTATAGACTACAAACATATGCAGCATAGGACCTCAGTAGCCTGATGTAGGTTAGACTTCTTACTACAATTTAAGGCCTTGTTCACAAACCTGCACACCAAGGCCTTATTCACATGGCTTTAGCTTCAACAAGAGCAAAGTGTACTGTAGAGCAAGCTTTGCAAAGTATTTGTGAAACGTTTGGCAGGTTTGAGCAGCTTTATTGAAACCTTTAGGCCTCTTCTACAGGTGTGACAAGAACAGGCAATTGAGCTATGGTTGTACCACCCACCTAAAGCCTTACAGGCGTTGTGATGGCACTTTGTTTATTCAGCATGACGTACATGCAAAGCACAGGGTGCTGCTATGTTGAGAGTGACTGCATAGCGTTTTTTTTTTTTCTAAAGTTAGTTCACCTCCAGTTCCAGTTTGGGAATGTTAAACACAGATCTTAATAGGAGTGCTGACTGTCACTTTAAACAAGCTGCTAGCAGGCTTTTAACAAACTTCACATAGTGCAAATGCCAGTTAGTAGCTTGTTTAAAGTGACAGTCGGAACTCCAATTATGATCTTAAGCAGGTGCTGATCTGTGTCAAACATTTGTTGAAGGCCAAGTTCACTTTTTGAAAAAGATAAAAAAAATAAGTGCACATTTTTTGAATTTTGTGCATTTATTATTTTTCTTAGTCTGCATATCGCAGATGCAATCTCGGGCTCCTGCAGACCCTCAGGATAGAGGTCTGACTGTACCAGGTATGGGCACAGGCAGTTGCATCAAAGGACAATGAGGACACTCACCAGTGCCCTCTCAGCTCATTGAGAACTAAAATCCATCAGCTGCCATGGCTGGCAGTGCTTGTAGACACTCATTCACAGGAAACTGTGGGTGAATCCCTGCAAGCAGTGACGGCTGGTGCTCAAAATTTTTTGGGGGGGCGCAAACAAACTGAAAAACTCTAAAAAAAAAAAAAAAAAAAAACCCCATCAAACGCTGCCTCAGTCTGACTGGGAACTTGTCTAAACAACAAAAGCTATACGTTTTGTTGCCAGCCTGCCAGGAATATTTAAAAAAGATCATTATACTTTGGTAAAGTGCAGTCCTCTGAGAGGCAGATATATTTGGGTAAGGTTATTTTCGTTTTACATACAGCGTGCTGAGTGCTGACTGAGTCTTACTTACCTTACAGTCAGCTCCGCTCGGGCTGTGCGTTCCACGGAGCTGCCAACGTCACTTCCAGTTCACCACTAGCATACAGAAACCGGAAGCGACCACTGCAGTTAACTAAAAGAACAACGCTCCCACCCGTAGTAATACTACGGGCGGAAGCTGTTCAGCGCTTTGGAATGCACCACAAAGCATGTCAAAAGCCTACAAATGAAGCGCCTCGTCTGCAATCTAGTGATTGCATTAAAATGGCGCTTCCCATAGTGCACGGCGCACATGCACAGTGCACTTTTTTGTGACTGCTGGGTGGCGGCCCCTGTTCGCCCCCTATGGACGGGCCCCGCCATTGCCTGCAAGGCTGTGCTGTTTTCAAAAATTCTGACAGAGGATGGGATGCAGTAAGAAGATCCCCGCCTGCTGTCACAGGGAGGGAGGAGAAGCTGCAAATGCTGGAACAGGTTACATGTTCCACCCTAAAAACGGCAGGAGCATGTAATATGCTACAAAGGTGAACTTAGCTCTTAACACAGCCAAGAGCCACACAGGCACCATGATTTACATGAATGTGCTCTGAGTCGGTATATCAGTCCAGGAGGTAGATAGTGACCCTGGATGCCTGAACAAAGATGGCATGGTCCTTCTGGAAAAAAACCATGGTCTCTGTGAGAAGAAATAATTAGCTTAAAGTGTAATACTGGCATCATTTAGTATGCATGACCTCAATGTGAAAAACATTTTGGAGCTGAATTTAAAAGGTGTCAATAATTGTTTTTTTGTAAAAGCTTGCTGTACATACTGCTCTTATACAGTTTACAGCCTGTGTGAAGAAGGCCTTAGATTTACTGAACACATAGCTCTACGGATATACAGCAGAGGTCAGCCAGCTTCATGTGGTACCTCTTAAAAAAGGTACTACCTCTTAGGCAGTAATGGGAAACTTGCCCAGCATGCACCCAATAGAGGTGACAAAGAATAAGGAATTTCCCAGAAGACAGATAATTGTACTAAATAAAGAAACAGATAAATGCTTTAGCAGGACTGGCTCACAGATTGAAGAGAAATCAATATTGGGTTTATGTAGGCAATACAAACAGCAAAGCTTAAGTGCGGTGTGGATGCCTAATGCCGCGTACACACGATCGGACTTTACGGCATACTTGGTCTGGCGTATCGGATTTCGTCGGAAAATTCGATCGTGTGTGGGCTCCAGCGGACTTTGTTTTCTCAAAAGTTTGACGGACTTAGATTTGAAACATGTTTCAAATCTGTCCGACGGA
Organism: Aquarana catesbeiana; assembly: GCF_042186555.1. Lineage (NCBI taxonomy): Eukaryota > Metazoa > Chordata > Amphibia > Anura > Ranidae > Aquarana > Aquarana catesbeiana. The sequence goes on from NC_133324.1 coordinate 406,911,737, forward strand.
CTCGAGTCTGGTCTAAAAGTCCGCTTGTCTGTATGCTAGTCCGACGGACAAAAACCGACGCTAGGGCAGCTATTGGCTACTGGCTATGAACTTCCTTGTTTTAGTTCGGTCGTACGTCATCACGTACGAATCCGTTGGACTTTGGTTGATCGTGTGTAGGCAAGTCCGTTCATTCGGAAAGTCCGTCGGACAAAGTCTGCTGTAAAGTCCGCTCGTGTGTACGCGGCATTAGTAACCAACAAATCAGATTTCACTGTGCAGAAATCCAGTGAGTGAAAGATGATTGCTGATTGGTTGCTAGGGGTTACCACACAATATTTTTCTCCTGCCTTGCTGAATGAGCCTGCATGTAGACAAAGCTTGTATTAGACCAAAGCTTACCAGATCAGTGCACACTGAGGATTTCTTTGGGGAAGGTCAACAAAAAAACATTGTAAAAAATATATAAAGTTTGGATTCAAGTATAAATATCAGGAAATTAGAAAAAAAAATAATAATCAGGTACGGTATAGAAAGAGAAATCTTGTATTGTACATAAAAGCATACACTAAATCAGGCACTGAAATAAAAGTGATTATTTTTTTTTTTTTTGGAGAATTTCTGCTCACACTGCATATCATTAGAATAATGTTGGGTTATGTCAAACACATTCTAACATATGGTTTAGTGAATACCTGGCTACATGATGGGAGCTCTCTAAACAAGTTCACTTTGTTTTGGTGTGTGCAATACAGATTCATGAATGTTATAAAGGAATAGGTGGAGGCTGCTTTGTGGAATCGTCTTTCATGAAGCACTAATTGGCAAATTATTTAACAAGACAAAAGCAGAGGTGATCACTTTTCAAATCCTCATGCTACGTGTCAAACACATTGAGGCTCCCACTTCTGAACTTTGTTCTTGGGACAATGATCGATAAGTATTCAGATAAAGAATTCTGACGTTTGTCCAGTCTTGCAAATCATCATTCTTGATCTGGGTCACAAACCTTAGAATTATTCTAGCCAGTTGGCCAGCAGCCAGTCAGATAGCATTGCAGTTACACAAGTTTACACAACTGAGTCTCTTCTGGAATCCACGCTTCTGGTAATCCCCAAGATTTTAAAAAGTTAGCCTTTTTAATTGGCTCGGTTCCAATAACAACCAGGCTATTAATGACAACTGCATTTTGGTGACAGCAGTTTGCCTGAAAGGTTTCATTCCACCTTTTGAACACAGAATGATTATCAGGAATTGTTGGAATATACTGCACTTTTATTGAGTTCTCATATAGTATGAGCTTCTCATAAAAAGAAAATAAAAAAAGATTGCACTTTCACATTGGTGCAGTTTTAGGGGCTGGTTATACAAAATCACCACAGATAGGTGGCTAGGGACGTTTATACTTCTCGGCTTCTATAGAAAGGAAACAAAACATTTTAAGTAGAAAACCAGCTTACTGCTATATATGCAGCTATGATCATTTAAGGGACTACAAAAAAAAAAAAAAAAAAGGAGCACAAATTAAAAAAAAATAGTACAATCAGTGTTTTCCTGCATTGAACACACATTTCAGGCCTTTTGGGTTGAATTACCATACTATACACTAAACTCTGCATGATTTCCAGGATGTACACTGGTGCACCCTATAGTCATGTATATACAAGCTGGTGGGGTTCAAATGCAGTTTTAAGCTTAGATTTTAACAGCAGTCTGCAGTTTTATGAAGCCCTTAGGCTTTTGTATTAACAAAACTTGGCTGAGGGGAGGGTGTCAAACATCTACATGTGGAGCTCTTATTTTGATTTGGTAAGGGGTGCAAAGGACCCCTGGATCAATTTACCTTGAGTGGAAAGTGCTCCTGAAATATATTATATTCAGGGCTGCAATAGGTGAACAGATCACACAGAACACAAAGGCCGGCCATAGATGGTTTGAATCTCAGCCGGTTCAGCAGGAACCGGCCAAGATTAGAACCATGTATGGGCAGGCTGAATGTACCCAAGTTGATTGATCGGAAGAACACAGTTGTTTGGTGGGAGGGATCCCCCTCTCTTTCCTGCAACCCTCACTCCGTGTATGGCCTTCCTTAGAGATCTGTATATCTTCAAAGCAATAGTGCTGTGCTTGGGGTCACTTCTTCAGACTACTATTGTGAAAAGATGGAATATTGTTCGAAAGACACAACCTCTTTCACCGACCTTACTTTAGGCATCAGAGCCTGCCTTAACCCTAAATACACAAAACATGAGATTTGGGCCAGATACCCAGGTTAATACAGACAAGCAGGCCTCCAACTAGACAGATAATTTTGGTAGATTGGTACGGTTTTCGTTTCTATAAGGTGAAGCTGGGGATGCATTTGCACTCCCCAAACTCCATAGCCATAATACATGCCCACTCAGAATATAATGTGTACACATTTATGGAAAGATCTTTAGGCAGTCAGCACCTGCTTATATGCCTGATGTCAAAAATCTGTTTTACACTACTTTGACCGATATCCCATTAATATAATAAACATTATATTAGAGGCAATAAGGGTAATAGTAATTAAGACCACATTAATATTATGTAAACAGGGATGTCCAGTGTGAAGACTATTAAGACTCCATGGATCACTACTAGTCTCTGCGCCCGATGTCTGAATACCTTGCTTTACACAGGATTCATTCCAATTTATTTTTTGCATAATTTCCTGTCCCCCTCAAAAAAATTGTCTTTATAATCCAATAACCTAGGAGTAGACCATCACCATGGATGAAGCAGCAGATCAATGGACTGTCATGGACCACTTTTCTTTATTCTGATCTTTTCCCATAATTCCTCCCTCTGGTCACTGTACATGCACATACCACACTATGTTGATAATGGTGAAAGACATCAATAGACAAACAGGTCGTATGTGCTGACCCAGCTGGATGGGAAGCTCCAATCTGGGAATTTATGAAGAAGTGCATCCAGCTGAGGAGAATGCTGATTAGATCCAAAGAAATAGTGAGATGCTACAGCAACTGTGACCATCCCATCAGAATAATCATCTGAACCCTGAAATAGACAGATATATATATATTACACATGTTCCAGGTCTAAGCACAGATTGTATCACTCAGTTACCATTTTGAAAGAAGCTGTGACAGATAACAAAAACAGAGCACTTTAAAACATCGGCTTATATAATTAATTTGTGCTGAAGAGTCAATACACTATTTTCAAACCAGTCACAAGAACAGGCAGCCAATTTTTCTCATTTATTCATCTCTCCTTTCACCATGAAAAAGGGATTATTTAGCAGATCATGATGACCTGCTTTATAAATCTTCATATTCATATAGGTCATCCAGTGAAATCCTGTTTTCATGGTGACAGAAGTGAGAAAGGTATATTATATGAGATATAATGATATGAGAGGTATAATAGATGAGAAAGGTAAATTTGTTGCTTTTTTTGAGACTGTTCTGATGTATAGTTTCATTAGATTTCCAAAGTGCAGGTACGAGAATCAAAAACAGAATCTAAATGGTTGTTTGGGACAACTGCCATATTTCTTTGAATCAATAAATACCTACTTGGCCTAACTGGGGCTTCTGTAAGAATCTAATTGGGTCAATTTTAAATAAGAATGCAGGCTTACCTAGAAAATATCTTTGCTCCATTATTTAACTTCATTTAGATCAGCGGTCTTCACATTGGTTAACACAAACTAGTAGACCAAACCATGCAATGAGAAGGCCATGCGTGTAGTACTTACTAACTAAGCCAAAAGTAGGGGACAACCAAGTGGCAGTGGGTGCTGAGCAAGCAATAGCATTCTAACACCTGGCAGTTTAACACAGGGAGTACAGGGGTGAAGTGATCTCCTGCCTGATGCTGCCTGTATAGTCCCAGCCGTGATGTCACTACAAGGAGTGGAGCGGGACATGGAGCCTGTAATCGTCATGCGTACTGAGCACACCAATAGCTGTGTGTAGCAGCCATTTTATTCATATGGTCAGCCATTACATTTTGTTCTGTGTTAAAACAGGGATCCAGCACCTCTGATTGCTTCTCCCCCCTCCTCCAGAACATACACTCAGAACTCTCCATTACCCAATCCACAACTTATATCTGGAAATCCAATTAAAACTGTCACCCTTGCAAGCTTGAGCAATCCAGAGAACAGATACCGGTCGTAAATAGCTCAGTTTAAGGGGACGGCCAACACACAGCTCTGCTAGACTGGTTAGCAGTTATATATCTGAAACTTCAGCATGTTTTATAACTCATGAAATAATAATAGCACAGACAGAATCTAGACATATTTACCTCCCTCAGTTAATTGGTAGCATTTTGAGCCCAAACATCGTTAACCTAGAAGTACTGGGAGCAGAACCAGTCCAATTCATCTCCTAGGTGAACTGGGCAACCCAAACCTGTCAAGTTTATATTCATTTCACAGCTAAATTCTAGCTGGATAATAATCTGCATGCTAGAAGGCTGTACCCTTTAGGTACTCAGAGATATACAATCCTATAGAAAACTGTATCTGGGACATAGTCATAACCACAGTGACATCCAAGAAACCACACCTCAGCTGTGTAATTGGTCAGATGGCCTCTGTCAACACCCCTTTGATACCAGAGAAAAAAGGGAATGCCAGGACAGTTTGACAGCTCTGGTTAACATCAAACCAAGGAACACCTAACAGGACTTGTGAAAGCCACTGTACTGTGGCTTCCTTTTAAACTCCTTTTATTTTTCTGTTGCATTATTGTCTTTATTTTTTTGTAACACCCTTTTTCTGTAAATATTTTATTTGCATCATTTTCCCTTTTTTATTATTAAATCCTATTTTGAAAAAAGTTGAAAATTGTCTCTAGAGCTTTTAATGCAAACTAAAAGAATCTCTCTGTCTCTTGAAGAGTGCTACTGTAGTATAAATCTCTGAAGATACCACATACTGTGGTGACAGTGTGCGTTACAGATGTTTATTCTAAAATCATAATTGGTATTGCAAATCTTGTGGAGGTTCCAACTCTTCAGTAAAATTTGGTGGTGGCAATTAAAGGGTTAATTGCTTAATTAACTTAACACAGTGACAATCGCTCTCAGGCTGCTGGCACCTAGATTGTGGGCCCACGAGCTGGAAAATGTTTGTGCAGGGTGCAGCTGAGATTGGCATTGGTGCGTAAGTGACAGCATGGTGTGAGATTGCCCAGTCCTGTGTCACTCGCTGGTGAGAAAGGCAGGGGTCTGATACAGCGTTTCGTCGCAGAGCCCAGAATTGCCATTGAACACCAATGATGGGGCAATATTCTACCCACTGACCACTGATGTTGGGGTGTTTATTCCTCCCAATGATCACTGACACCGGGGCATTTATTACTCCTACTGTCTACCAATATTGGGGCATTTATTACTCCTACTAACCACTAATGCCAAATCATTTATTACTACCACTAATATGACATTTATCGTTCCCACGGACATTTGATACCTTTATCATTTCCACTGAACAAAGAGAATTTTTTTACTTCTTCTTGTACTCCCACTGACGCCAGAGCATTCATTTTTCTTACTGGCCCTCCAACACCTGGGAGTTTATTACTCATTTACAACCTCAATTCAAAAAAAGTTGGTATGCTGTGTAAAAACTACATAAAAACAGAAGACTGTGCTTTGCAAATCAAATGAACCCATATTTTATTCACAATAGAAAAAACTTTCCAATGTTTAAACTATGAAAATGTACCATTTTAAAAGAACATTATTCTGAAATTGTTCGACAATTTTTAAACACAGCTTTTCAGACTGACCGACATCTGCCCATCTTTATTTTTGATACATTATGACTCTCTAAGATGCCCTTGTTATAGCCAATCATGTTACTGATCTGTTGCCTAACCTAATTAGATGCAAAATGTTCTTCCAGCTCTTCCTTGTTAGTAACGCTTACTTTGCCAGCTTTCTGTTGCCGTGTCCCATATTTTTTCAGATGTGTTGCTGCCATCAATTTCAAAATGACCCTTTTTTTTCTTTTTTTAAATGATACATTTTCTCAGTTTAAACATTTCATATGTTTTCTATGTTCTACGTAAAAACCAGAATGGAATGAATGATTTGCAGATCTCATAAACCCATATTTTTTCACAATAGATTTTACACAGTGTCCCAACGTTTTTGGAATTGGGGTTGCATCACTCGCATTTTTTTACTCCAGTCCAGTCTAGCTTCCAAACAGTCAGACAAACCTTGAACTTATGTAAATATTTTGGGGACCCCTTATTTAGAATTTCTGACCCTAGTAATGCTTAATATCATGCTGATAACACATGTATGAGCATGAAACTAGGCAGCTTACATGGACAGCAACTATCAAATAGGTAACCAAAGACACCTTACTTTCAGAGGTTAGTTAGAATCAATCTCAGACAAAGCAAATTAAGCTAAATACAGAGGCAAACAAATATTTTATGTGCTATTTTGCACAATTCTAGTTAATCATTTAAAAATGAATATACAGATTTTTACTTAAGCCCAGTTCAGACTGATTCCCTTAAATATACAATGCTGAACATAGATTTTTGCTTTTCTGTTCAAAAACACAAAAGATTACTTCTACATTTAATCTGACAGTGTCACAAAGTCGGCCCTTCAAGGGTTATTTCTTGTGCTCACCTTCAATTCAATCCAAAATTTCCATACTGGAGCCTGCAGGCCATGGGAGTAATATACAAAGTAGTCCCCACCATTGCTTGGCACTGGTATCCCATCACCCAGAGACCAGCTAGACAGCACAAAAGGGTCATGTGGGCGCACATATACCGTCATGTGACTTGGTCCTAGGGTGAAAAAAATAAATACATTTGAAAACTTTGCAGTGATTAAAATTTTGATATATCGCTATTCTCTTTCCACTACAAGGTTTCCAACTATAGCAAATATGAAAACTTTAGTTATACAGATTGTTTAAGGAAAACAGAATGATAATACTGACACTATTGGAACACTCTCATGCCCAGGAAAGGCACAAAGAACAAACAATATTACAGATTTACCTTAACTTTAAAATCATACCAGACATGGTGCCCAGCAGTGGATGAAAGCAGAGATCAGCTATGTCCCTAGGGAGCTCCACATCAAGAGTTCTAAATTCAACAATTATCCATGTTCTGCCCTTCATCCCAAGAAACATGCGTTATATTTTTGGACTCAAGCTCATTTAAGTCAGCCGAGTGTCCACTATTAGGGCTTTTTTTTACATGGTAGTTATAGGACTACAACTACTGCCAGACAAACATTGCACTTCTCTTGCACAACAGCTTCAATAACAAACAGTTGATCGCTCTGTAATCCAAGTAGAAAATTAACTGGTTGTTATTGAAAACTTAGTCTGTCTTCCTATGCTGACTGCCTAAAAATGCTAGTTGTCCAACTTCACAAACCCAAGATATGAATGCTGGGAATAAAATTGAAGTTTTATAAAAAGAAAGGTCAGCAATTACATTCCACATTTTTCGGTCATCACGTTTACTTTAAATTCGGTTACATTAGTTAACCACTTCCTGACCGCCTGGCGTACATATACTGCGGCAAGGCGGCTCTATTACGCAAAATCACGTACCTGTATGTGATTTTGTCGATGGCCACTGGGGGGCGCATGCGCACTGCCGAAGCAACAATCAGGCGCTTATTGGCCACAGGGGAAGCTAATCAGCGGGCCCGCAGGATGCGATCGCAGAGACAGAATGGTACTTTGCTGCCATTCCACGCAATTTTAATGCGTGACATGTTAAGTATCCATTTATTCAGCATAACAATCTTTCATATTTTACAAAAAATTTGGGGTATATATTGTGTTTTGTTTTTTATAAATTCATTAAAATGTATTTTTTCCAATAAAAAATTGCATTTGATAAAAGTTGGCAGTGACTGCAATATTGTGGCGGACTATCAGAAAATAGTTGACACTTTGCAGGAACCAGTGTTAAAAATATGCATGGTCACTGTACTAATGACACTGTCTTGGAAGGGTTTGGACATCTAGGATGATCAAAGGGTTAACTGTGTGCCTAGCCAGTGTTTTTGTGTACTGTATGTATTGCTTTCACTAAGGCCCCTTTCACACTGGGGCGGTTTGCAGGCGCTATCGTGCTAATAATAGTGCCTGCAAACCGACCCGAAACAGCCGCTGCTGTCTCTCCAGTGTGAAAGCCCCGAGGGCTTTCACACTGGAGCGGTGCACTGGCAGGACGGGAAAAAAAGTCCTGCTAGCAGCATCTTCGGAGCGGGGAAGGAGCGATTTATACACCGCTCCTTCCCCACTCCTGCCCATTGAAAACAATGGGCAGCGCAGCTATACCGCCTGCAAAGTGCCTCTGCAGAGGCGCTTTGTGGTGGTTTTTAACCCTTTCTCAGCCGCTAGCGGGGATAAAACCGCCCCGCTAGCGGGCGAATATCGACGGTAAAGCGCCGCTAATAATAGCAGCACTTTACCGCCAACGCCGCCCCAGTGTGAAAGGGGCCTAAAAGGAAGAGATCGTTTTGCTTTGCAGACAGCGGATCATCTCTTTCCCCCCTCAGAACTGAGATAAAGGGTAGACTAGATAGTCTTTGATCGCCTCTATGGCCTTGGAGGACAGGAGCGATGTTTACTTCCACCGGCTCAGCTTGGGTTGTTATTCTTCTGATAATGACTTTTATTATGTTCTAAGGCCAATGCAGAGTTTACATAAAGCAACTGTACAATAAAATATATACTGTTCCACAGAAAAATATATGGAGAATTTAACCGACCTTTAACCTCAAAGTTCAATCGAGTAGCACCCCATGGCATCTCTTCCCTGGATGCAAGTTTAAACACCATGTTTTCAGACAAAGGAGGAGGGGGTGTTGGGAGATACCAGTTCTTCCTGTTAGAAAAGTTAAAGGTACATCTTGAGTAAATCTGTGTACAAAATACTTGTGTACTGCTGTGGATTTCTAAAAACAACCAAAAAAATTACAAACCTCAAATTAAAAAAAAAAAACAAACAAAAGAAGAAAAAAAAACAATAATGAATATAAAAAGGTCCGTTATTCCCAAATGTTACTTAAATAAAGTTCTAAAGTCCAATGTGATAAAGTGCTCCAAACAAAGAGCAATCCTTGCTCCTCAGTGCATAAAACGGGATAACTTGCTTTAATACCAGCCACCAACTAATCCACTTCTACGTGCAATGCATGCTCACCTCCATGTTATGACCAAAAGGCCACAATCACAGTAAGGATGATCACTAAGCTCGATCAATGAACATGGCCCTCTGGACCAGAAATGATGTCGCAACAGCAGATTGGGTTTCTTTTTTTTGCAATGTACAAGATGTCAATATTGTGACTTGATTGGTTAGCTTCTAAATAAATTCTAATGTTTTAAACATACTGCACGATGAGATACTCTGTTTATTTGCGCATTATTGCAGAGGGAACCTAATCCACATACATATATGCTTCTTTATAGTTTTGTTTTTTTTAAATTAGCGCACCATTTTTTCACATTATTGTTTACATTTTCAATAAAGCAAAGAAACATTTGCATAACAGTAAAAACAATATTCTGTTTCAAGATGTTGAGCAAGAATTTTTTTTTTAAATACACAAATTGTAGGCAAACCATGATGTCAAAGAGTAAGAAAGGCCCACAATGCAGGTGGAGCATATCAAAACATCAATTACAAAAACTAAGATCTGACTACTATGCCCCATAGTCATCTACAATTACAAAGAACCACCATATATAAAGTACAAGTTCAATATAGCGATAAGGAACTATTGTAAAATCACTAAAACAATATTCTAGCACAGTTAAGTCCTCAGTGATTTGTTGCATTACTGTACATGCTACTGCAATGTGTTGCACATGTACCCCAAGGTACATGGATCATTTTAAAGAGGAACAGAACTCTGGAGATTTCCAATAAAAAAAGCAGACAGAAGGCAAAGGCTGTGCCCACAAAAGGCAGGTAGCATTGCTTGCGATTTCTATGCAGCCAAACATTGCCCATAACTGAATTAACATAACAGGTAGGCACAGCTACAGAAGTGCTCTATGAAGTAATTTTAAATAATATCTCACATGGCATCACGTTTGCTAATCTTGTGTTTATTGTGCATTTTGATTGAGTTTCTTTATCAGAAATCTTTTCTACAAGTGTTCGTTATAGAAATGAAAAAAATTGTGATAAGACCTATTAAAACACAATTCCTAGGTGTGTGTATATTGAGGACTTTCAAAATACAGGGTAAAATATCACTACCTGACAAATACAATCAAAATGTGCAATAAACACAAGACTATCAGGCATGTGATCACATGCAAGATTATATTAGTAATGACTTCATAGAGCACTTCAGTAGCTAGATAACGGAGTGAAACATAAACCCAAGAACATACTGTATATTGCAGATTACCCACCACCCTAAGATGTGGTGGCTCCATTTACTTTTTTTCAGGCGAAGAACATTTTCAGCAAGTACAGAAAATACTATTTGGTACTAGAGCACTTTATCATCTTTAGCGCTGCAATTTATTTATATAAATTATACATAGTACCAATGCTGAACCTTTCTAAGCACCTTGGATAAATTCTAAAAAATATTCAACACTCTGTATCGCTGCTCCAGGTGATTACCCTCCAATGATCCCACAACTCCTCAAGTCAGGTGCCAGCCCAGCTTGCGTGCTGCACAATGGAAGACTAGGAAGATCTGGATGGCTGCACTCCAACAATCCACTTTATTTGGTATAAAGATTCAAATCAAATGCAAGCCAGAACAAGTGCAGTGGGGGACAAGTAGTTAGACGCGTCTCACGCTAAAGTCAGCGTTTAATAATTACCTTATTCATGGGGTAATGATTAAGCACCGACTTTAGCGCGAAACGTGTCTACCTGCTTGTCCCCCGCTGTACTTGTACCATCTGTCTGGTTTTAATGTTTATACCAAAGTGAATTGTTGGAGTGCAGCTGTTCGGATCTTCCTCGTCTCCCTATAAAAATAGGCACTGCAATTTTCCAAGCCCCACTGGATCAGAAAAGTCCTAGTAATAGAAAAAATACAACTGTTAGGATAGCCATACAATGCTGATTTTTAGAAAATTTTAACCACTTCAAGCCAACAGAAATTAGAAATACCAGCACCAAGTAATTGCCAGAAACAAAGCCTTCTACCACCCATGGGTTCAACTGAGCATCAAAATTCAGTAATTTATCATTTTCCGCTGAATTCAATAAAAGCAATTACAATCCTTGCATTGATAAAAACTATAATTTTAGGTCTTAAATTGTTTTGCAATTGTAACATAAGATAAAGGTCGGAAATGCAATCACTTAGAGGGGTTGTAAACCCTCAAGGTTTTTCACCTTAATGCATTCTATACATTAAGGTGAAAGACCTTCCGTACCTTTTACCTACCTGAACCCGAGCATTCAATCGACGGGGACGAGCACAGCAGCTCCAGCCGCTGTCTTGGGTCCTTATTGGATAGATTGCCAATGGCTGCTCCTCTATCAATCAAATCCAGTGACCCTGGGGGGGCCAGGCCATAGACGCAGCAGCAGGACTCGGGAGCGCGCCTGCACGGGTATCCGAGGGGTGACCCCAGAAGAGGGGGATTGGGGCCACTCTGTGCAAAACCCTTGCACAGAGGAGGTACCTATAACATGTTTGTTATTAAAAAAAAAAAAAAAAAACAAACACACACAAACCTTTACAAGCCCTTTAAGCTGCCGTGTGTGTGGCAAGCATCAAGTTTCATTTGATCCATAATGGATGTTTATTATACTGGTGTTTTTTTTTTACAAGTTAGAGACAGTCATGAAGATGACTAGAATATATATACCATGACATGACCACTAACCTGAGCAAAAAATGAACAGGAAAAAACCAGGGGTATCCGCAGAACGGAGCATCCTCACATGGGGCTCTGACTGTGTCATTTAATTCAGGTATATGAGGAGTGACATGAAATAATCCACTGTAATCAAAGGCATTTATCCATATACCAGAATCTGTCTTTACCACCTCCCCATTCAAATTGTGAAAGGTCCGTGCTGTATGCTAACAGTAGAGAGAAAGAAACATGTCAGGGATTATGACAAAAAAAAAAACAAAACACACACTCTAAGTACATCTGTGGAATACATACACATTCCCCCATGTGTCACCCCTTTTGCAAGTACAGAAAAATAACTGTTGACGTGCCAGAAATATAGAACGCTCTTACCTTCCACTCTGACATAAAAACACACCTCTGAATTCTTAAGCATGTGATGTCAATCCCTTGCCTACTTCATTTCTGATGGATCACAGGCTTGGGGTCTCCATCCATGATTGTCCCAATAAACCTTTGCTTTTTGCAAAGGACATACTCCAAGAGTCTCCAACTACCCCCGAGCTTACATGCCTGCTTAAAAGAATTTGTGTCCTTGGGCTACAAGTTTAATGACTCTAAATCGGAAGCCCTGCCTATAAATTTAAGCTTCTAATCTCTTGAAACACTTTGCTCCTCCAATCAGTACTCCTGGAATATCTAGGAATCAATTTGACACCTGAAACTCAAAAATGTGATTAACGCAATCAAATATTATTATTATTATTATTAATAAAAAACAACAGTGAATAGAGTGAAATCCTATTCTCTGGGGGTTGCTTGTCAACACTTCAAAAATAATTTTACCACACTAATGCCCCGTACACACGGTCGGATTTTCCAATGGAAAATGTTTGATGGGCGCCTGTTGTCGGAAATTCCAACCGTGTGTAAGCTCCATCGGATATTTTCCATCGGAATTTCCGTCACACAAAACTTGAGATCTGGATCTCAAATTCTCAGACAACAAAATCCGTTGTCGTAAATTCCGATCGTGTGTACACAATTCTGATGCACAAAGTTCCACGCATGCTCGGAATCAAGCAGAAGAGCCGCACTGGCTATTGAACTTCCTTTTTCTCGGCTCGTCGTACGTGTTGTATGTCACCGCGTTCTTGACGTTCGGAATTTTCCGACAAGATTTGTGTGACCGTGTGTATGCAAGACAAGTTTAGGCCAACAGCTGTCGGAAAAGATTCATGGATTTTGTTGTTGGTAGAGATGGGCCAAACACCCCCCCATTCGGTTCGCACCTGAACATGTGAACAGGCAAAAAATTTGTTCGAACACGCGAACACCGTTAAAGTCTATGGGACACGAACATGAAAAATCAAAAGTGCTAATTTTGAAGGCTTATATGCATGGTATTGTCTTAAAAAGTGTTTAGGGACCCGGATCCTGCCCCAGGGGACATGTATCAATGCAAAAAAAAGTTTTAAAAACGGACGTTTTTTCGGGAACAGTGATTTTATTAATGCTAAAAGTAAAACAATAAAAGTGTAATATTCCTTTAAATTTCGTACCTGGGGTGTCTATAGTATACCTGTAAAGTGGCTCATGTTGCCCGTGTTTAGAACAGTCTGACAGCAAAATTACATTTCTAAAGGAAAAAGTCATTCAAAACTACTCGCGACTATAATGAATTGTGTTTGTGGTTACCACGCTCGCGGGCATAACGGGGAACCTCCGATGGCGGAGGATTGAGCGTTTGCTGGACTCCTCCTGCCGCCGGTCTTCCCCCATCCCCCCCTCTGCTGCGCTGGCGTGACGTCGGCGGCGTCATCGTCCCGGCGCCCATATGGGCGTCCCTAGGGCGGATGCCGGTTGACAAGGCTTCCTTCACTTTTCATACTTGAACAGCACACATGGCTGCTGCATTCAGCCATCCTCACTCAGGTAATTCATCTCTCCTCATCACTTTTTTCTTTGTCTTCCTCACAGTAGTCACTAACATATCCCCTTTTCCCTACCTCACCACTTTCACCTTCCCCCTGATTTGCACGTCTCACTTCTGATGGGTGGTTATCACCATCATTCACCTCTCCCTTTCTCTTCCTACCCACCGTTAGGCCTCACTGGCCAGTTCTTCACTTTCCCCACCGCCCTCCAATTGGCTTCACTCACACAATGTTTCCCCCCCCCCCCCATCCATTCCTGTCCAGGTTATATGGAATATCTTCCATTCCTCCCCAGGTTGCCTTGCCTTCTTGTGCCTGCTCTGGCCGACGCCTACCTGGGTATCTTGGATGATATGTCCGCCGCGGCTCCCGGTTGGGAGCATTTACCCGGAGAGTTTGGTACCCCGCTTTCGCACCACGACCATACTGATACCCTCTAGTAACAGGTAATTTAATTGAGTTGAGGGTTTTATACCCCATTATTATACTCACCTACCTTACCATAATACTTCATCCTTTTCTTATAGAGATATCTTGTGCTTGCTCCTGACGAGTGGCCCTCTAGCCACGAAACGCGTAGAGCTGCCATACGCCTTACTTCCAATATTACCACAATACCAAGTTTACATTTAATACCCTTATTAGGATCAACAAGACCATGGGTTTTGCAAGTTTTACGGTGCATTACTGTTTTTATAATGACCATATTGGTGAATTCTGGAGGGATGATTAATTGCCATTCTACATGATACTGTTTTTATGAATCTATACCATGTATCAATGTATATTTATTATTGTTGTAATCAAATGTTATGGATGTCTATTTTGGATGGCAATTAATAAAACTTTTTATATTTTTTCACCTATCTACCTTTCTGCAACCAAGTGTTTCATTTAAAGTCCCACTTCCCTTTTATTTTCCCCTTTTTTGATACATGACAGGGATGGAAACTTGTAGCCTTACCAGGCCACAGTTTCATATAAAGTCCCGAGGGATGGAACAATGGTGTTCTACCAAACCATTTGTTCATTCAAAGTCCCTATTTATTTCCCTTCAACCCCATTCATTGAGTATTCATAGGGATGGAAACACTTGGTTTGCTGTACCATTTACATCAGGTTCACTTCCCCTTTTTTTTTTGCAACCCTTTTCCCCATGTGCAATCCTTTTGATCCTTGTACAATTCCTATGTTAGCTATTGCCTACTAATTGTACCTATCTTTTTAATTTTTCATCATCTTTTGCCCATTCATGCTTCAACATCAACTGACTCCTACTGGGTTCAGTTCTGGAGGTGATGTGAATTTAGTCGGGATTGCCTGCTGCCCGGCTGGTTCTCCACTTCCGGGAGCCGTGACGTGCCTGGCGGCCCCTCCCCCCTAGGTTTGGGAGGATTTGGTTGCCGTCACTGCACGTCAACGTTGCGCATCCCAGACTGGACGTGCGGCGCGCACTCAGCGCGGGCCCGCCCATGTTTGTGGTTACCACGCTCGCGGGCATAACGGGGAACCTCCGATGGCGGAGGATTGAGCGTTTGCTGGACTCCTCCTGCCGCCGGTCTTCCCCCATCCCCCCCTCTGCTGCGCTGGCGTGACGTCGGCGGCGTCATCGTCCCGGCGCCCATATGGGCGTCCCTAGGGCGGATGCCGGTTGACAAGGCTTCCTTCACTTTTCATACTTGAACAGCACACATGGCTGCTGCATTCAGCCATCCTCACTCAGGTAATTCATCTCTCCTCATCACTTTTTTCTTTGTCTTCCTCACAGTAGTCACTAACATATCCCCTTTTCCCTACCTCACCACTTTCACCTTCCCCCTGATTTGCACGTCTCACTTCTGATGGGTGGTTATCACCATCATTCACCTCTCCCTTTCTCTTCCTACCCACCGTTAGGCCTCACTGGCCAGTTCTTCACTTTCCCCACCGCCCTCCAATTGGCTTCACTCACACAATGTTTCCCCCCCCCCCCCATCCATTCCTGTCCAGGTTATATGGAATATCTTCCATTCCTCCCCAGGTTGCCTTGCCTTCTTGTGCCTGCTCTGGCCGACGCCTACCTGGGTATCTTGGATGATATGTCCGCCGCGGCTCCCGGTTGGGAGCATTTACCCGGAGAGTTTGGTACCCCGCTTTCGCACCACGACCATACTGATACCCTCTAGTAACAGGTAATTTAATTGAGTTGAGGGTTTTATACCCCATTATTATACTCACCTACCTTACCATAATACTTCATCCTTTTCTTATAGAGATATCTTGTGCTTGCTCCTGACGAGTGGCCCTCTAGCCACGAAACGCGTAGAGCTGCCATACGCCTTACTTCCAATATTACCACAATACCAAGTTTACATTTAATACCCTTATTAGGATCAACAAGACCATGGGTTTTGCAAGTTTTACGGTGCATTACTGTTTTTATAATGACCATATTGGTGAATTCTGGAGGGATGATTAATTGCCATTCTACATGATACTGTTTTTATGAATCTATACCATGTATCAATGTATATTTATTATTGTTGTAATCAAATGTTATGGATGTCTATTTTGGATGGCAATTAATAAAACTTTTTATATTTTTTCACCTATCTACCTTTCTGCAACCAAGTGTTTCATTTAAAGTCCCACTTCCCTTTTATTTTCCCCTTTTTTGATACATGACAGGGATGGAAACTTGTAGCCTTACCAGGCCACAGTTTCATATAAAGTCCCGAGGGATGGAACAATGGTGTTCTACCAAACCATTTGTTCATTCAAAGTCCCTATTTATTTCCCTTCAACCCCATTCATTGAGTATTCATAGGGATGGAAACACTTGGTTTGCTGTACCATTTACATCAGGTTCACTTCCCCTTTTTTTTTTTGCAACCCTTTTCCCCATGTGCAATCCTTTTGATCCTTGTACAATTCCTATGTTAGCTATTGCCTACTAATTGTACCTATCTTTTTAATTTTTCATCATCTTTTGCCCATTCATGCTTCAACATCAACTGACTCCTACTGGGTTCAGTTCTGGAGGTGATGTGAATTTAGTCGGGATTGCCTGCTGCCCGGCTGGTTCTCCACTTCCGGGAGCCGTGACGTGCCTGGCGGCCCCTCCCCCCTAGGTTTGGGAGGATTTGGTTGCCGTCACTGCACGTCAACGTTGCGCATCCCAGACTGGACGTGCGGCGCGCACTCAGCGCGGGCCCGCCCATGTTTGTGGTTACCACGCTCGCGGGCATAACGGGGAACCTCCGATGGCGGAGGATTGAGCGTTTGCTGGACTCCTCCTGCCGCCGGTCTTCCCCCATCCCCCCCTCTGCTGCGCTGGCGTGACGTCGGCGGCGTCATCGTCCCGGCGCCCATATGGGCGTCCCTAGGGCGGATGCCGGTTGACAAGGCTTCCTTCACTTTTCATACTTGAACAGCACACATGGCTGCTGCATTCAGCCATCCTCACTCAGGTAATTCATCTCTCCTCATCACTTTTTTCTTTGTCTTCCTCACAGTAGTCACTAACATATCCCCTTTTCCCTACCTCACCACTTTCACCTTCCCCCTGATTTGCACGTCTCACTTCTGATGGGTGGTTATCACCATCATTCACCTCTCCCTTTCTCTTCCTACCCACCGTTAGGCCTCACTGGCCAGTTCTTCACTTTCCCCACCGCCCTCCAATTGGCTTCACTCACACAATGTTTCCCCCCCCCCCCCATCCATTCCTGTCCAGGTTATATGGAATATCTTCCATTCCTCCCCAGGTTGCCTTGCCTTCTTGTGCCTGCTCTGGCCGACGCCTACCTGGGTATCTTGGATGATATGTCCGCCGCGGCTCCCGGTTGGGAGCATTTACCCGGAGAGTTTGGTACCCCGCTTTCGCACCACGACCATACTGATACCCTCTAGTAACAGGTAATTTAATTGAGTTGAGGGTTTTATACCCCATTATTATACTCACCTACCTTACCATAATACTTCATCCTTTTCTTATAGAGATATCTTGTGCTTGCTCCTGACGAGTGGCCCTCTAGCCACGAAACGCGTAGAGCTGCCATACGCCTTACTTCCAATATTACCACAATACCAAGTTTACATTTAATACCCTTATTAGGATCAACAAGACCATGGGTTTTGCAAGTTTTACGGTGCATTACTGTTTTTATAATGACCATATTGGTGAATTCTGGAGGGATGATTAATTGCCATTCTACATGATACTGTTTTTATGAATCTATACCATGTATCAATGTATATTTATTATTGTTGTAATCAAATGTTATGGATGTCTATTTTGGATGGCAATTAATAAAACTTTTTATATTTTTTCACCTATCTACCTTTCTGCAACCAAGTGTTTCATTTAAAGTCCCACTTCCCTTTTATTTTCCCCTTTTTTGATACATGACAGGGATGGAAACTTGTAGCCTTACCAGGCCACAGTTTCATATAAAGTCCCGAGGGATGGAACAATGGTGTTCTACCAAACCATTTGTTCATTCAAAGTCCCTATTTATTTCCCTTCAACCCCATTCATTGAGTATTCATAGGGATGGAAACACTTGGTTTGCTGTACCATTTACATCAGGTTCACTTCCCCTTTTTTTTTTTGCAACCCTTTTCCCCATGTGCAATCCTTTTGATCCTTGTACAATTCCTATGTTAGCTATTGCCTACTAATTGTACCTATCTTTTTAATTTTTCATCATCTTTTGCCCATTCATGCTTCAACATCAACTGACTCCTACTGGGTTCAGTTCTGGAGGTGATGTGAATTTAGTCGGGATTGCCTGCTGCCCGGCTGGTTCTCCACTTCCGGGAGCCGTGACGTGCCTGGCGGCCCCTCCCCCCTAGGTTTGGGAGGATTTGGTTGCCGTCACTGCACGTCAACGTTGCGCATCCCAGACTGGACGTGCGGCGCGCACTCAGCGCGGGCCCGCCCATGTTTGTGGTTACCACGCTCGCGGGCATAACGGGGAACCTCCGATGGCGGAGGATTGAGCGTTTGCTGGACTCCTCCTGCCGCCGGTCTTCCCCCATCCCCCCCTCTGCTGCGCTGGCGTGACGTCGGCGGCGTCATCGTCCCGGCGCCCATATGGGCGTCCCTAGGGCGGATGCCGGTTGACAAGGCTTCCTTCACTTTTCATACTTGAACAGCACACATGGCTGCTGCATTCAGCCATCCTCACTCAGGTAATTCATCTCTCCTCATCACTTTTTTCTTTGTCTTCCTCACAGTAGTCACTAACATATCCCCTTTTCCCTACCTCACCACTTTCACCTTCCCCCTGATTTGCACGTCTCACTTCTGATGGGTGGTTATCACCATCATTCACCTCTCCCTTTCTCTTCCTACCCACCGTTAGGCCTCACTGGCCAGTTCTTCACTTTCCCCACCGCCCTCCAATTGGCTTCACTCACACAATGTTTCCCCCCCCCCCCCATCCATTCCTGTCCAGGTTATATGGAATATCTTCCATTCCTCCCCAGGTTGCCTTGCCTTCTTGTGCCTGCTCTGGCCGACGCCTACCTGGGTATCTTGGATGATATGTCCGCCGCGGCTCCCGGTTGGGAGCATTTACCCGGAGAGTTTGGTACCCCGCTTTCGCACCACGACCATACTGATACCCTCTAGTAACAGGTAATTTAATTGAGTTGAGGGTTTTATACCCCATTATTATACTCACCTACCTTACCATAATACTTCATCCTTTTCTTATAGAGATATCTTGTGCTTGCTCCTGACGAGTGGCCCTCTAGCCACGAAACGCGTAGAGCTGCCATACGCCTTACTTCCAATATTACCACAATACCAAGTTTACATTTAATACCCTTATTAGGATCAACAAGACCATGGGTTTTGCAAGTTTTACGGTGCATTACTGTTTTTATAATGACCATATTGGTGAATTCTGGAGGGATGATTAATTGCCATTCTACATGATACTGTTTTTATGAATCTATACCATGTATCAATGTATATTTATTATTGTTGTAATCAAATGTTATGGATGTCTATTTTGGATGGCAATTAATAAAACTTTTTATATTTTTTCACCTATCTACCTTTCTGCAACCAAGTGTTTCATTTAAAGTCCCACTTCCCTTTTATTTTCCCCTTTTTTGATACATGACAGGGATGGAAACTTGTAGCCTTACCAGGCCACAGTTTCATATAAAGTCCCGAGGGATGGAACAATGGTGTTCTACCAAACCATTTGTTCATTCAAAGTCCCTATTTATTTCCCTTCAACCCCATTCATTGAGTATTCATAGGGATGGAAACACTTGGTTTGCTGTACCATTTACATCAGGTTCACTTCCCCTTTTTTTTTTTGCAACCCTTTTCCCCATGTGCAATCCTTTTGATCCTTGTACAATTCCTATGTTAGCTATTGCCTACTAATTGTACCTATCTTTTTAATTTTTCATCATCTTTTGCCCATTCATGCTTCAACATCAACTGACTCCTACTGGGTTCAGTTCTGGAGGTGATGTGAATTTAGTCGGGATTGCCTGCTGCCCGGCTGGTTCTCCACTTCCGGGAGCCGTGACGTGCCTGGCGGCCCCTCCCCCCTAGGTTTGGGAGGATTTGGTTGCCGTCACTGCACGTCAACGTTGCGCATCCCAGACTGGACGTGCGGCGCGCACTCAGCGCGGGCCCGCCCATGTTTGTGGTTACCACGCTCGCGGGCATAACGGGGAACCTCCGATGGCGGAGGATTGAGCGTTTGCTGGACTCCTCCTGCCGCCGGTCTTCCCCCATCCCCCCCTCTGCTGCGCTGGCGTGACGTCGGCGGCGTCATCGTCCCGGCGCCCATATGGGCGTCCCTAGGGCGGATGCCGGTTGACAAGGCTTCCTTCACTTTTCATACTTGAACAGCACACATGGCTGCTGCATTCAGCCATCCTCACTCAGGTAATTCATCTCTCCTCATCACTTTTTTCTTTGTCTTCCTCACAGTAGTCACTAACATATCCCCTTTTCCCTACCTCACCACTTTCACCTTCCCCCTGATTTGCACGTCTCACTTCTGATGGGTGGTTATCACCATCATTCACCTCTCCCTTTCTCTTCCTACCCACCGTTAGGCCTCACTGGCCAGTTCTTCACTTTCCCCACCGCCCTCCAATTGGCTTCACTCACACAATGTTTCCCCCCCCCCCCCATCCATTCCTGTCCAGGTTATATGGAATATCTTCCATTCCTCCCCAGGTTGCCTTGCCTTCTTGTGCCTGCTCTGGCCGACGCCTACCTGGGTATCTTGGATGATATGTCCGCCGCGGCTCCCGGTTGGGAGCATTTACCCGGAGAGTTTGGTACCCCGCTTTCGCACCACGACCATACTGATACCCTCTAGTAACAGGTAATTTAATTGAGTTGAGGGTTTTATACCCCATTATTATACTCACCTACCTTACCATAATACTTCATCCTTTTCTTATAGAGATATCTTGTGCTTGCTCCTGACGAGTGGCCCTCTAGCCACGAAACGCGTAGAGCTGCCATACGCCTTACTTCCAATATTACCACAATACCAAGTTTACATTTAATACCCTTATTAGGATCAACAAGACCATGGGTTTTGCAAGTTTTACGGTGCATTACTGTTTTTATAATGACCATATTGGTGAATTCTGGAGGGATGATTAATTGCCATTCTACATGATACTGTTTTTATGAATCTATACCATGTATCAATGTATATTTATTATTGTTGTAATCAAATGTTATGGATGTCTATTTTGGATGGCAATTAATAAAACTTTTTATATTTTTTCACCTATCTACCTTTCTGCAACCAAGTGTTTCATTTAAAGTCCCACTTCCCTTTTATTTTCCCCTTTTTTGGTATAATGAATTGTCGGTCCGGCAATACACATAAAAGTTCATTGATAAAAACAGCATGGGATTCCCCCACAGGGAAACAGGTCTGGTATGGATTTTAAGGGGAACCCAGTGCCAAAATTAAAAAAAAAAAAAAAGGCATGGGGTCCCCCCAAAAATCCATACCAGACCCTTATTGGAGCACGCAACCTGGCAGGCCACAGGAAACAGGGGGGGGGGGGGGGACGAGAGAGCACCCCCATCCCTCCTGAACCATACCAGGCCACATGCCCTCAACATTGGGAGGGTGCTTTGGGGTAGCCCCCCAAAGCACCTTGTCCCCATGTTGATGGGGAGAAGGGCCTCATCCCCACAACCCTTGCCCAGTGGTTGTGGGGGTCTGCGGGTGGGGGGGGAATCTGGACTCTGAAAGCACCCTTTAACAAGAGGACCCCCAGATCCTGGCCCCGCCTGTTTGAAATGGTAACGGGTACATTGTGCCCGTACCATTTCACAAAAAAAAAAAAAAAAACCCCACACCGTGGGAGAAGTCCTTTATTAAAAAATAAAACTATCCCACGTAGTCCATTCACCGCCGCCGACGGACCGAAAAAAAAGAATATAGAAGATCTGCCTCCATGGGAGGCACACGCCATATGACGCATCCTCGCAGGTGACAGCTCCTTTAAAACTTTAGACATGCAACCTGCGGCCTGCCAGGTTGCGTGCTCGGATAAGGGTCTGGTATGGATTTTTGGGGGGACCCCACGCCTTTTTTTTTTTTTATTTAAATTCTGGCGCGGGGTTCTCCTTAAAATTTACACAGGTCTGGTATGGATTTTGAGGGGGACCCCCACGCCATTTTCTTTTTAAATTTTGGCGCAGGGTTCCCCTTAGTATCCATACCAGACCTGAAGGGCCTGGCATGGAATTTGGGGGGACCCCCACGCATTTTTTTTTTTTTTAATTTTGGTTCGGGGTTCCCCTGTGGAGGAATCCCATGTCGTTTTTATCAGGGAACTTTTATGTGTGTTGCCGGACCTGACAATTCATTAATAGCCGTGAGTAGTTTTAAATGACTTTTTCCTTTAGAAGTGTAATTTTGCTGTCAGACTGTTTTAAACACAGGAAACATGCGCCATTTTACAGGCATACTATAGACACCCCCCCCCCCCGTACTAAATTTAAAAGGAATATTACACTTTTATTATTTCACTTTAAGCATTATTAAAATCACTGCTCCCGAAAAAAACAGCCGTTTTTTAAAACTTTTTGCATTGATACATGTCCCCTAGGGCAGGACCCGGGTCCCCAAACACTTTTTATGACAATAACTTGCATATTAACCTTTAAAATTAGCACTTTTGATTTCTCCCATAGACTTTCAAAGGGTGTTCCGTGGCTTTCGAATTGCCGCGAACACCTCAAATTGTTCGCTATTCGGCGAACGGGCGAACAGCCAAGGTTCGAGTCAAACTCATGTTCGACCCGAACATAAACCCATCCCCTAGTTGTCGGAAGGTCCGATCGTGTGTACGGGGCATTAATGTGTTAAATATCCGATAACCTAAATATAGTGTAGCGCAACTCCAAAAGCTTGTGTATAATCACACTTATACAATATAAAAACATGAACAGAGCATAAAATCACAAAAACCCATGCATTTAAAATCACAAATAAAGATCTAAATAATTTTTAAAATAAAATTGCAAAAAGTATATACAGAACAAATTAGTGAAACAGTCCAACTTATATGCAACCACCACTGTGTCCAAATATAAATAATTCCAAGTGTCATATGACTTCACCACCGGGCAAACCAGTAAGGTCATAAGACACGGTTAACCCCTTCAGGGAATGAGATTCCAGATGCCACTTTCTATATCCTCAAAGCTTCCATATACAGGTGCGTTTGTCCCAAATATGGACAGTGTACACGTGGGAGCAAAGAAAGAACACAGGACCTAGTGTTCTTCTTTTATATTAAATAATTTTTAAAACAGAGAAGAGGTATTGCATTTACACATAAAGCACTTGAGCCAGTGCTGGCTGCCAGTGTTTTATTTGTAAGTGCAATACCTTATCTTTTATATCAAATACGTTTTAAAACGACGAACACTAGGTCCTGTGTGCTCTTTGCTCCCACATGTACACTGTCCATATTTGAGGCCAACACACCTGTATATGGAAGCTTTGAAGATATAGAAAGTGGCATCTAGAATCTCATTCCCTGAAGGGGATAATCGCGTGTTATGACCTTGCTGATGATGCAGGGGTCATAACAGTGAGGTGAGCGCCCAGTTTGCACGGGTGGTGGAGTCATATGACACTAGGAACTATTTATATTTGGACACAACGATGGTTGCATATAAGTTGGACTGTTTCACTAATAATTTGTTCCGTATATACTTTTTGCAATTATAATTTTACAATTTTTTAAAATCTTTATTTGTGATTTAAATGCATGATTTTTTGTGACTTTATGCTCTGTTCATGTTTTTGTATTGAAGAAGTACGATTATACACAAGCTTCTGGAGCTGCGCTACACTATATTTATGTTAGCAGTTATCAATTTGACCCCTAACCCCTCATACTTTGTACGAGGCCAATTACCCAAGTATTTTCGGCGAAATCAAGCAACTCCTACGTTTTTTGGACTGGCCGAATTATATCCATAACTATATTACTTTATTATTTCCAAACACTTCCTGTGAAAATTACCCTGTCTCACCTTAATTTGTTGCAAAAGTATCTTTTATAAATATACTTGGGAAAAACCACACGTCAGAGTTGCTCATCTCCCTTAAAAACACACTACTGTGCATCTCACCTTTGATCAGCAATACTTTAGTTTACGTTGTACTCTCTTCCAATAAATTTTCTGAGATCCAAAGACTGCAGTTAGCCCAATCCATTGTAACTCTTTGATTTGGGGACCCTCTGCTGATTTCAGAGGTCTAGACCTTGTCACTGCAGTGAAATTTACATGTAAATTTGATTTGCAAGTGTTCCAATTTCTATTTAAAGTGGAGTTCCACCCACTTTTACAACTCTTCAGCATCCCTCACTAAAACTGTGCACTGTAAACAAATTGGATATTTTTTTATTTTTTTTCTCAGCACCTACTGTATATCTGCTGTATTCATTTTTCACTTCCTCCTCCCTGGCCGCGGCCCATCGCATCATTTCCTGTTTGCAATGCCTTCTGGGAAGGGGCGGCAACTTCCTCTGAAACTGCCGTTGCTATGGAAACCTGACCTGAAACCTATTACACTGCTTGTGCTGCACTGAGCATGTGCGAGATCTGCAAGGATGATATCCAGGAAGAAATATAGTCTGGCTTCAGATGCCCACACTTAAGATGGCCACGGCCTGCTGTAAGTTTATAAAATAACAAACTACTGCTATAAACTAACACAACAGACCTTAGTTTACAGACTAACTTTACTAGAATACATTAAGCTTGTGTATTATAGGGGTATTTTTATTTAAAAAGTATCATTTCGGCCGGAACACCACTTTAACATCTCCCACATCTTCTCTGGTCTCTTTTCTCTATACTCTGGCTATACTAGAAATAGTATGGTTAAGAAAACCTAAATCTCTCCTGTAAATTGGCAATACCTTAGCTGTATGGACCAAAAATTCTTCTCCCTTTTGCTACTTTACAAAAGTGGCTTGAACTACTATCTAGATAACTTTTTAGTTACCTTCAAATAAAACATTTTGTGCAAGCTATTGCACCTAGCTTAACCTCCTCTTCCCCCTCACCCTTTGAAAAGTTTTGCATTGCAGGAGCAGCATGCAGAGGATTGGTTTATAAGTTTTGATGGCTTCAATCCCTGACACACCCATAAGGTACTGTATGAATAAAAAGGAATGAATCCTAAAAAGAGAGTTTACAAACAAAGGATTGGGCAAAACTTGGGAGGCTGCACACAATCTCGATTTGCAGTCTATAAAGTGAACCAATTTAAAATCTTTTATCATTGCATTTCTCCATACCCTTGACTATAACATGTCAGACTCCTGTTGGAGGTATCTGGACCATTAAGGGACATTGTTCCACATATACTGGACTTGTCTTAAGAAACACTCCTTTTGGCAGGAAGTAGAAACTCATCTACACTTTTACAAATGCGACTCAAATTTAACCCAGCCACATACAGTACACCTGCCTGGTCTCCCACCATCCCATGTGTCCATAAACGCTAGAAGGTTGATGACGTATTATTGGCCACAAGATGTTGAACTGCCTCTCACTGGCAGGGGTAGCATGAGCTGACCACACTTGACCTGCATTCTCATTTTTGAGTGGCAAAACTTATGAAAACCCTCACAGCCAGAATAAATACCAGCCTTAAAGCTTAGTGAGTGTGGGACCCTTGAGTCGACTTTGGTACTCGTATGAAGCTTCCCTACAAGACACTTTCCAGAATTACACCACATCATTGTTCTACTCTCTCCCATCCTCCTACTTCCTTTAATTTTATTATGGTTCCTCCACCTTCTCTAAACTCACTCAAATGCAAAACTCTTTCCTTCCTCCAGTTTTCCAATCCTCTTCATTCTACTAGTTTCCTGGACTATGAATATCTTTTTTGATATGTTACCAAAACCTGGATTCTGGCCTCTCGCCCCCCAAGCCATTGCTACTCAGTCAATTTTTCTTTGTGGCCTGGCAGGGTATCCAAAAGACTATTGCTCCATAAAGAACTATGGATTGCCTATCCTTAGAACGATTGCTCTTTATGTTGACTGCTATAAAGCTTGTCATTTAAGGTTACGTCTGTTTTAACCCATTTCTCTGCGGATGTGGATCATTGTTTAAGCATTTTGTTCTCGCAGGTGTGCAACCTGAATGCCAGGTGATCTATTGACCCTTGAAGCGTTCTTAAAATAAAAACACATGTGAAGAAAAAAATAAATATAATAAAAGAGAAAAAACAAAAACAAAAAACACAACATACAGACACTCCTTTCATCTCATCCCCTTCTCATCTCAGTAATTCCAACTTGTACACAGGCAGACAGCACAAGAAGTTACCAGTTCACAGCATTTCTGGCAAAATCAACAGGTATATCTGAACGGATATAAGTAAATACTTTTGAGGGCATATTTAGTGAAACAAAAAAGGGAGGAGAGCAAATAGGGTAAGTGAATTTATAAGGGTTACATTCACTTTAAGCAATGGATAGGGTTGAATGTGGCTGTGCTGCCACAGAGATAGCTGATGAACAAAACCAAGATAATGCAATATAGAGAAGAGGCATGACTATTTTTGAAAATGAGCAGCATTGGCCATTTTGTTTTTGTTTCAAAAACACCGCTATACAGAGACAAAAAAAAAAAAAAAAAACAGGCAAATAAAATATAAATAAAGACAGTCTAACACACAGCAATCAGCTATAGAATAATAAAAGCATCTATTGGATTTTCCACTGACAACAGGGCACACACTGCAAAGGGAGAATCCTTTAATTTATCTGCAGTGCATACAATATACAGTAGAAAAGGATTACCTGTAGGAAGACCCTCTTTGGCTTGGGACTATCCATACTGCCACTATATGGAAAGAACAGGCCACTACAGACAAGGACGAACGTCACACCAGACACAAATGCCAAACACATCATTAACTTTTTGATGCTCTTGACTAGATAAATAAACTTGATCTAAAACAAGGAGGAAAATGTAAAGTAAATCATGTATGTATGTTTGCCAACTACTTTTAATAATAGTATAGACCTGTTGGGTTTACTAAACAGGGAGACATACCCTGAAAGGATCTTACTCAGGGATACTACAATATTTTATCTTGTTTACTGAAAAAACTGCAGGTATTTATCTCCAGAACATTTCTTATCTCGATGTGGCTAAAGTACACCTACATGGGCTAGTTAATCTGGCATCTTAATTCCACGCATGCCATTAAAATAAATTCCTGTGGATGACATATCTGTATGTATATCAGAACTGGGTGGAACGATCTTCTAACCACATTTATTTGTGCTGAATGGTCCTACAGGTTTCTAAAAGACTATGCATACATCAGTAATCCAAATGAGACTGGCCCATGTTACTGAAGTGTGGCTTACAAGTATAGGAGGCTGTTATGAGGAGGACTTTTACTGAATAAGCTTGACATAATAGTTCATTATAGAAAGCACTGACCGGTTCCTCTACTGGAAAATGTGTGAAATCTGGTAATTAAGTGTATTTTTAGGATAAGACACGTTATAATTTACATTACCAATACCACTATTCGCAGTTGTCAGACTAGCTAATTTAATGCTTCTAAATATGTGGTCAAACATGACACTACAAATAAAGTATTTATCTCGAGGAAAGAATGAAATGATCTCAAAGACTGCATTGCCAATACTATTATAAACCTTAAAGAATGCTACAGTGACAGCAGAGTTTATCCTACCAATGGAGTATTTACCCTGTATTTGAAGTAACCAATATGGGTACTTACAAAGTAAGATAGAAGAATAACTGTACAAGCAACCATAAAAGCAGCCATCACCACATCAGGTGGGATTTCTGTTCCACTGCGTCCAAGGATAGGTGTGAACATCTCAAACACTGCCCACACATGATACATGGTGTGTAGGTAAGGAAAAAATAATCCCAACAGGTATATGGAAATGTATTTATAGGATGAACCTGTGAGGAAAAAAAAAAAAAGGAGCACAATTTTACTGTGTACTTGGAAAATGTAATATATGCAAATCAAGAACCTCTGTTTTCAATGCAATGCTTGCTAGAAATCTGTTAGATATATAGAGCTGCACAATTAGTCTTCAAGAATCCTTATTTCAATTTTTTCCCTATTGCGATCTTGACAAAAGTGTTTCAGGATTCTGTCTATGCAAAGAATTCTCTCTGCTCTTCTGAAGCCACAGCTGTCAAAAGAAAGAAAGGAAGAAAAAAAAAAAAAAAAAAAAAACGGGCAGTCTGCCAAGAATCACAATATTCTTTAGCACTGAATCTTAAGTATAAACATTGTAACAATTTGGCAGGAATTAAGGAATACACTTCGTGTAAATGAGGAAAGCACTTAAACAATAAACCTTTTTCTGACATTTGTTGGTTTCAAGTTAAAATCTTTTTTTTTTGCTAGAAAATTACTTAGAACCCCTAAACATTTTATATATTTTTTTAGTAGAGACCCCTATGTCACACTGTATTTGCGCAGCAGTCTTTCAAATGCAATTTTTTTGGAAAAAATAATTTTAACCACTTAAGCCCTGGACCATTTGGCTGGCAAAAGACCAGAGCGTTTTTTGTGATTCAGCACTGCGTCGCTTTAACTGACAATTGCGCGGTCGTGCGACGTGGCTCCCAAACAAAACTGATGTCCTTTTTTCCCCACAAATAGAGCTTTCTTTTTGTTGTATTTGATCACCTCTGCGTTTTTTTTTATTTTTTGCGATATAAACAAAAAAATAACGACTATTTTGAAGAAAAGGCATTATTTTTTACTTTTTGCTATAACATCCCCAAAAAATATATAAACAAACATTTTATTTCCTTAGTTTAGGCCGATACGTATTCTACATATTTTTGGTAAAAAAAAAAAAATATCACAATAAGTGTTTATTGATTGGTTTGCACAAAAGTTATAGCGTCTACAAAATAGGGGATAGTTTTATGGCATTTTTATTAATACATTTTTTTTTTACTAGTAATGGCGGCGCTCAGCGATTTTTATCATGACTGCGACATTATGGCAGACATATTGGACACTTTTGGCGCTATTTTGGGACCATTCACATTTATACAGCGATCAATGCGATTAAAAATGCATTGATTACTGTATAAATGTGACTGGCAGTGTACGGGTTAAGTGTGTCTTAGGGAGTGATTCTAACTGTGGGGGGAGGGGCTATGTGTGACACGACACTTACCACCGCTCCCGAGTACAGGGAGTGGAGATCAGTGTCCTCCTTGAGATGACTGCGGGTATCCCCGCGGACATAGAGTCCGCGGGACCCGCAATCACACTCACGGAGGTCCCGGCGTGCGCGCCTGCAAACCGCTTCTTAAAGGGCAATGTACAGGTATGTTAATCTACCTGTACATGCCCTTCTGCCGACGTATATCAGCGTGAGAGGGTCGGCAAGCGGTTAATGAATTAAAAAAAATAAAAGCAAAAAAAAAAAAAAAATAAACCAGTAAAGTTAGCCCAATTTTTTTGGTATAATGTGAAAGATTTTACGTCGCGAGAATCATGAGAGAATCGTGATCTTTTTATTCTAAGCAAAAAAATTGTGATTCTCATTTTGGCCAGAATCGTGCAGCTCGAGTATATAGCATTAAGCAGAGTTCTATGTACTGTAGAAAAAAATCTAATTGATTCCACACAAGTCCTCTAGGGGGCATAGCATTTCTGCATCTCTCAGTCACACTCTAGGAGTCTAGTGAATATTTTACAGAAACCTTTAACCAGGGTGCCTTCAGGTTTTTTCAGGGTGCTTTGGCAAAATGCATTAAAAAAAACTGTATACAAGCCAGAGGGTGGATCAAGCCTGCCTTTTAGTTGCACAAAGCCACAGGTTTTTATTCTACACCATTACAACCATTTAGATGCCAGCATCCTAATAACCAATAATGTCATTGGTTGATAAGGAGGACATCTGGCGCCTGCACAGCATCGTTGTTTGGCCCTACCCTGCCCCTCTCTGTCAGCACTGGGGTCACATGATCAGAGTGAGGGAGAGGAAACAGAGGGAGAAGAGAAACACTGGAATACTAGTCAGTACCAGTGTACAAAAGTGTATTTGCTTTGGAAGAATAAATCACTTCTAATGTTGGTGTCCTAAAAACTATCAGACTCCTTTCACACTGGGGCGGTGCGGGCGTTAGCGGTAAAGTGCCGCTAGTTTTAGCGGCACTTTAACACTGTTATAGCAGCGGTCGAAGAAAGGGTTAATAGCGCCCGTGTTGCAGGGCTGCCAAAGCGCTTTGCAGGCGCGTCGACAGCCCTGCCCATTAATTTCAATGGGCAGGGCATTTTGGGAGTGGTGTATACACCGCTCCCGCACCATCCCAAAGATGCGGTTTCCAGGACTTTTTTTCCCGTCCTGCAAGCACACCGCCCCAGTGTGAAAGCACTCGGGCTTTCACACTGGGGTGGTTAAAGAGGCGCTTTACAGGAGCTATTTTTAGCGCTAAAATGCCTGAAAAGTGCCTCAGATTGAAAGGAAGAATAAGGTTAGAATAAGGTTATTGCTTAGCAAGAAAAAAATCTCTTCCGTGAGACTTTGTTGCAGCAAAACACGATATACGAAAAAATTCATTAATAATAAAAAAAAATCAATATTTATTGTACAAAAACAATAAAACAATCACTGAAAATGCACATTATTTCATATTGCCTTGCAGTACATGGTGAAACAAGGCAAAAAAAGAAAAAAAAAAAAAACACGTATGCAACTGTCTGTTGTGAAGAAATTACCAATCCCCATCCTCCAACACGGGGGAGAACATATAATGCATGTTGGTTGCTGGATACGTGAAAATTCAATCACTGATTTCCCTCTCCCAACGCGTTTCAGTTATATAAAACTTTCCTCAAGGGATATGAGGTGAAAGTGCTCAAAATATATACAGATAATGAAAACATGACACAAGTGTCACCAGAGCAGGAAAAGAGGGGAAATCTTCCAATGAGGGCACTAGTTTTGGTGACCTTGGTGACAAAAAGGATTCCCTCACTTTTGTGGGATTTGTATTAATTTCCTGTTTCAGCTATGGGACAGGTAAAAAAAAAAAAAAAAAAAAAAAAAAGGTAAATCTCCCAATGGGACACAGATGACAAAAAAATTAAAAAATACCCCTCTCTTACTCTATCCAAAATAAAAATAAAAAGGTTTGCCTTTAGTTCTACTTTAACCACTAAGCCACCGCCCACCGTCATATGACGGCTGGACGAGGCTTCTGTTATTCTGGGAGGACGTCATATGACGTCCTCGCCTTCCCGAGCCACTAGGGGGCGCGCGCCGTGTCACTCGGGACCCGGTGCGCGTGCCCGGCGGCCGCGATGTCCGCCGGGCACCCGCGATTGCCGGGTAACACAGCAGGAGCGTGGATCTGTGCATGTAAACACAGATCCACGTCCTGTCAGAGAGGAGAGGAGACCGATGGCGTGTCCCTTGTACATAGGGACAGCGATCGGTCACCTCCGCCAGTCAGTCCCCTCCCCCCACAGTTAGAATCACCTCCTTAGGTAATACATTAACCCCTCGAGCGCCCCCTAGTGTTAACCCCTTCCCTGCCAGTCACATTTACACAGTAATCAATGCAATTTTATAGCATTGATCGCTGTATAAATGTGAATGGTCCCAAAAATGTGTCAAAAGTGTCCGATGTGTCCGCCGCAATATCGCAGTCACAATAAAAATTGCAGATCGCCGCCATTACTAGTAAAAAATAAATAAATAATAAAAATGCTATAAACCTATCCCGTATTTTGTAGACGCTATAACTTTTGCGCAAACCAATCAATATACGCTTATCGCAATTTTTTTTTACCAAAAATATGTAGAAGAATACGTATCGGCCTAAACTGAGGAAAAAATTTGTTAAAAAAAAAAAAAAAAATTGGATATTTATTATAGCAAAAAGTACAAAATATTTTGTTTTTTCAAAATTGTCCCTCTTCTTTTGTTTATAGCGCAAGAAATAAAAACCGCAGAGGTGATCAAATACCACCAAAAGAAAGCTCTATTTGTGGGAAAAAAATGATAAAAATTTAATTAAGGTGCAGTGTAACACGACCGCGCAATTGTCATTCAAAGTGCGACAGCGCTGAAAACTGAAAAATGGCTTGGGCAGGAAGGGGGTGTACGTGCCCTGTATTGAGGTGGTTAAAGTATGTGTACATCGATTTTGAAGCAGTCGAAGATGGCAGCATCAGTATGCAATTCTCATACAACTGCTTGAATTGCCCCCAGACTACGAGACAAGACATTTCATTATAATTTCATTATAAGGGCAACCTTCTGCATGACAGCAATATCAGAATGGAATTTATTTATTCAAAAAAGGTTTACTGGAGTTTGTTTAAATGCTACAGTGTCATGTATCGCTAATCATACCTTAAAACAAACATACCTTGATAAACAGATTCTTGCCGAAGTAACACCTTTGTGATCAAAGGAAAAATCACCCACATGGCGAAGAAATAAGCAGAGCACAGGCCTTTATTAGTAAGAAGCACCATTGGTATGCCCCATGAAAGCAAGGATACATCAAAGAATAGATCTCCAAGGTATTGCTTGTTTGTGTTCTGGAGAACCGAAAGAAGAAAATAAAGATATGCCTAAAACGGGAGTCAAATCACACAACATCCAGCATACTACATATTCTGTCATATCGTTCAGGAAACTGGCATGAGAAGGAGACCAGTCTACTATAGCAGCAAAGTAAAGGGTAAGTTTACTACATTGGCAACTTTCACTTGAGCTAACAGCTGCCATCTACTGTCCAGGCTAAATACTGCAACAAGCAGTTGGAAATAGGGCTTTATAAACTAGACAGCTTTGCTTTAGTCTAAATAAAAAGCAATGCATGGCTTTGACCTAATAAAAAAACTGTCCTGTGCCCATTCAGGGTCTCTAGAACACAACATATACTCCCTCGGTACCACAATCCCTGTGGCTCCATAGCCAGTGCTTCTGAGTAAATGGGAGTGACCTCCTCCCAGGATGCAGAACTGCCAGGTCCAAAACTCATGTCTAAGCCCTTACACAATCCAATGCAGCCTACACAGGGTTTGACAAAAGGGAAAGAGCAGCACTGTATCCTTGAAGGAAGTAATTATGCTTCCTCCTACCCAGAAGCACCAGGTACTTCACAAGGACAGGAGATATGGGTGAAGGAGGGAGTATAGATAGGTAGAGAGGTGGACTATCAACAGACTCTGAGTGGGCAAAGTGATGAGTTTAGGCCACTTCAAATGATATAGCAGAACGGATATTTGCTAGACACTGCAGAAACCAATTGGTCATTAAAGGATGTTGATCATCCATGATAGTTCTATGGTCATGGTTTTCTTATATCAAGAACGAGAAGATCTTAGCAAAATATACATTAATGATATGCTAGTACATTTAATATCTTTGCAATGCCATAGAAAAAAGACAGTACATTGGTTAACCAATGTGGACAGTCAATATTGTCTACCAGCTTTAACCCAGTAAAGCCAAATCCTCCTGGGAACCATGAATTCTGCTACATACACTCCTCTGCATTGTAATCAAGAGGCCGTGAGAAGCTGTGCACAATATCACGTTTCCCACTTTCACCTATCTACAAAAAAGACCTAGGTGTTAAAGATTGCAAAATCAGAGGAAAAACATATGATTTTTTACTTCTTTTATTATCATTTCTTCTCCTTAACCTAAGCTGTTCCAAACATTGGTGTTCTAATTCATCCCAAAGCTCCTACTAGGCAAGTATTGCAGCAGAGTTTGGGTCAGTTTAGGTTACAGAGCAGCAAGCGGGGGCAAGGAATAGCCAACATTTAAATTATGGGTTTAGATCCACATTAAGGCATTGCTTTTTCATTGTAGTTCTCGTGTGTGTGTGTAATCTCTTAAAGTTATGAGAACACTTACTGCAAAATAGAATTGTTTAGCCAACGAGTGCATTAATAGGAGCTTAGCTAGACCAGCAGCACCATACAGAGCCACAGACACATAGAAATGTGTATACCATGAGAGAGCACAGCCACTCAAAGTGACCAGCACCGCCATGATGAGAACAGTTACTATAGCTGAGACCCAGCTTGTCACTGTGATGAATAGTCCAACCATGAGGTCACGAGCATAGTTCATACCTACACAGAATAAAATAAAATTAATAACTTCACAATGAATACACCTACATTATAAAATTGCAGAAATAGTTTAAAAAGAACTGAAACTCCTCCTTCCCCAATTCTGTTGCCTGTTGATTTGTCCAGTATGAACTGCCCAGATTTGATCACCCACTAAATGTAGTGAATCATCATTACTGTTTTGTGCGAATAGCAATATCCTTTCTGTTCCATTGTATTTGTTACTTAAGTTATGTGTAATAATAAAGAAATCCTTAGTTTAATATATTATACATACTATGCATGCCTAAATACAAAAACGGAGCAGCTGGAAACTAAGAAAAAAAATGAATTGACTTAATTTTGAATTGAAGTAAGGAAATCTTAAGAGCAGCAATTGGACTTCAACTGTACTGACATAGTAGCAGTAACAATGTTTGAAATGTTCCCGAGGAGTTGTTTTTTTTAAAAGCTGAACTACAAAAGCCAGAAATCTTTCAACAAAAGCTGGCCACAGATGTTTTTTTTTTGTTTAGATTGCTACATCCACACAAATGAGGTGGATCATGGAATTTCCCTACTCCACTACCTAAGAACACCCCCCCCCCCACGCCAGGTAATTGGAATTTGACATCGGCATGCACTACTTGCTATCAGACTACTCTGATTAACAGCTGCAGCCACCGATTGAAAAAGGTTTCCTAGCTTGTCCCTTGCCCGTTTGATTGACTTCTGGTGAGTAGAGACAGCCACAAACTGATTGACATTTCAATCAGTGTATGGCCAGCTTAAGTTTGGCTCTAAATTTCTGCCATGATGACAGACTATAAATTTTACAGTTTATTTATTTATTTTACAATTCCTGCTTACACCTAACTAGCCTTAAAGGGGTTGTAAAGGTAATTTTTTTTTTTTTTTTTAAAATAACAAACATATCATACTTACCTTCACTGTGCAGCTCGTTCTGCACAGAGTGGCCCCGAACCTGGTCTTCTGGGGTCCCTCGGCGGCTGTTTCAGCTCCTCCCCGCAAGCATTTACCACCTTAATGCGAGCTCCCTCGCATGGTGGTGAGTGCTTGCGGGCGCGCTCCCGTGATACAGCCGGCGGCTATAGCCGCTCGCTGTATCACTCGGCCCCGCCCCCCGGCGCGCCGCGTCATCGGATGTGATTGACAGCAGCGCGAGCCAATGGCTGCGCTGCTTTCAATCCATCCACTGCAGCCAATCAGCGACCAGGCTGAGCTGCAATGAGGACGAGCAGCGAAGATTCGAGGCGTCAGGTAAGTAAAACGGGGGGGCTGGGGGCGGCGGTACTGTCAAAAGTTTTTTCACCTTAATGCATAGAATGCATTAAGGTGAAAAAATGTTTATCTTTACAACCCCTTTAAAAACGGCCCTGTCCCCCTCCTAACACCTATGCTAACTAACCAATGTAAGAAAGATGTATATACTTACCCATTTTCAGGCTGCTTTGGTCCAGCTCCCCTGTCTTTGGTCCAGCGCGGCTGCAGCAGAGAGGAGGGAGAGCCAACAATGGATGGACCACTGAAGCCTATGGGTGATGTCAGTATCCGGGTATTACTAGGAGAGCATTCCCTCCTCTGCCTTGTAGCCACGGCTGGTTGACACAGGGGAGATCATGTGACCTGACCAGAAAGGCCTGAAAATAGTTGGGTTCAGTATATACATCTTTCTTACACAGGTTAGTTAGCATATGTTTTAGGAGAGGGGAGCAGTTTTAAGGCTAGTTAGATGTAAGCTGGACTTCGACTTTAATTTTTTTAATCAGCACTGATACATACAATAGCTTACCTGCTCGCTTGTATTTAATGGTGTTTTTGCTTAGATAAAACAAAGCAACTGTGCCAATGATGTAATTTACAATGGTACCAATGCGAGCTGGATAGGACAGCACAAAGAAGCCGCTCATATCAAAGAAAACCAAGTTCCCATGACGATATTCTGACGAGTCAGCAAGAAGATGTGAAGATGCCAAGTATTTCAATACCCCCATTATATTGTCACCTGGGTGAAAAACATTTCACATTAAAATATAATACATACAATATGAGTACAGCATGGAAAATGACAAATAGTTTAGATGTTTTACAAAGAGTTAGAATAAAATGTTACTAATGAAGTAAAAAGCATATAACACAAAGTCTCTGCTGTACCTCCTCTGTACCCAAAGCCTCTGTGGCACCTGGAGTTGCCACTGCATCCACCATCTCAACCTTTACTGCACCCACTGTCTCAGTTGCACGTTTGTTGCACCCACAGCCTCCCCTGTGCCCCAACACCATTTCCTGACAGTTATGCAGGTATCTATGTCCCCTACCAGACAGGAGCACAGGAGACATCAATGTACTGTGAACGTTTTCCTTGTGCTCCTGTCCTAAAGCAAGTTAGCCTTCAATGCCAGAAAGATGTTATATCCACAACACTAGGCATATCATACATCGTTTCACACTTGAATTTCTGCAGTAGAATGGCATTTTTGAAAATGCATCTAATGATATTTAATGTAACTGTACTAAAAAGGGAATTTAACATATTTGCATTGATTTTTTTTTCCACAAGATATTTCCTTATGTTTGTCACAGCAAAATATGTTAGACACAAATTATTACCAACCTGCTCTTTGGATGGAGTCTGTGTGAATTCTATCTGATGTGTCATATTTTGTATGGTATATGAAGCCATTCTCAATGAATGCCAGGTCAATACCTAAAATGATAACAGGCATTACAGAGATTAAAAAAAAAAAAGGTAAACACAGCAAATGTCTCCCAGGACAGTCAAAATTATATTCAATAATGCAAAGCAAATTGCAGACTGAAAAACATGCTGTACACTTCCCATCTTTAAGATTTACCACTAACAAGACCCAATTTATTATGATTTAAATGTATGGCTGTGTATATTCGTATTCATCCACTTCGCCATGGGACAAACTGCATATCCACACAGAGTCACCATCAAATTGCAGAATCACACGGTAACAGGTTCATACATAGGCTATACACAAGAATTAAAGGGTACAACTATGTGAACGAGCATGGATAACCTACAGTTAAAAAAAAAAAATTTAATCTAGAAATTTTATATAATATATTTTATATATATATATATATATATATATATATATATATATATATATATATATATATATATATATATATATATATATATATATATATATATATACATACATACATACACACACACACATACATATATATATATATATATTTATTTTAAGTATACACGCAGTATCTCACAAAAGTGAGTACACCCCTCACATTTTTGTAAATATTTTATTGTATCTTTTCATGTGACAACACTGAAGAAATTACACTTTGCTACAATGTAAAGTAGTGAGTGTACAGCTTGTATAACAGTGTAAATTTGCTGTCCCCTCAAAATATCTCAACACACAGCCATTAATGTCTAAACCGCTGGCGACAAAAGTGAGTACACCACTAAGTGAAAATGCCCAAATTGGGCCCAATTACCAATATTCTCTCCCCGATGTCATGTGACTCGTTAGTGTTACAAGGTCTCAGCTGTGAATTGGGAGCAGGTGTGTTAAATTTGGTGTCATCGCTCTCACTCTCTCATACTGGTCACAGGAAGTTCAAAATAGCACCTCATGGCAAAGAACTCTCTGAGGATCTTAAAAAAAGAATTGTTGCTCTACATAAAGATGGCCTAGGCTATAAGAAGATTGGCAAGACCCTGAAACTGAGCTGCAGCACAGTGGCCAAGACCATACAGCGGTTTAACAGGACAGGTTCCACTCAGAACAGGCCTTGCCATGGTCGACCAAAGAAGTTGAGTGAACATGCTCAGCGTCATATCCAGAGGTTGTTTATGGGAAACAGACGTATGAGTGCTGCCAGCATTGCTGCAGAGGTTGAAGGGGTGGGGGGTCAGCCTGTCAGTGCTCAGACCATACGCCGCACATTGCATCAAATTGGTGTGCATGGCTGTCGTCCCAGAAGGAAGCCTCTTCTAAAGATGATGCACAAGAAAGCCCGAAGACAAGGGGTCAGAGAATACCAACCAGCTGTGTGGCTAATAGAAATGTGCATGTCAGAATCAATGTTCACAGAACGGCCAACAGAAATGCGCATGCAGACGCGCACACGACCACGCATGCAGACGCGTGCACAATGTTTCTTGGTGCCAGACGGGCCATTTAAGGATGCTTCTGCCTGTGCTCTATAGCTTTCCCTGTGTCCCTCAATCTTGTTCCCTTGGTTGCTGACCTGGCTTACTCCTCACCTGATATTGGATTCCTCTTCTGTCTTGTCGTTAGTTTCTGACTCGGCTTGTTCCTGACTTTGGCTCTACTCCTGATTTGGTACCTTGTTGCCCGCCTGTTGACCCTGGCTATCCGGTAACCACGTTCCTGCCTCTGATCCTGACTTACCGCCCTGCTCGAGTGTCTGCCCAGCTGTCTGCTGCTGCAGTTCTGTACCACGCTGAACATTCCTGCTGCAAGTCTGCTGAGAGCTCTGATCAGCCACACACCCTGGCCCTGCAGCGCAAGTGGAGTGCTTTCTTAACCTAAGCTAAACTGCTGTGCACTACACAGCAGTTGCTGTGGCTACGGTTC
This sequence comes from Aquarana catesbeiana, assembly GCF_042186555.1. Taxonomy (NCBI): domain Eukaryota; kingdom Metazoa; phylum Chordata; class Amphibia; order Anura; family Ranidae; genus Aquarana; species Aquarana catesbeiana. The sequence continues at coordinate 406,950,765 of NC_133324.1, forward strand.
CAGATCTGATGATTCTCCTGCTGCCTCGCATCTCCTGCTGCAAGTTCCCTAACCTACATCTGCAAGCACTCATGTTCCTCCTGTCCCTTGGCGCCCTCTGTTTCACTTCCAGTGGAACCTGGGTTGGAGATACAAGAGAGCCCAACCTCATCATTTCAGTCTTCGCTCAGGTACGTGACAGTACCAGTCAGCCTGAAGTTCCAGTACCCGTCATCGGCCTGCTGAGCCGGTGCCCGTCACCCAGCTTGCTGAGCCGATGCCTGTGACCCAGATTGTTGAGCCAGCCTGAAGTTCCGGTGCCCATTACCCAGCCTGTTGAGACTGTCCCGTACCTGAGCGGAGACTGAAATGACAAGGTTGGCCTCTCTTGTATCTCCAGCCCAGGCCAAACTGGAATGGCAACCGGTGAAGCTCTGATGCCCAAGAGGGTTAAGGCAGTGCTTGAAAATAATGGTGGCCACACAAAATAGACACTTTGGGCCCAATCTGGACATTTTCACCTAGGGGTGTACTCACTTTTGTTGCCAGCGGTTTAAACATTAATGGCTGTGTGTTGAGTTATTTTGAGGGACAGCAAATTTACAGTTATACAAGCTGTACACTCACTACTTTGTAGCAAAGCGTCATTTCTTCGGTGTTGTCACATGAAAAGATATAAATAAAATATTTACAAAAATGTGAGGGATATACTCATTTTTGATAGATAGATAGATATATATATATATATATATATATATATATATATATACACACACACACACACACACACACACACACACACACACACACACACACACATCACTCTCATTAGTCCCCACTTAAAACAGAGAACAGGTAAAGACATAGGTAAAATGCAAGCAGGAAGGGAAACTGATATCAACCTATAAGTTCTTATTTGTTCCCTTCATCCCTCTCAGTATATCTGATAACAAAACAAACATGCAAGACAAAATGCAGCTTATTCAGTTACATCAATGTAAGACAAAGGTCCATTCCACAACAAAGAGTCCGGGAAAAATATATTATGAAAGTAGAAAAACGTCAGAAAACGACATACAGTGGAACCTTGGTTTACGAGTAACACTGTTAATGAGCGTTTTGAAAGACGAGCAACTTTTTTTTAAAATTCTGACTCAGTTTGCGAGTGTTGTCTAGCAAAACTAGTAAAATTCAAGCTAATGGGGTGTGCAGCACCGCATTTGGCCAGAGGTATGGGGGCGCCGGGGATACTCAGAATGGTTTGGAGCCGTTGAACCACTCAGAAACACTTGGTTCCTGAGTGTTTCTGAGTTCAGCCGAGCTGTCCCCGAGTATTTCCAAGGCTCTCCAGTGCCCCCCCCAACTCTGGCCACATGCGGTATTGCATGTAATAGAAGTCAATGCGGAACGATTTATCTTTGTTTCCATTGACTTCTATGGGGAAACTTACTTTGATATGCAAGTGCTTTGGATTACAAGCATTGTCCTGGAACGGATTATGCTCGTAATCCAAGGTTCCACTGTACCATTCATTTGCAAATTAAACAAAGTTTATAATGTATAAACATATAGCATTTAAGATAATAAGAGATCATTAGCTATAACATTAAAACAAACCTGGAATATTGCCAAAATCTCTGTAAATGCGGAAATCTGTATCTGAAGGGATAATACCACTCTGGAATATCTCTTGAGCCACCACTGATGCAAAAGGGTGGATGGCAGCCTCTGCATATGCTTGTACCAACCATGGGTTTTCAGGGCCTGTCAAAACAATTATAAATCGAAAAAACATAACTATAGATAAACCAGTAACTAAATAATGTGCACACTCTAGTCTTTAATCAATACTTAGGCAATTGTATACATCCTCTGGACTAATATTATGGTCCAGCACTTGACCTACATTGCCTTGTAATGTCACACACACCTGGCAATTTTTGTGACTTCTTTATACTTCTTACATTATATGCTTTATATGGTTGTTTAAAAAAAAATTTAAAGTGGAAGTCCAGTCAAATAATGAAAAATGTTCTATTATTTATATGTAAAATATCTTTATCTTTGACATTATTCATTTTCTGTATAGCCGATTGTGTCGCTTAGAATGTCTAGCTTTGATTGTGTCGCTTAGAATGTCTAAAATTACAATAAGCGTATATTGCTTGGTTTGTGCAAAAGTTATAGCGTCTACAAAATAGGGGATAGAATTACGGCATTTTTATTATTTATTTTTTACTAGTAATAGCGGTGATCCACGATTTTTAGCGGGACTGCGACATTGCGGCGAACAGATCGGACACTTTTGAAACTTTTTTGGGACCATTGACATTTATAGAGTGATCAGAGCTAAAAAAAATAGCCACAGATTACTGTATAAATGTCACTGGCAGAGAAGGGATTAACACTAGGGGGCGATCAAGGGGTTAAATGAGTTACCTGGGAGGTGTATCTGTGGGGGAAGTGTACTGACTAGAGGAGGAGAGAGATCGCTGTGCCTGATCACTTGGAACAGCAGATCTCTCTCTTTACTCCTGTGTCAGAACACAGATCTGTCTGTTTACATTGACAGATCCCCGTTTTGGCTCTCTGAGGAGCGATCGCGGGTGGCTGACAGACATCGCGGCCACGCAGATCGGCTCCAGCGTCGTGAGCGTCCCCCTATAGCTTCTTAAAGCGGCCAACGTACAATGAAGGCGGTTTGCGCAGCTGTGCCAACCTGCCATAGTACAACTGCGGCGGCTGGTCGGCAAGTTGTTAATAAAAGGTGTCAGTTTTGCCTATCACATGAGAAACCCACACTTTGTTCTTTTCGTTTCTACTACAGAGCCTGAGAATAGATGGGGGACTTGCCATTCCTGCAGCAACCTGTCAAGCCATGGAGATCCATTCCCGTGTGTAGTTCCTTTTCCAATTGAGACTTTAGGACTATTAATCATTTGTTTTGAATTCCCCTATACACTCATTTTATTTGGCTTTAAGGCGGCTTTTGCGCTTTGCGTTTTGGCTTATAAATTCATGGATGAAGGTCTGCTTTAAGATGGCAATACAAGGTTAAATTGGAAGTCCGGGCTAGAACTAAATAAGCGTAAAACTGCTCCCCACCTTCTAACATCTATACTATGATGTTTACATTCCTTGGGACAGCCATAAAACTGATATTAAAAAAAAAAAAAAAAAAAAAAAAAAAAAAAAAAAAAGGGCCCCTGTCCCTCTGTGCTCAAGCGCAAAGGCGATTGCACACATCAGTCTTGCATGCATGCAAACAGAGATCATCCCACACATGTGAAGTATCACTATGAATGGCAGATCCTGGGCAGCAATTCTAGCACCATACCTCCTGTGTAAATCTAAAGTGGTAACCCGTAAAGGATTTTAAAGCGTCACCTATGTACAATTAAATGTAAGTAGTTTGTTGCCATTGCACGGGCATGCACAATTTTAAAGCGTGACATGTTTGGCATTTATAAAATTAAATTTAAATTTTAAAGTCAATTTTAGAGTTAATATAACACTGGATTATGTATGGTGTTTATTTGCATTAAGATTCAAAAAAGTGCGTTTGAAAAACCGCTGCACATATACCGCTGCTTTAAAAAATATATAATGTTTGGGGATTCTAACAAATTTTCTAGCAAAAAAATACAGATTTTTACATGTGCCAGAAAAGGTCTGTTCTTCAATGGCTTGTCATTTTTTTTCTTTTTTTACACAAATTTGTACATTTTTAAATGTTTCTAACACATAGTATGTACATACCAAGAATTGCACCCCAAAATACATTCTGCTACTACTCCCGAGTATGGCGATACAACATGTGTGAGACTTTTCCACAGCCTGATCACATCCAGAGGCCCAACATTCAAATAGCACCTTCAGGCTTCTAACATATAGCATGTACATACCAAGAATTACACCCCAAAATGCATTCTGCTGAGCAAGGCTAAACAAAAGATTACCTGTGGTTTAAGTAGTGCAGTTGTCCACAGAGGAGAGCATTGGTCCAGGCAGCAGGCAGGGACACGGTCAGCGACAGTGAAAGGAAACGTCCATGCAGTAGGAAGGAATACTATCCATAGTCAGTACAGGCAGAGATATTGCCAGCACAGAAAAAGCATTGGTCCAGGCAGCAGGCAGAGATGTGGTCAGCAACAGCCAAAGCAATTGTTCAAGCAGCAGGCAGATACATGGTCAGCACAGCCAAAAGCACTGATCCTGTCAGTAGGCAGGAACATGGTCCATAAGCAGGTAGTACAGGTAGCAGGCAGAGGCAAGATTGATTAACAGGCCAGGGTCAGATGGCAGCAGGCAGAAACATCAGGCTTAGGGACTCGGTCAGGTAAGACCTGAGCACAGGGGGTAGGTGGGTCTTCCCACCCAAATCTCTTCATAGCCTATGGGTCTGCAGACCCTAATCAGAGAATTACAAAACCCAGAGAAAGACAAAAACTTTTCTCCACTCGTATAAAATATTCTGGTGCGCCTCATAGAAGTGAGACCCCTGTGTTGTCCTGAATCCCACGAATACAGTGGCAGGACAAAAGATCAGTTCAGGAGGCAGGAAACCAGCATTGTAGTTTAACAGGCTGAGGTCAATTCACATGGAAGGAAGAAACATGGTCGATAATTCAAGTGGCAGGCGGCAGGCAGAGGCATCGTCAATAAACAGTCCAGGGTCAGTTCAGGTGGAAAGCAGAGGCATTGTCAAAAATAGTCCAAGTCATACAGGGAAATAGCAGATGCTGGACACTGGAAAAATAACTTTACTTCACATATACACTATATTACCAAAAGTATTGTGACGCCTGCCTTTACATGCACATGGACTTTAATGGCATCCCAGTCTTAGTCCCTAGGGTTCAACATTGAGTTAGCCCATCCTATGAAGCAAGGTCCATAAAAGACATGGATGAGCGAGTTTGGGGTGGAGAAACTTGACTGGCCCGAGTCCCGACCTCAACCCAATAGAACACCTTCGGGATGAAGTAAAGCAAAGACTGCAAGCCAGGCCTTCTCATCCACATCAGTGCCTGACCTCACAAAATGCACTTCTAGAAGAATGGTCAAACATTCTCATAGACACTCCTAAACCTTGTGGACAGCCTTCCCAGAAGAGTTGAAGTTGTTATAGCTGCAAAATCAATATTGAACCCTACGGACTAAGACTGGGATGCCATTAAAGTTCATGTGTATGTAAAGGCAGGTGTCCCAATACTTCTGGTAATATAATATACTTCACCAATAGTGTAGTGATGTGTGAAAGATCCAGAAGCATTCTCCAATACAGAGGCCTGGCTGGGAGGGACATTGGGGACAGTAGTATCAGGTGTCACAGCGAATTCCATTACTGGAACATACACCACAGCTTTTTTGGGGTTTGCGGCCTGTTTGGGTAAGAGGGAGGATATCGGGGAAATGCCTTTCATGAAGTCTGGGCAATGAATCAGAGAGAATTTGTTCATGAGCATAGCCATGCGGATAGAGAAGGGCCGTAACAATGTCTTCTTGGTATTTTAGGTAGGTTAGGGCTCTTTGTGCGCACTTAGAAAAGATGACATACAAATTGTACAGGGGTAACTGAAACAAGTAGATGGCGACCTTTTTTTAGCAACAGGAGTGATCTCCTGGTGGCCTCTTGTTTGGACTCTCTCCTCCTCAGAATCTGTTGCTGAGCCACTGCTTTCAACTGGTTCATACTCAGAATCTGAGTCTGACGGAGAGAGTTCCCTGCTACTCTCAGCCACCATACTCAGTATCTGGAGAGCCTCCTTGCTGCTGTATCTTTTTTTTTTTTTTTTTTTTTTAGACATGTTGATGCTTCATTGCTGATGTTAATCCCTGGTACCGTGTGCCAGATGTTGATCCCTGGTACAGATCTGTTCATACCGTGTGACAAATGTATAAATATAATATTCCACTCCATGTTCACCAGTTTCAAACAGCATGTCTTGATATGCTTGCAGGGATAAACTCCAGATGTTCAACGATCATATATAGAAAAGGGAGAAGCCTTTTGAGGGTAAAAAATTTGAGCATGAACTATATCACTAGTGGCGGTATCAGCCTACCAACTAGTTCAGATAGTGTAGAAAGTACTCTCCGATCCGACGCATTTCCACACAACTGTCGTCTACTGGGAAATGGAGAATACCCAGTAGACAGTTGTGTGGAAACGCATCGGATCGGAGAGTACTTGCAACGCTATCTGAATTAGATGGCTGGCTGATACCGCCGCTAGTGATACAGTTCATGCTCAAATTTTTTAACCTCAATGTAAATGTAACTTATCTTTTAATAAAAAAAGTTGGCTGATTTACACTTCTCTCTTTTCTATATATGATCCTTGAACATATGCGTTTATCCCTGCAAGCATATCAAGACATGCTGTTTGAAACTTCCACACATATGATCATTCCTGCACAAGCTCCTTTAATCTCTGTAATAGGGATCCATCGGATCTGGCAAAGGCCATCCTCTTTTCTTGTGGACGGAGCACTTTTTCATTTTCTTTGAGCACTGGTGGACACGGAGTGGAATATTATATTTACACATTCATTTGTTATATACATTTTCCATCAAGTGTGTGGACTTGCTTTATGGACTCGAGCTTCTGGATTCAATATAACTTTTTTTTTTGGCACACTGAAAATCGTTTGAATAATGCACTATTTATTGTGACCATTGTTTTGCATCACCAGTGCTGAATTTATGATTAGAGTATATACATCATTTACATTTATTGTTTGAGCACAAGTTATAGGAGTGATTGTGTCAAATCAATTCACTCACATTATTTGCTATTTCAGCACATTATCACGAGTGCGCTACTTTAAAAAAGGAACAGCGCACCATTAGTATATTTTTTGTTTATTTTATTCCTTCCAGGATTTGGGTTGCAGAAGTTCTATACCAGACCAGTGCAGAGATATACAGTAAAACCTTGGTTTGAGAGCGTTTTGCAAGACAGGCAAAATGTTTTCATAAATTTTGACTTGATACACAAGCGATGTCTTGATATACAAGTAGCGTCAAGTCACAACTGTGTATAAAAGAGAAGAGAGGCACCTAAGTGTGAATGAAGTGAGTTGCTAAATGAAGGTACAACATTTAGCAACTCACATCCTCCCAACTCATCATTCTCTGCACCGCCATCATCTGTTCCACTCTGCGCTCCACGAGCGGTTCAAGCCTCGCTCTACCGCAGGGTAGTCTTCCCGATCACAATTGCAGATGGACATCGGTGAGAGCCGGAGGTGCGGAGGATGTTCTATGTGGACAGCTTTACCCCAGATGCCTGCATACTTAGATGTGCCGGTTTTAACCATCAACCATGTGAGTTACCTTCATTAAATGTAACCATATTGCTACACTTCGAGGAGCCTATCTTCTCTTTTATATTCTGTAGCTCCTGTTGGATTTTGCTTCTAATCCCCTTGTAGAGGTGGCCATTTGTCAATGGACATTTTATGGTTACACAACCGATCACATTGCTATGATCTTTTTATATGGACTATAAACTGAAAGACCTATGAATAAATGGTTGTGGAACAAATCATCTGAGTGCTTTGGAATACAAGCAAGTTTCCAGAACTAATTATGCTTGCAATCCAAGGTTATACTGTATTTATAAAAACTGTGTGACAGATATTGATCCCTGGTACAGATGTGTTGATACCATGTGACAGATTTTGATCACAGGTACAGACGTGCTTATATCGTATGACAGATGTTGATCCCTGGTACAGATGTATTGGTACCGTGTGACAGATGTTGATCCCTAGTACAGATGTGCTGGTACTGTGCGACAGATGTGGATCACTGGCACAAATGGACAGATGTAGATCACTGGTGCAGATGTGTTGATACCATTTGACAGATATTTTACACTGGTACAGATGCGTTTTTACTGTGCATCAGATGTTTTACACTGACAGCACACTGTGTGGGGATACTTGCTGGGTGATCAGTATGTGTAAAGCAGTAAAAGTGCTGATACTGTGTGACAGATGTTGATCACTGGTACAGATACTGTGTGACCGATGAAGATCACTGGTACAGATGTATTACACTGGTACGGATGTGTTGGTACCATGTGACAGATGTTTTACACTGACAGGACACGGTGTGGGGACACTTACTTTACTAATAACATCCATTCCTTTCATTCACCGCTTCATTATTGGACTGAGTACTTTGGTGGGTACTTTTTCCTCACGTTTTTCATCATTATTTTCCATTGATTAGTTTTATTCCCTCACCTCTGCACAAATCCACTTTTCACCCCATACAGTCACTATTCACCATTCCTAATTTCACTCATCATCTTTTTCCCCCAGCAATCCCCATTTTGGTGATTTATCCATCACCCTGAGTGCTCCACAGTCTCGGGTCCACCCCAGACCATATCTGTGGTGGCTGTCATCGCTGGGCTGCCTACCTCAGCCCCCGGTCATGGTGTCCCCGGATGGCTCACTTCTCTCGGCTCCTTCACCATCAGCACACGGATTCCAGCGAGTACACATGTATTTCGGGGGGTCATTGCTACCTCATCCATTGTCATGTGGATATACGATAGACTACCTTTCTACTTTTAAATTATAGTCGCAACGCACATCTGCTCCTGAGGCACCGAGCCACGAAACGCGTCAAGCTACCAGATGCCTTGCTTTAATTTTTATCTTATGCTACTTATATATGGTTTATGTTTTATTAATTACACAGGAATACCAAGGTCATAGGTCATGCAGGCACTACCTTGCAGTAACTGTATATCTTTAACATGCCATTGGTGGGTTTTGTAACCTTATCAGGCTTCCTAGATGTTATCAGTGTTATCACGTTTAACAGTTTTTTAAACTCACATCAGCATTATATATGTTACATATTGTGTATGATTTATTAAACATTCCATCTATCCACCAATCCATAAAATTGCAAACCAGGTGCTTCACTTAAAGTCCCACCGATTTGTCGCTTGCTTGCTGGTTCACTTGCTTTGCTGCGTGCATGCTTGCTCACCCCTTTTTTTGTCACTGGTACAAATGTGTTGGTACCGTGTGACAGATGTTAATCACTGGTACAGATGGACATATGTAGATCACTGGTGCAGATGTGTTGATACCGTTTGACAGATATATTTTACACTGGTACTGATGTGTTTTAACTATGCAACAGATGTTTTACACTGACAGCACACTGTGTGGAGACACGTGCTGGGAGATCAGTGTGTGTAAAGCAACAACAATGCTGGTACTGTGTGACAGATGTTGATAACTGGTACAGATGTTGATCACTGGTACAGATGTACAGGTACCGTGTGACAGATGAAAATCACTGGTACAGATGTGTTTTTACTGTGTAACAGATGTTTTACAATGACAGGACACGGTGTGGTGACACTTGCTGGGTGATCAGTGTGTGTAAAGCAGTAAAAGATCTACAAGTGCTGATTATATAATGTGTCCAATCAGCTAAAAGTGCTAATTGGACACAGCCATCATGTGATAAGAAGGGCCAATCACAGAGCCCAGGTACGTCGAAGCTCCCACCTGTTTAAGTGCAGTGGCCGGTTGGGGATTACAAATAAAAAAGGTCTAAAACATAAGCAGCTTCACTAAAACAAATGTTTCACATTGAGGACTACATACCTGTCTGAAATACCAGCTCCTTTCCACCAACACCAGCAGCCTCCAAATTGATGAAAGCACGAATAAGCTTGGCCCATGGGTGTTGAGTAATGAAACCATGGCTGCCCTGAGACAAAAAAAAAAAAAGTTTTTTGCATTCATATGGTATTATCTAAGCAAATGTATGTTTTCTGTTAGTGTGGGTATGCAGTGGTATTTGCACATCTCCCTTAGTTACCTTTCAGCGCTCCCAGGTGCACAGTCACTGAAAGTGCTCCGATACTCACATACCAGCCACAATTACTTTTCAGGCAGATTTTAGCATTTTTGTCCCCATAGACTTCAATGCAAACGCCTGAAAAGTGCGACAGGAGCTTTTATCAAATGTTTTTGCAAGTGTTTTGTTGCACATTTTCTGCTCAAACAGCAGCTCTCCACACCTTTGTTGAAGAACGCCTGAAAAATAGCCTGACAAAAGTTACAAAAAGTGTGCAACTATGCTCCACAAAATGCTTTAAAAAACATTTGAAAAAAACTCTTTAAAAACATGATGCCTGGTGTGAATACCGCCTTAGAAAGCTTAAACTTTCCTACCCATATGATGGGTAGTATCACTAATGCTGCGTACACACAACCGGACTTTACGGCATACTTGGTCCGGCATACCAGATTTCGTCAGACAATTCGATCGTGTGTGGGCCCCAGCCGACTTTGTTTTATCAAAAGTTTGACGGACTTAGATTTGAAACATGTTTGAAATCTATCCGACGGATTCGAGTCCGGTCGAAAAGTCCGCTCGTCTGTATGCTAGTCCGACGGACAAAAAACGACGCTAGGGCAGTTATTGGCTACTGGCTATGAACTTCCTTGTTTTAGTCGTACGTCATCACGCACGAATCCGTCGGACTTAGGTTGATCGTGTGTAGGCAAGTCCGTTCATTCGTAAAGTCCGTCGAAAAGTCCGCCGGGCAAAGTATGCCGTAAAGTCCGGTCGTGTGTACGCGGCATAAGAAATGAGAGGTGTGAGAGGGGGCAGGAACACATGCCAATATCCCGGTGGAAGCTCATGTTTGCATATTAAAGTGAGCAGGGTTTGTGGGCTCCTAGACACTCTGGAAAGTAACTGGGTACCTGCACTAAAGATTCTAGTTTCTACATGATGTAGAACCAAACAAATTCTCAAATTTCTATGCCAGTGCTGTTTAAACATGGGTCAGAAGAGCATATTTCCTAGGCCCAAAGAAAAGCTTAGATTGCAAGTCTGAAAATGGGCTCGTATCTCATAATCCAGAGTTCTAGAATGCGAGGAAACTCCTTTTATTTAAAAGTAGGAAATATAGCCTGTCAAGTTATAAAGCAATGGGATCTCTAGTTGTTATTTTCCATATCCCTGAACATCTATCATTTTTTCCCCCATTGACATCAACTGTGGAAGGGAGTTCCACATTCGTACTGCTCTAACAGTAAATAACCCCCAACACCAGGGGTCTGAAACTGGCAGCCCTCCAGCTGTTGCAAAACTACAAGTCCCATCATGCCTCTGCATGTGGGATTCATGCTTGTAACTGTCAGCCTGCCTTGCAATGCCTCATGGGACTTGTAGTTTTGCAACAGCTGGAGGGCCACAAGTTTAAGACCACTGCCCTACACAGTTTAGGAATGAACCATTTCTCATCCAACTTCAATGTTTGGCTGCATGTGTTCTTTTAAAGAGCTTAGGGTACTTTACTCCCAATGCTAGAGTCATTATTTAAAGATTTCTATATTGCAATCATATCCTCTCTTAGGCGTCTCTTCCCCAGGGAGAATAGGTTTACATGTTTGTAGTCATTCCTCATAACATAGGTCCTCTAGGCCCCATATTAAGTGTGTTGCCTTTCTCTGGACTCTCTTCAGTTCAAGGAAATCCTTCCTGAGAATTGTTGACCAGAACTGGATGACATACTCAAGATGTGGCCGAACCAGAACTATGTAAAGTGGCAGAATTATAGTTTTATCTCTTCTATCCTTTTTGAATGCATGTTAATAGACTGCAGGCCATGCTTGGTGCAGCTTGGCAATGTATGCTACTTCTGAGTCTGATCTACTAGGACCCCCAGATACTTCTTCCACCCTTGATTCCCCCAAAAGTCTCCCCCCCCCCCCCAAGCGTGTAACTTGCATTCACATTTTTTTTAGCTCCCAAGGGCAATACTTTGTTTTTCAATATTAAACCTCATCTGTTATATAGATGCCCATCCTTTTATTTTTAACTAGGTCCTCCTGGACACTTGTGCACCTCAAGGATTAAATCTTCACTGGGATTTTGATTTGTATTTGAAGTGACCCTTTACCTTCCCCTGTCTGTTACATCCATTACACTTATTTTACGCTACATGGGCCAGTTCACACCATGAATCGCACAGGAACGTTTCTGTCTGATTCACATGCAATCTGGGTGCAGTGCAATTTCAGCCCATTCATTTGAATGGGCTGAAGTGGCACCAGCCCACAGTAAAGGTAGTGCACTACTTTTCAAAACACAGAGCCACTGGATCCCATTTTACTACTACCATGCAATCGGGTGCAGGCAAATGCACCCCATTTCTGATCTGCGTTTAGGGCATCAATAGCATTGCAATGACAACCGCTGCAGATTTGAAGAGCAGTGCGCTTTGAACGGGTGTGGGAAACATGCATTTATTGCGGGTTTTTCACACACAGCGCTGTGGTGTGAACTGGCCCTATATTGGTATGGATCCATTAGTACCGCACTTATTCTTGTTAATAGACATTTTGTATCTTTTGGTATGTGTTATACATATCCATTTTGTGCTATTTTGTTTTTGCTGTTTTAACTGCATGTACCAATTATGCACGGTTTCCTCCCCCTTGTTCTTTAGGTGGGAGAGGACAAGTATTTATTGGTGAATTTTGTATGTTTTGGGTAGCTATGACTAAGGCCCCATTGGTTGAAATGCGTTAGCTTCCTTCACTGGATATTTAAAATTCTTGCTTAAAAAAATGTATGTTTCCTTAGTGGTTTACAATGTTGTTGGCTCTTTCTTTTGAATTGCATATAGAAAATATGCCATTAATCACCACCTTCTGGACAAGCCCCTGCAATCAGTTTTCTATCTAGGTACATACAATCTAACCCAGGGGTCTTCAAACTATGGCCCTCCAGTTGTTCAGAAACTACAATTCCCATCATTCCTAGTCATGTCTGTGAATGTCAGAGTTTTACAATGGCTCATGGGATGTGTAGTTCCGCAACATCTGGAGGGCCGTAGTTTGAGGATCCCTGATCTAACCAATGCTAAAAGACATTACATTTGTAAATTAACCTTTATGGGGTATTGTAAAAAATGCCTTTGCAAAATCCAGATACACTACGTCCACAGACCTTCCTCTATCCAAATTACACCTCATCTCCTCATCAGGAACGCATCATGAAATCAGTGGGCCAGTGTGCAAGACCAAAAGTGGACCCCAGGGATTTTGGGGACCCCAGGGATTTTGGGAGTAGACGTGGTTTAAAAATTGTGCTAAATACTGGGCTTGGCTTAAAGGGGGTGTGATTAGAGTCTGAGATGACTTACATATTGCAATACTGCATACTGCAGAATGTGGTAATGTTAAATAGTGAATGTACAGTCGTGAGAGGAGTGCAGAGTATATGGCGGTCACAGGAGGTGGGCAGCCCCCTGCTCCGTCCAGGCGGCAGGGCAGCAATCTGCATGGATCACCAGCCATACACCTTCTGGCTGGGCTCCCCGCTACTCAAATGAGGAGCACTTCTCATTCATGATGGAGCGGACCAGTCCTACCTTCTCTCTGGGACCGGCTTCCCCCCTGATCACTGTACTGTTGCTGTTGGTCGGGTTTGCAGAGGATCCTTCTACACAAGCATCCATTGGTGCAGTGTGGGTCAGAGTACAGTGTGCACCCCCTTCCTCGGAGCCCGTGTGCAGTGCACACATTGCTCCCATGGATGATATGCCACTGTTCATCATAGAATGTTAAAAGGTCTGCCCATTGGCTGAGATACCCCATATACCCATAACCTGACCTTGGGTTGCCCTTCCCATATCTAGTACAACCAAGTACCTGGCCACCTAGTGGTAGAACAGAAAAGTGCAACAAGACCAAACTTAGGGAGAAATCAATGGATCTCTAACAATCAACCAGGATAACTACTGCATCCCTGCCTAAACTCCAGGGTGCTACATAAGTTTTTCTAGTCTTTTTTGAACATAGGTTTCTGCCACATATAGTATTGTACATGTAATAAAATACATTGCAAAGTATGTAAATGTTCAAACTTAACCACTTGACGACCGCCTCACGCCGATGTACGTCGGCAAGGCGGCACGGACAGGCAAAATCACGTACAGGGTACGTGATTTGCCTTCCGCGGGTGGGGGGTCCAATCGGACCCCCCCCCCGCCGCCCGAGGCGGTCCCGTTCTGTCCCCCGGCGATCAGAGACGAGGGGGAGGCCATCCGTTCGTGGCCCCCCCCTCGCGATCGCCGCCGGCCAATGGGAACACTCCTTTGCTGCTGTATGCTAAACAGCAGCAAAGGAAGTGATGTAATCTCCCCTCGGGTCGGTAGTTTCCGTTCCGGCCCGAGGAGAGAAGACATGTGAGTGAATGCACCAACACACACACACACAGTAGAACATGCCAGGCACACATTACACCCCGATCCCCCCCCGATCCCCCCCCAATCACCCCCCCCCCGTCACAAACTGACACCAGCAGTTTTTTTTTTTTTTTTCTGATTACTGCTGTGTCAGTTTGTGACAGTTACTGTGTTAGCACAGTTACTGTTACCCCCCTGTAGGTCTAGGGTACCCCCCTAACCCCCCCTAATAAAGTTTTAACCCCTTGATCACCCCCTGTCACCAGTGTCGCTAAGCGATCATTTTTCTGATCGCTGTATTAGTGTCGCTGGTGACGCTAGTTAGTGAGGTAAATATTTAGGTTCGCCGTCAGCGTTTTATAGCGTCAGGGACCCCCATATACTACCTAATAAATGTTTTAACCCCTTGATTGCCCCCTAGTTAACCCTTTCACCACTGATCACTGTATAACCGTTACGGTTGACGCAGGTTAGTTTGTTTTTTTTTTATAGTGTCAGGGCACCCGCCGTTTATTACCGAATAAAGGTTTAGCCCCCCGATCGCCCGGCGGTGATATGCGTCGCCCCAGGCAGCGTCAGATTAGCGCCAGTACCGCTAACACCCACGCACACAGCATACGCCTCCCTTAGTGGTATAGTATCTGATCGGATCAATATCTGATCTGATCAGATCTATACTGGCGTCCCCAGCAGTTTAGGGTTCCCAAAAACGCAGTGTTAGCGGGATCAGCCCAGATACCTGCTAGCACCTGCGTTTTGTCCCTCCGCCCGGCCCACCCAAGTGCAGTATCGATCGATCACTGTCACTTACAAGGCACTAAACGCATAACTGCAGCGTTCGCAGAGTCAGGCCTGATCCCTGCGATTGCTAACAGTTTTTTTGGTAGCATTTTGGTGAACTGGCAAGCACCAGCCCCAGGCAGCGTCAGGTTAGCGCCAGTACCGCTAACACCCACGCACGCACCGTACACCTCCCTTAGTGGTATAGTATCTGAACGGATCAATATCTGATCCGATCAGATCTATACTAGCGTCACCAGCAGTTTAGGGTTCCCAAAAACGCAGTGTTAGCGGGATCAGCCCAGATACCTGCTAGCACCTGCGTTTTGCCCCTCCGCCCGGCCCAGCCCAGCGCACCCAAGTGCAGTATCGATCGATCACTGTCACTTACAGAACACTAAACGCATAACTGCAGCGTTCGCAGAGTCAGGCCTGATCCCTGCGATCGCTAACAGTTTTTTGGTAGCGTTTTGGGGAACTGGCAAGCGCCAGCGGCCTAGTACACCCCGGTCGTAGTCAAACCAGCACTGCAGTAACACGTGGTGACGTGGCGAGTCCCATAAGTGCAGTTCAAGCTGGTGAGGTGGCAAGCACAAGTAGTGTCCCGCTGCCACCAAAAAGACAAACACAGGCCCGTCGTGCCCATAATGCCCTTCCTGCTGCATTCGCCAATCCTAATTGGGAACCCACCACTTCTGCAGCGCCCGTACTTCCCCCATTCACATCCCCAACCAAATGCAGTCGGCTGCATGAGAGGCATTTTCTTTATGTCCTCCCGAGTACCCCTACCCAGCGAACCCCCCAAAAAAGATGTTGTGTCTGCAGCAAGCGCGGATATAGGCGTGACACCCGCTATTATTGTCCCTCCTGTCCTGACAATCCTGGTCTTTGCATTGGTGAATGTTTTGAACGCTACCATACACTAGTTGAGTATTAGCGTAGAGTACAGCATTGCACAGACTAGGCACACTTTCACAGGGTCTCCCAAGATGCCATCGCATTTTGAGAGACCCGAACCTGGAACCGGTTACAGTTATAAAAGTTAGTTACAAAAAAAGTGTGAAAAAAAAAAAAAAATATGAAATAAAAAAAAATAGTTGTCGTTTTATTGTTCTCTCTCTCTCTATTCTCTCTCTCTATTGTTCTGCTCTTTTTTACTGTATTCTATTCTGCAATGTTTTATTGTTATTGTTATTGTTATTATGTTTTATCATGTTTGTTTTTCAGGTGTGTAATTATTTATACTTTACTGTTTACTGTGCTTTATTGTTAACCATTGTTAACCATTTTTTTGTCTTCAGGTACGCCATTCACGACTTTGAGTGGTTATACCAGAATGATGCTTGCAGGTTTAGGTATCATCTTGGTATCATTCTTTTCAGCCAGTCGGCTTTCATGTAAAAGCAATCCTAGCGGCTAATTAGCCTCTAGACTGCCTTTACAAGCCGTGGGAGGGAATGCCCCCCCCACCCCCACCGTCTTCCGTGTTTTTCTCTGGCTCTCCTGTCTCAACAGGGAACCTGAGAATGCAGCCGGTGATTCAGCCAGCTGACCATAGAGCTGATCAGAGACCAGAGTGGCTCCAAACATCTCTATGGCCTAAGAAACCGGAAGCTACGAGTATTTCATGACTTAGATTTCGCCGGATGTAAATAGCGCCATTGGGAAATTGGGGAAGCATTTTATCACACCGATCTTGGTGTGGTCAGATGCTTTGAGGGCAGAGGAGAGATCTAGGGTCTAATAGACCACAATTTTTTCAAAAAAGAGTACCTGTCACTACCTATTGCTATCATAGGGGATATTTACATTCCCCGAGATAACAATAAAAATGATTAAAAAAAAAAAATATGAAAGGAACAGTTTAAAAGTAAGATTAAAAAAGCAAAAAAATAATAAAGAAAAAAAAAAAGCACCCCTGTCGCCCCCTGCTCTCGCGCTAAGGCGAACGCAAGCGGCGGTCTGGCGTCATATGTAAACAGCAATTGCACCATGCATGTGAGGTATCACCGCGAAGGCCAGATCGAGTGCAGTAATTTTTCCAGTAGACCTCCTCTGTAAATCTAAAGTGGTAACCTGTAAAGGCTTTTGAAGGCTTTTAAACATGTATTTATTTTGTTGCCACCGCACGTTTGTGCGCAATTTTAAAGCATGTCATGTTTGGTATCCATGTACTCGGCCTAAGATCATCTTTTTTATTTCATCAAACATTTGGGCAATATAGTGTGTTTTAGTGCATTAAAATTTAAAAAAAGTGTGTTTTTTCCCCAAAAAATGCGTTTGAAAAATCGCTGCGCAATTACTGTGTGAAAAAAAAAAATGAAACACCCACCATTTTAATCTGTAGGGCATTTGCTTTAAAAAAATATATAATGTTTGGGGGTTCAAAGTAATTTTTTTGCAAAAAAAAAAAAAACTTTTTCATGTAAACAATAAGTGTCAGAAAGGGCTTTGTCTTCAAGTGGTTAGAAGAGTGAGTGATGTGTGACATAAGCTTCTAAATGTTGTGCATAAAATGCCAGGACAGTTCAAAACCCCCCCAAATGACCCCATTTTGGAAAGTAGACACCCCAAGCTATTTGCTGAGAGGCATGTCGAGTCCATGGAATATTTTATATTGCGACACAAGTTGCGGGAAAGAGACAAATTTTTTTTTTTTTTTTTTTTTTTTTGCACAAAGTTGTCACTAAATGATATATTGCTCAAACATGCCATGGGAATATGTGAAATTACACCCCAAAATACATTCTGCTGCTTCTCCTGAGTACGGGGATACCACATGTGTGAGACTTTTTGGGAGCCTAGCCGCGTACGGGACCCCGAAAACCAAGCACCGCCTTCAGGCTTTCTAAGGGCGTGAATTTTTGATTTCACTCTTCACTGCCTATCACAGTTTCGGAGGCCATGGAATGCCCAGGTGGCACAAAACCCCCCCCAAATGACCCCATTTTGGAAAGTAGACACCCCAAGCTATTTGCTGAGAGGTATAGTGAGTATTTTGCAGACCTCACTTTTTGTCACAAAGTTTTGAAAATTGAAAAAAGAAAAAAAAAATGTTTTTTCTTGTCTTTCTTCATTTTCAAAAACAAATGAGAGCTGCAAAATATTCACCATGCCTCTCAGCAAATAGCTTGGGGTGTCTACTTTCCAAAATGGGGTCATTTGGGGGGGTTTTATGCCACCTGGGCATTCCATGGCCTCCGAAACTGTGATAGGCAGTGAAGAGTGAAATCAAAAATTTTCACCCTTAGAAATCCTGAAGGCAGTGATTGGTTTTCGGGGTCCCGTACGCGGCTAGGCTCCCAAAAAGTCCCACACATGTGGTATCCCCATACTCAGGAGAAGCAGCTAAATGTATTTTGGGGTGCAATTCCACATATGCCCATGGCCTGTGTGAGCAATATATCATTTAGTGACAACTTTATGAAAAAAAAAAAAAAAAAAAGTGTCACTTTCCCGCAACTTGTGTCAAAATATAAAATATTCCATGGACTCAATATGCCTCTCAGCAAATAGCTTGGGGTGTCTACTTTCCAAAATGGGGTCATTTTGGGGGGTTTTGTGCCACCTGGACATTCCATGGCCTCCGAAACTGTGATAGGCAGTGAAGAGTGAAAGCAAAAATTTACACCCTTAGAAAACCTGAAGGCGGTGATTGGTTTTCGGGGCCCCGTACGCGGCTAGGCTCCCAAAAAGTCCCACACATGTGGTATCCCCGTACTCAGGAGAAGCAGCTGAATGTATTTTGGGGTGCAATTCCACATAGGCCCATGGCCTGTGTGAGCAATATATCATTTAGTGACAACTTTTTGTAAATATTTTTTTTTTTTTTTTTTTTTGTCATTTTTCAATCACTTGGGACAAAAAAAATAAATATTCAATGGGTTCAACATGCCTCTCAGCAATTTCCTTGGAGTGTCTACTTTCCAAAATGGGGTCATTTGTGGGGGTTTTGTACTGCCCTGCCATTTTAGCACCTCAAGAAATGACATAGGCAGTCATAAACTAAAAGCTGTGTAAATTCCAGAAAATGTACCCTAGTTTGTAGACGCTATAACTTTTGCGCAAACCAATAAATATACGCTTATTGACATTTTTTTTACCAAAGGCATGTGGCCGAATACATTTTGGCCTAAATGTATGACTAAAATTTAGTTTATTGGATTTTTTTTATAACAAAAAGTAGAAAATATCATTTTTTTTCAAAATTTTCGGTCTTTTTCCGTTTATAGCGCAAAAAATAAAAACCGCAGAGGTGATCAAATACCATCAAAAGAAAGCTCTATTTGTGGGAAGAAAAGGACGCAAATTTCGTTTGGGTACAGCATTGCATGACCGCGCAATTAGCAGTTAAAGCGACGCAGTGCCAAATTGGAAAAAGACCTCTGGTCCTTAGGCAGCATAATGGTCCGGGGCTCAAGTGGTTAACCAATCCAAAGCTGCATTACTACTTACAAAATAATATAAAAATATGCAGACTAGGAAGTGCAAACTGATGAAAAGTAAAAATGAGGTACACTGTATAACAAAGGTTAGCAGTGAACACTAGAGTAATGTAGTACTTATCTAGTACTATATTGTGCCATATTAAATGTAAATCTCCTCGATTTGCACCTTTCAGGATGGCAGTAATATGACTGCACCTGGCGGCTGTATGAGCCTACAGCCTACATCCTAGCCATTACATAGGAGATTAATAGTGGGTGCAAATATATATAACAGTTTAAAATTGCTATCCCCTCAAAATAACTCAAACACACAACCATTAATGTCTAAACTGCTGGCAACAAAAGTGAGTACACCCCTAATTGAAAATGTTCAAATTGGGCTCAAAGTGTCAATATTTTGTGTGCCCACCATTATTTTCCAGCACTGCCTTAACCCTCTTGGGCATGGAGTTCCCCAGAGCTTCACGGGTTGCCACTGGAGTCCTCTTCCACTCCTCCATGATGACATCACAGAGCTGGTGAATGTTAGAGACCTTGCATTTGAGGATGCCCCACAGATGCTCAATAGGGTTTAGGTCAGGAGACGTGCTTGGCCAGTCCATCACCTTTACCCTCAGCTTCTTTAGTAAGGCAGTGGTAGTCTTTGAGGTGTGTTTGGGGTCGTTATGTTGGAATACTGCCCTGCGGCCCAGTCTCCAAAGGGAGGGGGATCATGCTCTGCTTCAGTATGTCACAGTACATGTTGGCATTCATGGTTCCCTCAATGAACTGTAGCTCCCCAGTGCTGGCAGCACTCATGCAACCCCAGACCATGACACTCCCACCACCATGCTTGACTGTAGGCAAGACACACTTGTCTTTGTACTCCTCACCTGGTTGCTGCCCCACACGCTTGACACCATCTGAACCAAATAAGTTTATCTTGGTCTCATCAGACCACAGGACATGGTTCCAGTAATCTATGCCCTTAGTCCACTTCTCTTCAGCAAACTGTGGTATTTCTTGTGCATCACTTTTAGAAGAGGCTTCCTTCTGAGACGACAGCCATGCAGACCAATTTGATGTAGTGTACGGCGTATGGTCGGAGCACTGACAGGCTGACCCCCCCATCCCTTTAACCTCTGCAGCAATGCTGGCAGCACTCATAAGTCTATTTCCCAAAGACAACCTCTGGATATGACGCTGAGCATGTGCTCTCAACTTCTTTGGTCGACCATGGCGAGGCCTTTTCTGAGTGGAAACTGTCCTGTTAAACAGCTGTATGGTCTTGGCCACCATGCTGCAGCTCAGTTTCAGGGTCTTGGCAATCTTCTTATAGCCTAGGCCGTCTTTATGTAGAGCAACAGTTCTATTTTTCAGATCCTCAGAGAGTTCTTTGCCATGAGGTGCCTGTTTGAACATCCAGTGACCAGTATGAGAGAGTGAGAGCGATAACACCAAAATTTAACACACCTGCTCCCCATTCACACCGGAGACCTTGTAACACTAACGAGTCACATGAAACCAGGAGGGAAAATGGCTAATTGGGCCCAATTTGGACATTTTCAATTAGGAGTGTACTCACTTTTGTTGCCAGCAGTTTAGACATTAATGGGGTGTTGAGTTATTTTGAGGGGACAGCAAATTTAAACTGTTATACAAGATGTACACTCACTACTTTACATTGTAGCAAAGTGTCATTTCTTCAGTGTTGTCACATCAAAAGATATAATAAAATATGACTAGATGTATATACAGTGGAGCAAAAAAGTATTTAGTCAGCCACCAATTGTGCACGTTCTCTAAAAAGATGAGAGGTCTGTAATTGTCATCATAGGTATACCTAAACTATGAGAGACAAAATGTGGAAACAAATCCAGACAGACAATCACATGGTCTGATTTTTGAAAGCATTTATTTGCAAATTATGGTGGAAAATAAGTATTTTGTCAATATCAAAAGTTCATCTCAATACTTTGTTATATATCCTTTGTTGGCAATGACAGAGGTCAAACATTTTCTTTAAGTCTTCACAAGGTTGTCACACACTGTTGCCGGTATGTTGGCCCATTCCTCCATGCAGTTCTCCTCTAGAGCAGTGATGTTTTGGGGCTGTCGCTGGGCAACGCGGACTTTCAACTCCCTCCAAAGGTTTTCTATGGGGTTGAGATCTGGAGACTGACTAAACCACTCCAGGACCTTAAAATGCTTCTTGCGAAGCCACTCCTTCGTTGCCCGGGCGGTGTGTTTGGGATCATTGCCATGTTGAAAGACCCAGCCACGTTTCATCTTCAATGCCCTTGCTGATGGGAGGAGGTTTGCACTCAAAATCTCACGATACATGGCCCCATTCATTCTTTCATGTACATGGATCAGTCGTCCTGTTCCCTTTGCAGACAAACAGCCCCAAAGCATGATGTTGCCACCCCCATGCTTCACAGTAGGTATAGTGTTCTTTGGTTGCAACTCAGCATTCTCTCTCCTCCAAACAGGACGAGTTGTGTTTCTACCAAACAGTTCTACTTTGGTTTCATCTGACCATATGACAGTCTCCCAATCCTCTTCTGGATCATCCAAATGCTCTCTAGCAAACCTCAGACGGGCCCAGATATGTACTGGCTTAAGCAGGGGGACACATCTGGCACTGCAGGATCTGAGTCCCTGGCGGCGTAGTGTGTTACTGATGGTAGCCTTTGTTACGTTGGTCCCAGCTCTCTGCAGGTCATTCATTAGGTCCCCCGTGTGGTTCTGGGATTTTTGCTCACTGTTCTTGTGATCATTTTGACCCCACAGGGTGAGATCTTGCGTGGAGCCCCAGATCAAGGGAGATTATCAGTGGTCTTGTATGTCTTCCATTTTCTAATTATTGCTCCCACAGTTGATTTCTTCACACCAAGCTGCTTACCTATTGCAGAGTCAGTCTTCCCAGCCTGGTGCAGGTCTACAATTTTGTTTCTGGTGTCCTTCAACAGCTCTTTGGTCTTCATCATAGTGGAGTTTGGAGTGGGACTGTTTGAGGTTGTGGACAGGTGTCTTTCATACTGATAACAGGTTCAAACAGGTGCCATTAATACAGGTAATGAGTGGAGGACAGGGGAGCCTCTTAAAGCGGAGCTCCACCTTAAACAAAAACATTAAAAGCCAGCGGCTACAAATACTGCAGCTGCTGACTTTTAATAAATGGACGCTTACCTCTCCCAGGGTCCAGCGATGTCGGCAGCCGAAGCCGATCGATCGCTCGTCTCTCGGCTGCTCCCATCGCCATCCTCGGTCAGGGAATCAGGAAGTGAAGCGTTGCGGCTTCACTGCCCGGTTCCCTACTGCGCATGTGCGAGTCGCGCTGCGGGTCTACACTGGTCCCCGTTGTGTTGTGGGAACTGTGTGTTTCCCAGAACACAATGGGGGGGGGTATTATACAGGTATCTGCACCCCCCTCCCCCCTGAAAAGTGCCAATTGAGGCACCGGAGGGGGGGGGGGGGAATCCGATGAGCGGAAGTTCCACTTTAGGGTGGAACTCCGCTTTAAAGAAGAAGATACAGGTCTGTGAGAGCCAGAAATCTTGCTTGTTTGTAGGTGACCAAATACTTATTTTCCACCATAATTTGCAAATAAATTCTTTCAAAAATCAGACAATGTGATTGTCTGGATTTGTTTCCACATTTTGTCTCTCATGGTTGAGGTATACCTATGATGACAATTACAGGCCTCTCTCATGTTTTTAAGTGGGAGAACCAACTTGCACAATTGGTGGCTGACTAAATACTTTTTTGCCCCACTATAATATAATATAATAATAATATATTACACACACACACACACACACACACACACACACACACTTATGTAAATCATGATATTATATTAAAAATGCTAATACAATATTCTGCGCATTAGATTTTTTTTTTAGTTAGTTGTGAAAAAAAAAAAAAAGAAAAAAAGAAAAGAAAAAAAAAAAAGAAAATTTGTTGTAGTACTGCAGACTACAGATTAATAGAGGGTTGGTAAGCCACTTAGGAGTTAGAATGAAGAAATCACTCAAGAATAAAAGGATACCGGCAGGCATTAAGCACTTCATATGACACATAAGAATGCCTGACCATTCACAAAGAAGAGCTACAAAGCTAAACCTAACAATCATGCTATGTGGTACGCACAGATATCAGCATAGCTAAGAGGATAACAATAAGAGGAAAAATAGGCTTTCAGTGGAAAATCTGTATCTCACTTGATGAAATCTTCATCTGACTGTGTTGGCCTGAGAATTTCTAACATATTCCATAGGCACAAGTTAGAGTATAATAACTAAGTGCTATGAGTAGTAAAGAATAGATGACTAGATTGATACCTGCAGGATATTTTCTTCCGCACCATTGAACAGGAATATAATTGCATGTTTCAAAGAGACTGGTGTACTTGACAGCGATCCTAGGATTTCAAGTAGTACAGCACAGCTTACAGCATCATCACTGGCACCTGCAGAAAGCCAACATGTGTGCAGTAATTATTATATGTACCTTTAGTGTTCATGATGGGCATTTCAAAAAGATATTACTCATTTTTCTGAGAATTCATTTAGTACATATTTTTATAGAATAATTAATGAACATAATATTTCCTTTATTTACTTTACATTGTTCATTCTGCTTGTCACTGTAGTCTGTACACATTAACCTGCAATAAAGGATTTATCAGCAGCCACCAATCTATTATTCTTTACTCTTTAGATAATCAGAGTAAAGACAGGCCTTGTGCAAGCAGGAGTCAGAGATTGTGAATTGACTTTAGTGTCACTGCATGGTGAACTTTGACATGTATAACTTTGTTTCATTGGTCAATATTCTATACCTAGTAAAAGGTGACAGGTAACTTTACTAGGCTCAAAACACCAATGAGTCTAAAAGGAAATGAATATAGTTCCTAGTCAAACTAGCCAATGATCTCCTTACCTGGGGTGTTGGCTACTGAATCAAAGTGGCAGTTAGCAAGTACAGCATGGTGTGCTCCCCGTGCTGGTTCCAACTTCACAGCTATGTTAGTTATGTTATCATAGTAACTGGTGAAACCTCCAAGAAAGTCGATGCTGAATGACCCAGTAGGTCTTTGTACATCTACGGTTATCTTGTGCACTTTGTTTTTCTGCTTCTGAATGTCTCTGATACTGTCCAATATGTAGTTGACTGCAAGGATTTCATTTGCAGGGCTCCCCACTGTCCTGGAATCAATAGCTGTGATCTGCTCCAGATACGTCCTACAGCAAACAGCATGGCATGAATACACTAGCTTTTACCACAAGATCATAAACATTTGAGAACTGCTGAAATAGGCAATAGCTTACTAAGGATGTGCAAAAGCAGCCAGATAAGGGTGGATATGGATAATTGGAGAGAGATACAGCAAACCTCTTCACAGTATATGGGTTTGCTCCATTATTTTTAAAAAAAGAAAAAAAAAAAAAAAAAATGAGGGGTACGGCTAAAAATCAGAGAAAGAAAAAGTCAAAGAACTGATCAAAGACAACTTGAATTTACTAGTGCGGGTCTGAAATATATATATATTTCGTGTTCCTATTGTCATCAGAGAACCATTAGAAAAAAATCTCCCTTGCAGTCTGCCTGTGATTACATGAAGGAATGATAAAATCTAAGCCTGCACAGGGAGTGAATAATTTGATAACATCTGCGCTAATGCTTGATGAAGAGAATAATGAATCACACCACATGCATACAAATATAACCAGTTTTACTCCAGAGAGTATGTGAGATGGAATTACATTTAGTAGATTCATTTCTACAGGGCAACCTCAAAACAACTGCTTCTGCAATGATGCTACGGGCTCCCACAACAGAGACATAACCTGTTCAGAGGCCCTGTTAATTATATTAAAAAATACACACACCCAAACATAAGCACTAGCGTCTAGTGCACTGCCTATCACTTAATGACTGAATACCTCCACTATATCAAAGTTAAACAGTAATTGACAAATAAGGAACATGGCCCTTCCTGTTCTGCAGCAGTTGCTAAACATCTTCCTCCCTTCCAACTCCAAACATGCCCTGTTGGCATCCATTATTACAACACAAGCCTTCATTTTCTTCCTCAGCTGACTACAAATTTCACAGTCTGCTGATATAGTTGATCAACAAATTCTGAACCAAACTTCAATCTACTTTGATCCAAAAGACACTACTCCAGCATGGTTCACTACTTTTCTGACCATTAAGGTTTCTACTTCAGGGTAGATTTACGCCTAGTCAATCTAGGTAAATGACTAGAGCCCAACAGATATCATGGGGCCTATCCACCTCCCACTGTTCTCTGAACTAAAGCGATCGTTAGTCTTAGAATTTTCCAATTTACAGCAACACTGGGTGGAATGTAGACAGTGACGTTACAGCAACATCACCCCAAGTGCTTACCCATCTCTGCGCCTTAGGCTACCTGTACATTGGAACTCCCCTAGACGTTAAAACTCCTGGCAACAGAAAAACTCTCAACACCACAAAAAACACATGTAAACTTGGTATTGCGTTTACCCACGTTCAGTGCTTGGAGGTTTATTCAATTCATTAGCCAGAGTACTTGCCATAGAAATGAATAAACGCCGCTAGCGCTTAGGCCCATTTAAACGTGTTTTGGCCACTTTTGCTTTTTTTTGCCAAAACGTTTCTCTCCTGAACACGATTGTGCATTCAGGGCACCTGTCTTTGCTGTTCCTCCTTCCCAGCCCTGGGTCAGTCTCGTTGACTGTCTCCAGGGTGGGTTTGCCATGCCGGTGAGGGCCGGCTGTGGCGCGTCACTCCGTGGTGGAGTGACGTTTCTGAAACGCGTCGGTTCAGTGAGATTTACCTACTTTCATTGATAGTCTTTTTAATATATTGTATTTATGTTCACTTTAATATATGTGATTGTTGTGTGTTTTTATTTTTGATTTGTATTTTTGCTATGTAATAAAATTACTTTTTATATAGTGTACTATTTGTGTGGTAGTGCCTTCAAAATCCCATCCTAGGGGAACCCCCGTTCTTTTCAGTGCATTCAGGAGAGGGACGTTTAACTGCACCTAAACTCTGGAAAAAGCTTACTATACACCATATTTTAGAGAAAATGTTTGCAACAAAGTGCATGGAAGGGACACCCCTTAGGATTTTGTAGGGCAGGAAAAAAAAAAGGTATGAAGAGTGAATATATATATATATATATATATATATATATATATATATATATATATATATAAAAAAGGCACAAAAATGCCAACTTTATTGGTGTACAAAAAATAGAAAATATTTAAAAGGCAAAATACAGTTCATTTTAAAGGACAATAATTTAATGAGTTGATGTGAATAATGTACATACAATTGATATCACCCAGGGCTAGTAATCCCAATTGACCGCCTCCATGGGAATTGGGTTCGGTCTTTGGGATTGGTAGCTATAGTGTACATCCCGACAGGTTTCAGAAAAAAACACAATCAAACCGCATATATTCCTTCTTCAGGGGTGTTTACACAGTTTGGGTAGGAATATTCTTTTGTCTGAAACATAAAAATGCATATACATGTAGTCATAATGAAACAAAAACCATCAAAACATGGCCTATCGTGTCATTGTACAAAGTAGCTAGATACATGGTACTTACATATTCAGACTCATTTAGGAAAAATAAAAACAAAAATAAGAAACACGTGCTGGCTGCAAAAGTCCACACATGGCAAAGGAAAGTCCATGTGTCCATATGCCGGTCCACAGGGGCGCATTCACAAGTGACGCCCAGTCCTCCCAACAGCGATCAAACTAATGTCACTGTGGGGAAAGATTATGCCAAAAGGGTATTAGAAAATCCTCATGTTGTAAGAAGCGGAGAAATGCAGCACATGTAGTGTACACCATAATGATAATGGTTGCATGGACAAAGGCTTTTATTGAGTTGAGTTGAGTTCAGGAGCTTTGTCAACAAAATGCCAAAACTCATGTTTAAGAGCAGCAGTGTACATGAGGCCTTACCTGGCTTCTGCCTAAGCACTCTGCATGCTGCCAACTCGAACATATGCTCTACAGGCAAAGCATCAGCAAGGAGCAGGAGGCACAGACCATAATGTGTGAACTTATGGCATAAGCTAAATCTAAAATCATATATTCATTTTCAGGGTTGCACCGATACCAAGTATTTGCACGAGTATCGGTACTCGTGCAAATGCACCGATACCTTCAGGTTCGGCTTTCATCTGTCAGCGCGATTCCCCTGCTGACAGATGAAATGTATACAAAAGAATGCAGGCAGTCATTAGTTGTTAAGGAGTGTGGCTGCCGCATCCTTAACAACCAATGATGTTTCAGCTGTCAGTGGGGATTTCCCTTACTCGCAGTGGATCAGCCCCCTCCCGTGGCAAATCTGTTTTTTGTGTCCTCCGGCGATGTGCTTCTCCTCCTCGGGCTACTCTGCGGGCGGCTGCAGGGTGACAGATCTGCCTGCCTGGTGAATAATGTGTCCTGCGCTGAACCAGGCTTTGCTGCTGCAGAACTTCTTGGAGGGGGAGGACAGGTTTGCTGGGTGTTGAAGTACAGCGATTGGGTTCCCAAATACCCCCCTCCCCTCCACTCTAAACAATAACTCCCTCTCCGCCCAATACATTAACCCCCCCCCGCCCTAAACAATAACAGCCCTCCATACCTCTCCACCCTAAACAATAAACCCCCCCCCCCCACCAACCAAAAAAAAAAGTTAAAGTTATAAAAATGTAGCCAAAATAAAATGTAAAAAAATAGGTATCAGCGAGTACTTGAGGAAAAGAATCGGTACTCGCACTCGGTCTTAAACTAGTATTGGTGCAACCCTATTAATTTTTACATCGTATTTCAATTATCTCTAGCCTACTCCTATTACTCTGAATGATGTTGAAGTTTCTGAACTTACATTGTGAAGATCCCCACACATTTACATTCTTGAACTCAACACAAAATGGCTATGCTATATTGGTGGGTACTGCAATGTCACACATTTCACGGAGCCTGCCTTCTTAAAGTGGATGTAAACCTGATTCATGAAATTTGAGCTGGGCACATACATCTGCAGTGTTTTCTTATATCTCTCAAAAGCCCCAAGTCCTGTGTCTTTCTGCTGCTCAGTTCTTCTGTTATCAGCCTGATAACTTCTGACAATTTTCTGAGAGCCAGCCTGTAATATGTGTCGGGGATGGTGCTATAAATAGATTAGCAGAGAGCCTGTCTATTCGCAGTACAGCTCTGCACATTCCTTCGATCCTCTGCCTATGTGGAGGGGGGGGGGTGCTTTTCCTCCAATCGGCTGTCACACAGTGTATGCCAAGACTTCACTCCCAGTGCTGAACAGGAAGAATATATCTCTAACACAATAGACAAAAGAGTATGGTCTGAGTGGCTCTATGATGTCATGCACCTCATCACAGCAAGCGAAAGTGTAAATATAGAGGGGTGGGATTGTAACAGGGCTGTGAACAATTAAATCACAACATACTGAATAAAAATATACTTTATTTTTATTGATACAACAAACAAAAACAAAAAGCAAACAGCAATCAAAATATGGAAAAATGGTTAAAATCAGTAGTATAGGGGCGTGGCTTGGTGCGCAGTGAGCAGTGAGCAGTCTCTCTGCCGTATAGCAACCGACAATGAGCAGGCAGAATCCTTTCTCACAACACACCCGATCCCGCCGCTCTAATGCTGCATCAGCCGGGAGGAACATAGAGATTTTCAAGAACCAAGCCGTGATACAGGGAGTTACTGCAGGAGGGAAGATGGCGCCGGTGCAGTGCGAGGAGGAGCTCAGCGAAGATTCCCTATCTGCTACAGAGGACAATGGTAGGAGAAGTGCACGTCCTGATCATCCCCTCACTTATGCAGATATGTCCAGCTTTGCTGCTAACATTAAAGCCTCATTTTCTGCAGCTATCACGGATCTCAAAACCAATCTGTTAGTCCTCACAGAAAAGATGGCCACTGCTGAAACAGCAGGAAAGCACAGAGACAAAGCCATAAATAGGCCGGACAGGGTAGTTTCCTCTCATGCGATCCATTTTATGGAGATGAAGACACCTGGAAGATTTCGATAATAGGGGGAGAAGGAATAATATCAGAGTCCGAGGCACACCAGAATCAGTTAATGCTGACCAAGTAATTCCTGTCCTCCAGAGGGTTTTTAACAGCCTCTTGGAGAGACCAGAGCATGCGGACATTGAATTTGTCAGAGCACATAGAACTCTAAGAGCCAGAGGCCCACACACGCTACCCCTTGTGACATCATTTGCTGCTTGCAAAGCTTTTCTCTTAAGGAGGAGATCATGTTCAAGGCATGCAGAAACAAGCAGATAGTGTTTAACGGTGCACACATAAATTTCAAGATCTTTCCCAAATCACGCTGAAAAATCGCAGGGCTCTGCGACCCTTGTTAGAGGTGTTGCGGGAAAAAGATCTCCGTTACACGTGGCGCTTCCCCTTTGCTCTCTTAGTGTCGCACAATAGCAAACAACACATACTCCACACTCCAAGTGACCTCCTGGATTTTTGCAGCGCCCTTGACCTCCCGGAGTGGTATCAGGAGTTTATGCTTCCCCCCGGGGATAGAAGCCCACCACACTCCCCTTTGGCTACTCCGGGGGAAACACCATGCAAAGAAACAGAAGCAGAGTCGGCAGGAAGGTTCAATCGCTGGCACCCCACGAGGCAAGGCACACTCTTCCAGGAGGTTATTGGATGCCTGAGCGCTAGAGCTTTACCCTTTACCAGTGTACTGTTTCGTTCTGTTTCAACTGCCACTTTAACATTTTTGCTACCTGAGCAGGTACTCTGTTAAATTCATAGTTAAGTTCTCCCGCAATGGCTCCCCACACAGGATCATCTGACACTCGGATAAAACCCATCATTACTATTGTCATCATTGTTCACAGTTCTGTGGAGTGACAGGGGTGGTCGTTCAGCAGAGATCTGGGAATCACCTAGCCACCTTACAAAATGGTCTCACAGGACTCCCCTGGTGAATCCCGCAGACTCTTGTCCTGTTTATGGAGACTATGTCAGCTTATTGGGAACTTTGGAGACCAAGTTTCAGCCCAGGGTACTGACACACCTCCCATACAGGAGACACGACACACATTGCGGGATGGTTTGCCCCTATAGGGGGTTCAGGTGGACCTTGGTGATTGTTCGGCTTACCTAGAGACTCAGCAAGATTCTCATACCTCCTATCTACTTATAGTGTCACTTCAAGTCAAAGTGGGACTCTTAGTTAAATGTAGAGTTTAAGCTCATTTCTTCTCCTTTTTCTCCTATTCACAGGTATTTGGTTCTTGCACTAAGTGGCATCCATGCAGGGGGGGGGGGGATGAGCGGGTCGGGGGGCAACTTTGCCTTTACCGTTCTGGTCCTCCAACCCTATATGTTACTAACAGTTATTATAGTTGTTGCTTGTTCCGTTCCGTATTCTCGGTTGAAGTTTTATCCCAATCGTCCATACGGCAGAGAAGACCACCAGGCATTGTCCATTTGCTAAGATGGGCTGCGGTCTGGCTGTCCCAAGTCCCTGACAGTTCGTTTCTTGTTTTTTTTTTTTCCTTCATCTTTTTTACACTTTTGGATAAGTTGGGGTTGGTATCTGGTCGTGTGCCTCCCGCGTCCCCACAGAGTGTGGCAGGGGGGGTTATAGGTCCACCCCCACACACTAAGTATTGACCCACTCAGACGGTGTAATTGTCTGGGAGGGTTGTAAACCTTCCTCTCCGTCTTTTTACTTCTAATTTCTTACTATACTCCTTTCTCTCTGTCTACTGACCTCCACTTTTCTTGGTCTGTGACTGAGGTGATACAATTACATATAAGTGTTCAGATCTAACAAGTATTTTTATAGTTGTGATTACAGGCACTCTCTGAAGTCTCTCTCCGCCCCTAAACAATGGCTTACTTTGCATTAGGTCGAGCCCCTACGGTGGTGTCTCAATGTCAAGGGCCTAAACGTACCGGAGAAACGAACTACTCTCTTGCGGGAACTAAAAAAAGGTAAGCCCAAGATTGTTTTCCTGCAAGAGACCCATTTTAAGACAAACCAGGCTCCCAGGCTCACCGACTCCTACTTCACAGAGGCACACCACGCCACAAACGATAGTTCAAAATCTAAAGGAGTGTCAATCCTGCTCAGTAGGGAGGCTTCATTTGAGATCACAAAGTGGTTGATCCAGGGGGGAGATATATTTTTATCAAAAGGGAAATATTCTGGGGTGCCCACCACATTTGCAAATGTATATTTCCCTAATACCTCTCACCTGTCCTTTTGGAGGAAGCTGGTGAAGGAGTTGGAGGGCTTCAGCAATCCTAGGGGGAGATTTTAACATCCCCCTAAACTCGCTAGTAGATACTTCAACAGGGAAAACTTTCATTACCTTTAAAATCTTAAAAAGAATCAAAACTCTCCTCCACGTTTTAGATCTAGTTGACACCTGGCGTTTCCTACACCCTGATGACAAAGAATTCTCTCTTTCTACTCAATCCCACATGGTCGCCACACCAGGATTGAATATCTCTTTATTACACAGAGGGATCTCCATACAGTCAGAGAGGCAAACATAGGGATACAGACGATTTCTGATAATGCCCCAGTTTCCATTGGCCTAAATCTGACCGATACCTTGGTCAGATCGGGAATTTGGAGACTAAATTCCTTCTCTCTTAATAGATGCAGTTTTGTTGCCCAAACTGACCGCAGCTTTAAAAGAGTTCTTCAGGCATAATGTGACCCCAGGTATGGACCCACTAATAGTTTGGGAAGCCCTCAAGTGCTCCATCAGGGGAGAATTGGATTAGGATGGGTGCACAAAAAAGAAAGACCAAGAAAGGGAAATTCTCCAACTGATGCAAAAAATCCGTCATCTAGAATCCTTGCACGAGCAATCATTGACATCCCAATTGGCGACAA
The DNA here is from genome assembly GCF_042186555.1 of Aquarana catesbeiana. NCBI lineage: Eukaryota > Metazoa > Chordata > Amphibia > Anura > Ranidae > Aquarana > Aquarana catesbeiana. The sequence continues at coordinate 406,983,146 of NC_133324.1, forward strand.
CGCTTATCGAAGCGAAAATGACCCTTAAACAGCTTCTAGAATCCAAAACAAAACGATTCCTTTTTTTTTTTGGAAAAAAGTCTATTACGAACAAGGTGACAAACCCGGCTATCTGCGCGACAGAGCATTAAGAGGACCTACTGCCAAATATAACATCACAGGCATTCAAAACAAAGGGGGCAAACGGTAGACAGAACAACGGACAAAATAGCACAACACTTCCAGGAATTTTATACCAATTTATGTAATCTCCCAACCCAACATAGACCACATGACCTGCAAGGAGAGAGGCTCCAGGTGAAGCAGGATTTCTTGATGGATTCCGGCCTTCCTCCGCTTAAAGCAGAGGACGCCGCATCGCTCGAGAACCCCGTGGACTTGCCGGAACTCAGACTCGCTATTAAAGACCTAAAACCCGGTAAAAGCCCGGGTCCTGATAGGTTCACGGCTATATACTACAAGACGTTCGTTGACACCTTAGCCACATACCTCCAAGACGCATTAAATTCCCTATCAAAGCCAAGAACGGTCCCTCCAGATTTCTTATCAGCTTACATTACCGTATTACCCAAGCCAGATAAGGACCCGCTTCATTGTTCCAGCTACAGGCCTATATCACTATTGAATTTAGATGTGAAGATACTGGCCAAAATAATTTCCAACAGACTGAAACCTCTACTACATGATGTGATAGGATCGGAACAGGTGGGCTTTATGCCCGGAAGAGAAGCGTGGGACAACGTCACCAAAGTCCTAAACCTGATTCATGCTGCCCATGAGTGAAAGATCGAGAGTCTTCTCTTGTCTACGGACGCGGAGAAGGCCTTCGATCGAGTAGCCTGGGACTACATGTTTGAAACTTGCAGACACATAGGCTTGGGACCAGGCATGATGGCCTGGATAACCTCCCTCTACCAAAACCCTTCGGCCAGACTCAAAAAAAGACCAAGATCAACTTGTACCAGAGTGGTGGGAAGAGAAGAGTATGGAGAAGGAAAGGAACTGCTCATGATCCAAAGCATACCACCTCATCAGTGAAGCATGGTGGTGGTAGTGTCATGGCGTGGGCTTGTATGGCTGCCAATGGAACTGGTTCTCTTGTATTTATTGATGATGTGACTGCTGACAAAAGCAGCAGGATGAATTTTAAAGTGTTTCGGGCAATATTATCTGCTCATATTCAGCAAAATGCTTCAGAACTCATTGGACAGCGCTTCACAGTGCAGATGGACAATGACCCAAAGCATACTGCAAAAGCAACCAAAGAGTTTTTTTAAGGGAAAGAAGTGGAATGTTATGCAATGGCCAAGTCAATCACCTGACCTGAATCCGATTGAGCATGCATTTCACTTGCTGAAGACAAAACTGAAGGGAAAATGCCCCAAGAACAAGCAGGAACTGAAGACAGTTGCAGTAGAGGCCTGGCAGAGCAACACCAGGGATGAAACCCAGCGTCTGGTGATGTCTATGCGTTCCAGACTTCAGGCTGTAAATGACTGCCAAGGATTTGCAACCAAGTATTTAAAAAGTGAAAGTTTGATGGATGATTGTTAATCTTTCAATACAAATACAAACTTGTAATTCCCTGATTTGGCTGTAAATACCCTCAAATTAAAGCTGAAAGTCTGCAGTTAAAGCACATCTTGTTCGTTTCATTTCAAATCCATTGTGGTGGTGTATAGAGCCAAAAAGATTAGAATTGTGTCGATGTCCCAATATTTATGGACCTGACTGTGTATATATATATATATTTTATATATATATATATATATATACACACACACACACACACACACACACACACACACACACACACACCTTTTTTTTAAAGTCCTAAGTGTACTTCCGTCCTAGCTTAGCTGCGCGCAGGACGTCATGTCCTCTTCTGCAGCGAGCCCTCCTCCTTCACCTCCGCTGCCTTCTGGGAC